>NC_057798.1:424456570-425056570 GCF_018294505.1 Triticum aestivum | reverse complement strand
TTATAATGGTAGGAGATCTATACATCCGTATTGCCAAGCTTGCCTTCCACGCCAAGGAAAGTCCCATCCGGACACGGGACGAAGTCTTCAATCTTGTATCTTCATAGTCTTGGAGTCCGGCCGATGATGATAGTTCGGCTATCCGGACACCCCCTAGTCCAGGACTCCCTCAGTAGCCCCTGAACCAGGCTTCAATGACGACGAGTCCGGCGCGCATATTGTCTTCGGCATTGCAAGGCGGGTTCCTCCTCCGAATAATTCATAGAAGATTGTGAACGCCAGGATAGTGTCCGGCTCTGCAAAATAAATTCCACATTCCACCGTAGAGAGAATAATATGTACACAAGTTCAATCTGCTGACGTATTTTGTGGCGTGACGTCACACCACTACCAAGCTTTTACTTGAATCATTTTTATTATACCACCTCAGCGCGTTTAGCGAAGCGGTTTCCTTGGCACGTCTTGTCGAAGCAGAGATCGTGTTCCCCTTATTCCGGGATTCCCATCAATACGGACGTGGGTAACCCAACCGCGCCATTGATTGCGGCGCTTGGGAGATAAGCGAGTTTTACCAGGCTAGTAGGGACGCATAGTTTCATCCGCCCATATATAAGGGGATAAGGATCCACCTCTTTTACCTACGCCTTCTTCCTCCTTTGCTTATCCATCTCCGCGCACTCGAGCTCCAGCGCCCAAGCCCGCACATCTCACCTCAACCTTCTCCAGCCATGTCCGGAGCGGGAGGCAAGTGGATGGCCTCCTCTGTTACGGAGGGGCACATCGAGAAGCTGCACAGCGCCAGATACCTGTCCAGCGACATCGCGCACCGGCTGCCCGACGAGGGGCAGCTCATCCCGACCCTCAGGCCCCATGAGAGGGTCGTATTCCTCCCCCACTTCCTTCGCGGACTGGGCTTCCCACTCCACCCCTTCGTCCGGGGGCTCATGTACTACTACGGCCTGGACTTCCACGATCTGGCTCCAAACTTCATCCTCAACATCTTGGCGTTTATCGTCGTGTGTGAGGCCTTCCTCTGCATCTAGCCCCACTTCGGCTTGTGGCTAAAGACCTTCAATGTCAAGCCGAAGGTTGTGAAGGGCAGCCAAGCAGAGTGTAGAGGCGCCATGGTGGGCAAAATGCCCAACGTCACTTGGCTCGAGGGTGCCTTCGTGGAATCTGTCAAAGGGTGGCAATCGGGGTGGTTCTACATCACCGAGCCGCGTGACCCTAAATGGGCAGCGGCCCCCGAGTTCAGATCTGGCATCCCCATGCAGCTCACCTCCTGGAAAGAGAAGGGCTTGCTTTGGGGTAGTTCGGAGGAGCTGACCGGACTCCAGTCTTGTCTCCAGACCCTGGTGAACAAGAAGCTTAAGCTTGTCAGTGTGATCCAGGTCATGCTCATCCGCCGGATTCTCCCCTGCCAGCAACGAGACTTCAATTTGTGGGAGTTTGATCCGGCCCAGCATCGAACCTTGAGCAGGCTCTTCGACACTACGTACGAAGCTGCCTGGAGGGTGATGTTCAAGGGCGCCGAAGCTCCCGCGTCCACTACCGAAGATCGCGGATTCAGCACACAGCGTCTGGCTAGCGATGTAAGCTATGTTATCCTTTATGGGACATTTGCTTTTCATAGTTTGACTCTATGCGGGATCTAAACTCCCAATGCCTTTAACAGGACTGGCAGAAGACGTCCGGACAGGTTAACTGTCTGGCTCCCCTTCCAGAAGACCCAACGGACGCCCGTTTGACAGGGCTACTGGTCCCGGCACTTTACGTAGTGCCGGAGAAGAAGGCCAAGAAGAAGGCTACGGGAACCCGAAGGAGTTCCCGGCGCCTGGTGGTGTCGGACTCATCATCCGATGACTCCGAGGCGGACTCCTCCCCTGAGGACGAGGAGGAGAAGAAAGAGGCCTCTCCCCCAGCGGGGGGAGAGAAGAAGAGGAAGGCATCCCCAACAAGGGAGGCCGAAGGGTCCAAGAAGGGAAGGACCCTTCCTCCGGACTGCTCCGCCAACGCCGACGACGGCAACGAGGAGTGGCCTTCAAGGGCCAAGCCCCTGGCAAGATCGTAAGTATCCGGATTCCTGGATGATTTATAATTTTTCTTTTTGCCACGCGGTGTCTTTCTAATGCTGCATACAACCTGTAGTCCGGCCAAGGACGATCTTCCCGCTTCATCGAGCGGCTCCTTGGGTACGTCGGATATGGATTCCCTTCCGACCGCCTCCACCCCTCGTGACGCTGACGACGCCGAGGTGGGATCCCAGGAGGGGACCCACCAGGAGGGGGAGGCTCCGGAGGTGCCACAGGGCAACCTCCCGGACTTCGCACCGGACTCCGCGCCGGAACCTGCAGTGGTTCCGGAGTCCGGCAGGCGGCCCCTTCGTAAGAAGGGCAAGACTGTGACACTGGTGACCTCCGTCCAACCGGAGGCACCGGATAACTTGTTGGAGGCGCTCAATGGCGCTTCCATCGAAGAAGAACACCGCACTATCATGAGTGCGGTGATTCAGAAGGTTCAGCTCGCCAAGAGCGGGCTGACCGAAGCCTGCAGCAACCTTCTAACAGGCTTTGAGGTAAGAAATTTAAGATATGTAATATAATACCACATAGACAGTAGCCCCTGATGCTCGGTTCGGTGTTCGGAAAGAAAAGCCGGACTGAGGATCTAAAAAGATATACGCAGGAGGTCTAAAAAATATGTCAATATGGGATTGCAGGCTGCGCTGCTGACCTCTGCCGCACTGACTGCGGAGGTCGATGCTTTGAAGCAGAACTTCGAGCGGTCCAAGAGCGAGCTCGGCCGTGCCAAGAAGCAGCTCGAGGACAAGGAAGGTGAGTAACACCGTATTAAATTTGTACCTTACAGAAAAGGATTTTGGTTGCAAGAGAAATAACAAGGATAACGTGGGTACTCCAGGGGCCACGAACGAGGTGGCGACCCTGAAGGAGGCGGTGTCCGTGGCCGAACGCAATGCGGCCGCGGAGCGAGCCGAGCGAGAGAAGTAGGAGGCGCGGGTGGCGGAGGTGCAGCAAGAGCTCCAGGCTCTCGTGGAGAAGCATGAGAGTATGGAGCGCGACTCAAAGACTCGAGAGTCCGAGCTTGCCTCGGCTCTTGAGAGTGCCAAAGCCGCTAAGGCTGAAGCCCACAAGGCCCTCCAGGAAATCGAGGCGTTGAAGAAGATAGCGGCGGGTAAGGCATTTTTCATGCAAAGCAAGCATGTGAATGTGAATTACCTATTACTTACCCGAATTCGGAGCTCTCCAGGAGCGTTCGCAGATCTGCCCCGCAGCGTATCTGATGTTGCCGCTTTCTACCGGGCCGAGGAGGGGAGCTCGACGGAGAAGGTCTTCTGGTCTCAGTATGCTAAGACCGGACATCCGGTGCCCCTTAGCGACCAGCTGAAGCAGCTGGTCGAGCTCCACAAGGTAGTCGAACAGGCCATGAAGGGCCTCATAGTTCGGCTGTGGCCCAAGGAGGCCATGCCTGGGAGCTACTTTAGCCTGGTGCGGCGGCTTGTGGACGCGTGTCCCTGGGTGGAAGTCGTCAAACACTCCGCCTACATTGAAGGTGCCCGTCGGGCCCTTGCCCGTGCAAAAGTGCATTGGGGCAGGATGGATGCTGAGAAGCTTCTGACGGACGCGCCGCCGGCGGGCAAGGAGTATCGTACGCCCGAAATGTATTATAAGAGTGTCCTGGGGGGTGCCCGCCTGATTGCGGGTGAGTGCTCCAAAGATGTAATATTTGAGTAGACTCGCAGTTTTGTTATCCTGTGCGCTGAAGACTTTGTTCATATGCGCTAAGCAACGCTTGTTAATTTAAAATATTACCTTCTGTGCGGCCGTTTATCAAATCTGAGAGATGACAAGTCGTCGGCTTCAGCCCCCATGCCACAAGTGCTGGGGTGTTCGGGATAAACTTGAGCGCTCTTGTTCCCATTTTTGGGTCCATCTAGGGAGGCGTTCAACACAACGAACGAGGCAATCGGACTTATAATGCTTGAACACTCTCACTTAGCCATAGAATTCTATAATTTTAAATTTCGGCGAAGCCCCTAGTGTTCGGAAGACCGAGTTCGGGGCGCTATCCACGCCTGGGGCGGACAAAGCCGGTTCCTCGCTCTAAGCGGCATAAGTCTTTAGGGACTCGAAAAGACCTCTCGAACAGCGACCAGCTCTCGCCTTATCATGACGGTCAGTTTTAGCTTTCTCCACTGAGGCGCTCGCCCAGCTCAACCGGGGCGCAATCGCAGTGGTTCTCCCAGTGCTACCTTAGCCGATATAACGGAACGTAAGGTACCAAAACATGGGAGCCGGGCAAACCCAACTATTGACCCAAGACATGATTCGGAGCCGATGCATATAATGCTATAAGTTCGGGGTGCCGCACTTGTGAAAGTGTTCGGACTTATCACACCATAATGTGGGGAACTTAAGCCCCTGGTGTGTTTAGCCGTACCAGAGTGTACGGATGCAACATGTCATAAATGAACACATATATATAAGAGAAGAAATGCAATTATAAGCAAAAAGCGATGCATTGTTTATTCAAGGAATACTGCCATGAATGCAGAACGATACAAATAGTGCGGTAAGCAAGAGGTAGGACTATTAAACATGTCCCCCTCCAGGGGTAGGCTGCGGAATGGTGTATGAAAACGGATTTAATGCTCGTAATGGAGACCACCTGGATACTCGTCGTAGCCTTTCTCCTTCCCTGGCCGTTGCATCGTGAGTTCGGCAGGTCTGCTGCCGGACAGGGCCTCTGGTGAACGGAGTCCTGTGGGTAAGAAAAAATAAGAAATAAAAAGAGTGACACACTTGGGAGCCCCTGGTGCGGTTAAGCCGCGCTCTGGGCTTGTGGTGGTCGTGCCCCTCCCCCTATGCCCATGGTATCTCTAGAGCGTAGTGATGTACGCGAAGGACCAGTTTTGCCATTTGGTAAGGGCTGGGGTTGGGGCCGCATTGCTACACGTGCTCGGAACGTGCCAGGTGGTCTTGTTGTAGGTTACTCCGGGCGCGTTTTGCCGTGTCCGGTCGCTTAACGGCCGGACTCGAAAATTGCCTTAAGAGGCTGCTCTGTACTTCTGCCGCGAGAGCCGCTGTGTGTTCCTCCGTTCGGAGGGAGCGTTCAGTGTTTCTGTTGACCGCGATGACTCCTCGAGGGCCTGGCATCTTGAGCTTGAGGTATGTGTAATGCGGCACCGCGTTGAACTTTGTGAACACGGTCCGTCCGAGCAGGGCGTGATAGCCGCTGCGGAGCGGGACTATGTTGAAGATTAACTCCTCGCTTCAGAAATTATCCGGGGATCCGAAGACCACTTCCAGTGTGACTGAGCCTGTACAATTGGCCTCTACACCTGGTATGACGCCTTTGAAGGTCGTCTTTGTGGGTTTAATCCTTGAGGGGTCTATGCCCATCTTGTGCACTGTATTCTGATAAAGTAGGTTTAGGCTGCTGCTGCCGTCCATCAGGACTCTAGTGAGGTGAAATCCATCGATGATTGGGTCTAAAACCAATGCGGCGAATCCGCCATGGCGGATACTGGTGGGGTGGTCCCTTCGATCAAAGGTGATCGGGCAGGAGGACCATGGGTTAAACTTCGGGGCGACTGGCTCCATCGCATATACGTCCCTGAGTGCACACTTCCGCTCCCTCTTGGGTATGTGGGTTGCGTATATCATGTTTACCGTCCGCACTTGTGGGGGTAATCCCTTCTGTCCTCTATTGTTCGGCGGCCGGGTCTCTTCCTCGTCATCGCTATGTAGCCCCTTGTCATTGTTTTCGGCAATTAACTTGCCTGCCTGCTTGAATACCCAACAATCCCTGTTGGTGTGATTGGCTGGCTTTTCGAGGGTGCCGTGTATCTGGCACGAGCGGTCGAGTATTCGGTCCAAATTGGACGGACCCGGAGTAGTTCTTTTGAATGGCTTTTTCCGCTGACCGGGTTTAGAGCCTCTAAATCCGGCGTTGACTGCCGTATCCTCAGTGTTATCACCGTTAACGCGTCGTTTGTTTTTGTTACGACGCGACCTGCCATTGCGGTCCTTTGAATCCGGACTGCCAGAATTTTTGCTGAGGTTGTTATTGCGGGCTAGCCAGCTGTCCTCTCCCGCGCAGAAGCGGGTCATGAGTGATGTGAGGGCTGCCATGGATTTCGGCTTTTCCTGTCCTAGGTGCCGGGCCAGCCACTCATCGCAAATGTTATGTTTGAAGGCTGCGAGAGCCTCTGCATCCGGACAGTCGACAATTTGATTTTTCTTTGTTAAGAACCGTGTCCAGAACTGTCTGGCCGATTCGTCTGGCTGCTGAATTATGTGGCTTAGGTCATCGTCGTCTGGTGGTCGCACATATGTGCCCTAGAAGTTGTCGAGGAATGCGGCTTCCAGGTCCTCCCAACACCCAATTGACTCTGTTGGCAGGCTATTAAGCCAATGCCGAGCTGGTACTTTAAGCTTGAGTGGGAGATATTTGATGGCGTGAAGATCGTCACCGCGGGCCATGTGGATATGAAGGAGATACTCTTCGATCCAAACTGTGGGGTCTGTTGTGCCATCATAGGATTCAATGTTCACAGGTTTAAACCCTTCGGGGATTTGATGATCCATTACTTCATCTGTGAAGCATAGTGGGTGTGCGGCGCCTCTATATTGGGCTATATCACGACGTAGCTCAAGCGAGCTTTGTCTACTGTGTTCGGCCCGGCCGGAGTTGCTGTATCCGGCGTGACGGTAGTCGTCACGCATTGTGGGGCACCCACGTGATCCGTAGATCGATCTTGATTGTCTTGCCTTATCCTCCAATATGTCTTGCAAGTCCGGCGCATTCCCCCGTGGCTTCGTACTTTTCGAGCGGTGCAGGGGTACGGTTCTGGTGGAGGGCCTAGAGGCCTCTCTGTCGTGGCCACGAGGTGGTCGGTCAGCCGTATTGTGCGCTGGTGATGCAGGTTTATATGCCTCCTCCTCTAACCGGGGGAGGAACTTGCGTTTGGGGTAGCTTTTGGAGGGGCGTTCGAATTCATGCTCTTCGGCCGCGAGGACTTCCGTCCATCTGTCGGCTAGCAGATCTTGATCAGCTCTAAGTTGTTTCTGCTTTTTCTTTAGGCTGTTTGCCATGGCCATAAGCCTGCGTTTAAAACGCTCTTGTTCGACGGGATCCTCAGGCACGACGAATTCGTCATCGTCGAGGCTTGCCTCGTCTCCGGAGGGAGGTATGTAATTATCATCCTCTACCTCTTCGTCTGCCGCTCTCGGATGAGGGCTGGCTTCTCCGTCCTCCTGTGTTGAATCTTGCTGGAGGGGGTTGTCTTCGGCACTCTCTGGGGTGTTATTATCTCCGGTGCCAGAATCTCCATTCTTGCTATGGCGGGATTTAGAGCGGCGCCGCTGACGCCGGCGCTTGGGCTGTTTCTTGGAGGAGTCTTCCTCCGCTTCATCCTCGCCATTCCCATCCTTTGGGATGTCCACCATGTATATGTTGTATGACGAGGTAGTCTTCCAGTGCCCAGTAGGCGTTGGTTCTTGGTCGTCTCCAGCATCGTCATCCATACCGTCGATGTCTTCGGAGTCGTAGTCTAGCATGTCGGTTAGATCGTTGACAGTGGCTACAAAGTGGGTGGTGGGTGGGCTTTGAATTTCTTCGTCGTCCGCATCCCAACCGTCCTGACCGCAGTTCGGCCAGGGCTCTCCTGATAGCGAGAGATACTTTAGCGAATTCAGGATGTCGCCAAAAGGTGAGTGTTGAAAGATGTCCGCAGCGGTGAACTCCATGATCGGCGCCCAATCGGATTCGATTGGAGGGGGCGCGGGAGGTTCGGAGTCCGGAGAGGAGTCCGGCACCTCGGAGTCACTAGCCTCATGAGGGACAAAGTCAGTATTCGGCTCCATCGCCGTAGAGGTTGCAGCCCCCGAGGCGGTGTCTAGCCACCCATCCTCGATCTGCGCGGTCGGCTCTGAATTAAGGGTCGGAGCGGACTCCTGTGCAGCCTCCAGGGCACTGTCCGGCAGTAGAGCTAAATCATGCCCTTCGTGAAAGTGCGACGCGCTCGGCTGTGGCTCGAATCCGTCGAAGATCAAGTCTCCGCGGATGTCGGCCTTGAAGTTCAGGCTTCCAAATCTGACCTGGTGGCCAGGGGCGTAGCTTTCAATCTGCTTCAGATGGCCAAGCGAATTGGCCCGCAGTACAAAGCTGCCGAATACGAAGATCTGTCCGGGGAGAAAAGTCTCACCCTGGACTGCGTCGCTGTTGATGATCAAAGGAGCCATCAAGCCTATCGGTGACGACACAGAGGAACTCTCAATGAGAGCACCAATGTCAGTGTCAAAACTGGCGGATCTTGGGTAGGGGGTCCTGAACTGTGCGTCTAGGCGGATGGTAACAGGAGACAAGGGACACGATGTTTTTACCCAGGTTCGGGCCCTCTCGATGGAGGTAAAACCCTACTCCTGCTTGATTGATATTGATGATATGGGTAGTACAAGAGTGGATCTACCACGAGATCAAGGAGGCTAAACCCTAGAAGCTAGCCTATGGTATGATTGTTTTTCGTCCTATGGACTAAAACCCTACGGTTTATATAGACACCGGAGAGGGCTAGGGTTACACAGAGTCGGTTACAATGGTAGGAGATCTATACATCCGTATTGCCAAGCTTGCCTTCCACGCCAAGGAAAGTCCCATCAGGACACGGGACGAAGTCTTCAATCTTGTATCTTCATAGTCTTGGAGTCCGGCCGATGATGATAGTTCGGCTATCCGGACACCCCCTAGTCCAAGACTCCCTCAGGGGGCCTTTCCCTTCTCTTCTGCGGAGAACCGGCGGATAGGTGCCATCAGCATGAGACAGAGCAATGGCAAAGATGAAGAAGAGGAGGAGTAGCAGAGGAAGATGAACTGGAGCGGCCTGCGCCATTCTGTACTTATAGCCGGAGGAGGCCAACCGTCGGCCTCCACGATCATAGGTAATCATGACCCGTCTTTGCATGCAGGGACTTGTCAAGTCGTGCGGTTGCCGAGGCGTCGTGGGAGAGCGGAGACACCCACGTGCAATCAACTGCCACGCGGCGCCCAAGGCCGCAGGCTGTTGGGGCCCGCGGCGCTTCACACTTGCCCCTTCGCTTCTCTGCTAAGCCAAGTCCGGGCGCGCCTTGGGCCCGGGGGCTACTGTCGGTGTTCTGGGAACGGGGGTCCCCAGACTTGCCTGCCTGTGGCCTGCGGCGTGGCTCAAGTGGGGGCCCAATGCAGCCCAGCTTCATCAGCTCAAGCTCAAGACCCTCGCGAGGGGCCAAGCCTCGCGGGGCGGATGACAGGGAGCTTCCTCAGGAGCAGCCTCCTCATGCGGGCTCGCGAGGAGGCGGAGAGATCAAGGCAAGGCACCTCCCGAGGGGCCCGTGACGCAAGCCATGACGATCGGAGGCCAGGCGGGTGCCAGGCGGGCGTCGGCCTGCGCAGTGTCCTTGTTTCCCTTTCGGTGCAAAGGGGGCAAGCACAGGCGAAGGCATCAGGCAAAGGTTACCATTTTGGTGCAACAAGACCAAGACCAGCAGAACGGCAGAATGGAGGTCATCATGGAGCCCAGGGCGGCGTCACCGTCAGGACCTTTGGCAGCCGAAGACCAACTTTAGTCAGGATAAGTGTACCAGATGTTCCCCTTCAAAATGGCCAATTGTCGGCGCCATTCCCGCTCATTATTTGGGAAGAGGCCCAGGGCCTCTGCCTATAAATAGGACTAGCCACCCACAGGGTAGAGGCATCGAGAGATCAACCAGAGAGAGAGAGAGAAGCGAGTGAACTCACCCAAGCAGTTCATCGCACCAGCTCAAGAACAGCCCCTCGCGAGGCTGTTCTCCCTTTGTATTGTTCACTATCAGCCCCTGAGGCAATCCACCACACCACACACTGGAGTAGGGTATTACACCACAATGGTGGCCTGAACAAGTATGAATCTCGTGTCCTCTGTGTGTTCATCTTTCTTGCCTAGATATTTGCGAGACTTCGAGACATGAGCTGGTAGGGGAGAGATCTTCGTGCGCACCCCAGTGTTCGAACCACAAGGGTCTGCCAGAACCCGAAATCCGACAAATTGGGCATGCCTAGTATGGGCAAGAAGGCTAAAGCTGAAGCCCACAGTAAGGAGGTTGCCACGTGAACTGATTGCCGGGAGGCTGCGGTTGCCGAGAAAGCTGGGAAAGGTGATGGGTCGTACTGCAAGATTCATCGGACCAAGGGCCATGCTCTCTAGGAGTGTCACCAAGTTGAGCAGCTCATCAGGAAGCAGAGAGATGAGTATGACAAGCGAGATAAGGAAAAGGGTCAAAACGGTAACAGCGGTAAGGGCCGGGGTGGTGAAGCAAATCACCCTAGCAAGGCTCCTTGAAACCAGGGAAAACCCGCCAGGGGCCAAGAGAAAGAGGATTGCGATGCTGGAAGTGATGAAGGGGATGAAGAGGAAACCAGCGAGCAGGAATTCCAGAAGGCCACTGACGCCCCGTGCATTGATGGGGGTGCATCTTTGCACTCCTTTCACCGCCAACTTAAAGAGTGGGCGCGTGAAGTTAATGCCATGGAGCCAGTGGCAATTTCACGGAAACCGCTCAAATGGTCACGCATGCCCATCATCTTTGATGAGGAGGATCACCCTGATTGCACCACTGGGGTAGGGTGCTTGCCATTGTTGGTCTCCCCAACAATCCACAACCTCAAGGTCTCAAAGATGTTGGTTGATGGCGGGGCTGGGTTGAATCTGATTTCCCCACAAGTTCGCAGCAAGCTCCAGATAGTAGAGGAAGAGCTTAAAGGCCATTGGCACATTTCAAGGAATTAATCCCGGCAGGAGCCATCCTAAGGGAAAGATCACGTTGCCAGTGACATTTGGGGGTGAGTTGAATTACCGGACTGAGAAGATTGTGTTTGATGTTGTCAACCTCCCCTGCCGTACAATGGAATTCTTGGGCGCCCGGCCCTGACCAAGTTCATGGCAACATCCCACTATGCCTACAACACCTTGAAGATGCCAGGCCCAATGGGCATCATTTCCATTCCATCAGATAAGAAAGACGCGATGATATGCATGGATAAGATGTATCGGGATGTTGTTGCGGTAGAGGCCTCCGAGGCAGCAGTGCCCACCAAGGAAAGCAAAGGAAAGAAGAAGGATAGTAAGGATGCTTGGAAGGAGTCTAGGAAGCGTGCCCCTACCAAGTGCACATACACCCGTTGATGACGTGTCGAAGAGTTCCAACAACAAGAGGGCCAGCTGCACCCCATGTGAAAAAGGTCCCGGCAGGGCTGGCTGGTGCTGATGGTACTTTTACCATCAGTGCCACCATCGATGAAAAATAGGAAAGCACGCTCATTGCCTTCCCGCGGGCGAATATTGATGTGTTTTCCTGACAACCATCTGATATCCCCGGTGTTCCCAGGGAGGTAATCGAGCACCACCTTGTTGTCTGCCCACATGCCCGACCCATCAAGCAGAAGGTAGAGAAGCAAGCCTTGGAGGGTAGCAGTTCATTGTCGAGGAGATAAAGAAACTTGAGACAACTGGTTTGGTTAGAGGAGTACTGCATCCAATATGGTTAGCAAACCCAGTGGTTGTGCGCAAGGCAAATGGGAAGTGGAGGCTTTGCATTGACTTCACGGATTTGAACAAGGCATGCCCAAAGGACCCGTTCCCCTTGCCGCACATCAATCAGATTGTGGATTCCACTTCTGGATGTGATCTGCTCTCCTTTCTGGATGCATATTCTGGGTACCATCAGATATTCATGTCCAAGGAAGATGAGGAGAAGACCTCATTCATCACCCCACGTGGGACATACTGCTTTGTGCACATGCCTTTCAAGTTGAAGAGTGCCAGGTCCACTTTTGCAAAAGCAGTCAAATTGGTTTCAAGCCACAGTTGCACAGGAATATTGAAGTATGGATGACATTGTGGTCAAGACCAAGGACAAATCAACCCTCAACCAGGATTTGGAAGAAACATTTGCTAATTTGCGCAAGATCAATCTGAAGCTAAACCCCAAGAAGTGTGTGTTTGGTGTTCCCTCCAGCAAGCTGCTTGGTTTCTTTGTGTCCCACCACGGGGTCGAGGCCAACCCAGATAAAATCAAGGCCATTGAGCAAATCCAAGAACCCAAGATAGTCAAGGATGTGAGGCGTTTGACGGGGTGCATTGCCGCGCTTAGCAGGTTCATTTCCACATCCACCGAGCACTCCTTGCCATTCTTCAAAATTTTGAAGAAGGCAAGGCCTATGAAGTGCACCGCGGAAGCAGATGTAGCATTGCAAGAATTGAAGACCTACTTATCTTCCGTGCCCACTTTGGTTGCGCCCAAACCACAAGAGTCGTTGCTACTGTATGTAGCAGCAACTAACCAAGTGGTCAGCGAAGCGTTAGTAGCACAATGGGAGGTAGAGGAGACAACTACCTCATCAGATGTCCCGCCAAGGGAAGAAAGAGAGAACAACTCGGCAGGGTCAGATAAGGATCTGGACAAAGAGAAGCACGACAGCGGAGACAACCCCAAGGATAAGACAAGGAAGAAAGGGGTGCAACGCCCATTATACTTTGTCAGCTCCTTGTTATAGGGGGCTAGATCTAGGTACTATGACGTGCAAAAGTTGATTTTTGGCCTCATCATGGCATCAAGGAAACTGCACCACTACTTCCAAGCCCATGAGATTATAGTTGTCACACGCTTTCCGTTGCAAAGGATACTCCAGAACCCAGAGGCTACCGGCAGAATAGTGGAATGGGCATTGGAGTTATCCAGCTTTGGCCTGAAGTTTGAAAGCACATCAATAGTTCAGAGCAGGGCATTGGCAGAGTTTATTGCAGAATGGACACCAACCCCTGATGAGGAAGTGCTGGAAACAGTTACCCCGGCAAGGAATCACCCCAAGAATGGATAATGTATTTTGATGGTGCCTTCTCCTTGCAAGGTGCAGGGGCTGGCGTGCTTCTCATTTCTCCCACTGGAGAGAACTTGAAGTACGTCGTACATATGCACTTTCCCCGAGAGGAGGCAACCAACAATACAGCTGAGTATGAAGGGCTCCTAGCCGAGCTGAGGATCGCCATAGAATTGGGAATCAAGAAGCTGATCATTTGAGGAGATTAACAGCTTGTGGTGAGACAAGTCAACAAGGATTTCCAAAGCCCATTGATGGAGGCATACATCAAGGAAGCGAGAAGATTAGAGGAGCGCTTTGACAGGTTGGAAATAGAGCACGTACCCCGTGCGGAAAACAGCATAGCTAATCACGCGTCGAAGTGCGCTACGTAGAAGCTTCCTGTGGAACCAGGAATTTTTGTTCCCCATCTTACTCAATCCTCCGTATCTCCAACAACAATGGCCCGGAAGAGGAGGAAATTGGACTTTGGTAAGCCTCTCCCGGTAGAGCCCCCCGGGCTCCTGACAGGGTGTCGCGGGAAACCACAGCCACCTATGGGACCAGGACGGCCCCTTGCTGGTTCGGCAAGGGAGAGGCGCGTTACACAAAGAGCAGACCAACGTAGGGCAGTGCGGCAGAGATCACACGGGCAATTTTACCCAAGTTTGGGCCGCCGTGAGGCGTAAAACTCTACTCCTGCTTTGGTGGATTGATGGTGGAAAGGTGGTGGTGGTGCATAGTACACTTGCCCGGTAGGGGTTGCTTCGGGGCGGCAGCGACCACATGTCTACGGGGGTGCGAGTGGTCTAGTCTTCCAACCTCGCAAACCCAACCCATTCTACCGTTGCCATGGGCCTCCTTTTATAGGTTAAGGGGTCACCACAGTGCCAAAATAGTCATTAGACATTGATATGATAGCAAATAGTGCTATCATACCTAACTCTACAGGTTGACGGTGCACATTTAATGCGCCGCTTAGTGGCACGTTGTTGGTTGCCCGGCAGGGCTTGCCGGGCTATCTTGCCAGCTCCATGCCTGCTCGCTTGACACGTCATTGGATGGGTGTCATTAGTGCATTTCTTTGGTAGGAAGTGGCCACCATGTGGCGAATGGTTGCCACTTAATCATTCCGCGGCTTGACACCGCACTGACCGACGACGTGGGTCGTGGTGGAGTAGTTGGTGTCAGAGTAATGGGCCACAGGTAGCCTCACCCGAGTCCCAAGATTTATCAAGACTTTGGGCCAGCTTCGCCTAGTTGTGCCCCAAGCTGAAGCTCCGCCCTTCGGGGGGCGGCTAGCTCAATGGCCGGCCACCAGAGGGCGGCCAACCACCAGCTGACGGCATCACGAGCGGCTGGCTCCAGCCGGCCGGCCTCTAGGGAAGACGTCATCGAGCAGGCGGCCACCGTGCACCCTCAGAGTTTGTGCCCCTATCAAGAGGACGAGATGGGGCGTGGCTACAGTGAAGCCCTCACCCCCAAATCTTGGATTGGCGTGGCCACAGTGTCTCGTACGGGCGAAGATCTCCGCACGGCGTGGCACTATTGCCACCCCCCTTGACGTCACTCTGGGTAAGCGGAGCCCTGCTCCCCACGACGGCCTGTCGGTACAGCCCGCAGGCTGAAGGCCCTACCAGGCAGTGACATCCCAGAAGACGGCGTACACCGAACCAATCGGACCAGGAGAGGGCCGGCTTCCAGTAGGCGGCCGTCCCCTCCCTCGAAGCAAGCGCGCCTTTAACCCGATGAGACTAGGTGCAGCTACAGTGATCTCCCACCAGGCGGCAGGACTATAGCCACACTGAGATGACCAAGCCAGCGCCATTAGCAGCACGGCTACAGTGAGCAGCCACCAACCAGACCCGCCAGCGGCGGGAGCGGCCTGTCGGCTCCGTACCAGACCAGTCGGCGGGGCCCACCAGGCGGCGGGCCCCAGTAGTCGGTGGAGAAGCCAGAGGCCGGAGACGCTGACAGCCGGGCCCAGCAGCCGGCTAGATTACCATTGTACCCCTGGGGGTAGGCCTATATAAACCCCCTAGGGCACCCGTGCAAAGGGTTCCCACCCCATTAGACCTAGCCACATTCCTAGAGCAGGAGAGAGCTAGCCTTGCCTTCTCCTATCTCTAGCATACAGCTCAAGGAGCAACTTTGTATCACTTGTGCCTTTAGTGATCATGCGGAGACCCCGCAGAGCAGGACTAGGGGTGTTATCTCCTAGGAGAGCCCCGAACCTTGGTAAAGTACACCGGCGTTCGTGTCTATGCCTCATCCCGCTTCCGGGCACCGGGGACATTCTACTCGCTCCCACCATGATAAGCCACCCGTTGGCATATGTCGCACCCAACCCCTGACATTTGGCACCCACCGTGGGGAGAGGTGCATCGTCTCCCGGAGATCTGCTCTGGACGAGAACCTTGTTCCTTCCTGGCGAGCGAAGCCAGCCCAACACGCCCGACGGCATCAGCCTCGACGCCCTGCAAGGCGTATAGATCGCCTGTGCGGCGAGCTGCCTCGCTGACCTCATTGGCGAGGTTCACCTCTCCGACGAGCCGGCCTCTGACGCGGGCACCGGCAGCCCCGAGAGCTGCCTCGTCAGCCTCCTCGACCAGCTTCACGTCACCAGCGAGCCTACTATGGACCTGGAGTCTGTTGGCTCCACTGACCCGATGATCATCGATTCCGACATGGTGTCGCTTGATGCATTCCCCACCAATGTGGTGATCTACGACGAGCTGCCTCCTCGCGAGCACAGCGGGGGGAGCACCGTTACGGAGGTGCTTGTCATCAACAGTGGTGATCGCTCGACTAGAGATGCTCGAGACCCACTCAATGCGGTGCCGCGAGACCTGATGGCGCCCATCCCAGAAGACGCGGATGCTGAGACGCTGGAGGCACGCCGCGTCCAGCTCCTCGAGAGCACTGGCCGACTAGCCAGCATGCGACGCCTCTCGGATGCCTATCGGCGTGAGATGGACCGAGCCGTCGGCGGCACACCGGCCCCTGGGAGGCCCAACCGCATTGGCCCTGTCCAACAGCGTGGCGGGACCATCGTCAGGATGTTTGGGGCAGAACGCCCCGTCTACGCCACGCCTGCAGAGAACATCCTAGCTGCCCAGGCGGTGATGGACGAACTGGACAAGTACGAGGGCGACGAGCGTTGCCACATGACGGAGCGAGTCTAGCAGCTCCTAGACGCGGCTGCCGCGTTACACGAAGCCGGCTGCCGTGCTGAAGAGCCCGCACCGCGGAATGAAGAGTCGCCCCATCGCCAAGATCACGGTGCGACATCCCGAACGCCGACTAGCGGCGCCCACAGAAGATGAGGCAACGAGCCGGCGGCTAGCCTAAGCCGGACTCGCCTTTCCATCAAGCGTGACGAAGACGGCCGCCCTCGAGCGGTTGAGCATCGAGGCGATCCTCCGCCTCCTCCACCTCGCGGAGCAAGACATCCCACTCTGCCGCCTGTCATGCACCCGACACTCGGCGACCACCTTGGGCGCCGAGAGGGAGTCGGAGAGAATGACGCCCGCCATCGGATCGACCACCTCAACCGATCCCTGGAGCTAGAAGAAGAAGATGCGCTGGGCCCGCCCTATTTCGGCCCATGAATCCGAGATGAACCCTTTCCCAAAGGGTTCACCCTCCCGCGAGATACGCCCAAGTACACCGGCTCCGTGAAGCCGGAGGATTGCCTTGTTGACTACTCGACAGCCGTCAGCATAGCAAACAACAACAAGCGCGTTGCCGTGAAGTACGTCCCACTCATGCTTCAGGGCACAGCCCGAACATGGCTCAACAGCCTGAAACCCCGCAGCATCAACAGCTGGGTTGATTTCACCGAGGCCTTCATCCGCAACTTCACCAACACCTACAAGCGGCCTTCCAAGCCCCGACAACTCTCCTTGTGCATCCAAGGGCCCACAAAATCGACTCACGACTACCTCACGTGCTGGGCCGAGTTGCACAACTCCTACGAAGGCGTGCACGAGGTGCAGGCAATCGAATACTTCATCGCTGGGTGCCAAGAGGGCACCCTCCTCAAGCATCGACTCTCTGTGACGAGCCTGAGACACTCGACAAGCTGATGATCATCGCCGACAAACACGCCACGGCCGACTCCTCCATGAAGGCGGAAATCCTAGTGGATGCATCTGGCAAGGTGGCACCTCAGGCCCCTCGGACTCTGGCTGGTGACACCAGTCTGCGACAGCAACCAAATGACAACAAGCGGAAGGCCCCTCAGCCGGCTTCCACCAGCCGGCAAGTGGCGACAATCGAGGATCAGCGGCTAGAGGGGCAGCCGGCACCCAAGCGGCAGAAGGGCGGCAAGTCCAATTGGTTGCCCGCCTTCTCTTATGAGCAGACCTTAGATGCACCCTGCAAGTTCCATAGCGGCGCAAAGCTGTCCAACCACACCACTCGGAAGTGTCACTGGCTCGCCAGGATCGCCAAGGGAGATGGACTCCTGCCTCCTCCGCCTGTCGGACTGCCGCCTCCTCAGCCCCAGCAGCCGGCGGCCCGACCAGTCGGTGCCATACAAGACGAGTACCCAGAGGAACATGGAGCTTATGTTGTGTTCAACAGCATGGCCGATGACAGACGCAGCAGACGGCAGCAACAGCAAGAAGTGCAAGCAGTGGCCTCTAACACTCCAGAATTCATGCATTGGTCTGAGAAGCCTATCAGTTGGAGCAGGGCCGACCACCCGGAAGTGATGCCTTCCCCAGGTTCATACGCCCTAGTCCTAGATGCTACCTTTGCAACAGAGAGGCGGGCAGCACGTTTCTCCAGAGTCTTGATAGATGGCGGCAGCAGCATCAATATCCTGTACCGTGACACAATGAAGAAGTTGGGAATCAAGCAGAAGTAGCTCATCCCCAGTCGGACTGTATTCCATGGCATAGTCCCTGGCCTTTCCTGCTCACCAATTGGCAAGACCCAAATTGATGTCCTATTCGGAGACAAGAATCATTTCCGCCGTGAGCCAGTTTGGTTTGAAGTGGTGGACCTTGAAAGCCCCTACCATGCACTGCTTGGCCGACCAGCTTTGGCCAAGTTCATGGCTGTCCTCCATTATGCTTACCTCAAGATGAAGATGCCGAGTACCAAGGGGATCTTGACCGTAGTCGGAGACTACAAGAAGTCAGTTGCTTGCGCCGCAGATAGCAGCCGGCTGGTCGAGTCCCTCGTGATCGCAGCCGAGAAGTGACTGCTTGACCAGGTGGTGGCGTTGGCAGGCAAGAAGCCGGAAATGTCACCCATCCCCAAGGAGTCGGAGGTTGAGGGCTCGTTCAAGCCGGCCAAGGAAACAAAGAAGATACCCTTGGACCCGGAGCACCCGGAGAGGCACACTGTCATAGGTGCAAACCTTGACAGCGAATAGGAAAGCGAGCTCGTCGATTTCCTCCATGAGAATCGGGACATCTTCGCATGGTCTCCCAAAGACATGCCGGGTGTTCCGACGGATTTCGCCGAGCACAAGTTACATGTACAACCTGACGCCAAGCCGGTCAGGAAGCCCTTGTGCCGCCTGTCGGAAGAGAAGAGAAGAGTTGTGGGAGAAGAGATAGCCCGGCGTCTAGCAGCCGGATTCATCATGGAAGTGTTCTTTCCAGAGTGCCTGGCCAATCCAGTCCTAGTATTGAAGAAGAATAAGCAGTGGCGCATGTGCATTGACTACACTAGCCTCAACGAAGCCTGCCCCAAACGTCCCTTTGCTCTGCCAAGAATTGACCAAGTGATAGACTCCACAGCCGGATGCGAGCTGTTGAGTTTCTTGGATGCAACTCAGGATACCATCAGATAAAGCTGAACCCGGCCCACAGGCTAAAGACCGCCTTCATCACGCCATTCGGAGCCTTCTGCTACCTGACCATGACGTTCAGCTTGCGAAACGCCGGCGCCACGTTTCAGCGTTGGATGCAAAAGTGTCTCCTGAAGCAACTCGGCAGAAATGCCCATGTCTATGTGGATGATGTGGTGGTGAAGACGGAGAAGAATGGCATGCTGCTAGAAGACCTCAAGGAAACTTTTGAGAACTTGCGCCGATTCCAGATCAAGCTCAGCCCGGAGAAATGTGTCTTTGGAGTACCAGCCGGCTAGCTTCTCGGCTTTCTAGTCTTAGAGCGCGGCATAGAGTGCAACCGAGTGAAGATCAAGGCTATTGAGAAGATGGAGGTGCCCACCCGGCTGCTGGACGTGCAGAAATTTACCGACTGCCTGGCATCAATTAGCCGTTTCATCAGTCGGCTGGGCGAGAAGGCTCTTCCCTGTACCAACTTATGAAGAGGACCACTTTTTTCGAGTGGAATGACAAGGCGGACAAAGCCTTCTCCCAACTCAAGAAGATGTTGGCAACCCCACCTATCCTGGTAGCTCCGACTGAGAAGTAGCCCATGCTCCTCTACATTGCTGCCACCAGTCGGGTTGTCAGCACAGTCATTGTGGTAGAGTGCAAGGAGGAGGGCAAAGCATTGCCGGTCCAGAGATCGGTATATTACTGGAGTGAAGTGCTATCCGCCTCCAAGCAAAACTACCCACATTATCAGAAGATGTGCTATGGTGTGCACTTTGCCGCCAAGAAGCTGAAGCCTTACTTTCAAGAGCACCCAATAACCGTCGTCTGCACGGCTCCGCTAGCTGAGATCATTGGAAGCCGGGATGCTTTTGGCCGAGTGGCCAAGTGGGCTATTGATCTGGCCCCCTACACCATCTACTACCAGCCTCGCACCGCCATCAAGTCACAAGTGTTGGCCGACTTCCTCGTCGACTGGGGCGAGATCCAGTACCTACCGCCAGCACCAGACTCCACCCATTGGCGGATGCATTTTGATGGCTCCAAAATGCGCACCAGTCTGGGAGCCGACATCGTCCTCACCTCTCCCAAAGGCGACAAGCTCAAATATGTGTTGCAAGTCCATTTTGCCGCCTCCAACAACGTAGCAGGATATGAGGCACTCATACACGGACTCCGGCTTGCCAAGGAACTCGGCATTCGCCTGATCCTGTGCTATGGTGACTCTGACTTGGTGGTCCACCAATCGTCACGCGACTGGGACGCCAAGGACGCGAATATGGCAAGCTACCGCTTCCTCGTACAGCAACTCAGTGGATACTTTGACGGGTGCGAGTTCCTTCATGTGCCAAGAAATGATAATGAGCAAGCAGATGCCTTGGCACGGATCGGCTCCACCCGACAGGCGATACCAGCCGGCGTCGCCTTGCAGCGCCTCTTCAAGCCGTCTGTCAAGCCATCACCAGAGTCCAACTCCATCTTCGTGTGGGCCCCTCCTGAAGCAGTCGGATTCGACTTGAGGATACCAGAAGCCGGTGCGGGGACTTCAGCAGGCGGCTCGGGGACTGCAGCCGTCACACCCGGCCCAGGAATGCCAGAGCCCGGCCCGGGGACTGCAGCAGTCGGCCCAGGGACTTCTTCAAGAAAGCAGGCGGCAACTGACTCCAACCCGCCGCCTCCCAGCCCAACCACCCTCATATAAGTTGCTGTCATAGCAGTCGGGGAGATAGCAGCACCATCATGGGCTCAACCTATCCTCAAATTCCTGGTAAACAAAGAGCTACCAGCCGACGAGACCCTGGCCCGACAAGTGCAAGGACGGGCGGCGGCATACACCATAGTCAACAAAGAGCTGGTTCGGCGTAGTGTCACTGGTGTGTACCAACGCTGTGTGGAGCCGGACCAGGGCCAAGCAATCCTTAGAGATATTCACCAGGGCGAATGTGTTCACCACGCGGCCTCAAGAGCACTCATCGCCAAAGACTTTCGCCATGGTTTCTTCTGGACTACTCTTGAAGAGGCCAAAGAGTTGGTCCAGAAGTGCCAAGGGTGCCAGAGATTCCGCTCCAAGCGTCATTTGCCAGCTTCTGCACTCAAGACTATTCCCATTGCTTGGCCCTTCGCTGTTTGGGGTTTGGACATGGTAGGGCCATTCAAGACAGCCCGTGGCGGCATGAATCATCTGCTTGTCGCTGTGGACAAGTTCACTAAGTGGATAGAGGCCAAGCCAATCAAGAAACTGAATGGGCCGACTACCTTGACTTTCATTGCCGACATCACCACTCGGTACGACATACCGCATAGCATCGTCACTGACAATGGCACAAACTTTGCCGAAGGAGCATTGGCTCGTTTCTGCGCGACGCAGGGCATTCGACTGGACTTAGCGTCAGTTGCCCACCCACAGTCAAACGACCAGGTTGAGCGAGCAAACGGCCTCATCTTGTTCGGCATCAAGCCCCGACTGGTCGAGCCTCTAGAGCATTGGGCCGGCTGCTAGCTCGATGAGCTGTCGGCCATCCTCTGGAGCCTGTGCACAACTCCGAACAAGTCGACCGGCTTCACGCCCTTCTTCCTCGTCTACGGTGCTGAAGCCGTCATCCCGACGGACATAGAGTTCGACTCCCCGCGAGTCACCATGTACACCGAGGCAGATGACAAGGAGGCGTGAGAAGATGGTGTCGACCTGCTAGAAGAGGGCCGGCTGTTGGCGCTCAACCGGTCCGCCATCTACCAGCAGAGTCTGCGCCGATACTACAACCGCAAGGTGAAGCCAAGATCCTTCCAAGAGGGAGACCTTGTGCTCCAGCTGATCCAGCGAACAGCCGGCCAGCACAAGCTCTCGGCGCCTTGGGAAGGCCCCTTCATCATCAGCAAGGTGCTGGGCAACGACTCCTACTATCTGATCGATGCTCAGAAGCCCAGAGCACGCAAAAGAGATGATTCAGGCAAGGAGACGGAGAGGCCGTGGAATGCAAACCTCCTCCAGAGATTTTACAGTTGAAAGCAGTATGTATCACGCTACCTTTTTGTATTATGTACAAAGACTCCGGGTCCCCCGAGACAAACTCGGGGACTGCCCTCCCTTTATCTATATGATAAGTGTTATGCCCATGAGTGTACCTTGTTATTATTTCCGCTTGGCACCGGGTCGACCAGTTGGCCCGGAGGTTCGCCGCCTTACGCTGTATGCCGCCTCCAGCAGCTGGACAAGTAATGTGTTGGCACCTAAAACTTCCTCTGTCAGAAGCCGCAACTCGCAGAGCGACTGAATGGCGGGTAGGGGTCGCAAGACAGTGCCCACATGAAAAATGGCTAAGGAAAATGCATACAGTTGAGGCCGGCGCAGCACTCGTTCGACCGACTTCTACTTCCCTTGCCCAAACCTCCAAATGGCTAAGTACTTGCCCTCCCGCAAAAAAGCTAAGTACTCAAACCAGCCATAGTCTGCAGAGTGGTTGCTCGGCTGGCAAGAGGTTAGCTAAGGGAGGGCGGCAAAGGAAAAAAGGAAGGAGTATAGGCAAGAAAAGTTAGAAATTGGCAAGACAAAGCATAAAGTTGTGATAGAATATTTACATAGATAGAGGCCCATCGGCCAGCATTCAGCAAAGTTTAAAATACACCCCACGGGTGGAATTGTGCGAATTTAACAAAAATGTCCAGACAGCCAGCAGGAAAAGAAAAAGATAAACACCCTAGGGAGCAGCGGAGGATTCCGGCTGGGCGCTGGAGTCGGCGGTGCCAGTTGGTGCAGCAGGCGACTCCAGCTGGATGACGGAGTCAGCTGCGCCGGTTGGCGCGGCAGGCGGCTCCGGCTGGACGCTGGGGTCGACGGTGCCAGTTGGTGTAACAGGCGGCTCCGGCTGGATGACAGAGTCAGCTGCGCCGGTTGGCGCGGTAGACGGCTCCGGCTGGGCACCGGAGTCAGCGGCGCCAGTCAGGACGGTGGAGGGCTGGATGATGGAGTCGGTGGCGTCTGTCGGAGCAACAGGCGGCTGGTCGGTCACCACCTGGCCGCCCCCAGTAGTAGTCAGCGCTTTGGAGCGCAGGTTGTTGCTTGAGGCCCGGTCGAGGTGGGGCTGATCATCCGCACCAGCCTCTGGCATGTCGACGTCGCTATCCTCCTCCTCCTCCCCTTCGTCGCTGGAGTCGATGACTTCGACCGAGTCCTCGCTGTCCTCCGGGTTCAGCTCGAGCCACTCCTGCGGAGCTTCGGCGCCTTCTTCGACCACCTCTGGAAAGAAGATGCTAGTGCCGGTAAAGTCGGCGATCGCCGCCGCCCTGTTGATAAGCTCGGCCTCCACCGCCGCCAGCTCCTCCTACGCCTCCAGCCAGAACATGGCCAACTGGGCTAAGTCTAGCCTAGGATACCATGCCTTGACGAACTCAAGGGCATAGCGTGCTCCAGCCTAGGCTGCAGAGCCCTTCCAGGCCTCTAGGCGGCCGACCGCCACCTCCAGCCAGTCGGCGGTCCGACTTGGAGTGCATGGAGCCGGCAAGCCTGGCCAGAGGGCGGAAATCGCCTTGGCCCTGACGCGCTGAAGACGGCGTAGCACTTGATGGGCGGGCCGAAGACGGGCCTGGATGCTGAGGATCTGCTCATTGAGGGTACGGGGGCGTCAGCAGCAATCTGCGCGCCTTCCGCCCTTCGCTCCTCGCGCTGGGCCTCGATGACTTGACTTGCGGCGACGGAGTGACCTGGGAAGAAATCTGCCCGGGCAGAAGGCAAGGAAAAACAAAGTCAGAAACAAGCAGTCGGCTTAGACAAAGCCGACAGCTCAAGATAATGAACAAGCAGAATAAAAACTCACCATCGACCAAGTCCTCGATGCTGCTGAAGGAGGCCGTTGTCTGCGCCTCCTTGTCGGCCCAAGCGGCGTGCTCGGTTTCAAACTCGGCGAGGAGATCGGTCTCCTTCGCCTTTGCCTCCCGCTAGGCCGTCTTGAGAGCCTCCGTCTGCTCGGCGAGCTTGGCGACCAGTCGGTCTTGCTCCTCGGTCAGCTTGCTGCACTCCGCCTCCTTGCCACGCAGAGCGGTGTTGGCTTCGCCCAGCTGTTGCTGCAAGGCGGCATTGGCCTCTGAAAGAAGGGAAAGAAGAAAGAGCATCAGTCAAAAAGACAAAGAGGGATGCAGTTGTCGGGGAGATCCAGCCTGACTGCTCAGCAGTCGGCCCGAATCTCGAGGACTACAGCCCGCGGGTGCGCCATCACGCCCCCGCAGAGAAGAAGTATCTAACAAAGGTAGAGCCACTGAGGAGATTCGGCCCGACTGCTCAACAGTCGGCCCGAACCTCGGGGACTACAGCCCGCGGGTGCGCCAGCGCGCCCCCGCGAAGAATGGAAGTCGGGGCTTACTCCGGCTCTCGGTCAGATGGGCGGTTTGCGTCTCCAGCTCCCGGACCCTGGAGTTGAAGGTTACCGCGTGAAGATTGTGGTAGTCCTGCAGAGGGGATATCAGATAAAGATAAAGTCAACATTTAACACATACAAGTTAAAGTTCCGGACCGCCTGCTCAGCAGCCGGCCTGAAACTTGGGGACTACACCCAGTGGGTGCGCTAGCGCGCCCCCACAAAGAAAGCAAGAAGATCAAAAAGCGAAGAAAACTTACGCGGATGGCTGCCCGTGACTCCAGGAAAGCTTCGTTGCAGCACTTAAGGGCTTCGGCTTCAGCCCAGAGTTTGGCCTGGACGTCGAGGGACGCCTGGTTCAGGGCGCCCGTCCCTCCCCCATGTATCCAGCCAGCAGGCATGGCGTTGGTCGCCTCGGTGTGGGGGACCGATGAGCTCGTAGCACCAGCCTCCTGCGGCCACGGTGCTGAGGCCGCCTTCTCAAGGCGGTGGCATGCGGGTGTGCGGACCTCAGGAATCAGGTACGTCACCACCGTGTCCTCGACCGGTGGCACCGGTGGTGTAGCCGGCTTCTCGTCCTGCGTCCCGATAGTCGGTGGCGGCGGTGGCATGTGGACGTCTGGCATGGCCACATCGCCGCCCTCCCGCTCCCGGATTGACTGCTTATCGCCGGCTCCCCCGGTTGTCGCCTCAAACTCCAGCGGTGGTGGCACGGTGTTCAAAGGCGTCATGAGCAGCCGCTCCTGGCGGCGTGCAGCCTCCGCGAGCCGCTCCCTCTCTGCGTCTTCGGCCTCCGCCTACGCCAACTTCCTCACCATGGATGCTGCGGCCTTGTCTGCCTCTGCCTTCGCCAGACGGTCGGCTTCCTCCTCCCGCGCCTCCCGCGTGTTCCGCTCTGTCGCCTCCCGGAGGTCGGCGGCTGGGTCAATTCGCCTGCTGGTGGAGGAGGTCGCCGCCGACCTAATGACCGAGGCGGTGCCCGACTTCTCGAGAGTAAGTGGGGCCCTGAGATAAGAAGACAAGTCAGAAAAGTTTTTTAGGCCAGATGGGCGAGAAGATGAAAAACATGAAAAGAATACTTACGCCGACACCATGACTGGCACCTTCGGCTACCTCTGATACTTGGCCACTTTGGCCATGACTTCTTTCCGCCTAGTCGCCGCGGCCGGATTCTTGGGCTTCTTCGGGGCGCTGCCAAACAGGGCAGCGCCTTGCCTCCGCTTGCGTTTGCCGCCACGGGCGGGCGACCCAGTAGAGGGGCCAACACCGATGTTGGTAGTGCTCCGGGCGGGGCACGGCTCATCTTCATCGTCATCGTCGTCAGGCCAAGTCTCCACGCCGCCGCTCTCCTCAGAGCCGCCTGCTCCGCCGCTGCCGCCTGTTGCATCGTCCGCCAGGGTGGCCGCCCCCAAGTCGGGGTCGTCCAAGTCGCTCGCCGCCCTGTCCGGCAGGTAGTCACCACCCGGCCCAACGATGGCGGCCGTCGCCTCGGACATATAAATCTGCACTCTAGAAGGGAGTCACATCACGACAAGAACAAGACTGAAAAATAGAGCAGAAGGAAGAGATGAAGAAACTTACGGCAGGCAGCGGATCGTCACGCGAGTACGGCCGCTTCCCGTACCGCCACTCTGCCTCCGACACCTTGAGGTCGGAGATCTCATTCACCATTCACACGACCTCACCAGTCGGCATGTCCTTCATGCTCAGCCGACTGGGCTCGCGGTGCCTACTCATTCGGAAGATTGGATGAGGGCGGCCCTGGAGCGGGAGAACCCGGCGCTCGATGAAGGCGATGAGGAGGTCGGAGGCCACGAGGCCCTCCGACTCCTGGAGCACCGGGAGTCGGCCGATGGCAGCCACTGCATCCGGCGACACCGGCTTCGGTTTGTAGCCCCAGTTGGGCCGAGCCCCAGTGGGAGGGCCGGCCTCATAGGCCGGCAGGTTGATGAAGTCGACAGCCGGGTCGACGTTCTCGACATAGAAGTAGGACCGCTGCCACATCTTCATAGACTGTGCCAGCTTGATGACGGGGAAGGCCTTCCGTTTCACCGGCCGGCGCACGGCGACGAACCCGCCGCACTCGACCGCCGTATCCTTGGCGGAGGTGCCGAGTTTCCCGTAGAAGAACGCTCCCCACAGCTCGACTATGGGGAGGATGCCGATGTAGCCCTCGCACACCATGATGAAGGCAGAGAGCAAGGTCACCGTGTTGGGCGTAATATGATGGGGTTGGAGGTTGTTGAAGTCGAGGAAGGAGCGGAGGAAGCCGCTAACCGGAAGGCCGAAGCCGCGGAGGAAGTGCGAGCGGAAGACGACCCGCTCGTTCCCCCTCAGTGCCGGCGAGATCTCCTCCTCTGGCGGCACCCGTGCCTTGACGAATGCCGCGTTGGGCATCCGGCGTGTGTCGCGGAGGAAGGAGATGTGATCCTCGATCATTGTTGACCCCTCCCAATCGCCGCCCTTCTCACGCGCCATGGCTTCGGGCGGGCCGCGTGAGGAGGAGGGGTGCGTCAGCGACGAACGGCGGTGGCACCTCGGCGGCACGGAGCGACAGTGACAGCTATGGAGGAAAGAACTGAGGAAGAAGAGAGGATGGGAGGGGGCGCGCAAGCTTTGCGGCACCCCTCCCTCCCCCCTACTTATAGCCCTCGAGCTATGAAGCCGAGGGGGCGGGGCGTGGGTCGTGGGATTAATTGCGCCCACGACCCCACGACCCCCCATTTACCGCGCGCATTCACCACGCCTCGAGCGGTCGTGGGAATCGCAACCGCCCCCCTCGGCACATCAGATCCGCCTGGGTGCTGAGGCGCGGTAGTGGCAGGCCCGGCCCACTGTCATGTCCCATCAGGGGCATGGGGTGGCAGGCTGGCCGGGCTGGCGTGCGCCGCATGGCGTGTCTGCGGCGGGCGGCGGCCCAAGAAGCTTAGCAGGCACGCCACCTATTTTCCCGCCTTGGAGTTCAAAATTGACCAACAGCCCCGCCTAGACGAGGCTGGCTTCAGCAGTCGGCCAACCGCAAGGCGGATCAACGCTCTCCCGGAGCTCGGTGAGGGGGGAAGCCGCTGAGGCTTCACGGCCCCTCGACCACAATGCCTCACTATCTTCGGGGACTACTGTCGGAGTAATGGGCCATGGGTAGCCTCACCCGAGTCCCAAGATTTATCAAGACTTTGGGCCAGCTTCGCCTTGCTGTGCCCCAAGCTGAAGCTCCGCCCTCTGGGGGCCGGCTAGCTCAATGGCCGGCCACCAGAGGGCGGCCAACCACCAGCAGACGGCATCACGAGCGGCCGGCTCTAGCCGGCAGGCCTCTAGGGAAGACGTCATCGAGCAGGCGGCCACCGCGCACCCTCAGAGTTTGTGCCCCTATCAAGAGGACGAGATGGGGCGTGGCTACAGTGAAGCCCTCACCCCCTAATCTTGGATTGCCGTGGCCACAGTATCCCGTACGGGCGGAGATCTCCGCACGGCGTGGCACTGTTGCCACCCACCCTTGACGTCACTCTGGGTAAGCGGAGCCCTGCTCCCCACGACGGCCTGTCAGTATGGCCCGCAGGCTGCGGGCCCTACCAGGCAGTGACATCCCAGAAGACGGTGTACGCCGAACCAATCGGACCAGGAGAGGGCCGGCTTCCAGCAGGCGGCCGTCCCCTCCCTCGAAGCAAGCGCGTCTTTAACCTGATGAGACCAGGTGCGGCTACAGTGATCTCCCACCAGGCGGCAGGACTGTAGCCACACTGAGATGACCAAGCCAGCATCATTAGCAGCACGAGTACAGTGAGCAGCCACCAACCAGACCCGCCAGCGGCGGGAGTGGCATGTCGGCTCCGTACCAGACCAGGCGGCGGGCCCTAGTAGTCGGCAGAGAAGCCGGAGGCCGGAGACGCTGACAGCCGGGCTCAGCAGCCAGCCAGATTACCATTGTACCCCTGGGGGTAGGCCTATATAAACCCCCTAGGGCACCCGTGCAAAGGGTTCCCACCCCATTAGACCTAGCCACATTCCTAGAGCAGGAGAGAGCTAGCCTTGCCTTCTCCTAGCTCTAGCATACAGCTCAAGGAGCAACTTTGTATCACTTGTGCCTTTAGTGATCATGCGGAGACCCCGCAGAGCAGGACTAGGGGTGTTATCTCCTAGGAGAGCCCCGAACCTGGGTAAAGTACACCGGCGTTCGTGTCTACGCCTCATCCCGCTTCCGGGCACCGGGAACGTTCTACTCGCTCCCACCATGATAAGCCACCCGTTGGCATATGTCACACCCAACCCCCGACAGTCGGTGAGGTAATATGGTCTCCGCGAGTCCCGGTAGGCCCTGCCGGGACGCCTTGGTCATCTCCTTCTGGGGGTGGCGTCGCCCCTTGCTGGGCTCGCCTGCCCGGTAAGGGAGGCTCTTCTCTTGATAATATCTTACTCTTCTGACTCGGCCTTGGATCCTTTCGACCTTCCTGTTGATGTTTTGAATCTCTTGGTCTCTTGTTCACCTTGTTCTGATGCTTCAGTCCTGATCTTGTGCTTGTGCACAGTCAGTGCAACAGGCCCCAGGTCTGTTGCACCGACAAAAGCCCACGGGCCTACCCCGAACGCACTGCTGAGCGTCGTCGGGGTAGGGCGTAACAAGTCACAGGCAGCGCTGCTGAAGAGGCTGGTCTCTTGAGATCTTCTTTGCTTCTTCATTAGTCTGGATTTTGGGCTAGTTTCCGGTTTCCCCGCGCATCGTGCAAAGCCAATAGTGGTGGGGCCGCTCCAGTAATGGCCCATGAATGACTTTAACGCACGGGGTAAAACTGCAATTCACTCTTCACACCACACCCTTATCCTCAGCCACGTATGCCGCATGCATCACGCGGGTTAGGTAACGAAGGCGTGTGACGTGGGATATCATAATGGTGAGGGCCCGGTCTCCTTGAACTGGTGGAGGAGGACGGTGGTCACCCATTAAGGATCTAGTTCCCAGTCCCCCCGCACCAAAGATGTCGCGTGAAACCACGACCACCTATGGGACCAGGACGGCCCCTTGCTGGTTCGGCAGGGGGGAGGCGCGTTGCACAAAGAGTAGACCAATGTAGTGCAACACGACAGAGATCACACGGGCAGTTTTACCCAGGTTCGGGCCACCGTGAGGTGTAAAACCCTACTCCTGCTTTGGTGGATTGATGGTGGAAAGGGGGTGGTGGTGCGTAGTACACTTGCCCGGCAGGGGTTGCTTTGGAGCGGAACGACTACGTGTCTACGGGGGTGCGATTGGTCTAGTCCAACCTCGCAAACCCAACCCCTTCTACGGTTGCCATGGGCCTCTTTTTGTAGGTTAAGGAGTCACCACAGTGGCAAATTAGTCATTAGACATTGATATGATAGCAAATAGTGCTATCTGATACGTCTCCAACGTATCTATAATTTTTGATTGCTCCATGCTACTTTATCTACTGTTTTAGGCAATATTGGGCTTTATTATCCACTTTTATATTATTTTTCGGACTAACCTATTAACCAGAGGCCCAACCCAGATTTGCCGTTTTATGCCTATTTTAGTGTTTCGAGGAAAAGGAACGAAATCAACTAGAGAAGTTATTTTTGGAAGGAAAGAAACCCAGGGAACTTGGAGTGCATGTCAGGGGAGATACGGGCTGCCCACGAGGGTGCCCCCCCGGGTGCGCCCCCCTACCTCGTGGGGCCCCCGTAGCTCCACCGACGTACCCCTTTCAGCCATATATACCTACGTACCCTAAAACTTCCAAAAGAGAAGATAGATCGGGAGTTCCACCGCCGCAAGCCTCTGTAGCCACCAAAAACCTCTTGGGAGCCCGTTCCGGCACCCTGCCGGAGGGGTCACCGGTGGCCATCTTCATCATCCCGGCGCTATCCATGACGAGGAGGGAGTAGTTCACCCTCGGGGCTGAGGGTATGTACCAGTAGCTATGTGTTTGATCTCTCTCTCTTGTGTTCTCTCTCGTGTTCCCTCTATGGCACGATCTTGATGTATCCCGAGCTTTGCTATTGTAGTTGGATCTTATGATGTTTCTCCCCCTCTACTCTCTTGTGATGAATTGAGTTTCCCCTTTTGAAGTTATCTTATCGGATTGAGTCTTTATGAGAACACTTGATGTATGTCTTGCCGTGATTATTTGTGGTGACAATGGGATATCATGTGCCACTTGATGTATGTTTTGGTGATCAACTTGCGGGTTTCGTGACATTGGGAACCTATGCATAGGGGTTGGCACACGTTCTTGATTCTGCGATAGAAACTTTGGGGCACTCTTTGAAGTACTTTTATGTTGGTTGGATGAATCTAAGATTTTGTGATGCTTATCGTATAATCATGCCCACGGATACTTGAGGTGACAATGGAGTATCTAGGTGACATTAGGGTTTTGGTTGATTTGTGTCTTACGGTGTTATTCTAGTACGAACTCTTTTATAGATTGATCCGAAAGAATAACTTTGTGGTGGTTTTGTACCCTACCATAATCTCTACGTTTGTTCTCCGCTATTAGTGGCTTTGGAGTGACTCTTTGTTACATGTTGAGGGCTTGTTATATTATCTATCTATGTTATTATTGTTGAGAGAACTTGCACTAGTGAAAGTATGAACCCTAGGCCTTGTTTTCTATCATTGCAATACCGTTTACGCTCACTTTTACCATTAGTTACCTTGCTGTTTTTATTATTTCAGATTACAAAAACCTATATCTACTATCTATTTTGCACTTGTATCACCATATCTTCGCCAAACTAGTGCACCTATACAATCTACCATTGCATTGGGTGTCTCGGAGACACAAGAGACTCTTTGTTATTTGGTTGCAGGGTTGTTTGAGAGAGACCATCTTCATCCTACGCCTCCTATGGATTGATAAACCTTGGGTCATCCACTTGAGGGAAATTTGCTACTGTCCTACAAACCTGTGCACTTGCAGGCCCAACAACGTCTACAAGAAGAAGGTTCTGTAGTAGACAGCAAGCTCTTTTCTAGCACCGTTGCCGGGGAGGTTAGCGCTTGAAGGTATATCTTTAGATCTTGCAATCGAATCTGGAATTGAGTTTGTCTCATACGCTTCACCTTTTTAATATCTTTCGTGAGTATGATGGAACGGAAAATTGTGCTCAAGTACTAGAAGAAGAATTACATAGAATTCTTGGCATAAAATATGTGAATGATGAGCATGATTGCAATGTTGTTAGTATGAATTCCTTGAATATCCATGATGCTAATGATATGCAAAGCCACAAGCTTGGGGAAGCTATGTTTGATGAAGATGATATTTTTTGTCCCCCAAGCTATGATGAGCAAATTTACTATGATGAAAGCATGCCTCCTATCTATGATGTTTATTGTGATGATACGTATGCCATAAAGAAGAAGTTTGCTTATGTTGAGAGTAGTAAATTTTTTATGCTTGTAGATCATGAAAAGAATGCTTTAGGTGCTGGTTATATTGTTGAATTCATTCATGATGCTACTGAAAATTATTATGAGGGAGGAATATATGCTTGTAGGAATTGCAATAATGTCAAGTTTCCTCTCTATGTGCTTAAAATCTTGAAGTTATGCTTGTTTTACCTTCCTATCCAAGTTGTTTATCGTTCCCATAAGTTGTTTGCCCACAAAATACCTATGCATAGGAAGTGGGTTAGACTTAAAAGTGCTAGTCATATGCTTCATGATGCTCCCGTTATGTTTCAGTTCTTATCTTTTATGTGAGCATCATTGTCATCATCATGCCTAGCTAGAAAGGCATTAAAGAAAAGCATTTGTTGGGAGACAACCCAATATTTATCCTTACTGTTTTTGTGTGTTCACATTATTATGCTACTGTAGTAATCATTTTTTATAGCTTTTGTTTCAATAAAGTGCCAAGTAAGACCTTTAGGATGGCTTACGGTGATAGTTGTGTTGATCCTGCTGAAAATCAGAAACTTTTGCACCCAGTAAATTAGTTTTTTTAATTCACAGAAACGTGCTTCTGATCTGATACTTTTTGATCTGGATTGGTACACAAATTGCTTAGGACTTTCCTAATTTGGTAGTATTTTTGGAGTTCCAGAAGTATACATTTGATATAGATTACTACAGACTGTTCTGTTTTTGACAGATTCTGTTTTCTATGTGTTGTTTGCTTATTTTGATGAATCTATGAGTAGTATCGGAGGGTATGAACCATATATAAGTTTAGGTACAGTATATATTACACCAATATGAATTTAGAATGAGTTCATTACAGTACCTAAGTGGTGGTTTTATTTTCTTATACTAACGGAGCTTACGAGTTTTCTGTTGAGTTTTGTGTTGTGAAGTTTTCAAGTTTTGGGTAAAGATTCGATGGACTATGGAATAAGAAGTGGCAAGAGCTTAAGCTTGGGGATGCCCAAGGCACCCAAAGGTAATATTCAAGGATAACCAAGATCCTAAGCTTGGGGATGCCCCGGAAGGCATCCCCTCTTTCGTCTTCGTTCATCGGTAACTTTACTTGGAGCTATATTTTTATTCACCACATGATATGTGTTTTGCTTGGACGTCATTTTCTTTTGTTAGTATTTTCTTGCTATTATTTAGAATAATGTTTTGCATCTTTAGTTCCAATAAAAAGTCAAGGATAGCCTTTGCCATGCTTATTTTGCTAGTATACATGTTGCTGTTTGAAAAACAGAAAGTTTACCGCTGTTGCAAAAATTCCCTAGAAAAGTCAGAGAGTGGTATAATGTTGAATCGTTTTGCATATTGAGCTTTGATAAATTTATTACAGTGGGAATTTTAGTTAATAATTTTTGGATTTAGGTAAGTATGATGACTCTTGCATTCTTTACAGACTATACTGTTTTGGCAGATTGCTGTTATGGTTGCATTGTTTGCATATGTTTGCTTGTTTAATGATTCTATTTGAATATAGGAGTATTAAATATGCAGAGGCAATTAGTTTTCAATGTTGAATAATAATTTTAGTGATTTGTTACAATAGAAAATGATAAGGTTTTGCATTGGTTTATACTAACCTATCTCACGAGTTCTTGTTGAGTTTGTTGTGAATGAAGCTTTTGATAAAAAGAGAAACCATGATATGAGAGGAATTAAGGAGACACAAAAGTTCAAGCTTGGGGATGCCCAAGGCACCCCAAGATAATATTTCAAGAAGTGTCAAGCATCTAAGCTTGGGGATGCCCCGGTAGGCATCCCACCTTTCTTCTTCAACAACTATCGGTTAGTATCGGTTGAGCCTAAGTTTTTGCTTCTTCACATGAGTTGTGCTATCCTTGCAATGTAGTTTTCTTTAGCTTTGCTTGATGTTTGAATAAAGTATCAAGATCTGAAATTATTAAATGAGAGAGAGTCTTCGCATAGTTGCATAATTATTTAGCTACTCATTGACCTTCACTTATATCTTTCAGAGTAGTTTGTCATTTGCTCTAGTGCATCACTTATATCTTTTAGAGCACGTTGGTGGATTTGTTTTATAGAAACTATTGATCTCTCATGCTTCACTTAGATCATTTTGAGAGTCGTTAATAGCATGGTAATTTGCTTAATGTTAATATACTTGGTATTCAAGATATGTGAAACTTTCTTATGAGTGTGTTGAATACTAAGATAAGTTTGATGCTTGATAATTGTTTTGAGATATGGAGGTGATAGTATCAAAGTCGTGCTAGTTGAGTAATTGTGAATTCAAAGAATGCTTGTGTTGAATTTAGCAAGTCCCGTGGCATGCACGTATGGTTAAAGTTGTGTAACAAATTTGAAACATGAAGTGTACCTGGCTTGTGCATCCTTATGAGTGGCGGTCGGGGACGAGCGATGGTCTTTTCCTACCAATCTATCCCCCTAGGAGCATGCGCGTAGTACTTGATTTTTGATGGTTTCTAAATTTTTGCAATAAGTATATGAGTTCTTTTGACTAATGTTGAGTCCATGGATTATACGCACTCTCACCTTTCAGCCTTCGCTAGCCTCTTCGGTATCGTGCATTGCCCTTTCTCACCTTGAGAGTTGGCGCAAACTTCACCGGTGCATCCAAACCCCGTGATATGATATACTCTATCACACATAAACCTCCTTATATCTTCCTCAAAACAGCCACCATACCTACCTATCATGGCATTTCCATAGCCATTCCGAGATATATTGCCATGCAACTTCCATTATCATCATCATGACATACATTACTTTTGTCATATTGCCATTGCATGATCATGTAGTTGACATCGTATTTGTGGCAAAGCTACCATGCATTATTTTTCATACATGTCACTCTTGGTTCATTGCACCATCCTGGTACACCGCCGAAGGCATTCATATAGAGTCATATCTTGTTCTAAGTTTCGAGTTGTAATCCTTGTGTTGTAATCAATAGAAGTGTGATGATCATCACTATTAGAGCATTGCCAAAAAAAAGAGAAAGGCCCAAAAAAATAAAAAAAAGGGAAAATAAAAAAGGGGCAATGCTACTATCTCTTTTTCCACACTTGTGCTTCAAAGTAGCACCTTGTTCTTCATGTAGTGAGTCTCATATATTCTGCTTCAAAGTAGCACCTTGTTCCTCATGTAGTGAGTCTCATAAGTTGTCTTTTCATACTAGTGGGAATTTTTCATTATAGAACTTGGCTTGTATATTCCTACGATGGGCTTCCTCAAATGCCCTAGGTCTTCGTGAGCAAGCGAGTTGGATGCACACCCACTAGTTTTGTTTTGTTGAGCATTCATAGCTCTAGTGCATCCGTTGCATGGCAATCCCTACTCCTCATGTTGACATAAATTGATGGGCATCTCCATAGCCCGTTGATTATCCTCGTTGTTGGTGTCAAAACCGGCGGATCTCGGGTAGGGGGTCCCGAACTGTGCGTCTAGGCGGATGGTAACAGGAGACAAGGGACACGATGTTTTTACCCAGGTTCGGGCCCTCTCGATGGAGGTAAAACCCTACTCCTGCTTGATTGATATTGATGATATGGCTAGTACAAGAGTGGATCTACCACGAGATCAAGGAGGCTAAACCCTAGAAGCTAGCCTATGGTATGATTGTTGTTCGTCCTATGGACTAAAACCCTCCGGTTTATATAGACACCGGAGAGGGCTAGGGTTACACAGAGTCGGTTACAATGGTAGGAGATCTACACATCCGTATTGCCAAGCTTGCCTTCCACGCCAAGGAAAGTCCCATCCGGACACGGGACGAAGTCTTCAATCTTGTATCTTCATAGTCTTGGAGTCCGGCCGATGATGATAGTTCGGCTATCCGGACACCCCCTAGTCCAGGACTCCCTCAGTAGCCCCTGAACCAGGCTTCAATGACGACGAGTCCGGCGCGCATATTGTCTTCGGCATTGCAAGGCGGGTTCCTCCTCCGAATAATTCATAGAAGATTGTGAACGCCAGGATAGTGTCCGGCTCTCCAAAATAAATTCCACATTCCACCGTAGAGAGAATAATATGTACACAAGTTCAATCTGCTGACGTATTTTGTGGCATGACGTCACACCACTACCAAGCCTTTACTTGAATCGTTTTTATTATACCACCTCAGCGCGTTTAGCGAAGCGGTTTCCTTGGCACGTCTTGTCGAAGCAGAGATCGTGTTCCCCTTATTCCGGGATTCCCATCAATACGGACGTGGGTAACCCAACCGCGCCATTGATTGTGGCGCTTGGGAGATAAGCGAGTTTTACCAGGCTAGTAGGGACACATAGTTTCATCTGCCCATATCTAAGGGGATAAGGATCCACCTCCTTTAGCTACGCCTTCTTCCTCCTTTGCTTATCCATCTCCGCGCACTCGAGCTCCAGCGCCCAAGTCCGCACATCTCACCTCAACCTTCTCCAGCCATGTCCGGAGCGGGAGGCAAGTGGATGGCCTCATCTGTTACGGAGGGGCACATCGAGAAGCTGCACAACGCCGGATACCTGTCCAGCGACATCGCGCACCGGCTGCCCGACGAGGGGTAGCTCATCCCCACCCCCAGGCCCCATGAGAGGGTCATATTCCTCCCCCACTTCCTCCGCGGACTGGGCTTCACACTCCACCCCTTCGTCCGGGGGCTCATGTACTACTACGTCCTGGACTACCACGATCTGGCTCCAAACTTCATCCTCAACATCTCGGCGTTTATCGTCGTGTGTGAGGCCTTCCTCTGCATCCAGCCCCACTTTGGCTTGTGGCTAAAGACCTTCAATGTCAAGCCGAAGGTTGTGAAGGGCAGCCAAGCGGAGTGTGGAGGCGCCATGGTGGGCAAAATGCCCAACGTCACTTGGCCCGAGGGTGCCTTCGTGGAATCTGTCAAAGGGTGGCAATCGGGGTGGTTCTACATCACCGAGCCGCGTGACCCTAAATGGGTAGCGGCCCCCGAGTTCAGATCTGGCATTCCCATGCAGCTCACCTCCTGGAAAGAGAAGGGATTGCTTTGGGGTAGTTCGGAGGAGCTGACCGGACTCCAGTCCTGTCTCCAGACCCTAGTGAACAAGAAGCTTAAGCTTGTCAATGTGATCCAGGTCATGCTCGTCCGCCGGATTATCCCTGCCAGCAACGGGACTTCAATTTGTGGGAGTTTGATCCGGCCCAGCATCGGACCTTGAGCAGGCTCTTCGGCACTACGTACGAAGCTGCCTGGAGGGTGCTGTTCAAGGGCGCCGAAGCTCCTGCATCCGCTACCAAAGATCGCGGATTCAGCACGCAGCGTCCGGCTGGCGAGGTAAGCTATGTTATCCTTTATGGGACATTTGCTTTTCATAGTTTGACTCTATGCAGGATCTAAACACCCAATGCCTTTAACAGGACTGGCAGAAGACGTCCGGACAGGTTAACTGTCCGGCTCCCCTTCCAGAAGACCCAGCGGACGCCCGTTTGACAGGGCTGCTGGTCCCGGCACTTTACGTAGTGCCGGAGAAGAAGGCCAAGAAGAAGGCCACGGGAACCCGAAGGAGTTCCCGGCGCCTGGTGGTATCGGACTCATCGTCCGATGACTCCGAGGCGGACTCCTCCCCTGAGGACAAGGAGGAGAAGAAAGAGGCCTCTCCCCCAGCGGGGGGAGAGAAGAAGAGGAAGGCCTCCCCAACAAGGGAGGCCGAAGGGTCCAAGAAGGGAAGGACCCTTCCTCCGGACTGCTCCGCCAACGCCGACAACGGCGATGAGGAGTGGCCTTCAAGGGCCAAGCCCCTGGCAAGATCGTAAGTATCCGGATTCCTGGATGATTTATAATTTTTCTTTTTGCCACGCGGTGTCCTTCTAATGCCGCATACAACCTGTAGTCCGGCCAAGGACGATCTTCCCGCTTCGTCGAGCGGGTCCTTGGGTACGTCGGATATGGATTCCCTTCCGACCGCCTCCACCCCTCGTGACGCTGACGACGCCGAGGTGGGATCCCAGGAGGGGACCCACCAGGAGGGGGAGGCTCCGGAGGTGCCACAGAGCAACCTCCCGGACTTCGCACCGGACTCCGCGCCGGAACCTGCAGTGGTTCCGGAGTCCGGCAGGCGGCCCCTTCGTAAGAAGGGCAAGACTGTGACACCGGCGACCTCCGTCCAACCGGAGGCGCCGGATAACTTGTTGGAGGCGCTCAACGGCGCTTCCATCAAAGAAGAACACCGCACTATCATGAGTGCGGTGATTCAGAAGGTTCAGCTCACCAAGAGCGGGCTGACCGAAGCCTGCAGCAGCCTTCTAACAGGCTTTGAGGTAAGAGATTTAAGATATGTAATATAATACCACATAGACAGTAGCCCTTGATGCTCGGTTCGGTGTTCGGAAAGAAAAGCCGGACTGAGGATCTAAAAAGATATACGCAGGAGGTCTAAAAAATATGTTAATATGGGATTGCAGGCTGCGCTGCTGACCTCTGCCGCACTGACTGCGGAGGTCGATGCTTTGAAGCGGAACCTCGAGCGGTCCGAGAGCGAGCTCGGCCATGCCAAGAAGCAGCTCGAGGACAAGGAAGGTGAGTAACACCGTATTAAATTTGTACCTTACAGAAAAGGACTTTGGTTGCAAGAGAAATAACAAGGATAACGTGGGTACTCCAGGGGCCACGAACGAGGTGGCGGCCCTGAAGGAGGCGGTGTCTGCGGCCGAACGCAATGCGGCCGCGGAGCGAGCCGAGCGGGAGAAGCAGGAGGCGCGGGTGGCGGAGGTGCAGCAAGAGCTCCAGGCTCTCATGGAGAAGCATGAGAGTATGGAGCGCGACTCAAAGACTCGAGAGTCCGAGCTTGCCTCGGCTCTTGAGAGTGCCAAAGCCGCTAAGGCCGAAGCCCACAAGGCCCTCCAGGAAATCGAGGCGTTGAAGAAGATAGCGGCGGGTAAGGCATTTTTCATGCAAAGCAAGCATGTGAATGTGAATTACCTATTACTTACCCGAATTCGGAGCTCTCCAGGAGCGTTCGCAGATCTGCCCCGCAGCGTATCCGATGCTGCCGCTTTCTACCGGGCCGAGGAGGGGAGCTCGACGGAGAAGGTCTTCTGGTCTCAGTATGCTGAGACCGGACATCCGGTGCCCCTTAGCGACCAGCTGAAGTAGCTGGTCGAGCTCCACAAGGTAGCCGAACAGGCCATGAAGGGCCTCATAGTTCGGCTGTGGCCCAAGGAGGCCATGCCTGGGAGCTACTTCGGCCTGGTGCGGCGGCTGGTGGACGCGTGTCCCTGGGTGGAAGTCGTCAAGCACTCCGCCTGCATTGAAGGTGCCCGTCGGGCCCTTGCCCGTGCAAAAGTGCACTGGGGCAGGATGGACGCTGAGAAGCTTCTGACGGACGCGCCGCCGGCGGGCAAGGAGTATCGTACGCCCGAAATGTATTATAAGAGTGTCCTGGGGGGTGCCCGCCTGATTGCGGGTGAGTGCTCCAAAGATGTAATATTTGAGTAGACTCGCAGTTTTGTTATCCTGTGCGCTGAAGACTTTGTTCATATGCGCTAAGCAACGCTTGTTAATTTAAAATATTACCTTCTGTGCGGCCGTTTATCAAATCTGAGAGATGGCAAGTCGTCGGCTTCAGCCCCCATGCCACAAGTGCTGGGGTGTTCGGGATAAACTTGAGCGCTCTTGTTCCCATTTTTGGGTCCATCTAGGGAGGCGTTCAACACAACGAACGAGGCAACCGGACTTATAATGCTTGAACACTCTCACTTAGCCATAGAATTCTATAATTTTAAATTTCGGCGAAGCCCCTAGTGTTCGGAAGACCGAGTTCGGGGCGCTATCCACGCCTGGGCCGGACAAAGCCGGTTCCTCGCTCGAAGCGGCATAAGTCTTTAGGGACTCGAAAAGACCTCTCGAACAGCGACCAGCTCTCGCCTTATCATGACGGTCAGTTTTAGCTTTCTCCACTGAGGCGCTCGCCCAGCTCAACCGGGGCGCAATCGCAGTGGTTCTCCCAGTGCTACCTTAGCCGATATAACGGAACGTAAGGTACCAAAACATGGGAGCCGGGCAAACCCAACTATTGACCCAAGACATGATTCGGAGCCGATGCATATAATGCTATAAGTTCGGGGTGCCGCACTTGTGAAAGTGTTCGGACTTATCACACCATAATGTGGGGAACTTAAGCCCCTGGTGTGTTTAGCCGTACCAGAGTGTACGGATGCAACATGTCATAAATGAACACATATATATAAGAGAAGAAATGCAATTATAAGCAAAAAGTGATGCATTGTTTATTCAAGGAATACTGCCATGAATGTAGAATGATACAAATAGTGCGGTAAGCAAGAGGTAGGACTATTAAACATGTCCCCCTCCAGGGGTAGGCTGCGGAATGGTGTATGAAAACGGATTTAATGCTCGTAATGGAGACCACCTGGATACTCGTCGCAGCCTTTCTCCTTCCCTGGCCGTTGCATGGTGAGTTAGGCAGGTCTGCTGCCGGACAGGGCCTCTGGTGAATGGAGTCCTGTGGGTAAGAAAAAATAAGAAAGAAAAAGAGTGACACACTTGGGAGCCCCTGGTGCGGTTAAGCTGCGCTCTGGGCTTGTGGTGGTCGTGCCCCTTCCCCTATGCCCATGGTATCTCTAGAGCGTAGTGATGTACGCGAAGGACCAGTTTTGCAATTTTTTAAGGGCTGGGGTTGGGGCCGCATTGCTACACGTGCTCGGAACGTGCCAGGTGGTCTTGTTGTAGGTTACCCCGGGTGTGTTTGGCCGTGTCCGGTCACTTAACGGACGGACTCGAAAATTGCCTTAAGAGGCTGCTCTGTACTTCTGCCGCGAGAGCTGCTGTGTGTTCCTCCGTTCCGAGGGAGCGTTCAGTGTTTCCGTTGACCGTGATGACTCCTCGAGGGCTTGGCATCTTGAGCTTGAGGTATGCGTAATGTGGCACCGTGTTGAACTGTGCGAACGCGGTTCGTCCGAGCAGGGCGTGATAGCCGCTGCGGAACGGGACTATGTCGAAGATTAACTCCTCGCTTCGGAAGTTATCCGGGGATCCGAAGACCACTTCCAGTGTGACTGAGCCTGTACAATTGGCCTCTACACCTGGTATGACGCCTTTGAAGGTCGTCTTTGTGGGTTTAATCCTTGAGGGGTCTATGCCCATCTTGCGCACTGTATCCTGATAAAGTAGGTTCAGGCTGCTGCCGCCGTCCATCAGGACTCTAGTGAGGTGAAATCCATCGACGATTGGGTCTAAAACCAATGCGGCGAATCCGCCATGGCGGATACTGGTGGGGTGGTCCCTTCGATCAAAGGTGATCGGGCAGGAGGACCATGGGTTAAACTTCGGGGCGACTGGCTCCATCGCAAATACATCCCTGAGTGCACGCTTCCGCTCCCTCTTGGGTATGTGGGTTGCGTATATCATGTTTACCGTCCGCACTTGTGGGGGGAATCCCTTCTGTCCTCTATTGTTCGGCGGCCGGGTCTCTTCCTCGTCATCGCTATGCAGCCCCTTGTCATTGTTTTCGGCAATTAACTTGCCTGCCTGCTTGAATACCCAACAATCCCTGTTGGTGTGATTGGCTGGCTTTTCGGGGGTGCCGTGTATCTGGCACGAGCGGTCGAGTATTCGGTCCAAATTGGACGGACCCGGAGTAGTTCTTTTGAATGGATTTTTCCGCTGACCGGGTTTAGAGCCTCTGAATCCGGCGTTGACTGTCGTATCCTCAGTGTTATCACCGTTAACGCGGCGTTTGTTTTTGTTACGACGCGACCTGCCATTGCGGTCCTTTGAATCCGGACTGCCAGAATTTTTGCTGAGGTTGTTACTGCGGGCTAGCCAGCTGTCCTCTCCCGCGCAGAAGCGGATCATGAGTGATGTGAGGGCTGCCATGGATTTTGGCTTTTCCTGTCCTAGGTGCCGGGCCAGCCACTCGTCGCGGATGTTATGTTTGAAGGCTGCGAGAGCCTCTGCATCCGGACAGTCGACAATTTGATTTTTCTTTGTTGTGAACCATGTCCAGAACTGTCTGGCCGATTCGTCTGGCTGCTGAATTATGTGGCTTAGGTCATCGGCGTCTGGTGGTCGCACATATGTGCCCTGGAAGTTGTCGAGGAATACGGCTTCCAGGTCCTCCCAACACCGAATTGACTCGGCTGGCAGGCTGTTAAGCCAATGCCGAGCTGGCCCTTTAAGCTTGAGTGGGAGATATTTGATGGCGTGAAGATCGTCACCGCGGGCCATGTGGATATGAAGGAGATAGTCTTCGATCCAAACCGCGGGGTTTGTTGTGCCATCGTAGGATTCAATGTTCACGGGTTTAAACCCTTCGGGGATTTGATGATCCATTACTTCATCTGTGAAGCATAGTGGGTGTGCGGCGCCTCTATATTGGGCTATATCACGACGTAGCTCAAGCGAGCTTTGTCTACTGTGTTCGGCCCGGCCGGAGTTGCTGTATCCGGCGCGATGGTAGTCGTCGCGCATCGTGGGGCGCCCACGTGATCCGTAGATCGATCTTGATTGTCTTGCCTTATCCTCCAATATGTCTTGCAAGTCCGGCGCATTCCCCCGTGGCTTCGTACTTTTCGAGTGGTGCCGGGGTACGGTTCTGGTGGAGGGCCTAGAGGCCTCTCTGTCGCGGCCACGAGGTGGTCGGTCAGCCGTATTGTGCGCTGGTGATGCAGGTTTATATGCCTCCTCCTCTAATCGGGGGAGCAACTTGCGTTTGGGGTAGCTTTTGGAGGGGCGTTCGAGTTCATGCTCTTTGGCCGCGAGGACTTCCGTCCATCTGTCGGCTAGCAGATCTTGATCAGCTCTAAGCTGTTGCTGCTTTTTCTTTAGGCTGTTTGCCATGGCCATAAGCCTGCGTTTAAAACGCTCTTGTTCGACGGGATCCTCAGGCACGACGAATTCGTCATCGTCGAGGCTTGCCTCGTCTCTGGAGGGAGGTATGTAATTATCATCCTCTACCTCTTCGTCTGCCGCTCTCGGATGAGGGCTAGCTTCTCCGTCCTCCTGTGCTGAATCTTGCTGGAGGGGGTTGTCTTCGGCACTCTCTGGGGTGTTATTATCTCCGGTGCCGGAATCTCCATTCTTGCTGTGGCGGGATTTAGAGCGACGCTGCTGACGCTGGTGCTTGGGCTGTTTCTTGGAGGATTCTTCCTCCGCTTCGTCCTCGCCATTCCCATCCTTTGGGATGTCCACCATGTATATGTCGTATGACGAGGTAGTCTTCCAGTGCCCAGTAGGCGTTGGTTCTTGGTCGTCTTCGGCATCGTCGTCCATACCGTCGATGTCTTCGGAGTCGTAGTCTAGCATGTCGGTTAGATCGTCGACAGTGGCTACAAAGTGGGTGGTGGGTGGGCTTTGAATTTCTTCGTCGTCCGCATCCCAACCGTCCTGACCGCAGTTCGGCCAGGGCTCTCCTGATAGCGAGAGATACTTTAGCGAATTCAGGATGTCGCCAAAAGGTGAGTGTTGAAAGATGTCCGCAGCGGTGAACTCCATGATTGACGCCCAATCGGATTCGATTGGAGGGGGCGCGGGAGGTTCAGAGTCCGGAGAGGAGTCCGGCACCTCGGAGTCACTAGCCTCATGAGGGACAAAGTTAGTATTCGGCTCCATCGCCATAGAGGTTGCAGCCCCCGAGGCGGTGTCTAGCCACCCATCCTCGATCTGCGCGGTCGGCTCCGAATTAAGGGTCGGAGCGGACTCCTGTGCGGCCTCCAGGGCACTGTCCGGCAGCAGAGCTAAATCATGCCCTTCGTGACAGTGCGGCGCGCTCGGCTGTGGCTTGAATTCATCGAAGATCAAGTCTCCACGGATGTCGTCCGTGAAGTTCAGGCTTCCAAATTTGACCTGGTGGCCAGGGGCGTAGCTTTCAATCTGCTCCAGATGGCCAAGCGAATTGGCCCGCAGTGCAAAGCCGCCGAATACGAAGATCTGTCCGGGGAGAAAAGTCTCACCCTGGACTGCATCACTGTTGATGATCGAAGGAGCCATCAAGCCTATCGGTGACGACACAGAGGAACTCTCAATGAAAGCACCAATGTCGGTGTCAAAACCGGCGGATCTCGGGTAGGGGGTCCCGAACTGTGCGTCTAGGCGGATGGTAACAGGAGACAAGGGACACGATGTTTTTACCCAGGTTCGGGCCCTCTCGATGGAGGTAAAACCCTACTCCTGCTTGATTGATATTGATGATATGGGTAGTACAAGAGTGGATCTACCACGAGATCAATGATGCTAAACCCTGGAAGCTAGTCTATGGTATGATTGTTGTTCGTCCTATGGACTAAAACCCTCCGGTTTATATAGACACGGAGAGGGCTAGGGTTACATAGAGTCGGTTACAATGGTAGGAGATCTATACATCCGTATTGCCAAGCTTGCCTTCCACGCCAAGGAAAGTCCCATCCGGACACGGGACGAAGTCTTCAATCTTGTATCTTCATAGTCTTGGAGTCCGGCCGATGATGATAGTTCGGCTATCCGGACACCCCCTAGTCTAGGACTCCCTCACTCGTCAATGTGAGACTTTCTCCTTTTTTGTCTTCTCCACACAATCCCCATTATCATATTCTATTCCACCCATAGTGCTATATCCATGGCTCACGCTCATGTATTGCGTGAAGGTTGAAAAAGTTTGAGATTATTTAAGTATGAAACAATTGCTTGGCTTGTCATCGGGGGTATAGAAGTTGGGAACATCTTTGTGTGACGAAAATGAAGCATAGCCTAACTATATGATTTTGTAGGGATGAACTTTCTTTTGCCATGTTATTTTGAGAAGACATGATTGCTTTGATTAGTATGCTTGAAGTATTATTATTTTTGTGTCAATATTAACTTTTGTCTTGAATCTTTTGGATCTGAATATTCATATCACAATTAAGAAGATTTACATTGAAATTATGCCAAAGTATCACTCCGCATCAAAAATTACTTTTTATCATTTACCTACTCGGGGACGAGCAGGAATTAAGCTTGGGGATGCTTGATACGTCTCCAACGTATCTATAACTTTTGATTGCTCCATGCTACTTTATCTACTATTTTAGGCAATATTGGGCTTTATTATCCACTTTTATATTATTTTTGGGACCAACCTATTAACCGGAGGCCCAGCCCAGATTTGCTGTTTTATGCATATTTCAGTGTTTCGAGGAAAAGGAATATCAGATGGAGTCAAAACGGAATGAAATTAACTAGAGAAGTTATTTTTGGAAGCAAAGCAACCCAGGGAACTTGGACTGCACGTCATGGGAGATACGGGCTGCCCACGAGGGTGGGGGGGTGCGCCCACCCCCCCGGGCACGCCCCCTACCTCGTGGGGCCCCTGTAGCACCACCGACGTACCCCTTTCACCCATATATAACTACATACCCTAAAACTTCCAGAACAGAAGATAGATCGGGAGTTCCGCCGCCGCAAGCCTCTGTAGCCACCAAAAACCTCTCGGGAGCCTGTTCCGGCACCCTGCCAGAGGGGGATCCCATCACCGGTGGCCATCTTCATCATCCCGACGCTATCCATGACGAGGAGGGAGTAGTTCACCCTCGGGGCTGAGGGTATGTACTAGTAGTTATGTGTTTGATCTCTCTCTCTCATGTTCTCTCTCATGTTCCCTCTATGGCACGATCTTGATGTATCCCGAGCTTTGCTATTGTAGTTGGATCTTATGATGTTTCTCCCCCTCTACTCTCTTGTGATGAATTGAGTTTCCCCTTTTGAAGTTATCTTATCGGATTGAGTCTTTATGAGAACACTTGATGTATGTCTTGCCGTGATTATCTGTGGTGACAATGGGATATCATGTGCCACTTGATGTATGTTTTGGTGATCAACTTGTGGGTTTCGTGAAATTGGGAACCTATGCATAGGGGTTGGCACACGTTCTTGACTCTCCGATAGAAACTTTGGGGCACTCTTTGAAGTACTTTTATGTTGGTTGGATGAATCTGAGATTGTGTGATGCTTATCGTATAATCATGCCCACGGATACTTGAGGTGACAATGGAGTATCTAGGTGACATTAGGGTTTTGGTTGATTTGTGTCTTAAGGTGTTATTCTAGTACGAACTCTTTTATAGATTGATCCCAAAGAATAACTTTGAGGTGGTTTCGTACCCTACCATAATCTCTACATTTGTTCTCCGCTATTAGTGGCTTTGGAGTGACTCTTTGTTACATGTTGAGGGCTTGTTATATTATCTATCTATGTTATTATTATTGAGAGAACTTGCACTAGTGAAAGTATGAACCCTAGGCCTTGTTTCCTATCATTGCAATACCGTTTACGCTCACTTTTACCATTAGTTACCTTGATGTTTTTTATTATTTCAGATTATAAAAACGTATATCTACTATCTATTTTGCACTTGTATCACCATCTCTTCGCCGAACTAGTGCACCTATACAATCTACCATTGTATTGGGTGTGTTGGGGACACAAGAGACTCTTTGTTATTTGGTTGCAGGGTTGTTTGAGAGAGACCATCTTCATCCTACGCCTCCTACGGATTGATAAACCTTAGGTCATCCACTTGAGGGAAATTTGCTACTGTCCTACAAACCTGTGCACTTGTAGGCCCAACAATGTCTACAAGAAGAAGGTTGTGTAGTAGACATCACTATCATACCTAACTCTGCAGGCTGACAGTGCACATTTAATGTGCCGCTTAGTGTCACGGTGTTGGTTGCCCGGCAGGGCTTTCTGGGCTATATTGCCAGCTCCATGCATGCTCGCTTGACACGTCATTGGACGGGTGACATTAGTGGGTTTCTTTGGTAGGAAGTGGCCGCCATGTGGTGAATGGTTGCCACTTAATCATTCCGTGGCTTGACACCGCACTGATCGATGACGTGGGTCATGGTGGAGTAGTCGGTGAGGTAATCTGGTCTCCGTGAGTCCTGGCAGGCCCTGCCAGGATGCCTTGGTCATCTCCTTCTGGGGGTGGCATCGTCCCTTGCCGGGCTCGCCTTCCCCGTAAGGGAGGCTCTTCTCCTGATAATATCTTGCTCTTCTGACTCGGCCTTGGATCCTTTCAATCTTCCTGTTGATGTTTTGAATCTCTTGGTCTCTTTTTCACCTTGTTCTGATGCTTCAATCCCGATCTTGTGCCTGTGCATAGTTAGGGCAACAGGCCCCGGGTCTATTGCACTAACACAGGGACCCTTCTGGAAACAACCCCCTTCGACCGCCGGGTCGCACCCTCCTGCCGACCACTAGTCCTCGCGGTCGAGGGATGAACCCCCACGAATGAGGAGGTGCTGCTAGTCCTCGTTGCCGAGCCTCAGGCTCCCGCTTGGGCAAGGCACATAGTCCATTTTCTCCAAACCGTAGAACTTCCCGAAGAGCAAGAATAAGTGGAAAGAGTAGCCCGGAGGGCCAGTATGTACCAGTTTGTCGATGACACTCTATACAGAAGGAGGCCCAACGGTGTGAAATTGAAGTGCATTTGTCGGGAAGAGGGAAAGGAACTGATGGCAGAAATACACAAAGGCATGTGTGGCTGCCACATTGGATCAAGGGCTTTAGTTGGGAAAGCATTCTGGCAAGGATTCTATTGGCCCACAGGCCTCCAAGATGCGGTCGAGCTAGTCACCAAGTGTGAAGCCTATCAGTTCCATTCCAAGAACATCCATCTGCCAGCCCAAGCACTTCAGACAATCCCTTTGCCATGTCCGTTTTCAGTCTGGGGGCTCGATATCCTTGTCCCTTTCCCCCGAGATGTTGGGGCTTTGAATTCTTGTTCGTTGCTATCAAAAAATTTACAAAGTGGCCGGAAGTAGCTCACGTGAGGAAGGTGACTACTCAGTCAGCTATCAAGTTCTTGAAAGATTTGGTGTGTCGTTTCGGGGTTCCTGACCGGATGATCACTGACAACGGCACCCAATTCACGAGCCGCACCTTCATGCAATATGTTCATGCCCTCGGAAGCAAGATCTCATTTGCCTCTGTTGCACATCCCAGAAGCAAACACTGAAGTGCTGCGGGGCCTCAAGACAAGAACACTGAAGTGCTGCGGGGCCTCAAGACAAGAACATTTAATAAGCTTCTAAAGTGCGGTAGGCGATGGATCGATGAGTTGCCGATGGTCCTATGATCCCTCAGAACGACACCAAATCGGGCTACTGGGCTGACTCCCTTCTCCCTAGTCTATGGGGCAGAAGCAGTTATCCCCACGGAACCAATTTACAGGTCACCTCGAGTACTTGCCTACGATGAAGTAGAGCAAGAACAACATCGACGCGACGACGCTGTGCTTCTCGAGAAGAACCGTCTCCGGGCTGCTACACGTGCTGCATGCTACCAACAAGCCGTGCGCCGCTATCATAGCCGTAGGGGTTCATGCCCGGTGTTTTGAGGAAGGTGATCTTGTCCTTAGGTGCGTTCAGTCTGCCAAGGGTGCAAACAAGTTATCACCAAAGTGGGAAGGCCCTTACTAGGTAGTACGAGTCACCAGACCTGGCGCAGTCATCCTGGAGACCGGAGATGGCATTCAATTGCAAAACTCATGGAATATTGAGCATCTCTGCAAGTTCTACCCGTAAGGCGCGCTGTCGGGCCCTGCCCGGTAGCCACCCTTTTGTATAGGCCTTGCCTCAATTGCATGTAACCCCTTGTACAAAGCCAGGCGCAGACTGAGGGAGTCCTGGATTAAGGGGTCCTCGGACAGCCGGACTATATACTTTGGCCGGACTGTTGGACTATGAAGATACAAGATTGAAGACTTCGTCCCGTGTCCGGATGGGACTCTCCTTTGCATGGAAGGCAAGCTTGACAATTCGGATATGTAGATCTCCTTTGTAACCGATTGTGTGTAACCCTAGCCCCCTCTGGTGTCTATATAAACTGGAGGGTTTAGTCCGTAGGACAACAACAATCATAATCATAGGCTAGCTTCTAGGGTTTAGCCTCTACGATCTCGTGGTAGATCAACTCTTGTAATACTCATATCATCAAGATCAATCAAGCAGGAAGTAGGGTATTACCTCCATTGAGAGGGCCCGAACCTGGGTAAAACATCGTGTCCCCTGCCTCCGGTTTTGACACGGACATTGGTGCTTTCGTTGAGAGTTCCACTGTGCCGTCCTGATAAGGCTTGATGGCTCGCCTTGTTGTCAAGGACAACATCACCTCTGGTGGAACATTGGTTGTAGGCCAGACTCTCCGACTAGAAGGTTTCATCATGGCCGCCCGTTCGGCCACCACGCCGATGATGACTTCTCAGGTCATCAAGAACAGCCTCCACGTCAGTTCGGAATTCACTGAGAAGATGGATCCAATGGAGCTCTCCTCCCTTAACGAGCTCTTGGATCACATCGCCACCCTGGGAGTCGCTATGGACTATGATCGGATCGGGCTTAAACCCGACCAAAGGGAGATTAGCTCTCCGTCGATCACCCATCAGATAGCGGTGGTGGAGGAACAAAACAACGATTCTTCCTCTATTTTGAGGATGAACTATGTCCGGATTCTTGAGCTCTTTGAGCCGGACACCCGTCTACGGGAGGACATGGCCCAGGCTCCGAACTTAGAATCGGGCAACGGGCCACAAATATTGGGCAACATCCTGGAGCCCAAGCTGCCCAGCTTGGAAGCTCCTTTGCCCCTGGCTCTCAGATCGGATCGGGATTTGGGCTTAAATTTACCCACCCACCCAGACACAAGTGATCTTTCCCACATTAGACAAGAGCCCCAAGAGACAGTACATCACTTCTAGGCCAGATTCCTCCTTGTAATGTGCAAGGTTCAGGACTGTCACGAGAAAGATGCAATCTCATTCTTTTAAAAAAATTGCACGGACCTCTCACGCCACAAGTCGCCGTGACATAGCACACTTCGCCGACTTGGCGACCATAGTACATAAGTACTGCGCGATGGAAAGCGCCTGGAAAACCCAAGCAAAATTATGGGATCCTCCGGCTCTAACTAAAGCCCTAGTCCGAACTAAAAGGGTGCGCTCTCGCAAGTCACCCAATCCAATCACAAAGAAGCCAAAGCCCTCTATAGGGCGTGGAACCGTACTGGAGGGATGGCTCAACAGGCCATGCAAAATTCATAGCACACCAAGCATCATGCCAACACACAGCCTTAGAGCATGTTGGATACTCCGGCAGGTGGCCAAGAGCGGCGAGGACCTCCTCATTAACAATATCGCATGGCACCATCCCACGGAGAATAACAATACAGTACTAACAGTCTTCGAGACTTTCGCCTCAAACAATAGGCGTAAGCGAGCACTCCGCAGCCTCGCCGAAGTCTGCCACGTCGCAACAATAAATCCGTGGAACGATACGACCATAACCTTCAATGCCAGCGACAAACCTCAATTCCGAACAGTCCGAGCACCAGCCGCTTTGGTCCTTAGTCCAATTGTGGACGGCTTCCGGCTCACTAAAGTACTCGTGGACGGCGGCAGCTGATTAAACCTCATCTATGAGGAAACTCTTAACAAAATGGAAATAGATAAAAGCCGCATTGAGCAAAGTAGTACGACCTTCAGGGGAATCATCCCTAGTCGAGAGGCACGATGCGCAGGAAAAATTACACTAGATGTGGTATTCGGCATGCCGGAGAATTATAGGTCTGAAGAAATCACATTCCAAGTAGCCATGTTTAACAGCGGATACCATGCCCTTTTAGGGCAGAATGCATTCACAAGCTTCCAAGCCATACCCCATTACGGGTACATGAAGCTTAAGATGCCTGGGCCCAACGGAATCATCACTCTAGCCAATGATCCGGACATAGCACTCCGCACCGAAAATAAAACCGGCGCACTAGCCCTGGAGGCATTATCCGAAGCCCTCGCGGCCGAAGAGTTAACCGTGTTGCGTTCCACGATGGACAGGGACGACGTGATACTCGACAAACGACCCAAGTCCACCTCTTTTAAACCAGCAGACGAAATAGTCAAATTCCAGGTCCACCCGACGGACCCTACAAAAATTGCATCAATTGGGGCATAGCTAAACCCCACAATAGATGCCGCACTATGAGAGTTCTTGCGCGAAAATTGGGACATCTTCGCCTGGCATCCTTTAGACATGCCAGGTATCCCACGCAGGCTGGCCGAGCATAGCCTAAACATATTAAAGGGATACAAGCCGGTCAAGCAGACTCTCTGATGCTTTTCAGAACCCAAGCAACAAGCCATGGGAGAAGAGCTAGCCAAACTACTCGAGGCCGGATTCATCAGAGAAATAAAACATCCGGACCGGCTAGCAAACCTAGTGATGGTACCAAAGAAGGACAAATCCTGGCGCCTATGCGTTGATTTCAAGGACCTGAATAAGGCTTGCCCCAAGGATCCCTTCCCCCTCCCCTGCATCGATCGAATCATCGATGCTACCATAGGACACGACTCTTTGTGTTTCCTCGACGCATACTACGGATACCATCAAATCAAGATGGCGGAGTTCGATCAAGCCGCAAAGGCATTTAGCACTCCATACGACCCCTTCTATTTTAACACCATGCCTTTCGGGCTCAAAAATGCCGATGCAACCTATCAACACATGATTCAGACATGCCTAGAAACACAGATCGGCAAAACAGTGGAGGCATATGTGGACGTTGTGGTCATCAAAACCAGACACGTCAAATCTTTAATAGACGACTTGAGGCTTACGTTTGACAATCTCCGAACATATGACATCAAGCTCAACCCGGAAAAATGCGTTTTCGGTGTACCTGTCGGAAAGCTCTTGGGCTTTATCGTTTCCAATAGAGGAATCGAAGCAAACACGGCTAAAATTCGAGCTCTGTCACAGTTGGCTACCCCAACAGACCTCAAGAAAATCCAGAAATTAACTGGATGCGTGGCCGCCTTAAGCCGCTTTATCTCCCGATTGGGAGAAAAGGCACTGCCTCTTTATCGCCTTCTTCGACGCACCGAACACTTTGTGTCAGGACCCCGACTCAATGCCACATCGATCTAGCATGTAACACCTCATATCACTTTGCGGCCTCACGCACGGTATTCCCACGGGTGTCGCCTTACCTTTGCCCGGGACCGTTTGCGCCTTTTGGCACACGTATATGATAGCGTCGCTAGCATCCATATGATAAGGAGCCCGGGCTGACATGGCTAGTCGTAAACCCAAAGTGGCACAGACTTACAGGGACAGGCATCCATGACCCAGCATCGAACGTGTCGGTCATCAGCGAGTGAATCCAGGCTGTAGCACTGGGCTAGCAGGACTCCGGTAAACCGGGCTGTAGCGGGCTAACAGGACTCCGGTATTCATCGCGTGACATTTCCCCGAAGGGACAGACACAGGAACGAAGAAGGACACATGCCGGCCAGCCTAAGTGTTCCGGAGCAGTAGCAAGCTACCATGGCTCGGTGGAAACACTAGGAGACATTTCCCGGTAAGAGAGGCTACCAAGGATAAACAACTAGGTTGTCAGATCCCACACATACCAAGCATTTCAATAACATACACACAATATGCTCGATATGTGCAACTACAACATGGCATCACAACATGACTCTACGACTCAAATATTTTAATCAATAGGCTCCAAGGAGCGAGATATTACAAACAGGGGTCTCATGACCCAACAATCAGAACATACAAGTCAAAGCACAAGCGGAAGCTATCATGTCTGAGTACAGACATCTATAAATGAAAAGGGCTGAGAAGCCTGACTATTTATCAGATCCTGCCGAGGGCACAAGATCGTAGCTGAGGTATCAAGCTAAACGTCGAAGTCCACGCGGAACTACTAGTGAGACTGAAGTCTCTCTGCAAAACATAAAATGGGCAAACGTGAGTACAAATGTACCCAGCAAGACTTACATCAGATCTATCTACATATGCCTCATTATCAACAAAGGGGATGGTGGAGTTTAACTGCAGCAAGCCAGCTTTGACTCGGTGGCTATCCTGAACTACGACTGCAAGTAACTCTTTGAGGTGGCGCACACGAGTCCACATATTCACCATATCAATACACCACTATGGATCCGCTCCCGTCTCCCTACGAGAACGCCATCCATAGCACTCACGCTTATCTTGCGTATTTTAGAGTATCCACTTTCACTTGTCTATGAACTGTACAAGGGGTCCACGTTTCCATATCCGAGGAATCCGGCTATTCGAATAGATGATGTTAACCCTGCAGGGGTGTACTTCTTCACACACGCTTTCGCCACTTATCGCCCTGTACACGTCATGTACCTCGGCAACCTTCAAGCGGAAGCCGGGCGAGGGAGTCGGCCACGACCTGACTAACCGAACAAGTCTCTAGTCCAGGTTTATCGCCTATTCGGGTTCCATCCGCAAGGAGATCCGGCCGGGGTGTCGCTCACGGCCCCAAACGATGTGTGCAGGGTTCCCAAGCCCACCAACCGGGTGCCACTTGGTACACCGTGCCACTGTGCCTAGTCTGTCCCAAGCCCACCTGTACCGGGTGCCACTTGGTAGACTACTAACACTACCTACAAACACCAGAAACTAGTTGCAACTCCTGGACAGAGATCATGTTGATTAATAAGTCGAGAGGGGCACTTAAGCATTCCAATGTGTGGTAGTAGCTGGTCATGGATCACAAACACAGAACTCAGTTCCTGAGGACGGCTGCAATGAGACAACCCACCATGTACTCCTACATGGCCTCTCACCGCTACCTTTACCAAATCGTGTTCACACACTTAGCTCACACACAGTAGGACATGTTCACACGCCTCTGATTCATCCCCGATGAATCAGACCTGACTCAACTCTAAGCAGTAGCAGGCATGACAAACAAGCATGAATGAGTAGGCACATCAGGGCTCAAACAACTCCTACTCATGCTAGTGGGTTTCATCTATTTACTGTGGCAATGACAGGTCATGCAAAGGATAAAGGGGTTCAGCTACCGCAGCAAGTATCAAATATGTCGTTGTTGTCCTAATGCAGTAAAAGAGAGCAGGAGCGAGAGAGTGGGATTTTATCGGAATGAACAAGGGGGTTTTGCTTGCCTGGCACTTCTGAAGATAACATTGAGTCTTCATCAGTGTCAACGATCACATCCTCGGTATCACGTCTATCGAGAGGGGACAAATACCGGCAACACAGAAGGAAACACAATCAATGCAATGCACAATATGATGCATGATCATGACATAGCAAAATGAATGTGTTTTGGGCTAATGCATCTAGCAACAAGTTAAATGAAGTTGGTTTGAATACAAGATTCAAATTCAAACTCCATATGTGATTATTTAAATGCCCTTTAATTGATTTGTGCTAAACAGCAGCTATAAGTTGTTCTAACATGCATGAAAATGGTACAGATGGATTCCTTGAATTTTTCTGATAATTTTTCATATATAATTTATTTCATTTGGAGTTACGGTTAATTTTCTATGATTTATTGAAGTTTTAGCTATTTTCTGGAATTTTCTGATTATTTAGAATTAAAATAATTCCAGAAAATGAATTATGGCGTCAGCATGTCATCACCTTGACGTCAGCAGGTCAACAGGGCGCCTCCAGGTCAAACCTGACCAGTGGGGTCCACTGGTCAGTGACCCAGGGCTGTTTAGTGTCAATGGCAGGTGGGGCCGGGTCAAAGGCCACGTCAGCAGAGTCAATGCTGACGGGTGGGGCCACTGGATTAGTTAAAAACTAAACAGAAACTAATCTATGATTAATTAGCAGGTGGGGCCCTGCTGTCAGTGTCACAAAGCGGTGATTAGTGGCTAATTAAGCCAGCCACGTCACTGGCCACCGGAGTTCGGCCGGCGGCGACCCGGAACGCGGCGGAAGTTCACCGGGGTTGCGCTACGGGCGACGGCTGGACGCGCGAAGGGCACCAGAAGGTAGCCCGTGCCCGTGCGCACCTAGGGGGGCCAACGGGAGGTGCGGGGGTGGACGGAGTCCGCCGGAGTGGAGCCCGAGGCGGCGGCCGGAGCTCGGGTGGGTGCGGGGTTAGTGCTGTGGCTTGCAAACAAGCTAGCTGCCACGCTAGCGTTGCTCCACGGGTCGTTGCGAGTGCAACGGACGCACGCGCGGGGCCGTTTGGTCACCGGGGCTTCGCCGGCGACGAGTCCGTGCGGCGGAGCGTCTCGGCTCCGGTAGAGGGGGCGGCTAGAGCTCGAAATCGAACTTGGGGTTAGGGGGAAACGGAGCAGGGACTCACGGGGATCGCGCAGGGAGGGTCAGCGAGCTCGGGGGCGCGCCGGAGTGGCCGAATTCGACGGAGAACGGCGCCGGGGCCGAAGCTTGGGGATGATGACGATGGCGGCTGCTCGGGGCCCTTCTGGTCGCGTGAGACGTCGAGGAGGTCGAGGGAGGCACTGCGGAGCTCTGGGAGGCGTCGGGGAGGCGAGAGGGGGATGGTGGCCGCGGCGAACGGCGTCGGTGGCGACGGCTCCGTTCGGGTCCGAGGTGCGGAGCGAGAGGGAGAGCAGGAGAAGGGGATGAGCACGGGAGGGAGTTGAGAGAGGCCTGAGGGAGCCGCGTGGCGTCTCCAGGGAGTAGCGGAGGCAAGCAGGGAGGCAGGAGGTGGCCGAGGCGGCATCGGCGCTCGCCACCGAGCTGCTTCGGTGCGAGGGGAGGAAGAAGACAAAGGGGAGGAGGTGGGCTGGGCCAGCGGGAGGAGCTGGGCCGGCTACAGGTAAGTGGCCCAGGTGGGCTGCAGGTAATGTTTCCCTCCCTCTCTCTGTTTTTCCTATTTTACCTCTGTTTTCTATTTTTCTGACATTTGTTTGATTTAACAAATATATTAAATCATTTAATTTTATTATGCCAATTTTTGTAGGGGCTAATGGTATTATTCCAGAGCTCTTTTATAATTGGCATAATTTTTGGACCATATTTCATATATATAGAAATATCTTTCCAATGCAAATATTTATCGAATTAATCCAAATGGCCAAATTAAATGTCCATGAGCTCCTAAAAATATTGTTTTGATTTTTATCTCTGTCCAATATTTTCAGAGGGCAACATGAGCATTTTCTTGGACCCTTTTGGGGAATTTTTTTATTTGGGTCATTTTCAACATGATTCTGAGGGTTCCACCAATCCTCATTTCAAATTTAAATGAAATTTAAACATGATGCACACATGAAGCTAGCCTAGAGCATTACCAGAAGCTAGGGATGTGACAACTCACCCCCACTAAACAAGAATCTCGTCTCGAGATTCAAGCGTAGGGTAGGATGAAGGGGAAACGCAAACTAGTACAATCTTCACGATCCAGGTTGCACTTCAAATGAACGTTGAGTTGAACACCATCTTTGTCTTGTCGTCTTGCTCTGAGAAATCCTGTCAACATGACAGGGGGGGGGGAAGAAGGAGACTCTAGAAGGGTCGATCTCCTCGAAGATCGAACAACTCAAGATTAACTTACGGAATGAGACATAGAACCATCTTTCGGGTTGAGACACGGGATACACATCAAGAGGGGTGGAGAGAAACGGATGACGAAGGTTCACTAGGTAGACAACAATTCCACACCTAAGAAGGTGGTAAACGATTGTCAACGTAGCGAGGAGTTGAGTTGCCATGATACCACGAAGAAACATCCTGGAGGAGGGTGATTCATAGACTATTACCCTAAGTGGCAAAAAGAATTACCTTTGATCCAGAGATCATTGAAACTCTTTAAACCAGCCTAAGACAATTCTCGAGCGATCGTTTGGAGGGGGTCGGTAGAATGGCATACTCAAACTTGGGTGATGTGGATTACCTTGTGGAAGACAACGTAATGGATGATTTTTGCTTATCACCGGAAATGGAAGGGACCCATGGTAGAATGGCACATTGGCGGTGCAAGCTGGGAACAAAATGCAAATGCTGGGAATGATTCTGGTAACTGGGGAAGAACCCAACAATAGAGAGTAAATCCACTATTGAGAAGTTATAGCATAACTGAGGAAGTAGAGAGCAAACCTAGCTAGTGCCGATGGTAACACCTAACGCTTGTGCGTGCTCTCAAGAACTTGAGCATTTCCATAATCATCAAGGTTTTACCAATATCCGTGTCAAGGATTCTGGCAACACAACTTACTACCATGATGAATACCGGTGGAAAATGCCGATGCAAAGGAAGATAACACCTTCTTAGATTTCACCTTGGCGAGGCCAAAGAAACAAAATCTGGATGATCGACCGAGAGACATTTAGCACTCTGCTTCTAATGTTCTCCTTGATGTGCTAGCGTAACCCATTCATAGATATGGTTTGATATCTAGAACATCAAGTAAAGGGTCGGACTTCGGGATCTCGAAATCCATAGGGCAACTAGGGAGTAAATCCTACGAAATCCCTATGGGGAGGTGGCCAACTTCCTCAATCAAGATATTATAATAAAAGGTCTTCCGGCTGGGTGTGTTGGCCACGACATCCACTTTACCGGTTTTCGAGGGACCGATATTATAGTTCTTGGGAAATGTTCCAAACCATCATATCTGCCTGAGATTCAGATCTGGTTGGTGTCAGGATATTCCAGACTCATCGAGTCTAGGAAGAAAAATGAAAGTTTGCAACACAATCCGACGAGACAACGCCGCGAGATTCTCGGGGAATGAACTACGATAGTAAGCTCCAAAACATGAGCTGGTTCTGCTACAAACATGTGAACACGTTGTCCAAGACAAGCATGACCACAAAGTAGTCTTATAATAAAACACTACCGAGTTTAGGAGGGGAAACCATCAGCGAGGATATCGAAGTTTTGTACAAATCCGTCTGGTACCTTCGGGACTAGCACTTAAAACTTATTAATCTTGAACAAATCAATCAGTGGCTTGGTGTGCTAGGGACCCATATAGAATGGAGGTTGCAAGTCTCCGAACCACAGAATACTTCGCACGTATGCATGACTGATTTGGGATGATTCCAAAGGAAACAACATTGACTTTCTCGAATCCACGGCGGCAACTATCACCAAATGCACGTGTATAAGAGGAAGTCACTCCTTTCATCAAACAAATGCTTCATGAGTTAGCATGAGGAAATGCTTTCAAAAGTTTCCAACACTAGCTTAATGTTCAACAAAATCATGGAGGAGATAAGGATGTTGTCAATGGGCTCAACAACAATTCTTCCGGGTTTCCTTTTTAAAAGGAATTCCATAGTTAAGTGAACAAGTGTTAGCATTGGTCAGACCCAAAGATATAATGGTGTATGCTCGAGGGATCAACCACGAGTAAGACAACATTACGAATATCGTTGGTTCTGGTCTGATTGGATGATAGCCCATACTCAAATTATAGATGGGGTAAGACAATAGGTCCAACAACTGATCACAAGGACCAATTAATGAAGATATCATCTTTCTTCAACACACACACATACACAGAAAAATATCCCTTAACATGAACTAAGTCAGACAAGCTTTTATCTTCCAACTCTCCAAGTTGTTGTCTAGCTTAACCAACTAGCTCCGGGATATCCATCACAGATTCTTGGAGAAAGGGTGGTTCACAAGAACCCGACTTGATCACGAGCTCAACATAGCAGTCAGGTGACAACCTGGTAATACTTCCGAGAAGATATTCGGGAAATCACGAACCACCGGTATGTTACTAAGCTCGAGAACAATCTCGCTTTTGAGGGCAAGACGATATGATCAAATGAGTGAGGGCTTGACAAGATCTTAACTCATCAATCGAAGGGTGCACCGAAATAAGAACTAGGTAGCACAATCAATCTTAGGATGATGATTCAATAAACAACACGCTAAGAATGAAATTATTGTCCTTTAACTACCAAGCAACAAGGTTGCTAGGAGTATTGATTTCACACATCACGATTCACTTGTCGGCATTCTGGTTACAATAATACAGGAACCGAGGAATGAACAATGATGGCAAGAAGTATCACTGTACCAAGAGTGCATAGGATGGTGTGCAATTCCTATAACATCCCGATATAAAGATGGTAATACTCCAAGATAGAGCAGAACAAAAGCTGGATTAGCAATTTGTTCTGTGGAGCACAACTTTTTTTACCCAATCCTAGATATGGAAGAGGTACTGGAGTTTGTTTCTCCTAGTCATCCCGGAATGGAATGGCTTGACAGACCACAAGAGTCATAGGCATCGATGAACGAACGCACGCATACTCTTGACTATCAATTGATAGACGAGGGTCAGAATGCAACTAAAGAGAACAACTCAAAGGAACATATAACTTTCTGAGTTGTGGATGCATAGATTAGTATGTCGAACCAAGTTCAACATATTTCTTCCGGATAACCCATGCAGAAAGGTAGAACTGGCAGAGTCACGATTTATGAGTGGAGATCTCCTCAAGAGTACTCTAATTGTGATCTTTTAATCCAGAAGAACTCCTGCCAAGAGTGGTTCATGGTAATTGGAAGAAGGAAATACCACGGACCTCGAGGACTATCGCAAAGTTACTAATATCCTGAAGGAACTAGCAAACACTATCAACATGAAGTAAGTAGAGTGAATCTCGGGTTCAAAGCCCAAGGAATAGAATACCTACTAACCAAATGGCATCACGGGATGCTTTCGATAATGACGGCCAGAGTCATCACACTGGAGCATAAATCATGGCTAGGCTACTAGATGATCCCCTGAGACACCTAAGGTCATTATAGTAACTCCAACATAATGTCAAGGCAATAGAATACCTCAACTCAACAATTAGTGTGATTGAGCTGGCATAAAGGAACATCGAGACCAGAGGGAAAGGATTTTGCAAATGCATCAGACTATTTAGAAACCTGGGATGACTCGGACAGCATAACGGCTGTAAATGCTCAGAAAAGATTTGAGACATTCACAAAAATGGTGGCATAACCACTCAGAAGCACAATATCAAGGTTTCGAGATCATCAATTAACATACAGAGGTAGAAACTGAACTGAGGCTTAATCCAACAATCTTTAAGTCTACGGACTAGTAACACGTGATCCTAATGGAAAGAAGAGATAGCCTAGTTCTTAATCCCCGTAGAAGAGAAGATGATGACTCAGATCAGAAGGCCATGAGGTATAAGGAGTAAAAGAGCCTTACGTTCCATCCCACAATCAATTCCCTTATATAACTAAAGAATTTCTAGACTCAACTTTGACCAGTTTGGCTTGGTAATCCTACAGGCAGTCAAGCTCTGATACCAACGCTGTCAGGACCCCGACTCAATGCCACATCGATCTAGCATGTAACACCTCATATCACTTTGCGGCCTCACGCACGGTATTCCCACGGGTGTCGCCTTACCTTTGCCCGGGACCGTTTGCGCCTTTTGGCACACGTATATGATAGCGTCACTAGCATCCATATGATAAGGAGCCCGGGCTGACATGGCTAGTCGTAAACCCAAAGTGGCACAGACTTACAGGGACAGGCATCCATGACCCAGCATCGAACGTGTCGGTCATCAGCGAGTGAATCCAGGCTGTAGCACTGGGCTAGCAGGACACCGGTAAACCGGGCTGTAGCGGGCTAACAGGACTCCGGTATTCATCGCATGACATTTCCCCGAAGGGACAGACACAGGAACGAAGAAGGACACATGCCGGCCAGCCTAAGTGTTCCGGAGCAGTAGCAAGCTACCATGGCTCGGTGGAAACACTAGGAGACATTTCCCGGTAAGAGAGGCTACCAAGGATAAACAACTAGGTTGTCAGATCCCACACATACCAGGCATTTCAATAACATACACACAATATGCTCGATATGTGCAACTACAACATGGCATCACAACATGACTCTATGACTCAAATATTTTAATCAATAGGCTCCAAGGAGCGAGATATTACAAACAGGGGTCTCATGACCCAACAATCAGAACATACAAGTCAAAGCACAAGCGGAAGCTATCATGTCTGAGTACAGACATCTATAAATGAAAAGGGCTGAGAAGCCTGACTATTTATTAGATCCTGCCGAGGGCACAAGATCGTAGCTGAGGTATCAAGCTAAACGTCGAAGTCCACGCGGAACTACTAGTGAGACTGAAGTCTCTCTGCAAAACATAAAATGGGCAAACGTGAGTACAAATGTACCCAGCAAGACTTACATCAGATCTATCTACATATGCCTCATTATCAACAAAGGGGATGGTGGAGTTTAACTGCAGCAAGCCAGCTTTGACTCGGTGGCTATCCTGAACTACGACTGCAAGTAACTCTTTGAGGTGGCGCACACGAGTCCACATATTCACCATATCAATACACCACTATGGATCCGCTCCCGTCTCCCTACGAGAACGCCATCCATAGCACTCACGCTTATCTTGCGTATTTTAGAGTATCCACTTTCACTTGTCTATGAACTGTACAAGGGGTCCACGTTTCCATATCCGAGGAATCCGGCTATTCGAATAGATGATGTTAACCCTGCAGGGGTGTACTTCTTCACACACGCTTTCGCCACTTATCGCCCTGTACACGTCATGTACCTCGGCAACCTTCAAGCGGAAGCCGGGCGAGGGAGTCGGCCACGACCTGACTAACCGAACAAGTCTCTAGTCCAGGTTTATCGCCTATTCGGGTTCCATCCACAAGGAGATCCGGCCGGGGTGTCGCTCACGGCCCCAAACGATGTGTGCAGGGTTCCCAAGCCCACCAACCGGGTGCCACTTGGTACACCGTGCCACTGTGCCTAGTCTGTCCCAAGCCCACCTGTACCGGGTGCCACTTGGTAGACTACTAACACTACCTACAAACACCAGAAACTAGTTGCAACTCCTGGACAGAGATCATGTTGATTAATAAGTCGAGAGGGGCACTTAAGCATTCCAATGTGTGGTAGTAGCTGGTCATGGATCACAAACACAGAACTCAGTTCCTGAGGACGACTGCAATGAGACAACCCACCATGTACTCCTACATGGCCTCTCACCGCTACCTTTACCAAATCGTGTTCACACACTTAGCTCACACACAGTAGGACATGTTCACACGCCTCTGATTCATCCCCGATGAATCAGACCTGACTCAACTCTAAGCAGTAGCAGGCATGACAAACAAGCATGAATGAGTAGGCACATCAGGGCTCAAACAACTCCTACTCATGCTAGTGGGTTTCATCTATTTACTGTGGCAATGACAGGTCATGCAAAGGATAAAGGGGTTCAGCTACCGCAGCAAGTATCAAATATGTCGTTGTTGTCCTAATGCAGTAAAAGAGAGCAGGAGCGAGAGAGTGGGATTTTATCGGAATGAACAAGGGGTTTTTGCTTGCCTGGCACTTCTGAAGATAACATTGAGTCTTCATCAGTGTCAACGATCACATCCTCGGTATCACGTCTATCGAGAGGGGACAAATACCGGCAACACAGAAGGAAACACAATCAATGCAATGCACAATATGATGCATGATCATGACATAGCAAAATGAATGTGTTTTGGGCTAATGCATCTAGCAACAAGTGAAATGAAGTTGGTTTGAATACAAGATTCAAATTCAAACTCCATATGTGATTATTTAAATGCCCTTTAATTGATTTGTGCTAAACAGCAGCTATAAGTTGTTCTAACATGCATGAAAATGGTACAGATGGATTCCTTGAATTTTTCTGATAATTTTTCATATATAATTTATTTCATTTGGAGTTACGGTTAATTTTCTATGATTTATTGAAGTTTTAGCTATTTTCTGGAATTTTCTGATTATTTAGAATTAAAATAATTCCAGAAAATGAATTATGGCGTCAGCATGTCATCACCTTGACGTCAGCAGGTCAACAGGGCGCCTCCAGGTCAAACCTGACCAGTGGGGTCCACTGGTCAGTGACCCAGGGCTGTTTAGTGTCAATGGCAGGTGGGGCCGGGTCAAAGGCCACGTCAGCAGAGTCAATGCTGACGGGTGGGGCCACTGGATTAGTTAAAAACTAAACAGAAACTAATCTATGATTAATTAGCAGGTGGGGCCCTGCTGTCAGTGTCACAAAGCGGTGATTAGTGGCTAATTAAGCCAGCCACGTCACTGGCCACCGGAGTTCGGCCGGCGGCGACCCGGAACGTGGCGGAAGTTCACCGGGGTTGCGCTACGGGCGACGGCTGGATGCCCGAAGGGCACCAGAAGGTAGCCCGTGCCCGTGCGCACCTAGGGGGGCCAACGGGAGGTGCGGGGGTGGACGGAGTCCGCCGGAGTGGAGCCCGAGGCGGCGGCCGGAGCTCGGGTGGGTGCGGGGTTAGTGCTGTGGCTTGCAAACAAGCTAGGTGCCACGCTAGCGTTGCTCCACGGGTCGTTGCGAGTGCAACGGACGCACGCGCGGGGCCGTTTGGTCACCGGGGCTTCGCCGGCGACGAGTCCATGCGGCGGAGCGTCTCGGCTCCGGTAGAGGGGGCGGCTAGAGCTCGAAATCGAACTTGGGGTTAGGGGGAAACGGAGCAGGGACTCACGGGGATCGCGCAGGGAGGGTCAGCGAGCTCGGGGGCGCGCCGGAGTGGCCGAATTCGACGGAGAACGGCGCCGGGGCCGAAGCTTGGGGATGATGACGATGGCGGCTGCTCGGGGCCCTTCTGGTCGCGTGAGATGTCGAGGAGGTCGAGGGAGGCACTGCGGAGCTCTGGGAGGCGTCGGGGAGGCGAGAGGGGGATGGTGGCCGCGGCGAACGGCGTCGATGGCGACGGCTCCGTTCGGGTCCGAGGTGCGGAGCGAGAGGGAGAGCAGGAGAAGGGGATGAGCATGGGAGGGAGTTGAGAGAGGCCTGAGGGAGCCGCGTGGCATCTCCAGGGAGTAGCGGAGGCAAGCAGGGAGGCAGGAGGTGGCCGAGGCGGCATCGGCGCTCGCCACCGAGCTGCTTCGGTGCGAGGGGAGGAAGAAGACAAAGGGGAGGAGGTGGGCTGGGCCAGCGGGAGGAGCTGGGCCGGCTACAGGTAAGTGGCCCAGGTGGGCTGCAGGTAATGTTTCCCTCCCTCTCTCTGTTTTTCCTATTTTACCTCTGTTTTCTATTTTTCTGACATTTGTTTGATTTAACAAATATATTAAATCATTTAATTTTATTATGCCAATTTTTGTAGGGGCTAATGGTATTATTCCAGAGCTCTTTTATAATTGGCATAATTTTTGGACCATATTTCATATATATAGAAATATCTTTCCAATGCAAATATTTATCGAATTAATCCAAATGGCCAAATTAAATGTCCATGAGCTCCTAAAAATATTGTTTTGATTTTTATCTCTGTCCAATATTTTCAGAGGGCAACATGAGCATTTTCTTGGACCCTTTTGGGGAATTTTTTATTTGGGTCATTTTCAACATGATTCTGAGGGTTCCACCAATCCTCATTTCAAATTTAAATGAAATTTAAACATGATGCACACATGAAGCTAGCCTAGAGCATTACCAGAAGCTAGGGATGTGACACTTTGAGTGGACGGATGTGATGACGGCCGGACTGGTATAAATAAAAGCCATCTTGGCCACCAATCCAATCCTGGCCGCGCCAAATGTCGGCGAACCCATGCTGCTATATATAGCTGCATCACACCAGGTTGTAAGCGCAGTGCTCGTCGTCGAACGAGAGATAGAGGGACATAAGTTCCCGCTTCAAAAGCCGGTATACTACGTATCTACCGTCCTCACTCCATGCAAGTCACGGTACCCACATTATCAAAAGATAGCATACGCGGTCTTCATGGCATCCCGAAAATTACGACACTACTTTCAAGAGTGTTCAATCACGATGGCCTCTGAAGTACCACTCAATGACATAATAAATAACCGCGATGCCACGGGCCGGATTGCTAAATGGGCTATCGAGCTCCTCCCGTTCGACATAACATACAAACCACGACGAGCCATTAAGTTGCAAGTACTGGCTGACTTCGTCACTGAATGGACAGAAGCCGAACTCCCTAAAGAGTACGACGCGTACTCCAATTGGATCATGCACTTTGACGGCTCTAAGATGCTGGCTGGTCTAGGGGCAGGCGTTGTCCTGACATCCCCCACTGGAGATACAATCTAATATGTACTCCAAATACTATACACAGACTCCAACAATGCATCCGAATACGAGGCCCTGTTGTACGGTCTCCGGATGGCAGTCTCCATGGGCATTCAATGCCTAGAAGTGTGTGGGGATTCAAACCTTGCAATATCTCAAATAAATGGAGACTTTGATGCCATGGGCCCAAAAATGGCGGCCTACCGCAATGCATCCTCAAAATGTCAGCTTGGTTCGAGGGGCTCGAATTCCACCATGTGGTCCGAGAAAACAACCAAGCGGCGGATATCCTCACCCGCATGGGCGCCAAGCGCGACCCCGTCCCACCTAATATCTTTTTGGAAAGGCTATTTAAGCCATCCGTGGTATGGGAAGGGGAGACCGGCAATACCAGTCCGGATCCGAACACAACCCCAGATCTCGAACAATCTAACGTAATCAGAGGCTCCGCCACTGAAATAACACCTTCAACCCACGTAATTATGGCTGTGATCGCCTCGTGGACAGAACCCTTCTTGGCCTACTTAAATAGGCAAGAACTCCCTGAGGACCAAAATGAGGCTCGTTGCATTGTGCGGCGCTCTAAAGCCTACCAGGTCCACGAGGGAGAGCTCTGTAAGAAAAGCGCTACTGGAGTGCTCCAAAGGTGCATCTCCGAAGAGGAAGGGCGGCAACTCTTGGCCGAAATTCATGCTGGACTCGGCGGCCACCATGCCGCAGCCCGGGCGCTAGTAAGCAAGGCCTTCCATACAGGTTTCTACTGGCCAACAGCTCGGGCAGACGCACAGGACCTTGTCCAACATTGTGTCGGCTGCCAGCTTTTTGCAAATCAAAGCCATATGCCACCTACCGCTCTCCAAACAATCCCCATAACTTGGCCCTTTGCAGTCTGGGGGCTCGATATGGTTGGACCCCTTAAAGGAGGAAGCCATAAGAAGAAATACTTGTTGGTCATGGTCGATAAATTCACCAAATGGATAGAAGCCCAACCAATCAAAACGGCCGAGTCCAGACCAGTGATAGACTTCATATCCGAGGTCGTACACCGTCATGGTGTCCCCCACAGCATCATCACCGATAACGGCTCAAACTTCATAGCTGACGAGGTGAAAACTTGGTGCAGCAAAATGGGCATAAATCTCGATTATGCATCCGTTTATCACCCCCAAACGAACGGTCAAGACGAACGAGCGAATGGTCTTATTATGAGTGGCATTAAGCCCAGGCTAGTGTGATCCTTGAAGGAATCAGATACGCACTGGGTCGAGGAGCTCGACTCCGTACTATGAGGGCTGCGGACCACGCCAAATCGCACAACCGGATACACACCATTTTTTATGGTGTATGGCGTAGAGGCAGTGCTACCCTACGATATCATCCATGACTCACCTCGAGTGTGCATGTACGAAGAGAGAGAAGCCGAGCTGAATCGGCAGGACGGCTTAGATGCCCTGGAGGAGGAGCATGACCTTGCAAAGGCCCGTTCCGCATTTTATCAACAGCAGGCTCGAAGGTATCAAAGCAGAGAAGTACGGGCCAAAACTTACAACATTGGCGAACTCCTTCTATGCCTACCAGAGAAGAAAAAGGACAAGCTCAAGCCCAAATGGGAAGGTCTCTTCATCATTGATAAAGTTCTCACCGGAGGAGCATACCGTCTGCGTGATGCATCTGATAATCGACTCGAGCCGAACCCATGGAACGCAGCCAGACTCCAAAGATTCTACGCCTAGTGCCGAACTCCGTGTTTGTCTCCTTACCTCCGTCTCGCTTTTTAAATTATACCCCCTCTCTCTCCTTTTTATATATAGCCTTAAAAGCTTCAAGTATGTTTTGACCACACACTCTTGTCGCGCTATGCACGCTCAATATACCTGGGGGCTTCTTATACAGAAGCTTAATTGTCTTCTGGGCTTTATGCCCACCACATATGCGTTACTCCTCCATATGTGCCTTTTTTCACCACTATATGCATTGATATGACTTAAGTTTTGGCCAAGCTGGGTTGCCTGGCTCTTGTGTTTATGCCCTACGTTCCCGTTAATTCGGCTAGGGCATAAGGGGAGCACCTCTACGATTGTTACTGCCGGGTCAGCCGGATGTGTACCTCAGACTGGATGAAGCCGAAAGCTAGTGTTCTTAAGGGAATATTTGGTCGATGAACAAAAGATGTCTTTTACCTATTACAAAACATGCCCCCATATGCTTATATCCTACGTAAAAATTTTACAGTTCGGACATGCACATCAATGCATGCACACCCAGGGAAAGGAACCCTTAACGGAACTATTCTCCCTGGAAGATGTTTCTTACTACCCATGTAATATAACATAACTAGTTGGGTACTTGTCTGTTCAAGCACTTATGACCCCTACACCTCGTTTCCATGCGTGCCCCGATTTTCACATAACCGAGTGGGTATTCGGATACACTCCGGACTGTAGGATCCAGAGGTTGAAGCGAAGAGGTCCGCCAAAACAAATGATTTACAATCCAGCTAGGGACAAAATGTGTCCTTCGAAGTACAAAGTCACTTAGACTGACTAAATTCTTCTTCTATACCATCCAACAGGCTGTCTAGCCTACAGTCCTGTTGGGAATACTTAGCGGCTAATGCTACCTGGTCATACACCAGATTTACAGGGATCTCTTTCCCATCTGAACCTACAGGTCCGACCTTGGCCATGTGGTTTGGGTCAGCCTTGGTGTATCGCGTCTTCACCATGGCCTAGGCTTTCCCTTGCGCCTTGTTGGCAGGCCGATATCTTCCATAATCGGAAGCACTGCCGCGCTCCCTTGAGCATCTCCACAAGCTCCCCCATGCCTCTCGGCAGGGAGGAGGATGGCCACAAGGCCTGGGCAATGCCCTGCATCACCTACCGAACTTGTTCGTGCAGTTGTGTGAGCTCCTGCAGAAGATCGCCGACAGATCCGGGCATCTCCTCTTCGGGACGACCTATCAACATACCTACAGACATAATTATGTTAGCATGCTTCTTCGCTGAACTTTATAGTGGTTCATTAGAGCACTTACTAAATATGCCGCGTCGAAGCCTCTTATTCTCCTTCACGGAGTCAGCAAGCTGGGCACGAACATCCCTTAATTTGACGTCCAGTCGGGTGTTCGTGTCCTGGAGATTATTTTTCTCCTGTATAACCTTTTTAAGCACACGCTCGCCAGCCTTCAGCTGCCGTTGAGCATATTGCCATCCTATGGTACAATCTCCGGATTACCTCCAGACTTGTCTGCAGAATCTATTGTTAGATCTGCATTCACACCGAATACTAACTCGTACATGCTTTTACATTATTTTCAATCGAAACAAGAATTACCAGATGGGGCCTTTGTGGACTCCTCCATTCCGGCAATTGCGGCCCGCAGTTGAGCTTTGCACTCCTCCAGCTCTTTAGATAGTTGGGTATTCTTCTCGGTGAGAGCCTACGCACACGAGGACCCTTAAATCAGTTGTGCCAACTGTTTCAAGTCTCAGGGGCTACTGATATACATACTTATCAAGTTTTCTTACCCGTATGTCCTTTACGTACTGGTCCGTGGCTCTAGCAAGGCCATCTTGAGCAGCCCGGATGTACGCTTCCCCTGAGTTGAAGGCATTGAACACCTCTTCAGAGAAATTAGGGTCACGTAGTGCGGCCCATCGGCGCCTATGATTAATGGCGCTCTCCACTTCGTAGTTTGTAGCGAAGAATCTATCCCCATCTTCTGTAGGAGGATTGTCCAGCGTTGTCCCCGCGGTGACCTCCACCCTTGAGTCCGGCCTAGGAGTCCGGCTAGTGGAGGCGTGCTATAGGCTCTCCGAATGTAGTTCAGCAAGCGCTTTTCCTGCCAGGAGACAGCGGACATTGTTATATTTTAACAATGATAATTACGTGGCAGGGTTTTAAACATACCTTTGCAATGGCGTCTCGGTCCTGACCGCCTTTCTTTTAAGCCTACCCGGCTTCGGTGCCCCTTGTCAGGTCACCGCGGGTTCGGCACGGCGTCCCGATGGCCTTCCTTGTAAGATGCAATACATTTGTGGTGGGTAAGATGTAAAGAGGGAATCCTTTTTGGAAGTTGGGACTCTGGACTTACTTACATGTGATACAGGGAGTAGGCCAGGATAATCAGCTATGACGGCCACCAACGCACCATCGCAGCTTAACTAATAAAATGTCCTGTCGACGAGCTCCACAAATGTGTCCGGATCTTCTTTGAGTCTGGGGTCGAGGGCCCGGTTGGGGTCCTCTGGCTGTGGAGATGGGCTGTGAACATCCCTCAAAGCTCTTCGCAGTTCCTGCTATGAATTGACGAAGTAAACATTTGTGCTAAAAATGCGGGAAAGACTGGAATAAAAGATAGCGGCTCACCCAGCTTGGGGGGTTGTACATGGAGAATCCATCTCGTGGCTTGATACGGATGAACTCCTCCTCTTCTCCTTTGTACAAATCAGACAGTATCTTCGCCAGAGCGGCGGGAAAGTCTGGACCTTTACGGCCGCAGTGGGTGGCGTCGTCTTCTCCATTGAAGTGCCACATCGGTTTCCCCCGATATTGATGTGGCTGCACTCCCCGCATTATACATATTGACATAACCTCAATTATTGTCAGTCCTGATTTGGCCAGCGTCTTTATCCTATCCATCAGGAAAAGGATCTCTCTGTTGTCTTCCCCTTGGGAGCTCCGAGGGTGCCAACTGCGGTGTTTCTTCAACGGGGCATTTATAAACTCGGGAAGGCCCTTCCGAATAGGATCCGGAAGAGGGACGTCCTCTATGTAGAACCACTCCGAAGGCCTGTCCACGGTTGTCTTCTTCGGGGTACCGGATAGGTATCCGGTCTTGGTGATGCGCCATATTTTGGCTCCACCCACTTGATATACTGACCCCTCCTGAGTGCGGGGTACGAGGCAGAATAGCCTCTTCCACAGCTCGAAATGAGCTTCGCAACCCAGAAATAGCTCGCAGAAGGCGACATAGCCTGCGATATGCAGTATGGAGGCTGGGCTGAAATTATGCAGCTGGAGGCCATAGAACTCCAGGGGAGGAAAGGATGGATTGGAAATCCGAGTTCCCTCAGCAAATATGGGACAAAGCATACTCGTTCCCCCTTGGATGGGTTTGGAGAACTCTCCGCTTGCTCCCCGCCATTATAAGTGGCTAGTCCAGCTCGTACGGGGACCATATACGCAGGCGGGAGAAACCCCTTGGTCTGCAACTCTACTAATCGGCTGTGAGGGATAGAACATTTCTCCCAATCGCCCGGCCTAGTGCTACAGGAGCGAGAGGAGGAGCTGCAACGGCCGGCCATGATGGGATGGTTTCCTCCGGGCGCACTCTGATGGATACTCGCTGGGAGGAGATGGTGTGATTTGGATCTAAGGATCCTCAGCTCTTTAAATAAGACAATTTACTTGTAGGTTCAGGGTGGCAAATGAAAAAATGCCTCGACTTCTCACATTCGCCCGACACATGGAGATAACCATTATTGAAGCACAGAAGCCAAGGAGTGCGACATTGATGAGGAGCCGGACACTGCTCGCTACAACAGATACTCTCAAGAATTTGGAGAAGAACCCGCCTTGCAATGCCGAAGACAATCTGCGCGCCGGACTCATCGTCATTGAAGCCTGGTTCGGGGGCTACTGAGGGAGTCCTGGATTAAGGGGTCGTCGAACAGCCGAACTATATACTTTGGCCGGACTGTTGGACTATGAAGATACAAGATTGAAGACTTCATCCCGTGACCGGATGGGACTCTCCTTTGCGTGGAAGGCAAGCTTGGCAATTCGGATATGTAGATCTCCTTCTCCGTAACCGACTCGGTGTAACCCTAGCCCCCTCTGGTGTCTATATAAACCAGAGGGTTTAGTCCGTAGGACAACAACAATCATAATCATAGGCTAGCTTCTAGGGTTTAGCCTCTATGATCTCGTGGTAGATCAAATCTTCTAATACTCATATCATCAAGATCAATCAAGCAGGAAGTAGGGTATTACCTCCATCGAGAGGGCCCGAACCTGGGTAAAACATCATGTCCCCTGCCTCCCTTTACCATTAGCCTTAGACGCACAGTTCGGGACCCCCTACCCGAGATCTGCCGGTTTTGACACCGACACAGACCCTGAGCAACAGAGAAATAAATGAAGTGCTGCCCCCCCCCCCGACAAATGCATGCATAATCATATGATGAGCACTGCATGTTCATGTAGATAAGATCGCATCTGGCATCATCTTCATATGCATAAACTACAGGCTCCTACCGTGGACTCAGTCCCCAAGAGGAGATGAGAAGACAAGCCAGCACTGCGGTCTCCGGCAAGCCAAACAGATAAGTTCATCCTCTTATCCATACATGTTCTGTAAGTAAAGGCTTGTGCATAAGAAAACCCTGCTACCCTTTGAAACTTATGTGCTCCCACGCTTCGACTCGAACGCTGCTTCGGTCAGGGTAGTCGCAGTGGCCTTTGATGTATAAGGGCCGACAGGGGGCTGGTCCCTCTGTGTGATTTGTGACTGGTAGGCTTACTTCCCAGCAACAACATAGAGGGTACCGGCAGGATAGCCTGCCGAGAGAAACTCGTTTATCTGAAAATATAGAGGCATCCCACCTCTGCATGGACATACACATGCGCAAGTCCCCGACAAGGTTCAACCTTTTCATTAATATGCAGATCAAACAAGTACATACCTTACAGACACACACATGGATTAGAGAAATTACATTATTTGAACTAAAATTTGGCAAATGCCTACAGATTTAAGATTGAAAAAAGATAAGTGCCCTGTGATCTCCTCTTTTCGTTTTCCCTCCACCAGGTACTTGATACGTCCATTTTGCATCATGCTTTTATATCGATATTTATTGCATTATGGGCTGTTATTTCATGTTATGTCAGAATACTTATGGCTATTCTCTCTTATTTTACAAGGTTTAACATGAAGAGGAGAATGCCGACAGCTAGGTTTCTGGGCTGGAAAAGGAGCAAATATTGGAAACCTATTCTGCACAGCTCCAAAAGTCCTGAAACTCCAGGAAAGTCATTTTTGGAATTAATGATAATTATTGAGCGAAAGAAGTACCGGAGGGGGCCCACACCCTGGCCACGAGGGTGGGGGCGCGCCCCCTGCCTCGTGGGCCCCCTGGCATCCCTCCGATGCCCATCTTCTGCTATATGAAGTCTTTTACCCTGGAAAAAAAATCATAAGCAAGCTTATGGGATGAAACTTCGCCGCCACAAGGCGAAACCTTGGCGGAACCAATCTAGGGCTCTGGCGGAGCTGTTTTACCAGGGAAACTTTCCTCCGAGAGGGGGAAATCATAACCATCGTCATCACCAATGATCCTCTCATTGGGAGGGGGTCAATCTCCATCAACATCTTCACCAGCACCATCTCCTCTCAAACCATAGTTCATCTCTTGTATCCAATCTTTGTACCGAAACCTCAGATTGGTACCTCTGGGTTGCTAGTAGTGTTGATTACTCCTTGTAGTTGATGCTAGTTGGTTTATTTGGTGGAAGATCATATGTTCAGATCCTTAATGCATATTTATACCCCTCTGATTATGAACATGAATATGCTTTGTGAGTAGTTACGTTTGTTCCTGAGGACATGGGTGAAGTCTTGCTATTAGTAGTCATGTGAATTTGGTATTCGTTCGATATTTTGATGAGATGTATGTTGTCTCTCCTCTAGTGGTGTTATGTGAACGTCGACTACATGACACTTCACCATTATTTGGGCCTATAGGAAGGCATTGGGAAGTAATAAGTAGATGATGGGTTGCTAGAGTGACAGAAGCTTAAACCCTAGTTTATAAGTTGCTTCATAAGGGGCTAATTTGGATCCATATGTTTCATGCTATGGTTAGGTTTACCTTAATACTTCTTTTGTAGTAGCGGATGCTTGCAATAGGGGTTAATCATAAGTGGGATGCTTGTCCAGAAAGGGCAGCACCCAAGCACCGGTCCACCCACATATGAAATTATCAAAGTAACAAATGCGAATCATATGAATGTGATGAAACTAGCTTGACGATAATTCCCATGTGTCCTCGGGAGCGCTTTTCTCATTATAAGAACTTGTCCAGGCTTGTCCTTTGCTACATAAAGGATTGGGCCACCTTGCTGCACCTTACTTACATTCAATTCTTGTTACCCGTTATAAATTATCTTATCACAAAACTAACTGTTACCTACAATTTCAGTGCTTGCAGAGAATACCTTACTGAAAACCGCTTGTCATTTCCTTCTGCTCCTCGTTGGGTTTGACACTCCTACTTATAGAAAGGTCTACGATAGATCCCCTATACTTGTGATTCATCAAGACTCTTTTCTGGCACCGTTGCCGGGGAGTGAAGCGCTTTTGGTGAGTGGAACTTGGTAAGGAAACATTTATATAGTGTGCTAAAATTTACTGTCACTTGTTACTATGGAAACTAATCCTTTGAGGGGCTTGTTCGGGGTATCTTCACCCCGACCAGTAGAGCAAAGAGTTGCTCCTCAACCTACTGAACCTACTGAAATTTTTTACTTTGAAATTCCTTTTGGTATGATAGAGAAACTGCTAGCTAATCCGTTTGCAGGAGATGGAACATTGCATCCCAATTTACACCTTATCTATGTGGATGAAGTTTGTGGATTATTTAAGCTTGCAGGTATACCCGATGATGTTGTTAAGAAGAAGGTCTTCCCTTTATCTTTGAAGGAAGATGCATTGACATGGTATAGGCTATGTGATGATATGGGATCTTGGGACTATAAACGATTGAAATTGGAATTTCACCAGAAGTTTTATCCTATGCATCTTGTTCATCGTGATCGTAATTATATATATAATTTTTGGCCTTGCGAAGGAGAAAGCATCACTCAAGCTTGGGGGAGGCTTAAGTCAATGTTATATTCATGCCCCAATCATGAGCTCTCAAGAGAAATGATTATTCAAAACTTTTATGCTCGGCTTTCTCTCAATGATCGCACCATGCTCGATACTTCTTGTGCTGGTTCTTATATGTTGAAGACTATTGAATTCAAGTGGGACTTATTGGAAATAATTAAATGCAACTCTGAAGATTGGGGTTCCGATGATGGTAAGGAGTCAGGTATGACACCTAAGTTTGATTATGTTAAATCTTTTATGGATACAGATGCTTTTCATGGATTTAGCACTAAATATGGACTTGACTCTGAGATAGTAGCTTCCTTCTGTGAATCATTTGCTACTCATGTTGATCTCCCTAAGGAGAAGTGGTTTAAATATAATCCTCCCACTGAAGTAAAAGTAGTTGCACCTGTTGCAGTTGAAGAAAAGACTATCACTTATAATGATCCTATTATTCCTACTACTTATGTTGAGAAACCACCTTTCCCTGTTAGGATAAAGGATCATGCTAAAGATTCAACTATGGTTTGTGAGAGTAATACTAGAACATATACACCTCCTGAGGAAATTAAAGTTGAACCTGGTATTGCTATGGTTAAAGATCTCTTGGCCGATAATATTGATGGGCATGCTATTTATTTCTGTGATGAAGCTGCTAATATTGCTAGACCCGATGCTAAGATACATCGACCTATTGTAGTCATGCCTATTATTTCTGTTAAAATAGGAGATCATTGTTATCATGGCTTATGTGATATGGGTGCTAGTGCTAGTGCAACACCTTTTTCCTTACATGAAGAAATTATGCATGATATTGCACCTGCTGAGTTAGAAGAGATTGATGTTACAATTAAGCTTTCCAATAGAGATACTATTTCGCCATTTGGGATTGTTAGAGATGTTGAAGTCTTGTGTGGGAAAGTTAAATATCCTGTTGATTTTCTTGTTCTTGGTTCCCCACAAGATAGCTTTTGTCCCATTATATTTGGTAGACCCTTCTTGAATACTGTTAATGCTAAGATTGATTGTGAAAAGGATGTTGTTACAATTGGCTTGGGTGATATGAAACACGAGTTTAATTTTGCTAAGTTTCATAGACAACCCCAAGATGAAGAATTGCCTAGTAAGTATGAAATTATTGGTCTTGCTTCTATTGCCGTGCCTCCTACTGATCCTTTAGAACAATATTTGCTAGACCATGAAAATGATATGTTTATGAGTGAAAGAAGGGAAATAGATGAAGTATTCTTTAAACAGGGACCTATTCTGAAACACAACTTGCCTGTTGAAATCCTAGGGGATCCCCCTCCACCCAAGGGTGATCCCGTGTTTGAGCTTAAACCGTTACCTGATACTCTTAAATATGCTTATCTTGATGAAAAGAAGATATATCATGTTATTATTAGTGCTAATCTTTCAGAGCAGGAAGAGGAAAGATTATTGAAAACTCTGAAGAAGCACCATGCTGCTATTAGATATACCATTGATGATCTTAAGGGCATTAGTCCCACTTTATGCCAACACAAAATAAATTTCAAAGAAGACGCCAAACTAGTTAGAGACCATCAACGACGGTTAAATCCTAAGATGAAAGAAGTGGTAAGAAAAGAAATACTAAAGCTCCTCGAGGTAGGTATAACTTATCCCGTTGCTGATACTCAGTGGGTAAGTCCTGTCCATTGTGTCCCTAAGAAGGGAGGTATTACTGTCGTTCCTAATGACAAAGATGAATTGACCCCGCAAAGAATTATTACAGGTTATATGATGGTAATTGATTTCTGTAAATGAAATAAAGCTACTAAGAAAGATCATTACCCTTTACCTTTTATTGATAAAATGCTAGAAAGACTATCCAAACATACACATTTCTCCTTTCTAGATGGTTATTCTGGTTTCTCTCAAATACATGTGTCAGCGGACGATCAAGAAAAGACTAATTTTACTTGCCCTTTAGATACTTTTGCTTATAGACGTATGACTTTTGGTTTATGTAATGCACCTACTACCTTTCAATGATGCATGATGGCTATATTCTCTGACTTTTGTGAAAAGATTTGTGAGGTATTCATGGATAATTTCTCCATTTATGGATCCTCTTTTGATGATTGCTTGAGCAACCTTGATCGAGTTTTACAAAGATGTGAAGATACTAGTCTTGTTTTTAATTGGGAGAAGTGCCACTTTATGGTTAATGAAGGCATTGTCTTGGGGCATAAAATTTCTGAGAAAGGTATTGAAGTTGATAAGGCTAAAGTTGATGCTATTGAAAAGATGTCGTGTCCCAAGGACATTAAAGGTATAAGAAGTTTCCTTGGTCATGCCGGTTTTTATAGGAGGTTCATTAAGGACTTCTCTAAAATCTCTAGGCCTTTGACCAATTTATTGCAAAAAGATATTCCTTTTGTCTTTGATGATGATTGTGTAGAAGCATTTGAAATACTTAAGAAAGCTTTGATTTCTGCACCTATTGTTCAGCCACCTGATTGGAACTTACCCTTTGAAATTATGTGTGATGCTAGTGATTATGTTGTAGGTGCTGTTCTAGGGCAAAGAGTCGATAAGAAGCTAAATGTTATTCAATATGCTAGTAAAACTCTAGACACTGCCCAGAGAAATTATGCTACTATTGAAAAAGAATTCTTAGCAGTTGTATTTGCTTGTGATAAGTTCGGACCTTATATTGTTGATTCTAAAGTAACTATTCACACTGATCATGCTGCTATTAAATATCTTATGGAAAAGAAGGATGCTAAACATAGACTTATTAGATGGGTTCTCTTGCTAAAAGAATTTGATTTGCATATTATTGATAGAAAGGGAGCTGAGAACCCTGTTGCAGACAACTTTTCTAGGTTAGAGAATGTTCTTGATGACCCACTACCTATTGATGATAGCTTTCCTGATGAACAATTAGCTATCATAAATGCTTCTCGTACTGCTCCATGGTATGATGATTATGCTAATTACATTGTTGCTAAATTTATACCACCTAGCTGCACATACCAGCAAAAGAAAAAGTTCTTTTATGATTTAAGACATTACTTCTGGGATGACCCACACCTTTATAAACAAGGAGTAGATGGTGTTTTTAGATGTTGTGTACCTGAGCATGAACAGGAATAGATCCTACGCAAGTGTCACTCCGAGGCATATGGAGGACACCACGCTGGAGATAGAACTGCACATAAGGTATTGCAATCCGGTTTTTATTGGCCTACTCTCTTCAAAGATGCCCATAATTTTGTCTTGTCTTGTGATGAATGTCAAAGAATTGGTAATATTAGTAGACATCAAGAAATGCCTATGAACTATTCTCTTGTTATTGAACCATTTGATGTTTGGGGCTTTGATTATATGGGACCGTTTCCTGCCTCTAATGGATATACACATATTTTAGTTGTTGTTGATTACATTACTAAGTGGGTAGAAGCTATTCCAACTAGTAGTGATCACAACACCTCTATTAAGATGCTTAAAGAAGTTATTTTTCCGAGGTTTGGAGTCCCTAGATATCTCATGACTGATGGTGGTTCACATTTTATTCATGGTGCTTTTTGTAAAATGCTTGCTAAGTATGATGTTAATCATAGAATTGCATCTCCATATCACCCACAGTCTAGTGGTCAAGTAGAGTTGAGTAATAGAGAGCTCAAATTAATTTTGCAAAAGACTATTAATAGATCTAGGAAGAATTGGTCCAAGAAACTTGATGATGCATTATGGGCTTACAGAACTGCATGTAAGAATCCTATGGGTATGTCTCCATATAAAATGGTTTATGGAAAAGCTTTTCACTTACCTCTCGAACTAGAACATATGGCATATTGGGCCATTAAAGAGCTCAACTATGATTTCAAACTTGCCGGTGAGAAGAGGTTATTTGACATTGGCTCACTTGATGAATGGAGAACCCAAGCCTACGAGAATGCCAAACTGTTTAAAGAAAAAGTTAAAAGATGGCATGACAAGAGGATAAAAAAGTGTGAGCTTAATGTAGGTGATTATGTTTTGCTTTTCAACTCTTGTTTAAGATTTTTTGCTGGAAAACTTCTCTCTAAATGGGAAGGTCCTTGTGTTATCGAGGAGGTCTATCATTCTGGTGCCATAAAAATCAACAACTTTGAGGGCACAAATCTGAAGGTGGTGAACAGTCAAAGAATCAAACATTATATCTCAGGTAATCCAATAAATGTTGAATCTAATATTATTGAAACCGTAACCCCAGAGGAATACATAAGAGACACTTTCCAGAATGTTGCAGACTCCGAAAAGGAATAGGTATGTGGTATGGTAAGTAAACCGACTCCAAAACAGTTCTAATAGCAATTGTCCTCCGTTTTGGAATATTTAAGAAAATAGGAAAATAAGAAGTAGTCCGGGAAGGACACGAGGCATCCACGAGGGTGGAGGGCGCGCCCCCTGCCTTGTGGGCACCTCATGTGCTCTCCGGACTCCATTTTCTTGCAGGATACTTCTTTTGGTCGGTAAAAAAATATTATATAATCTCCCGAAGGTTTTGACCACAGTATCATGCAAACATCTTCTGTCTTTGTTTCGAGCTGTTTCTACCATAGATTAGAACAATATGTCATCCCAGGAGAAAGCTATGTGGCCGACTACCTTGCAGACCCTAAGGCCTACGGAGACTTGGAGCATTGTGGCTGGACCACTGAGGAAGAAGAAGACTACGAGCCTAAGGGAAAGGAGGAGACGAGCTCAGATGAAGATGAAGTCCCGTTACCTCAACCTAGGGACATGCATGTGGAGTTTAAAAAGTCAAGCCTCCCTGATAGGGCAAAGAAACCCAAGATCGAGTTTATCCCTTTTCGTCTCTTGCAGGAAAACAAACATGAACTATGCAAAAGGATATTAAGCCTTGAGCGGGAGATCGATGATCTAAGGGAGCAAAATTCCATTCTCAAGTGCAAATTGAGGAAGAAACCTACATCATCAACAACTCCATCATCACCACCTTCGAGGACATAATCACATGGGTATGGGCACTCCCCTTGGCAACTGCCAAGCTTGGGAGAGGTGCCCCGGTATCATATCACCATCACACTCCTATCTTTACCGTTTTACTTAGTTCGATCCTTTTGGTAATATCTTGATCTAGTAGAATAAAATTTTGGTATGAATTAGTTTTGAGTTTTGCTTTGTGATCCCTCTATGTAATCGAGTCCGTGAGCTATATATAATAAATATTAGTGTTGAGTCAAGGGCTTTGCTATCTTGCTATGATCTTAGTGCATAAAAGAATAAAAAGAATAAAAGAGTTCATATTGATCTTATGGATAGTAATGACTTCACACATAGAGAGTATGAGGCTTAAAAGTTATTGAGAGTTGGCAAACGTAGTTTTGGTCATCATTGCAATTAATAGGAAGTAATAAAGAAAGAGAGGTTTTCACATATAAATATACTATCTTGGACACCTTTTATGATTGTGAGCACTCATTAAAGTATGACATGCTAAAGAGTTGATGTTGGACAAGGAAGACAACATAATGGGTTATGTTTTCTCACATCTCAGTTAAAGTATATTGTCATGGATCATTCAAACATGTTGAGATTGCCTTTCCCCCTCATGCTAGCCAAATTACTTGCACCAAGTAGAGATACTACTTGTGCTTCCAATATCCTTAAACCCAGTTTGCCATGAGAGTCCACCATACCTACCTATGGATTGAGTAAGATCCTTCAAGTAAGTTGTCATGTTGTATGCAATAAAAATTTCTCTCTAATTATGTATGACTTATTAATGTGGAGAAAATAAGATTTATACGATAGTGTGATATGGAAGTAATAAAAGCGACGGACTGCATAATAAAGGTTCATATCACAAGTGGCAATATAAAGTGACGTTCTTTTGGATTAAGATTTTGTGCATCCAACCATAAAAGCACATGACAACCTTTGCTTCCCTCTGCGAAGGGTCTATCTTTTACTTTATGTTTTTACTTTATGCAAGAGTCAAGGTGATCTTCACCTTTCCCTTTTTATTTTATCCTTTGGCAAGCACCTCATGTTGGAAAGATCCTGATATATATATATATATATATATATATATATATATATATATATATATATATATATCCAATTGGATGTAAGTTAGCATGAACTATAATTGTTGACATTACCCTTGAGGTAAAAGGTTGGGAGGCAACATAATAAGCCCCTATCTTTCTCTGTGTCCGATTAAAACTCTAGAACCATAAGTATCGCGTGAGTGTTAGCAATTGTGGAAGACTAAATGATAGTTGAGTATGTGGACTTGCTGAAAAGCTCTATTATTGACTCCTTTTGATGTTATGATAAATTGCAATTGCTTTAATGATTGAGATTATAGTTTGTTAGTTCTTAATGAAGTTTTTGAATCATGCTTGACATTGTGAATAGATTGTTACTTGAGCATGAGAAATCATATGACAATATATATATATATATGTGTGTGTGTGTGTGTGTGTGTGTTGCTGTTATAAGAATGATCATGATGCCCTCATGTCCGTATTTTATTTTTATCGACACCTCTATCTCTAAACATGTGGACATATTTTCGATTTCGGCTTCCGCTTGAGGACAAGCAAGGTCTAAGCTTGGGGGAGTTGATACGTCCATTTTGCATCATGCTTTTATATCGATATTTATTACATTATGGTCTGTTATTTCACGTTATGTCACAATACTTATGGCTATTCTCTCTTATTTTACAAGGTTTAACATGAAGAGGGAGAATGCCGGCAGCTGGGATTCCGGGCTGGAAAAGGAGCAAATATTGGAAACCTATTCTGCACAACTCCAAAGGTCCTGAAACTCCACGAAAGTCATTTTTGGAATTAATGATAATTATTGAGTGGAAGAAGTACCAGAGGGGGCCCACACCCTGACCACGAGGGTGGGGGGCACGCCCACCCCTACAGGGCGCGCCCCCCTGCCACATGGGCCCCCTGACAGCCCTCCGATGCCCATCTTCTGCTATATGAAGTATTTTACCCTAGAAAAAATCATAAGCAAGCTTACGGGACGAAACTCAACCGCCACGAAGCGGAACCTTGGCGGAACCAATCTAGGGCTCCGGCGGACCTGTTCTGCCGGGGAAACTTCCCCCCGGGAGGGGGAAATCATCACCATCGTCATCACCAACGATCCTCTCATCGGGAGGGGGTCAATCACTATCAACATCTTCACCAGCACCATCTCCTCTCAAACCCTAGTTCATCTCTTATTTGGTCCTAGAGGAAGGCATTGGGAAGTAATAAGTAGATGATGGGTTGCTAGAGTGACAAAAGCTTAAACCCTAGTTTATAAGTTGCTTCGTAAGGGGCTGATTTGGATCCATATGTTTCATGCTATGGTTAGGTTTACCTTAATACTTCTTTTATAGTTGCAGATGCTTGCAATAGGGGTTAATTATAAGTGGTATGCTTGTCCAAGAAAGGGAAGCACCCAAGCACCGGTCCACCCACATATCAAATTATCAAAGTAACGAACGCGAATCATATGAATGTGATGAAACTAGCTTGACGAAAATTCCCATGTGTCCTCGAAAGCGCTTTTCTCATTATAAGAACTTGTCCAGGCTTGTCCTTTGCTACATAAAGGATTGGGCCACCTTGCTGCACCTTATTTACTTTCATTGCTTGTTACTCGTTTTAAATTATCTTATCACAAAACTATCTGTTACCTACAATTTCAGTGCTTGCAGATAATACCTTACTGAAAACCGCTTGTCATTTCCTTCTGCTCCTTGTTGGGTTCGACACTCTTACTTATTGAAAGGACTATGATAGATCCCCTATACTTGTGGGTCATCAGTACTGCAGTGGGAAGAGAAGAGGACTAGGGGAGCGCCCCAAGCAGGAGTCCACCCTAATCCCGTTATGGCTGCCCAGGCATGACCTGACGGGATCGAGAGTGGCAAGGCTGCGAAGGAGGGACTCGAAGAGTAGCTCAACGGTGCCTCGGTCGCCACCTCCAGGACCAGCAAGAAGACCTAGCTCAAGCAATGGAGGAATCAACCACCGACGCTCAGCTGGAAGACTGCTGGAGGGGGACGAAGGCACCAAGGGAACATCCCTCCCCGACCATCACCCAAAGAGACTAGTGATGATGGTGCCGGGAAGGGAAGGGGGAAGCAGGAAGACGGGGCGGTCAGTAATACACTATGAAGGCGCCGACACCATCGTACTCCGACCAGACGCCCCATCACCCGCCTTCCCCGCTGTTCCTTGTTTTCTCCCCTTCACCACCACTCGAGGGGGGACGACAGACTCACAAGCTGTCACCTTACTTGGAGAAATGGCCAGAGGCAGGAGCGACCAGGACGCCCAAGGTGCGCCGCTCCCCACCTTGGCGGGCGGGAAGGCGCCCTCCTCGTCGGCATCAAACTCGGTTCCAAGGAAAGGGGAGTATTGGGATTTCTAACGATCCCAAGCCCCACACCTTGGACCCCAACCATACTCACTCCCCAAGCATCAGCACGGCTACTTGGCGTCATCAACACCAAGCTAAGGCCTGACGCCTGGCCCCGGGCTCTCCCCTTCAGCATCCCAGAGAGAAAGCAGAAGATGAAGAGAGAAAGGGGTGTGGATGAATGCCTCCCTTCCTCCCCCGCTCCTCCTTTTATAAGCGAGCTGGGAGCTGGGGACTGATTCCTGACAGGTAACCACCATCCTCCTCCACCAATCCCAGAAGACCGAGCCTCTGCCTTGATGCTCTTCTGCACCACGCGCCTCCATTACCTACCCCACTCAATGCATGCGACATACATGGCTGGGGATAAGGGCCTGGTGGGAAGAGTGAATTGGCGGTTACCCGCCCATGTGTTAAAGTCATTCACGGGCCATTACAAGGATGGCCCCACCAAGATTGGCATTACGCGGCATGCGGGAAAACCAGGAACTGATTGGAATTCAAGTTAAGAGAGAAGAAAAGAAGGTCCCAAAGAGTGGAGCCGCCCTTTGTGCTCCCGCCTATGCACTGATTAGGTCCAACCCCGATGACACCCAGTGGCATGTTCGTGCTAGGCCGGGGGATCTTGTCGGTGCAACAAACACTGGGTACGTTGCCCAGACTATGCACAGGCTCAAAGGCAAGATTACAATGCCAAGGTCGGACCAATCAAGGAAGATCAACTTCTTTGGAAGACTCAAGTATAGATCAAGAAGGCCAAGACAAGCCAGGGAAGCAAGATAATGCCAAGGAATAAAACCCAGTCTTGCCGGGCAGGCGAGCCTCATGAGGTTGGGCTTTGCACCGGAAGCATACTTCCAGATCATCCCGGCAGGCCCAGACGGGACTTGCGGAGGCAACTACGCCATCGCTCCACCTCATGAGCAACACAAGTCATAGGTCAGTGCAGTGTCAAGCCCCAAGATGACTATGTGGCTGCTTTTTGCCACATGGCAGCCACTTTCTACAACAACACCTCCATGTGACACCCATCCTGGGACGTGTCAAGCAAGCAAGCGCGAAGCTGGAAAAATATCCCGGCAAGGGATGCCGGGCACGCTATGATGTGACACTAGACGGTGCATTAAATGCGCCCTGTCAGCCTACAGAGTTAGGTATGATAGCACTGTTTGCTATCTAATCAATACGCAAAGACTGATTTGCCACTGTGGTAACCCCTTGATCTATAAAAGGTGGCCCGTGGCAAACGTAAAAACGGTTCGGTCCGTGAGGTTGCCAAGTGCAGGCCTTCACGTACCCGTACGCACGTAGCCACTTCGCCTGAGGCAACCCTGCCGGGCAAAGTGCGTTGCATCCACCACCACCTTTTCCATCATCAATCCACCAAAGTAGGAGTAGGGTTTTATGCCTCACGGCGGCCCGAACCTCGGTAAAATTGCCTATGTGATCCCTGGGGCGCTGCGTGATGCTTCTCCGCTCTTTGTGCAACGTGCCCATCCCCCCGCCGAACTAAAAGGGGCTCGTAGCTCCATAGGTGGTAGTGGTTTCCCGCGATAGCAACAAGTCGAGCTTTGTAGATAGTGACATTACCATCAGCACATGTCTTCTTCTTGAAGATCCATTTATTCTCAATGGCTTGCCGATCATCGGGCAAGTCCACCAAAGTCCATACTTTGTTCTCGTACATGGATCCTATCTCAGATTTTATGGCGTCAACCAATTTATCGGAATCTGGGCTCATCATTGTTTCTTCATAGTTCGTAGGTTTGCTGTTGTCCAGCAACATGACTTCTAGGACAGGATTGCCATACCACTCTGGTGCGGAATGTGTTCTGGTCGACCTACGAGGTTTAGTAGTAACTTGATCTGATGTTTCATGATCATCATCATTTGCTTCCTCTCTGGTTGGTGTAGGCATCATGAGAATGACTTTCTCTGATGTACTACTTTCCAATTCGAGAGAAATTACAATTACCTCATCAAGTTCTACTTTCCTCCGACTCACTTCTTTCAAGAGAAACTCCTTCTCTAGAAATGACCCATTCTTAGCAAGAAAGATCTTGCCTTCGGATCTGCGGTAGAAGGTGTACCCAAAATAGTTTCTTTAGCGTATCCTATGAAGACACACTTCTCCGCTTTGGGTTTGAGCTTATCAGGCTGAAGCCTTTTGACATAAGCGTCACATCCCCAAACTCTTAAGAAACGACATCTTAGGTTTCTTGCCAAACCACAGTTCATACGGTGTCACCTCAACGGATTTAGATGGTGCCCTATTTAACGTGAATGCGGCTGTCTCTAATGCATAACGCCAAAATGATATAGGCAAATCGGTAAGAGACATCATAGAATGCACCATATCTAATAAAGTATGGTTACGATGTTTGGACACATTACACATTGGTGTTCTAGGTCGCGTGAGTTATGAAACTATTCCACATTGTTTTAAATGAAGGCCAAACTCGTAACTCAAATATTCGCCTCCGTGATCAGATCATGGAAACTTTATTCCTTATTATGATGATTCTCCACTTCACTCTAAAATTCTTTGAACTTTTCAAATGTTTTAGACTTGTGTTTCATCAAGTAGATATACCCATACCTACTCAAATCATCTGTGGAGGTGAAAAAATAACGATACCCGCCGTGTTCTTCAACACTCATCGGACCGCATACATCGGCATGTATTATTTCCAGTAAGTCATTAGCTCGCTCCATAGAATGGAATTTTAGTCATCTTGCCTATGAGGCATGGTTCGCAAGTATCAAATGATTCATAATCACACTGGTACAAAGAGGTGCCATACAAATGGGTTTTAACCCCTTTCCGCGACGGTGTTATGAACCGTCGCCTAGTGAGTGGCTGCGATAGGGGTGTCCTTCCCACACGACCCAGAAACTGTCGGGGATATGCCCTCCTGGCACACATGCTCAGCAAAATGAGGTTGTGTGCGACATGCAAGCGATCAAATACGATTATACAGGCCCAATCGGGTCCGGTTGCAAGTAGTCCCACACAGTCAGTCCCAAACAAACATTTCCGTTTGTTATGTACATTTGAAAGCACAAGTGCTCCCTAGGTGGTTTTGGTAATTAATGTCAACATATCTCTTGTTGGACTAACACTTTTATCTAGTATATTGCAGATAAGTTCAACAATGGAGTGGCATGGACTAAAGGATGTGGGAACTCCTTCAAGATGCTAAGGACAAAGGATTGGCTCAAGCTTCAAGCTCAAGACTCTTCATTTTACATTTTTAGTGGTCCAAGATCACATTGAGTCTATAGGAAAAGCCAATACTATCAAGGAGGGATGAGGTGTTGCTTAATGAGCCTCTTGCTTCGTGTGCTTTGTGATATGCTCCAAAACTCTCAACTACTTTCCCACTTCCACAAATGACCTAAACCCAAAGCCAAAATCGGTCACACTGAAACTTCCTATCCGGCGCCACCGATTCCACAAGTCATAGCCACTGCCACAAACCCTAAGCAAATCGGTCTCACCGATAGGGATCTCGGTTTCACCGAGATGGGATTGTAATCTCTCTGTGTATGTCCATTATAAAATCGGTCTCACCGAGTTTGAGCAATCGGTACTACCGACATTACAATGCAAACTCTCTGGAAACTTATTACCAAAATCGATCCTACCGAGTTTGAGTAATCGGTCCCACCGAGTCTGCCTGACCAACTCTCTGGAAAGCTTCTTACCAAAATCGGTCTCACCGAGTTTGTGTAATCGGTCTTACCGAGATTACGTTATGCCCTAACCCTAACCACATCGGTCTCACCGAGTTGCATTTCAGTCCCACCGAAAACCCTAACGGTCACATTATTTGCTGAATCGGTCTGACCGAGTTTAACGATTCGGTCCCACCGAGTTTGGCAGATTGTGTGTAACGGTTAGATTTTGTGTGGAGGCTATATATACCCCTCCACCCCCTCTTCATTCGTGGAGAGAGCCATTAGACTGAACCTACACTTCCAGCATACATTTTCTGAGAGAGAACTACCTACTCATGTGTTGAGACCAAGATATTCCATTCCTACCATATGAATCTTGATCTCTAGCCTTCTCCAAGTTGCTTTCCACTCAAATCTTCTTTCCACCAGATCCAAACCCATTGAGAGAGAGTTGAGTGTTGGGGAGACTATCGTTTGAAGCACAAGAGCAAGGAGTTCATCATCAACGCACCATTTGTTACTTCTTGGAGAGTGTGTCTCCTAGATTGGCTAGGTGTCACTTGGGAGCCTCCGACAAGATTGTGGAGTTGAACCAAGGAGTTTGTAAGGGCAAGGAGATCGCCTACTTCGTGAAGATCTACCGCTAGTGAGGCAAGTCCTTCGTGGGCGACGGCCATGGTGGGATAGACAAGGTTGCTTCTTGGGTGGAGCCCTCCGTGGACTCGCGCAGCCGTTACCCTTCGTGGGTTGAAGTCTCCATCAACGTGGATGTACGATAGCACCACCTATCGGAACCACGCCAAAAACATCCGTGTCTCCAATTACGTTTGAATCCTCCAAACCCTTCCCTTTACTTTCTTGCAAGTTGCATGCTTTACTTTCCGCTGCCCATATATGTCGGGGAAACTGATCCACGAACACCTATGGGGCCGGCGGACTGTGGCCACCTTTGGTTCGGAGGGGGGCGGAGGTCGCACGAAGAGCAGATCGAGGCGAAGCACACGAGCAGTTTACCCAGCTTCGGAGCTCTCCGGAGAGATAATACTCCTACTGCTGCTTGTCTGATTCTATTATGTTCTTGTTCGAGAGTGAGCTAAGTGTCTCTCTGGCTTCCGAATGATCCGAACCCCTTCTACGTTGCGCATGGGCCCCCTTTTATATGCTCAAGGGGTCACCGACAGGTGGTAACATAAACAAGGGTACAAATGTAAAAAGCGAGGTGGTTGGTACAGTTGCTTGTACAGTGTTTCCTACCTAACCCTGACGGCAGGGGACAAGGGCATTAAATGCCCGTCTGTGTAACCCAAACAATGCAGAAAAGGACTGTCAGGGGCACCACCGCTCGCCACGATGGCGATCTTGTCAGCTTCGCATGCCACCGCGCACCGCTAGCTGCACAGCCTCCCGCCACGCGCGCCTGGAAAGGCCCCCAGAGCGACATGTTGTTGGATGCGCTGGAGCGTGGGCACAGAGTGGCCACTTGCCGCGGCAAGCGCCTTGCCGCGGCCGTTGTCTTGTCGGGCCCGGAAGCTTGTCGCTCACCAGGCCTCGAGATGCCTTGGTTGGTCTTCCCGGCAAGCTCCTCTTGCCGGGGTCTTGTTGCCTTGCCGGGACGCGTGGCGCGTCGCGGCGAGTTCCTTGGGATGCCTTGGTTGGCCTTCCCGGCAAGCTCCTCTTGCCGGGGCCTTGTCTCCTTGGCTTAAATACTTTGTTCTTGAATGGCTTCAAGGGAACCACGGAGGATCTTGGCGGTCATCCGGCAAGCCTTGCCGCGGGGTGCTGCAACTGCCCGTGCACAAGTTCGGGGTACTGGGGTACCCCTATTCTAGTACACCGACAGGAGCCCCCGGGCCTGGGCCATACACGGTGTCGAGCGCTGTTGGGCCAGGCCCAATACAGGGCACGGGCACACGCGGCCTGGGTTACGCCGAATCTGACTCCGTATCCACCGCGCTCTCCCTAACGGCACGCGTCGAATGCAGCGTCGTGGGAGAGATCATGGGTGGTTTCTTTATTCGCAAGGGCGAAACGTCCGCCCCCTCCCTCTTTATAAGCAGAGGAAACAGGGGCAGTTCGCCCATCTTGCCATTTGTTGCTCTAACTCTAGAAATCTCCGCCGCTCCCCCTTCTTCTCGAAGCAGAAAGAGAGCAGCGCCCCGCTCCCCATTGCCACCAGCATCACCACTGCCGCCGATCTCCCCCACCACCTCCGCCATGGCTCCAAAAGCCGACAAGGGGAAGGGCGTGAAGTCGGCCGAGGCGCAGCGGCTCGCGGCGCTGCGGAAGGAGCGGGCCCTCTTCCCCCCTCAGCTCGGTGCGCAGGAGCTGAGGGAGTACTTCTACCTCTTCTGGTCGACGGAAACGCGTGCGCATCCGCGCACGAGGGTACTTCCGGCTGCAGCTTCGGAACTGGCTCCAAGCGGGTACCCGTTCTTCGCATTGTTCTTCTACTGCGGGCTCTGCCCGCCCTTTTCTGATTTCTTCTGCGACATCATGAACACCTATGGGTTCCGCCTCCTTGATTTCACCCCCAACGCCGTTCTGACCATGGCAGTTTTCGCACATTTGTGCGAAAACTTTATCGGAGTCCACCCAAATGTAGCCCTTTTCTGCCACTTCTTCATGCCTCGGGTCGAGAGAGGAGAGCCGCTTGCCGGAGGGACCGCCTGGATCTTGAGGGTCGGCAAGAAGGAGGCGTATCTGGAGGGTGAGCTCCGCAGCAAGTGGGAGGAGTGGAGAGCAGAGTGGTGCTGGATCATCGAGGAGAATCCGCAGCCGTTCACTGCCCTGCGCCAAGCCCCAATAGTGCGCGGCAATGATTGGAGCAATGTGGCCCCGGAGGACGACAGGCTGAAGATTGCCGTCACCCGAATCGTTCGCCTTAGGCTTGCCGAGCTCACTGTAGGTGCCGTCGGCGCAGATTTCCTTCGCCGCCGCATCGCCCCCCTGCAGGAGAGGGGGAGACCCGCTTGGGAGTTCAAGAACTCGGCGGACATCATGAGGTTGCGCCCGGGCCTCAACTTCAACTTCACCGTCCTGGATCTGGATGCGATGCTCCTGGAGTTGTTCAAATGAGATCCCCAACATCCATTCACGCTGCCGAGGAGCGTCGTTCCGTTGTGCAACAATTCGTCGCTTGACCGGATCCGCGCGATGATGCCGTTGTGCGATTCGCACGGAATCGCCCCAACTTGGCAAGAACCTGCGGATGACGTCGTACAAGTGTTCTTCGACGACTTGGTAGAAGTGCCGGTCCGCGCCGACGAACAGAAGAGCCTCACCCGCGACACTACCGACGCGGAGCTGCAGCACATCGCCACTAGGGTAGAAGAGGCTATGGCAGCAGCTACCGCGGGCGCGTTTGGGTTTACCGTGGAGGAGGCAGAGGCGGCAGAGGCGGCAAGCCTTGCCGAGCGCGAGGAGTTTGTCGGCGAGGAAGAGCTTGCCGGTCCTGAAGACGAACCGAGCGAGGCCGGCGAGGAAGAGCCCGAGCCTTCAGACAGCTTGCCGCAGGCGGAGCCCCCGGCCCCACCAAGAAGGCGTCTCCGCAGGGCCGGGGACGTAGCGGGGCGGCAAACAAGCCAACAGCCGCCAAGCTGTGCGACACGCTCTACCGCGGCAAGCAATGTTGCCGCGGGAGTGCCTCACGCTGCTGCGGCAACTGGAGCAGGATCTTCCCGGTCCACCGCCACCGCCCCTGCCAAGCGAGCAAGGGATCCTACTCCGCCTCGCCGCACCGGAGGGGAGTCGGACTTCGATCTCTCCGCGCTCAGCTCCGACGAGGAGGAAGAAGAGTAAGTTTCTTTGGTGCTCTTGTAGTTCTCCAATCTTGTTGCTTTTATCTTGTCTCTGACTTGCTTTAATCTGAACCCATTCCTTTTCAGGACGCTGGCCCAGAGAGCGGCGAAGAGGGCCAAGGCCTCGGTGATTGTCATCGAAGATGATCCCACCGTGTTAGCAGGTGGTGTGTCTGAGACCACCTTGACGGACCCTGCAGCCACTCCCCAAAGCAGCCCCCAACGTAAGTTTGTAGTTTACTTCCTGCTGTCGGGCGCGCATGGGTGCTCTTTTCTCTACTGATATCTTTCTTGTTGATTTGTGTAGGAGCAGAACAGCCTCATCAGGAGGGCCCGAAAGCCGCCCCCGAAGTGCCATCCGCTTCAACTACGCCGCCAAGGGAGGAGTCCCCGGCAAGGGAGCGCTCTCCGGCAAGGGAGAACTCCCTGGCAAGGGACAGCTCTCCGGCAAGGGACGACACCAGTGATCCTCCGGCGGTTGAGACTGCGACCACAGATCCTAGTACAAGTAATCTTCTTGCCTGAAATCTTCCCCTGGGCCCTTCTTCTTCTGAATTCCCTTTCTTGGATTTTTGCTTGACTTTTCTCCCTTCTTCGTTCTTCAGATCCATCTGCTGCGGAGCCAATGGAGACTGAGGACGCCGGCGAGGAAGGCGCACGTGGCAGCAATGACGACGCTGCCGCCAACGAAGAAGGGGCCGGTGCTGATGAGCCCGCCGGCGAAGAGGCCGCCAAGGCTGCCGCCGCAGAAGCTGGTGAGGGGTCGGGCGATCGCACTGACGACCCTGAGGCCGCAGGAGCGCCAGGCGCTGCGCCGACCGCTGATCCCTTCGCCGCTGCCGCGGAGCCAGGCTCCGAAGAGCCCTAGCCCGGCACCTACTTGAAGGCCGGCGAAGGTATCTTCATCAAGCTTCCCTGGGCGTCAAGCTCCAGGGCACCGGTCGAAGGAGAAGCTTTTGACGAGGAGGTGCTCGCCTCCGCTGGGCTGGCGCTGGTCGATGCGCCAAGCAGCAGCAGCGGCGAGTCTGAGGAGGAACGGCTGCTGCGGAAGCCGCTGTCTCTTTACCGCGCCCGCCAGGCCAAACTGGCTTCTCGAGAAGCGCTTGTCGTGAGGACGGGAGTCGACATTGAGAAGCGCGCGGAGGAGCTCCGGGGCCTCAGGCAAGAAACTCTCTGGAGCCTGGCAGAAGAGCGGGAGCAAGTCGCCGAGGAGAGGAAGGCCTTCCTCCTCGCAAAGGCTGAGGTTGAAGAGCAGCAGCAGCTTGCTGCCGAGAGGCTATCTGCACGGGAGGGTGATTTGGCGCAGCGCAAGGTCAACCTCAACAGCCACGAAGAAGAGCTTGCCGCGCGCGAGCAAGCAATTGGCGGGGCTGTCAAGGAAGCAAAGGACGCCGCCGCAGCTGCTGAGGCCGCCAAGAAGGAGCTGGAGGCGAAGGTGGCGCAGCTGGAGGCCAATATCAGGAAGATTGGCGAGGAGCTTGCCGCGCTCAAGCGTGAACGCGAGAAGGATGCTGCCACCCATGGTGAGCTGCAGGGTCTTCTCGCTGAGAGGGGCAAGGAGCTCAGCGCCGCCAAGGATTCCAATGCAGACCTGGAGTTGAAGCTGGCCACGTTGACTCAGACGCTGGACGCCGCCAGGGAGCATGAGGTGACCTTGTCGGAGAAGATCGAGGCCAACAAGGCGCTGCTGGCGAGTATCGCCGTTACCCAGAACTCATTTAGAGAGACTGTGGAGCACTGGACCGAGGGTCTGGTGAATATCGCCGCAGCCATCGATGGGGAGCTGGCGCAGCTGGGGATGGAGGACTTTGGGTATCCCTCCGACGAGCATCTCCAACCCAGCACCAAGCTCAGCCTGTTCTTCAAGGGCGCGGCGACGACACTCCAGCGACTCTGGGAGAGGATCCCAAAGCAGCTGGCTGACGAGTCGCGCAGGTTTTGCGCGGGGGCTCTCCAGAAGGTGCTGATGAAGGTGGCCTTCCGCAATCCAGGCCTCAACCTCACCAACATCCTCAAATCCTTGCCGCCGGATGCCGATCTGGATGCGCTCAAGGCCCTTGTCGCACACATTGTGGACAAGGTGAGCGAGATCAAGAGGGTTGAGGGCGATCGTGTAGATTAGGCCGCCCGTTTTCTCTTTCTCCTTGTCGCTGCTAGCCATATTATAAGATCAATCTGTTAGAGCTGCGACAAGTCATTTTGTAATATAAATCTATTTCTGGTATCAATCGCTACATTATTTCCTTTACTAGATTCCTTCCTTTGTATGTTTTTACCCTACGCTTTTAGGGAACTTGTCGGCGCAGGCACCCGAGCCGCGAGCGCTGAGTGTGGGACGTCAGCAGCTTGCTGGCGGTGCCGCTTCCGACAAGAAACCTTGTCGCGACTAGATGCAGCACACTTAAGTTGTTGAGCGGACTCGAAACAAAGTAAGGGCGCAACTAGCTACGAGTTGGTTCCTCCGCGCACAGGTTTTCCATACAAAGCACAGTCGTTCGAGGAAGATAACTTAAAAATTAAAACCAATTGCTCAAACTTTGGCAACTTAGCTTTTCTGTCGTTTGCTTCCCGGCAAGGTTTCCGTCAAGGCGAAACTTCCTTAAACGACGCCTGGTCCACACCATTATCTTCTCCTCCCCCTCGGCAAACTTGTGTGCGAGGGAACCTTCCTTCTTTTGAGGAAAAGAAAGAAGAGAAAATAATGATATGGAGCCTTACGCCTCGTTATTGCTTACAGGGGATTGGTGCTGCACAAAGTGTCAGGTGACATGTGCAAGAAAAAGATATAATGCATGAAACTGACAAGATGTGCAGAGCACATGAGCTTTACTTATGCACGGGATCTGCGCCCGGCTTTGTACAAAGGATTACATGCAACATCGGCAAGACTTGTACAAAAGGTGGTTGCCGGAACGGGTTCCGGCAACCGCGCCCTACGGGTAAAACTTACGAAGATGCTCAATATTCCAGGAGTTGCTCACCGGAATGCCATCTTCGGTCTCAAGGCGGACAGCGCCAGGCCTAGTGACTCGTTTCACCCGGTAAGGGCCTTCCCACTTCGGCGTCAACTTGTTGGAATTCTTGGTGGACTGAACGCGCCGAAGAACAAGGTCGCCTTCCTCGAAGCTTCTGGCTTTAACTTTGCGGCTATGGTAGCGGCGCAAAGCTTGCTGGTATCGAGCAGCTCGTACAGCAGCCTGAAGACGATCCTCCTCAAGGAGCAGCGCGTCATCTTGTCGCAGCTGCTCTTGCTCAAGCTCATCATAAGCGAGCACTCGAGGTGACCCGTATACGAGTTTCGTGGGGAGAACTGCCTCTGCTCCATAGACTAGAGCGAAAGGCGTCTGGCCAGTGGCTCGATTTGGCGTCGTCCTGATCGACCAAAGAACCACCGGCAGCTCCTCGATCCAGTTTCTTCCGCACTTGTGCAGCCTATCGAAAGTTCTGGTCTTGAGCCCGCGCAGCACTTCAGCATTTGCCCTCTCCACTTGACCGTTGCTTCTCGGATGAGCAACAGAAGCGAAGCAGACCTTGGCGCCAAGATCTTGGATGTACTGCATGAAGGTGCGGCTCGTGAATTGCGTGCCGTTGTCGGTGATGATCCTGTTAGGGATCCCGAAATGGCAAACAATCGACCTGAAGAACTTGACTGCTGACTGTGCTGTCACCTTCCTCACTGGTTCCACTTCCGGCCACTTTGTGAACTTGTCGATTGCAACGTACAAGTACTCAAAGCCCCCGACAGCTCGGCGGAAGGGGCCGAGGATGTCGAGCCCCCAGACCAAAATGGCCAGGATAAAGGGATCGTCTGGAGAGCTTGAGCTGGCTGGTGTATCTGCTTAGAATGGAACTGGCACGCTTCACACTTGGTTACTTGTGCAGTTGCATCCTGGAGGGCTGTCGGCCAAAAGAAACCTTGCCGGAAAGCTTTGCCGGCAAGTGCTCTTGCGCCAATGTGGTGACCACATATGCCTCCATGTATCTCTGCCAACAGCTTTTGTCCGTCTTCCCGACAAATACACTTCAATTTCACACCGTTGAGTCTTCCTCTGTATAGTATGCTATCGACAAACTGGTACATACTTGATTGTTGGGCTACTTTTTCCGCTTCTTCTTGCTCTTCGGGAAGTTCTCCTATCTGAAGGAAATGGACAATCTGCTGTGCCCATGTTGGAGCTTGTGGCTCGACAACAAGGACTAAAGGTGCATCTGCTGCTGCAGGAACACCCGCTTCTATGACGAGAACCTGCGGCTCTGCCGGAGCTTGATGTTCCCCGGCAAGCTTGCCGGAGCAAAGCTTGTCGGGAGCGTCTGCTGCGACAGAACAAACCATAAGGCTTGCCGGAGTAGACTGCTCCTCAGCATCCTTGGCGTTGATCTTGGGGATCTTCTTGGCGGTGGCTTCAGGGAGCTCTGCCGAAAAATAGTCACCAGAAATCAACTTCCTCTTCTTGTTCTGTCCAGTTGATGGTGTTACGGACGGTTGAGTCAGCTTGAGCACAAAGATCCCTGGTTCCACAGGTAACTTTAGTGCGGCGCACTTCGACAGGCCATCAGCAATGTCATTCTGAGCTCTCGGAACATGCTCCATCTGTAGGCCGTCAAAGTGCTCTTCTAGCTTTCTCACTTCATCAACATATGCTTCCATCAATGGACTCTGATAGTTCTTGTTCACTTGGCGGACGACAAGCTGTGAGTCACCCCTGACAATGAGCTTCTTGATCCCAAGGTCTGCTGCGATCCTGAGACCGGCAAGCAATCCTTCATACTCTGCAGTATTGTTGGTTGCTTGCTCCTTGGGAAAGTGCATCTGGACTACGTACTTGAGGTGCTCTCCGGTGGGCGCGACAAGCAGCACGCCCGCACCGGCGCCTTGCAGCGAGAAGGCACCATCAAAGTACATCAGCCACTCTTTGCTCGCTTCCTTGACGGGGATGCTCGTCTCTGGAATTTCTTCATCTTGTGTTGGCGTCCACTCTGCTATGAACTCTGCCAATGCTCTGCTTTGGATGGTTGAAGTACTTTCAAACTTGAGGCCAAAGCTTGACAGTTCTAATGCCCACTCGACAATCCTGCCTGTTGCTTCTGGATTTTGCAGTATCCTCTTCAACGGAAAGCGAGTGACAACTGTGATCTCATGTGCTTGGAAGTAATGGCGCAGCTTTCTCGAGGCCATGAGAAGGCCGAAAAGCAATTTCTGCACACCAGAGTACCTTGATCTAGCCCCCTGCAGAAGGGAACTGACAAAGTAAACTGGGCGCTGCACCATTCTCTTCTGCATCTTGTCATGCTCCTGCGCAGATCCATCCTTGTCGGGACCAGAGCTTGTCGGCGAAGCCCCCTGCTTGTCGCTGGATGCATCTGTCGTGGTTGCCGGCTCATCATCTGCCTCCCTCTCCGCCACTAACGCAACACTAACCACTTGATTGGTTGCCACTATATACAGCAGCAACTTCTCTTGTGGTTTAGGTGCGACAAGTGTTGGAGTGGTGGACAGGTATCTCTTCAAGTCCTGCAGCGCAGCCTCCGCCTCCGGAGTCCATTTCATTGGACCTGCCTTTTTCAATATTTTGAGAAACGGCAGGGCGCACTCAGTAGATCTAGAGATAAACCTACTGAGAGCATCCACGCAACCGGCAAGCCTTCGTACATCCTTGACGCGCTTTGGTGCTTCAATCTGCTCAATGGCCTTGATCTTGTCGGGATTGGCTTCAATTCCCCTCTGAGACACGAAGAACCCGAGAAGCTTGCCGAAAGGGACTCCAAACACGCACTTCTCGGGATTAATCTTGAGGTTGATCTTGCGCAGATTTGCAAATGTCTCGTCTAAATCTTGAATCAGGGTCGCCCTGTCCTTGCTCTTGACCACTATGTCATCCATGTAGGCCTCCACATTTTTGTGCATCTGTGGCTCAAAAGCGTGGTGGACTACCCTTGCAAATGTTGACCCAGCATTCTTCAAGCCAAAAGGCATCCGTATGAAATAGTACGTGCCACACGGGGTGATGAATGCGGTCTTCTCCTCATCCTCTTCTACCATGAAGATCTGATGATATCCTGAGTATGCATCAAGAAATGAAAGCAAATCACATCCGGCCGTGGAGTCAACAATCTGGTCGATGCGCGGCAAGGGAAATGGGTCTTTGGGACAAGCTTTATTGACATCAGTGAAGTCGATACAAAGCCTCCATTTTCCGTTAGCCTTGCGCACAACAACAGGATTGGCCAACCACGTGGGATGGAGCACTCCTCTGACAAGGCCTGCTGCTTCCAACTTCTTGATTTCTTCTGCGATGAACTCTTGGCGCTCCACTGCCTGTTTCCTGACTTTCTGCTTGACGGGCCGCGCATGAGGACAGACAGCAAGGTGGTGCTCAATTACTTTCCTGGGAACACCGGGGATGTCAGACGGTTGCCATGCAAACACGTCGACATTCGCCCGCAGGAAAGCAACGAGCGCGCTTTCCTATTTGGGGTCGAGAGTGGCACTGATGGTGAAGGTACCACCAGTGCCGTCCTCCTTGGCGGACACCTTCTTGGTCTCAGGTGGGGCTGCCATTGTCTTCTTACACTTGCCGGTGGAGCTCGATGGTGCGTCCTCGACGGTAGCGCAGCACTCCGAAGAGGTGCGCTTGCCGGAGTGGGCATTAGAACCCTTGCCGGACTTGGTCTTCTTCTTCCCCCCGGGAGCTTCAGTGGCAAGTGACTTGCGATCTGTTGCGGCTGTTGCTTCCCGGTAGATCTTGTCGGCACAGATAAGAGCATCCTTCTTGTTGCCAGGGACAGAGATGACACTTATCGGGCCTGGCATCTTCAGCATGTTGTAGGCATAGTGAGAGGCTGCCATGAACTTGGCGAGTGCTGGACGGCCAAGTATCCCATTGTAAGGCAATGGAAAGTCAGCAACGTCAAAAGTGACCCTCTCAGTCTTGAAGTTCAGCTCGCTACCAAATGTTACCGGCAATGTGATCTTTCCCTTCGGCTTGCTCCTTCCTGGGTTGATTCTTTGAAATGTACCGGTCTCTTCGAGCTCGCTGTCAGGGATCTGGAGTTTCTGGAGCACCGCGGAGGAGATCAGGTTCAAGCCGGCCCCGCCGTCAACTAGCATCTTAGTGACTTTGAGGTTGCGGATAGTTGGCGAAACCAACATCGGCAAGCACCCGACCGTAGTTATGCGATCAGGGTGGTCCTCAATATCAAAGATGATAGGCGTGCTGGACCATTTCAGAGGCTTGCGTGACTCGACGGGTGGTTCTGCTGCATTAACTTCCCGCACCCACTGCTTGAGCTGGCAGTGTGAAGTATGCAGAGAAGCACCGCCGTCAACGCATAGGACCTCTGTGGCTTTCTGGAACTCCTGCTCATCAGTCTCATCATCATCCATGTCTTCTTTGTCGTCGTCATCTTCATCCTTGTCACGGCCGCGAGGAGGTCTGTCTCCTTGCCGCTGATTGGATTTGCCGCGGCATCCTCCTCGGCCGGGACATTTCTTGCCGGATCCTCCAGCACCTTCCTGGGCTTTCTCCTTGTCGCGTCGCTCGTATTCATCTTTTTGTTGCTCAACGAGCTGCTCGACTTTCTTGCAGCTCTGGAGATCGTGGCCCTTGGCGCGGTGGATCTTGCAATACTGTTTGTTGGTGCCGTCCTGCTTGTCGGCGACCGCCACAGCCTCTGCGGTAATCTCCTTGCCGGAATCACCGGCTTTGGCCTTCTTGGCGCCACCCCCGTTGCCGGACTGCTCAACAACTAGCACCTCTTTGCCTTTCTTCCTCCTGTTGTTCTGCCGCCGGTTTTTCTTTGCCGGGGCAGCATCATCACTGTCAGATTCTCCTGCTCCTATGTTCTCTCCGGGGAGTCTCCTCCCTTCCTCGGCACGTGCACACTTGTCGGCCAAGGCATACAGCTCACTGACGTCTCTGATCTTGCACATCGCCATCTCCTCCCTCATCCTGCGATTCCGCACGTTCTGATGGAACGTGCTGATTACCGCGGCAGGGTGGACATCTGGGATGTTGTGCTGCACGCTGCTGAATCTCTGAATGTACTTGCACAGGGGTTCTCCTTCCTTCTGGGTGAGCAGATGAAGGTCACTCTATTGGCCATGAGGCTTGTGGCCACCTGTGAAGGCGCCGACAAACTGATGGCATAGATTGGCCCAAGAGGATATGGAGTTGTCCGGCAAGTGCATGAGCCAGGATCTGACGTTGGGCTTGAGCACCAGCGGGAAGTAGTTGGCAAGGATCTTGTCGTCCCGTCCCCTGGCAGCCTGCACCGCAATGGTGTAGATGCTGAGGAACTCTGACGGATGCGTCTTGCCGTCGTACTTCTCCGGTACGTCTGGCTTGAAGTTCTTTGTGCTGGGCCACTAGACTTGCCGCAGCTCACGAGTGAACACAGGGCAACCTACCGCGTACGGCAGATCGCCTGGTTCCCCTGGCGCATGCATGTCAACAGAGGGCCCAGCGCGCTTGTCGGATTGACGTCGCGCTTCTCTTCGGCGCTCGATGCGAGTACGAGCGTCTTCTTCCTGTCGATCGTGAAGAACTTGGCGCTGATCGCGACGAGCTCGTGGATCCGACGATGCGGTGGAGTCGCTGTCGATGTGGATCCGGCGAGTCGGCGATCTTGGCTTTCGGGGTGGTGATTGCATGGTTGTTGCACCTCCACTAGTTTCGTCGCCACCGGCTCGCTCCTGGCAACCCTGCCACGGCAGCGACGCGCTCGGCGGCCGCGGAGTGTCGCCGTTGGCGTAGCCCATGAGACTCTGAATGGTGGCCCTCCATTCGTCGATCTTGTCCGACGTCGGAGGGTAATCCAGGAGCAGTTGAGCTCGCGCCAAAGCTTCTGCCGGAGTGGTGGGTGGCAGTGGCGGACGGCGCGAGGAGCGGGATATGCTCGAACTTCTAACTATGTTAGAAGGAGCATTTTCCCGTCCGGGCGACCGTGTCTCACTCGTGCTGGCACGTTGGCGTGCATGCTGGTCTTGAGCGCCCCGGGATCCACCAGCTTGATCTTGGCCCAACAAACGTATGGTACTGCGAGTACCATGACGATGTCGGTCCTGCGCCTCCTGAGATGGGCGCAGAACAAGCGCGGACGTCAAAGTCTGCGCCGCCTTGCCCTTGGACCTGGCAGCGTCGTGAGCTTCCTCGTTGACGTCCATCCTTCCGCCGGCGTCTACCCCACCACCCGTTTGCTCCGGTGGCGGTGGGATCGACGTGGACGGAACAACTGCCTCCGAAGCCTTCTTCTTCGGTGGCATGTCGATGAAGATAATGAAGATCTAGCTCGTGTGGACGCCGGATCAGGTTCACACAGACTCGACGCCCCCTACCTGGCGCGCCAAATATGTCGGGGAAACTGATCCATGAACACCTATGGGGCCGGCGGACCGTGGCCCCTTTCGGTTCGGCGGGGGGCGGAGGTCGCACGAAGAGCAGATCGAGGCAAAGCACGCGAGCAGTTTACCCAGCTTCGGAGCTCTCCGGAGAGATAATACTCCTACTGCTGCTTGTCTGATTCTATTATGTTCTTGCTCGAGAGTGAGCTAAGTGTCTCTCTGGCTTCCGAATGATCCGAACCCCTTCTACGTTGCGCATGGGCCCCCTTTTATATGCTCAAGGGGTCACCGACAGGTGGCAACGTAAACAAGGGTGCAAATGTAAAAAGCGAGGTGGTTGGTACAGTTGCTTATACAGTGTTTCCTATCTAACCCTGACGGCAGGGGACAAGGGCATTAAATGCCCGTCTGCGTAGCCCAAACAGTGCAGAAAAGGACCGTCAAGGGCGCCACCGCTCGCCACGATGGATATCTTGTCAGCTTCGCATGCCACCGCGCACCGCTGGCTACACAGCCTCCCGCCACGCGCGCCTGGAAAGGCCCCCAGAGCGACACGTTGTTGGATGCGCTGGAGAGTGGGCACAGAGTGGCCGCCTGCCGCGGCAAGCGCCTTGCCGCGGCTGTTATCTTGTCGGGCCCGGAAGCTTGTCGCTCACCAGGCCTCGAGATGCCTTGGTTGGTCTTCCCGGCAAGCTCCTCTTGCCGGGGTCTTTTTGCCTTGCCGGGACGCATGGCGCGTCGCGGCGAGTTCCTTGGGATGCCTTAGTTGGCCTTCCTGGCAAGCTCCTCTTGCCGGGGCCTTGTCTCCTTGGCTTAAATACTTTGTTCTTGAATGGCTTCAAGGGAACCACGGAGGATCTTGGAGGTCGCCCGGCAAGCCTTGCCGTGGGGTGCTGCAACTGCCCGTGCACAAGTTCGGGGTACTGGGGTACCCCTATTCTAGTACACCGACAATATACTCTTTGCATGCTTGCTTGATATGTATTGTGATTATTGAAATTGTGCTTAAAACTCCACTTAAACCCAAAGAATCTTAAAAACTGCAATCTTGATACTTAGTGTCTAATCACCCCCCCCCCTTCTAGACACCTCTTCTCAAGGTCCTACAAGTGGTATCAGAGCATTGGTCTCCATTGCTTTGGTTTAATCACCTTTGGAGGAAGATGGATGAGTCTACTATTGGGAGTATTAGACATAGAGTGCCTATTCTTGATGGAGTATTTTCATGAGTGGAAAAATGAGATGCTTGTTATTTTCAATCAATATAATTTTAACAAGTACATTGCTAGTCCTTGTGCACCTTATGTTGATCATATGCATCCTACCCATGATGAATCAATTGACATGATTAGGAATCTTAGAACAGCCGATCTTATCATTAGAGGATTGCCTAGAAACTTGATTGGATGTTTGCCTACTTTTAAGTGTGCCTACACCATATGGAAATTTCTTGAGGAATGATTTCCAGATTATTCCTTGAAAAATCTTGATGAAATTCTCCATAAGTCTATTGCCTTGAGTAAGATGAATACTAGTGATCCTATGTTTGGTGATCGTCTATTTGAGCTTACAAACCTTATGCGTGCCAAAGGAAATGTTGGTATTATTAGTGATATTATTTCCGAAGCTATAAAAATTCTTAAGCAAGATTATCAAACTCATTCTAATGAATCACTCTCTCTAGGACTTGATCCACCACATGACGATGTTGAACATGGATACTATGATGAGGATGATGAGAGTGACTTCAATCTTGATGATGCAATGAGACATTTTGGTCTTATGGCAAATCTTCGGGGATATATGTCAGGAGGAAAGGAATGGGTTCTTGATAGGGGATGTACCGATCACATGACCAAAGATAAAGACATGTTCCGTGAGCTTGCTGATAATGATAGTCCTCGAAAGTATGTCACTTTCGGTGACAACTCAAAGGGTAAGGTGGTTGGCCTCGGTAAGGTGGCCATATCACATGATAGCTCCATACAAAATGTCATGCTCGTTGAATCTCTTGGTTACAACTTACTTTCAGTATCTAGACTTGCTGATTTCGGTTTCAATGTTCTATTTACTGAAGTAGATTTCCAAGTGTTTCATCAAGATAATCATAAAATGGTCTTTACCGGTGTGCGTAGAGGTGATCTATACATTGTTGATTTCACTAAAAAGGCTCAACCTAAAACTTGCTTCATTGCTAAATCCTCAAAAGGTTGGTTATGGCATAGACGACTTGGTCATGTTGGTATGCGAAACCTTGACAAGCTTATTAAAGGAAATCATATCCTTGGAGTTAACGATGTCATATTTGATAAGGATAGACTTTGCAGCGCTTGTCAGGTAGGTAAACAGGTTGGAGGAAGGCATCCCGTGAAGAACATCATGACTACAAGGAGGCCACTCGAGCTACTTCACATGGATCTCTTTGGTCCCAACTCTTACAAGAGTCTCGGTGGAAATTCTTTTGGTCTAGTTATAGTTGATGATTTTTCCAGATTTACGTGGGTGTTCTTTCTCGATGATAAATCGCAGGTTCAAAAGATCTTCAAAAACTTCGCTAGGAAGGCCCAAAATCAATTTGAAGTGAAGATCAAGAAGGTTCACAGCGACAACGGAACGGAGTTCAAGAATGCAAATGTGGACACCTTTCTTGACGAAGAAGGGATTTCACACGAGTTCTCGGCTACGTACACACCTCAACAAAACGGAGTTGTTGAGAGGAAGAACCGGACGCTCATCAAAATGGCGAGAACGATGCATGATGAGTACAAGACGCCGAAGCACTTTTGGGCGGAAGCGGTTGAGACAGCTTGTCATGCAACAAATCACTTGTATCTTCACACGCTACTCGGCAAGACGGCATACAAGCTTCTCACCGGTAACAAACCCCAAGTTGGATACTTTTGAGTATTCGGCTCAAAGTGCTACATTCTTGATAAGCATCGTCGCTCTAAATTTGCTCCTAAGTCTCATGAAGGTTTCCTACTAGGTTATGGCTCAAACTCCCACACTTACCATGTCTACAACAATTTCACCCGAAAGGTTGAAGAGACGGTAGATGTGAAGTTTGATGAATCTAATGGCTCGCAAGTAGAGTAATTGGCAATTGATGTAGGTGACAAAGATCCTTCGGAAGCAATTCAAGACTTGGCTATTGGCAAGGTTCCTCCAACGGAGGTGAAGGAGAGTACCTCGTCCGTTCAAGTGGAAGCTTCTACTTCACAACAAGGTGAACCAAGAGTTGAAATGGAAGCATCCACAAGCAGAACACACAAAGATGAAGAAAACGAGGAAGTGCATCAAGATGAACGTCAACAACCTCCTTCTCCACCACGACAAGAGAACGACAATGCCAACAATGAGGAAGGCAAAGAAGAAGAAGAGCAAGATGAAGAAGATGTTCAACGAAGACCCAAGCAAAAGCTTTCACGAGTTCGAGCAAGAGTTGCTAAAGATCATCCCGTCGAGCAAATCTACAATGACATTCAAACCGGGAGAATCACTCGCTCTAAAACTCGTTTAGCTAACTTTTGTGAAAACTATTCTTTCATCTCTAGCATTGAACCCATGAAGGTCGAAGAAGCATTCGAAGATCCGTATTGGATAGATGCTATGCATGAAGAGCTACATAACTTTGAGAGGAATCAAGTTTGGACATTGGTTGAGTAGCCCGACAACAACCACAACGTCATCGGTACCAAATGGGTGTTTCGCAACAAGCAAGATGAAGATGGACAAGTAGTTCGCAACAAATCACGTCTCGTCGCCCAAGGCTACACACAAGTCGAAGGTATGGACTATGGTGAGACTTACGCCCCCGTTGCTAGACTTGAGTCCATTCGCATCTTACTTGCCTATGCTAATCATCATGATATCACCTTGTACCAAATGGACATTAAAAGTGCATTTCTAAATGGTGAAATAGAGGAGGAAGTTTATGTTAAGCAACCTCTCGGCTTTGTCAATCCTAAGAAACCCAATCATGTTTACAAACTTCACAAAGATCTTTATGGTCTTAAACAAGCTCCTAGATCTTGGTATAAATGCTTGAACAAGTTTCTTATTGAAAAAGGCTTTGAAATTGGGGAAATTGATTCTACTCTTTTTACTAAAACGGTTAACGAAGAACTATTTGTGTGCCAAATTTATGTTGATGATATCATATTTGGTTCAACTAACCCTCATTTTAGTGAAAAGTTTGGGAAGCTAATGTCGCAGAAGTTTGAGATGTCCATGATGAGTGAACTCAAATTCTTCCTTGGGCTGCAAATCAAGCAAACTAAGGAAGGTACCTTTGTTTCTCAAACGAAGTACACCAAGGACTTATTCAAGAAGTTCAATATGCAAGAATGCAAAGGTATGTCTACACCCATGCCTACTAGTGGACATAATGACTTGACCAAAGATGGTGAACCGGTTGATCAAAAGGTTTATAGCTCTATGATCGGTTCGTTGTTATATCTATGTGCTTCACGTCCCGATATCATGCTAAGTGTGTGCATGTGTGCACGATATCAAGCTGCTCCTAAGGAATGTCATCTTAAGGCTATGAAAAGGATAGTGAGATACTTAATCCATACACCAAACTTTGGCATTTGGTATCCTAAGAGGGCCTCTTTCGATCTTGTTGGCTATTCCGACTCGGACTATGCCGGAGACAAGGTTGACAGAAACTCCACTTTGGGTACTTGTCAATTTCTTGGTAGATCTCTTGTGTCTTGGTCCTCCAAGAAACAAAACTCGGTATCCTTGTCCACTGTCGAAGCTGAATATATTGCCGCTGGTTCATGTTGTGCTCAGTTACTTTGGATGACCCAAACTCTTAAAGATTATGGGATATATGTGAGACATGTTCCATTGCTTTGTGACAATGAAAGTGCTATCAAAATTGGTCATAATCCTGTGCAACATTCTCGAACTAAGCATATTGAAGTTCGTCATCATTTCATTTGAGATCATGTTGCTAAGGGTGACATTGATCTTAAGCATGTTCGCACCGAAAAGCAATTAGCGGATATATTTACTAAACCTCTTGATGAGAAAGTGTTTTGCAGGTTAAGAGGAGAATTGAACATCATTGATGCTTCAAACTTGGAGTAGAAACTCCATTGGATACATGCAAGACATGAGCTTATGACTAATCCTTGATATTTCTCATATGATGAATATCTTATGTCTTGGATATATTTGCATCTTGCATGTCATCTAACTCTTGTAGGTACTTGGTGGAATCACATTCCATGAGATTGTAATCTACTCATATCTTAAGCAATCACTACATCACCAAGTCTCTACACTATGGTGGTTGAATACAAGGAAGCACGGAACCACTCAAACATATCCTTTGACAAAATTCTATGTTGAGCTTCATGATTGTCATTTTTGGATACACAAGTGCTCTTCCTTGCAAGAACTAACCCATGTAGGTAGATGGACTCAAATTCCAAGTTGTGAGCTACATCAACTTTGAGCAACCCACACAAGTTCAACTACATGGACTACACCACCAACCAAGGTATGTTATTCCATCTTAAAGAAGCTTTGCTCCAAGTCATGAGCTAAAGCAACTCGACAAGATGTGAATACATTAAGATGCTTAAACGAAAAATGGCAACCCCATTTTGAGCTTAAACGATGAGTATGACCTATGATCAAGTGATCTCACTTGGCTCCTAAGTCAATATACTCTAACATAGGTGACTTTGTCGCCGACCATCTCTAGATGAAGTTCTCTTGTGTTCTTTTATGTGTTTTTGCATTTGTCTCATGCATATTTGTTTCCCCTTTCAAAAAAACTTCATCTAGATTTCTTTCTTTCTGTTTGTTCTGCATTTTCTGCATTACAATTCATTGCACATCTTTCAGTAAATTCCTTGCAAATCCTTGTGAGATCTTACTAGTCTAGTGAGCTGAGGTGACAAGTGTTTTTCCCTGTAATGAACTCGGTTTCACCGGTTTGTTATTTTCGGCCCAATCGAATCCTTTCGGTCCAACCAAAGCAACTCATTCGGTGCCACCGACTTCATAACAGGGAAAATAGTTTGCCACATCATTCTGTGTTTCTTCTGATCCAGCTCCACTCAATGAATGCTGTCCTCTACAAGCATCACATTTTTATCATTGCTTTGTTCTGTGTCTCAAGGACCAAATCCATTCGACAAATTCCAGAAGATCCTTCTTGGAAATTGATGTCAAAGGGGGAGAGAGAGAACATCAAAGCTTATCATCTGAGAGAGAGAGAGAGAGCATCAAAGCTTATCACCTTCCTTCTTAAGGGGGAGAGAGACCTAAGGGGGAGAGAGACCCTCAAAAGGAGAGAGAGATCTCCAGGGGGAGAGGATACTTAAGTACAAAGTATTTCTCAAGGATCCCAGATGCTTGGTGTTCAAGAGGAGAGATGTCCACATGTCTTCTTGAGGGGAGAGACATGTTCATATGATCTATTGTGCTTATTTGCATTAGCATACATTAGCTCTAAACATTAGCTCTGATCATCATTCATATCTTTCAGGTCTATTGTCTTTCAGCTCTGATTCTCTGTTACCTATTGAGGGAGTCCCGGACTAGGGGGTGTCCGGATAGCCGAACTATCATCATCGGCCGGACTCCAAGACTATGAAGATACAAGATTGAAGACTTCGTCCCGTGTCCGGATGGGACTTTCCTTGGCATGGAAGGCAAGCTTGGCGATACGGATATGTAGATCTCCTACCATTGTAACCAACTCTGTGTAACCCTAGCCCCCTCCGGTGTCTATATAAACCGGAGGGCTTTAGTCTGTAGGACAGAACAACAATCATACCATAGGCTAGCTTCTAGAGTTTAGCCTCCTTGATCTCGTGGTAGATCCACTCTTGTACTACCCATATCATCAATATCAATCAAGCAGGAGTAGGGTTTTACCTCCATCGAGAGGGCCCGAACCTGGGTAAAAACATCGTGTCCCTTGTGTCACACCCTAGCTAGTCATGCATCAGAGTGTGTGCATCATGTTTAAAATTCCTTTTAAATTGAAATGGGGATTGGTGAAACCCTCAGAATCATTTTGAAAATGACCCAAATAAAAATTTCTCCAAAAGGATCCAAGAAAATGCTCATGTTGCTCTCTGAAAATATTGGACAGAGATAAAAATCAAACCAATATTTTTAGTGGCTCATGGACATTTATTTTGGGCATTTGGAATTAATGCATAAGTATTTGCATTGGAAATATATTAATTATATATATTAATATATGCCCAAATATTATGCCATTTATAAAAGAGCTCTGGAATAATATATATAGCTCCTGCAAAAATTGGCATAAGTTAAATAAATGATTTAATATTTTTTTTAAATCAAAACAAATGTCAGAAATTAGAAAACAGAAAAATATATAACAGGAGGAGCTTACCTGGGCTCCTCCACTGTGCGGCCCAGCCAGCTGGCCGGCCCAGCCAGCAGCCGGCCCAGCCCACTACTGCAGCCCTCCGTCGTCTTCCTCCCCTCGCCCCGAAGCTGCTGCGTGCTCGCACGCGCACGGCCGCGCGGCCACCTCCTGCTTGCCGACGAGCTCCTGGCCGCGTGGACGACTCCCGCAGGCCGTCCCGATCCCCCCTGCTCTCTCTCACTCTCCCCCGGCTCTTCCTTCCTCTCCCTCGCTCTCTCTCTCACACGGCCGAACACCACCGTCGCCGCCGTTCGCCATAGCAGCCATCTCCGGCCACCCCTCGCTCCCCCGACTAGCTCAGAAGCTCCGCCACGACCCCCTCTTCCTCCCCACCGCTCCACAGCTCCCCGGAAGCCCTGCATCGCCGCCACGTCGCCGTTCCCCTCTTCGGGCTCCGACCATCGTCGCCGTCGAATTCGTCATCTCCGGCGCGTCCCCGAGCCCGCTTCGACGCCCACTGCAACCGCGGTGAGCTACGCCACCGTTTCCCCCTCTCCTCCCCCTCGTTCCCCCACCGTAGCCTCCTCCCCACCACGGCCGAACCTCCGCCGTCGCCGAGCTCGCCGTCGACGCACTCCGGTGACCATTTGGTCACCCCGGCGAGTCCAACGAGTTCGCAAGACCCCGTAGAGCATCCCTAGCGCCTCGCTTCGCTCGACTTCGAGCTCCAACCCTGTTCCCGTGCACGACCGAACCCCGGCGGCCGCAGCCGAGCTCGCCGCCGTCGACTCCGGCCACCCCGACCCCAACGGGCTCCGCCAAGAGCTGCGGGTTGTCCTCAGCTCCACTCCGGTGGTCTCCGCGGTCCATTTGGTGGCCGAAATGGCCAAAACCACTTCCGCCGCCGCGTCGGGCTCGCCGGCGGCTAAACGCCGGCAGCCGACTTTGACTTTGACCACGGGTGGGCCCTGGTTGACTCCCCTGAGTCAATGACAGGTGGGGCCCAGCCCTGCTAATTTTACAGGATTAGTTTTAATTAAATCTTAATTAAAATAATCACCCTGACATGCGGGACCCACTGTCAGGTTTGACCCAGACCTGTTCCGTTGACCTGCTGACGTCACACTGACGTCAGGCTGACGCAGTAATTGATTTTCTGGATTTAAATTAAATCAGGAAATTCCAGAATATTATTTAAACTTCAAAAATTCATAACTTTTATTCTGTAACTCCAAATTGGACAAATTATATATGAAAAATGATCAGAAAAATCCAATCTATCCATCTGTACTATTTTCATGCATGATCAAACAAGTTAAATTGATGTTTCAAGCAGAACAAGGAAAAGCACTTTAAAAGGCCATATTTGAATTTGAAATTTGAATCCTTGATTCAAATTTGTTCAAACCCTTCTGGTTTTAGTTGCATTAGCCCAACACACTCATATTGCCATGTTTCATGCATGCATCATATTGTTGCACATTGTTTGGTGATGTTGTGTATCGGTGCCCTTTGCGACAGGTTCTGCCCCCGAGGAGTACCGTGATTACCCTAACGAAGAACCATATCAGTGCATCGAACCATCAGGCAAGCAACCAACCATTTGATCATATCGATACAATCCCATGTTCTCGCTCCTGCTCTCTTTTACTGCATTAAGACAACGCGTTTCAAACTGCTGTGTGCTACGGTAGTTGAACCCATTTCCTCTGCATGACCTGTCATTGCCACAGTAACTAGATGAAACCCACTAGCATGTGTAGGAGTTGATTGAGCCATATGTATGTGTTGTTCCTACCTTGCTATGCCTGCTATGCTTAGAGTCGTGTCAGGTCTGGTTCATCTGGGTGATGGGCTAGAGTGAAATGATTATGTCGGTAATGAGAGTGGTGTGGTGAACACGATTTGGTAAAGGTATCGATGAGAGGCCATGTAGGAGTACATGGTGGGTTGTTTCATTGAAGCCGACCTTAAGCACTGAGATCTGTATGTGTGATTTAAGAATCAGCTACTACCATGCATTGGGCCCGAAACCAATGGACCCTCTCGACTTCTTATTCACCCTAGTTCTCCGTCCAGGAGTTGCAAGTAGTTTCTGGTGTTTGTAGCCTACTGGAGGCCGTGGACAGCGCTGACCGTAGGGGTGGGCTGTGATGCGGTAGGTACGTGGCCGGGTGTACCGAATACCCGTTAGGTATCTCGGGAACCCTGTTCACATCGTTCGGGGCCGTATGGGAAACCTCGGCCGGACTCCCTGCGGATGGAACCTGAATAGGCGATAAACCTGGACTGGAGGCTTAGGTGATTAGGTAGGTCGTGGCCGACACCCACGTTGGGCTTCCGCTTGAAGGTTGCCGAGTACATGTCGTGTAAGCGACGGTAAGTGGTGAGAGCGTGTATGAAGAAGTACACCCCTGCAGGGTTAACATGATCTATTCGAATAGCCGCGTCCGCGGTAAAGGACTACTTGGTTGCCTATACAGTTCATAGACAAGTAAATGGAAACTACTAAAAGCCTCAAGATAAGTGTGAGTGCCGAGGATGGCTCTTCCGTAGGAAGACGGAGGTGGATCCTCGGTAGTGTATTGAAGTGGTGAGTAGTGGACTCGTGTGCGCAAAACCATTTCAAGTTGGAGTATCGTAGGATAGCCTAGCCAAGAGTCAAAGCTGGCTTGCTGCAATAACTCCACCAACCCTTCTTGATACTATGCATGTATGTAGGATCTGATGTAAGTCTTGCTGAGTACCTTTGTACTCATGTTGCTATAATCTACATTTTTACAGAAGACGCTGCAACCCCTTCTGATGGGTTCTATGTAGACGTTGACATCAACGAGTAGGCTAAAGACCCAGGTGGTGACCCTGAGCTTGTGAAGGACCACGTAGTATAGCTAGGCTTTCCAAGCCTCTTTTATTTTACTAGTTGTCTGTACTCAGACAAGTTACTTCCGCTGCTGGTTTGTATGACTGTATGACTTGTATGTTGGGTCGTGAGACCCGTACCTTTGTGTATGTTATGTATGGCTCCCTGAGCCTTAAATAAAGTACTTGTGTCATAGAGTCATGTTGTGATGCTTCGTTGTATTTGCACATATCGAGCATATTGTGTGTATGATTGAAATGCTTGGTATGTGTGGGATCTGACTATCTAGTTGTTTATCTTTAGTAGCCTCTCTTACCGGGAAATGTCTCCTAGTGTTACCGCTGAGCCATGGTAGCTTGCTACTGCTCTGGAACACTTAGGCTGGCCGGCATGTGTCCTTCTTCGTTCCTGTGTCTGTCCCTTCGGGGAAATGTCACGCTTTGAGTACCGGAGTCCTGTTAGCCCGCTACAGCCCGGTTTACCGGAGTCCTGCTAGCCCAGTGCTACAGCCCGGACCCACTTGCTGATGACCGACACGTTCGAAGCTGGGTCATGGATGCCTGTCCCTGTAAGTCTGTGCCACTTTGGGTTTACGACTAGTCATGTCAGCCCGGGCTCATTATCATATGGATGCTAGCGACACTATCATATACGTGAGCCAAAAGGCGCAAACGGTCCCGGGAAAAGGTAAGACGACACCCGTGGGGATACCGTGCGTGAGGCCGCAAAGTGATATGAGGTGTTACCGGCTAGATCGATGTGACATCGAGTCGGGGTCCTGACAGCGTTGGCATCAGAGCCGGACTGCCTGTAGGTTCTCCAAGCCAAACTGGTCGATGTTGAGTCTAGAAATTCTTTAGTTATATGTAGGGGAATTGTTTGTGGGTTGGAACGTAAGGCTCTTTTTACTCCTTATACCTTATGACTTTCTGATCTGAGTCAGTCCATTCTTCCACCGGGGGTTAAGGAATTAGGATCTATTCTCTCTATCAGGATCACGTGTTACTAATCAGTAGTACCTTATAAGTTTGATGGTTACAAGCCTAGTTCAGTTCTACTACCACATTATGTTGCCAGAATGGTTTCAGAACTTTGATATGATGATGTTGAGTATGTACGAAATCCTTTGTCAAATGTCTCAAAATCCTTTTTGAGCATTTACAGCTGTTATGCTGCCGAAATTTTGCTAGAAATTCTAATGCCTTTGCATTATGATTATGCTTTCAGATGGCCACTCGCGACCTCAATCAAGTGGTTCGCCTGACTCGATGTCTAGATGTACCCGGCCATACTGCTAAGTTGGTCAGGGTAATGACTGAGGCTGGATACCGCTGGTATCCTGAGTACACGGTCGAAGAGCAATTCCGAGACTTTAATCAAAGCCAGTATCTCTGCACTGTCAGGATATTTCCATCTTATCCTGGATCCACCGAGCCTCTTCACTGCTCCTATGGACTCGGGGTTACTATTGAGATGGCTGTGCAGGATGCCGCCTACTCTATGATGACCATTATGCGAGTCAGATCTGGTTTATTTCGGGACTCTGATTTCCGGTATATGCCAGGATCACTTCCGGGAGCACAAGGATATCTCCAGGCTATTTATGCTGACCCCACTCAGGAGGATTCACGGACTCGCACCACTGCTGAGATGCTCGAGGATAAGGACCGTGAAAATCGGGCCTTGAGGTTAGAGCTCTTCAATACCCGTGCTGACCACTGGGCCACTTTGACTCGGTTCGCACCGGCGGTGCAAGCTGGATTCTCAGATATGCGCGATCTCTATCCTGTGAGATCTGCTCTGCCAGACGTGATGGTTTGGCGTGATGTAGGAGGCATCACCCCACCTCGCGGTCCCCGCAGGCCACCGTCTGTTGGTCCAAGGCCTCATCCTAGCCCCTATGGTCCACAAGCTCCGCGAGACCGTCTGTTTCCGGATGATCATGTTGAGCTTCCAGGCTATGGAGGTGACTTCTACGAGGACTACTACGGATCGGTCTGAGTTAGTGGTAGTATCACTAGTTCGCACTAGCTGTGTCTTCTATCGTCCCGCGTGACTCGTGGGATATGACCTAGTTTGTACTCCTTCCGGAGGTGTAGAAAAATAATGTATAGGAGCTTGGAATGCCTCCGATGAGATGTAATCCTTTTTCACCATAATAGTACTTTGTTTGGTCTTGTACTAAACCCTGTATGGTGTGTATGACGATGGAATAAAGAAGCAGTTTCTGTATTTACCATGTCATACGGATGATCATCTTGCATTCCGAATTATTCCTTACATTCTGTATCCTATGTCGGAATTTTATCGTTCTGACTAAATCATTGTCTTGTTACCTAGGATGGTCAACACGCGCGCTAACCCTGCTTCTCAAGAGCAGGCCGAAGGTAGTGAGGGCAGGAATGAAAATCTGCCTCATCCTCCTTCACTAGCCGAGGTTATGATGGAAGCTGAGAGAAACAAGCGGGAGACCAACCGTTTGTTGGAGCGTATTGAACAGAATACAGCACACCATCAGAGGACTAACGTGGTGTCACTCAGTGACTTTATCAAATTGCATCCACCCACGTTCCACCACTCCGTCGAGCCTCTCGACGCTGATGACTGGCTTCGCAGTATCTCTCACAAACTGCGTTCCGCGCTGGTAGCGGAGGCTGACAAGGTCACCTTTGCTGCATATCATCTTGAAGGCCCCGCCAGTCTATGGTGGGAGAATTATGGAGCCATGCGCCCAGCGGGCCATGTCACTACTTGGGCTGAATTCAGCGAGGCTTTCCGTGAACATCACATTCCGGAGGGTCTCATGGACCGTAAACGTGAAGAATTTTGCAATTTCACCCAAGGCCGACTTTCTGTGGATGTCTATAGCAGGGAGTTTGGTAATCTCGCACGATATGCAACTGAGGAAGTGTCTACTGACGCCAAGAAGCAAGCAAGGTTCCGTAAGGGCCTTAGTCCTGAGCTTCGCCGCGACCTCCGTCTGCATGAGTGCACATCTTTTTCGAAACTTGTCAACAAAGCCATCAGTGCTGAAACTGGTCAGACTGACTATGACGCAACACGCAAGCATGGCCGTGACATGGGTTCCTCATCCGGTGCTGGTCCTCAGAAGCGCCGCGTGTGGGTGCCCAACACCGCCCTGCCACCCAGGTTCACACCGAGGCCATCTTTCCAGGCGCCTCGCCCTGTTCAACAGTCTGCTCCAACCAAGCCCTATGGGGGTCCAACCAACAATGCTCCTCCACGTACCAGTTCCGTGACTTGTTTCAAATGTGGGGAATCTGGCCACTATATGCGTGAGTGTCCCCAGACCAACCCCAATCAATCTGCTAAAGCTGTTGGCCGTGGCAAGCCGACAGGAAAAATATTCCACGCCAAGCCGGTCACCGCTACACGTGGCCATGTCAACTGTATCTCTGCCGAAGAAGCTCAAGAGGATCCCAACGTCGTTCTCGGTACGCTTTTTGTTAATTGCCACCCGGCATCTGTTCTTTTCGATACAGGAGCCTCTCATTCTTTTATATCTGAAAACTATGCTCGCTTGCATAACGTCGCATTCTGTGACATGCCATCCACTATGGAAATTTCTACTCCTGGTTCTAGATGGCAGACCTCTAGGGTAAGTTATGGAAATGAAATCCAAGTCGACAGACTTGTTTTCCTTGCATCTTTGATAGCCCTTAAATCTTCAGATATTAATATCATTTTGGGTATGGACTGGATGTCAGCTCATCAAGCCAAAATTGATTGCTTCTCTAGGACTGTTCAACTCACCCATCCTTCGGGGAAGATAGTCAATGTCTTGACCCGAATAGCCAAGCGACAATTATATTCTCTTAACGCCAGCCCTTTGCCAGACCTTGAGGACATTCCGGTAGTCCGTGACTTCCCGGATGTCTTTCCAGAAGAATTGCCAGGTGTTCCACCTGACAGGGATGTTGAGTTCGTAATAGACCTCATTCCGGGAACCGTTCCGATTGCTAGAAGACCCTATAAGATGGCACCCCTAGAACTAGCCGAGCTTAAGAAACAACTCGATGAGTCCTTGAAAAAGGGTTTCATCCGCCCTAGTTCATCTCCGTGGGCTTGCCCCGTCCTATTCGTCAAGAAGAAGGATGGTACGGACCGGATGGTTGTAGATTACCGACCTGTCAATTTGGTCACAATCAAGAACAAATATCCACTTCCCAGGATCAACGATCTGTATGATCAGCTCGCTGGATCCTCAGTCTTCTCCAAGATGGATTTGAGGTTGGGCTACCATCAAATCAAAATCAGAAACGGGGACATTCCTAAAACGGCCTTTGTTACTCGTTATGGCCAATACGAGTACACCGTCATGTCCTTCGGTTTAACCAACGCTCCAGCCACCTTTTCTCGGTTAATGAACTCAATCTTCATGGAGTATTTGGATAAATTCGTCGTAGTTTATCTCGATGATATACTCATCTACTCCAAGAACGAGGAAGAACATGCCGAACATTTAAGGCTAGTGTTGAAGAAACTTCGAGAGCATCGCCTTTATGCCAAATTTTCAAAATGTGAATTCTGGTTGTCAGAAGTGACCTATCTGGGTCATGTAATATCTGGTAAAGGTATTGCTGTTAACCCTGAGCGAGTTCAAGCCGTCCTTAATTGGACTCCACCTGAATCGGTCAAGCAAGTTCGGAGTTTTCTAGGCTTAGCGAGCTATTGTCGTCGCTTTGTCGAGAACTTCTCCAAAGTTGCCAAACCTCTAACCGAACTCCTCAAGAAAGATAAGAAGTTCGAATGGACTCCACAATGTGAGCACAGCTTTCAGGAACTGAAAAGACGCCTGACCTCTGCTCCCGTACTGGTACCGCCAGACTTCTCCAAGGACTTTGTTATCTACTGCGACGCCTCGCGACAAGGACTAGGTTGCATTCTCATGCAAGATCGACACGTAATTGCCTACGCTTCACGGCAATTGCACCCACATGAGGAGAATTATCCTACTCATGATCTAGAGCTTGCAGCCGTAGTCTATGCACTTAAGACCTGGCGACATTACCTCCTCGGTAATCGTTGCGAAATATTCACTGATCACCAAAGTCTGAAGTACATTTTCACCCAACCGGATTTGAATCTCAGGCAGAGACGTTGGGTTGAATTGATCACAGACTTCGACTTAGGAATAACCTACACCCCAGGGAAAGCCAACGTCATGGCTGATGCGCTAAGTCGTAAATCTTATTGTAACAATCTGATGTTACAACAAAGTCAACCGCTTCTCCATGAGGAATTTCGGAAGCTTAACCTTCACATTGTACCTCAAGGTTTTCTTTCCGCCTTGGTGGCAAAACCTACCCTTACGGATCAAATTATCAAAGCACAGAAGGTAGATCCGGGAATCTCCCGCATCAAGAGGAACATTCAGAAAGGAATTGCGAATTGTTTCTCCATTAATGATCAAGGAGTCGTATACTTCGGGAATCGACTAGTGGTTCCCAAAGTGCGCAACCTAAGGCGATTAATCCTTAAGGAAGCTCATGAATCTCCTCTCACCATTCATCCCGGTAGCACTAAATGTATCAGGACCTACGCCAGAGGTTCTGGTGGACTAGGATGAAGAGAGAAATTGCTCAGTATATTGCAAATTGCGACGTCTGTCGTCGTGTAAAAGCAGAGCACCAACGGCCTGCTGGCACCCTTCAACCCTTAGCTATTCCTGAATGGAAATGGGATAAAATTGGTATGGATTTCATTACCGGTTTTCCCAGGACCAAGAGAGGGAATAATGCTATTTTCGTCGTGGTCGATCGTCTTTCCAAAGTAGCCCATTTCTTACCTGTTCGTGAGAGTATAACCGCTAGTCAGCTGGCAGATTATACATCTCCCGAATAGTGTCCCTCCATGGTGTTCCTTTGGAAATTAACTCGGATCGAGGAAGTCTTTTCACCTCTCGATTTTGGGAAAGTTTCCAAAATGCTATGGGAACTCGTCTCTCTTTTAGCACCGCTTTCCACCCTCAGTCAAGTGGTCAAGTGGAACGCGTCAATCAGATTCTAGAAGACATGCTTCGAGCCTCTGTTATCTCATTCGGAATGGACTGGGAGAAGTGCCTTCCATTTGCCGAATTCGCTTACAACAACAGCTATCAATCTAGCTTGGGTAAAGCCCCTTTCGAAGTTCTCTATGGACGACGATGTCGAACACCCCTTAACTGGTCAGAGACCGGGGAAAGACAATTCTTTGGCCCGGATATGATTCAGGAAGCAGAAGAACAAGTTCGTATCGTTCGTGAAAAGTTGAAAACAGCCCAATCTCGTCAAAAAAGTCAATATGACCGAAAGCATAAGGCTATGACTTTCGAGGTTGACGAGAAGGCTTATCTTCGGGTCACCCCTCTGAAGGGAACCCATCGTTTCGGTATCAAAGGCAAATTGGCTCCTCGTTATATTGGACCTTTTCGCATTCTCGCCAAACGAGGAGAAGTTGCCTACCAGTTGGAACTACCTCCGCACCTCTCCAGAGTCCACGATGTCTTCCACGTTTCTCAACTCAGGCGTTGCTTCTCGGACCCTATCCGTGAAGTGGACCACGAAACGCTTGATCTCCAAGATAATCTTACATATCGAGAGTACCCCATTCGTATCCTCGATCAAGCCGAACGTACCACGCGACGTCATAACATCAAGTTCCTCAAAGTACAATGGTCGCACCATTCTGAGGATGAAGCAACTTGGGAAAGGGAGGATCGTCTTCGACTCGAGTATCCCGCCTTCTTCCCGGAGGAACCCAAATCTCGGGACGAGATTCTTTTGAGTGGGGGTGAGTTGTCACACCCTAGCTAGTCATGCATCAGAGTGTGTGCATCATGTTTAAAATTCCTTTTAAATTGAAATGGGGATTTGTGAAACCCTCAGAATCATTTTGAAAATGACCCAAATAAAAATTTCTCCAAAAGGATCCAAGAAAATGCTCATGTTGCTCTCTGAAAATATTGGACAGAGATAAAAATCAAACCAATATTTTTAGTGGCTCATGGACATTTATTTTGGGCATTTGGAATTAATGCATAAGTATTTGCATTGGAAATATATTAATTATATATATTAATATATGCCCAAATATTATGCCATTTATAAAAGAGCTCTGGAATAATATATATAGCTCCTGCAAAAATTGGCATAAGTTAAATAAATGATTTAATATTTTTTTAAATCAAAACAAATGTCAGAAATTAGAAAACAGAAAAATATATAACAGGAGGAGCTTACCTGGGCTCCTCCACTGTGCGGCCCAGCCAGCTGGCCGGCCCAGCCAGCAGCCGGCCCAGCCCACCACTGCAGCCCTCCGTCGTCTTCCTCCCCTCGCCCCGAAGCTGCTGCGTGCTCGCACGCGCACGGCCGCGCGGCCACCTCCTGCTTGCCGACGAGCTCCTGGCCGCGTGGACGACTCCCGCAGGCCGTCCCGATCCCCCCTGCTCTCTCTCACTCTCCCCCGGCTCTTCCTTCCTCTCCCTCGCTCTCTCTCTCACACGGCCGAACACCACCGTCGCCGCCGTTCGCCATAGCAGCCACCTCCGGCCACCCCTCGCTCCCCCGACTAGCTTAGAAGCTCCGCCACGACCCCCTCTTCCTCCCCACCGCTCCACAGCTCCCCGGAAGCCCTGCATCGCCGCCACGTCGCCGTTCCCCTCTTCGGGCTCCGACCATCGTCGCCGTCGAATTCGTCGTCTCCGGCGCGTCCCCGAGCCCGCTTCGACGCCCACTGCAACCGCGGTGAGCTACGCCACCGTTTCCCCCTCTCCTCCCCCTCGTTTCCCCACCGTAGCCTCCTCCCCACCACGGCCGAACCTCCGCCGTCGCTGAGCTCGCCGCCGACGCACTCCGGTGACCATTTGGTCACCCCGGCGAGTCCAACGAGTTCGCAAGACCCCGTAGAGCATCCCTAGCGCCTCGCTTCGCTCGACTTCGAGCTCCAACCCTGTTTCCGTGCACGACCGAACCCCGGCGGCCGCAGCCGAGCTCGCCGCCGTCGACTCCGGCCACCCCGACCCCAACGGGCTCCGCCAAGAGCTGCGGGTTGTCCTCAGCTCCACTCCGGTGGTCTCCGCGGTCCATTTGGTGGCCGAAATGGCCAAAACCACTTCCGCCGCCGCGTCGGGCTCGCCGGCGGCTAAACGCCGGCAACCAACTTTGACTTTGACCACGGGTGGGCCCTGGTTGACTCCCCTGAGTCAATGACAGGTGGGGCCCAGCCCTGCTAAATATACAGGATTAGTTTTAATTAAATCTTAATTAAAATAATCACCCTGACATGCGGGACCCACTGTCAGGTTTGACCCAGACCTGTTCCGTTGACCTGCTGACGTCACACTGACGTCAGGCTGACGCAGTAATTGATTTTCTGGATTTAAATTAAATCAGGAAATTCTAGAATATTACTTAAACTTCAAAAATTCATAACTTTTATCCTGTAACTCCAAATTGGACAAATTATATATGAAAAATGATCAGAAAAATCCAATCTATCCATCTGTACCATTTTCATGCATGATCAAACAAGTTAAATTGATGTTTCAAGCAGAACAAGGAAAAGCACTTTAAAAGGCCATATTTGAATTTGAAATTTGAATCCTTGATTCAAATTTGTTCAAACCCCTCTGGTTTTAGTTGCATTAGCCCAACACACTCATATTGCCATGTTTCATGCATGCATCATATTGTAGCACATTGTTTGGTGATAGTTGTGTATCGGTGCCCTTTGCGACAGGTTCTGCCCCCGAGGAGTACCGTGATTACCCTAACGAAGAACCATATCAGTGCATCGAACCATCAGGCAAGCAACCAACCATTTGATCATATCGATACAATCCCATGTTCTCGCTCCTGCTCTCTTTTACCGCATTAAGACAACGCGTTTCAAACTGCTGTGTGCTACGGTAGTTGAACCCATTTCCTCTGCATGACCTGTCATTGCCACAGTAACTAGATGAAACCCACTAGCATGTGTAGGAGTTGATTGAGCCATATGTATGTGTTGTTCCTACCTTGCTATGCCTGCTATGCTTAGAGTCGTGTCAGGTCTGGTTCATCTGGGTGATGGGCTAGAGTGAAATGATTATGTCGGTAATGAGAGTGGTGTGGTGAACACGATTTGGTAAAGGTATCGATGAGAGGCCATGTAGGAGTACATGGTGGGTTGTTTCATTGAAGCCGACCTTAAGCACTGAGATCTGTATGTGTGATTTAAGAATCAGCTACTACCATGCATTGGGCCCGAAACCAATGGACCCTCTCGACTTCTTATTCACCCTAGTTCTCCGTCCAGGAGTTGCAAGTAGTTTCTGGTGTTTGTAGCCTACTGGAGGCCGTGGACAGCGCTGACCGTAGGGGTGGGCTGTGATGCGGTAGGTACGTGGCCGGGTGTACCGAATACCCGTTAGGTATCTCGGGAACCCTGTTCACATCGTTCGGGGCCGTATGGGAAACTTCGGCCGGACTCCCTGCGGATGGAACCTGAATAGGCGATAAACCTGGACTGGAGGCTTAGGTGATTAGGTAGGTCGTGGCCGACACCCACGTTGGGCTTCCGCTTGAAGGTTGCCGAGTACATGCCGTGTAAGCGACGGTAAGTGGTGAGAGCGTGTATGAAGAAGTACACCCCTGCAGGGTTAACATGATCTATTCGAATAGCCGCGTCCGCGGTAAAGGACTACTTGGTTGCCTATACAGTTCATAGACAAGTAAATGGAAACTACTAAAAGCCTCAAGATAAGTGTGAGTGCCGAGGATGGCTCTTCCGTAGGAAGACGGAGGTGGATCCTCGGTAGTGTATTGAAGTGGTGAGTAGTGGACTCGTGTGCGCAAAACCATTTCAAGTTGGAGTATCGTAGGATAGCCTAGCCAAGAGTCAAAGCTGGCTTGCTGCAATAACTCCACCAACCCTTCTTGATACTATGCATGTATGTAGGATCTGATGTAAGTCTTGCTGAGTACCTTTGTACTCATGTTGCTATAATCTACATTTTTACAGAAGACGCTGCAACCCCTTCTGATGGGTTCTATGTAGACGTTGACATCAACGAGTAGGCTAAAGACCCAGGTGGTGACCCTGAGCTTGTGAAGGACCACGTAGTATAGCTAGGCTGTCCAAGCCTCTTTTATTTTACTAGTTGTCTGTACTCAGACAAGTTACTTCCGCTGCTGGTTTGTATGACTGTATGACTTGTATGTGGGGTCGTGAGACCCGTACCTTTGTGTATGTTATGTATGGCTCCCTGAGCCTTAAATAAAGTACTTGTGTCATAGAGTCATGTTGTGATGCTTCGTTGTATTTGCACATATCGAGCATATTGTGTGTATGATTGAAATGCTTGGTATGTGTGGGATCTGACTATCTAGTTGTTTATCTTTAGTAGCCTCTCTTACCGGGAAATGTCTCCTAGTGTTACCGCTGAGCCATGGTAGCTTGCTACTGCTCTGGAACACTTAGGCTGGCCGGCATGTGTCCTTCTTCGTTCCTGTGTCTGTCCCTTCGGGGAAATGTCACGCTTTGAGTACCGGAGTCCTGTTAGCCCGCTACAGCCCGGTTTACCGGAGTCCTGCTAGCCCAGTGCTACAGCCCGGACCCACTTGCTGATGACCGACACGTTCGAAGCTGGGTCATGGATGCCTGTCCCTGTAAGTCTGTGCCACTTTGGGTTTACGACTAGTCATGTCAGCCCGGGCTCATTATCATATGGATGCTAGCGACACTATCATATACGTGAGCCAAAAGGCGCAAACGGTCCCGGGAAAAGGTAAGACGACACCCGTGGGGATACCGTGCGTGAGGCCGCAAAGTGATATGAGGTGTTACCGGCTAGATCGATGTGACATCGAGTCGGGGTCCTGACACCTTGTCTCCTGTTACCATCCGCCTAGACGCACAGTTCGGGACCCCCTACCCGAGATCCGCCGGTTTTGACACCGACATTGGTGCTTTCATTGAGTGTTCCTCTGTGTCATCACCTATAGGCCCGATGGCTCCTTCGATCATCAACAACGACGCGTTCCAGGGTGAGACTTTTCTCCCCGGACAGATCTTCGTATTCGGCGGATTTGCACTGCGGGCCAATTCGCTTGGCCATCTGGAGCAGATTGAAAGCTACGCCCCTGGACATCAGGTCAGATTTGGAAGTTTGAACTTCACGGCCGACATCCGCGGAGACTTGATCTTCGACGGATTCGAGCCACAGCTGCGCGCGCCGCACAGTCACGATGGGCATGATTTAGCTCTGCTGCCGGACAGTGCCCTGGAGGCCGCACACGAGTCCGCTCTGACCCTTAACTCGGAGCCGACTGCGCCAATAGAGGATGGGTGGCTAGACACCGCCTCGGGGGCTGCTACCTCTACGACGATGGAGCCGAATACCAACCTTGTCCATTGTGAAGCTTGTGACTCCGAGGTGCCGGACTCCTCGCCGGATTTCGAACCTCCTGCGCCTCTACCAATCGAATCCGGTTGGGCGCCGATCATGGAGTTCACCGCTGCGGACATCTTTCAGCACTCGCCTTTTGGCGACATCCTGAATTCGCTAAAGTATCTCTCGTTATCAGGAGAGCCTTCGCCGGACTACGGTCAGAACGGTTGGGATGCGGACGAGGAAGAAATTCAAAGCCCACCCACCACCCACTTTGTAGCCAGTGTCGACGATCTAACCGACATGCTAGAATTCGACTCCGAAGACATCGACGGTATGGACGACGATGCCGGAGACGACCAAGAACCAGCGCCTACGGGGCAGTGGAAGGCCACCTCGTCATACGACATATACATGGTGGACACCCCAAAGGATGGGAATGGCGAGGGAACAGCGGAGGAGGATCCCTCCAAGAAACATCCTAAGCGCCGGCGTCAGCGGCGCCGCTCTAAATCCCGCCACAGCAAGAATGGAGAATCCGGCACCGGAGACAATAACACCCCTGACAGTGCCGAAGACAACCCCCTCCAGCAAAATTCAGCACATGAGGATGAAGAAGCCAGCCCTCGCGAGAGAGCGGCAGACAAAGATGTAGAGGACGATAATTACATGCCTCCCTCCAGAGACGAGGCAAGCCTCGACGACGACGAATTCGTCGTACCAGAGGATCCCGTCGAACAAGAGCGTTTTAAACGCAGGCTTATGGCCACGACAAGTAGCCTCAAGAAAAAGCAGCAATAGCTCAGAGCTGATCAAGATTTGCTAGCCGACAGATGGACTGAAGTCCTTGCGGCCGAAGAGTACGAACTCGAACGCCCCTCCAAAAGCTACCCTAAATGCAAGCTGCTGCCCCGATTAGAGGAGGAAGCATATAAACCCACATCACCAGCGCACAATTCGGCCGACCGGCCACCTCGTGGCCGCGACAGAGAGGCCTCCAGGCCCTCCACTAAAGTCGTACCCCGGCACCGCTCGAAAAGTACAAAGCCACGTGGGAATGCGCCGGACTTGCGAGACATATTGGAGGATAAGGCAAGACAATCAAGATCGATCTACGGATCGCGTGGGCACCCCACGATTCGCGACGACGACCGTTGCGCCGGATACAGCAACCCCGGCAGGGCCGAACATAGTAGACAAAGCTCGCTTGAGCTACGTCGTGATATAGCCCAATACAGAGGCGCCGCACACCCACTATGCTTCACAGATGAAGTAATGGATCATCAAATCCCCGAAGGGTTCAAACCCCTGAACATTGAATCATACGATGGCACAACAGACCCCGCGGTTTGGATCGAAGACTATCTCCTTCATATCCACATGGCCCGCGGCGATGATCTTCACGCCATCAAATACCTCCCACTCAAGCTTAAAGGCCCATCTCGGCATTGGCTTAATAGCTTGCCAACAGAATCAATTGGGTGCTGGGAGGACCTGGAAGCCGCATTCCTTGATAACTTCTAGGGCACATACGTGCGACCACCAGACACCGATGACCTAAGCCACATAATTCAGCAGCCAGACGAATCGGCCAGACAATTCTGGACACGGTTCTTAACAAAGAAAAATCAAATCGTCGACTGTCCGGATGCAGAGGCTCTCGCAGCCTTCAAGCATAACATCCGCGACGAGTGGCTTGCCAGGCACCTAGGACAGGAAAAGCCAAAATCCATGGCAGCCCTCACATCACCCATGACCCGCTTCTGCGCGGGAGAGGACAACTGGCTAGCCCGCAGTAACAACCTCAGCAAAAATTCTAGCAGTCCGGATACTAAGGACAACAATGGCAGGTCGTGTCGCAACAAGAACAAACGCCGCGTTAACGGCAATAATACCGAGGATACGGCAGTCAACGCCGGATTCAGAGGCTCCAAACCCGGTCAACGGAAAAAGGCATTCAAGAGAACTACTCCGGGTCCGTCCAATTTGGACCGAATACTCGATCGCTCGTGCCAGATACACGGCACCCCCGAAAAGCCAGCTAATCACACCAACAGGGATTGTTGGGTATTCAAGCAGGCAGACAAGTTAATTGCCGAAAACAATGACAAGGGGCTGCATAGCGACGACGAGGAAGAGACCCGGCCGCCGAACAATAGAGGACAGAAGGGTTTCCCCCCACAAGTGCGGATGGTGAACATGATATACGCAACCCACATACCCAAAAGGGAACGGGAGTGTGCACTCAGGGACGTATATGCGATGGAGCCAGTCGCCCCAAAGTTCAACCCATGGTCCTCCTGCCCGATCACCTTTGATCGAAGGGACCACCCCACCAGCATCCGCCATGGCGGGTTCGCCGCATTGGTTCTAGACCCAATCGTCGACGGGTTTCACCTCACTAGAGTCCTGATGGGCGGCGGCAGTAGCCTGAACCTGCTTTACCAGGATACAGTGCGCAAGATGGGCATAGACCCCTCAAGGATTAAACCCACAAAGACGACCTTCAAAGGCATCATACCAGGTGTAGAAGCCAATTGTACAGGCTCAGTTACACTGGAGGTGGTCTTCGGATCCCCGAATAACTTCCGAAGCGAGTAGTTAATCTTCGACATTGTTCCGTTCTGCAGTGGCTATCATGCACTGCTCGGACGAACCGCATTTGCAAAGTTCAATGCGGTGTCGCACTACGCATACCTCAAGCTCAAGATGCCAGGCCCTCGAGGAGTCATCACGGTCAACGGAAACACTGAATGCTCCCTCCGAACGGAGGAACATACAGCGGCTCTCGCGGCAGAAGTGCAAAGCAGCCTCTTAAGGCAATTCTCGAGTCCGGCCGTTAAGCGATCGGACACTGCTAAGCGCGCCCGGAGTAACCTACAACAAGTCCACCTAGCATGTTCCGAGCATGCGTAGCAATGCGGCCCCAACCCCAGCCCTTGCAAAATTGCAAAACCAGTACCCCGCGTACATCACTACGCTCTGGAAATATCATGGGCAAAGGGGGAGGGGCATGACCACGGCAGGCCCACAGTGCGGCTCAACCACACCAGGGGATCCCAAGTGTGTCATCCTTTTTCTTTTCTTTTTTTCTTATCCTCAGGACTCCATTTACCAGAGGCCCTGTCCGGCAGCAGACCTGCCGAACTCACGATGCAACAGCCAGGAAAGGAGAAAAGCTACGATGAGTATCCAAGTGGTCTCCATTATGAGCATTATACCTGTTTTATACACCATTCCGCAACCTACCCCTGGAGGGGGACATGCTAAATAGTTCCACCCCTTGCTTATCGCACTATTTGTATCGTTCTGCATTCAAGGCAATATTTTTTTGATTAAACAATGCATCGCTTTCTGCCTATAATTGCATTCCTTTCTTATACATATGTTCCTTTATGACATGTTGCATCCATACACTTTGGTACGGCTAAATACACCAGGGGCTTAAGTTCCCCACATCATGGTGTGATAAGTCCGAACACTTTCACAAGTGCGGCACCCCGAACTTATAGCATTATATGCATCGGCTCCGAATCATGTCTTGGATCAATAGTTGGGTTTGCCCGGCTCCCATGTTTTGGTACCTTACGTTCCGTTATATCGGCTAAGGTAGCACTGGGAGAACCACTGCGATTGTGCCCTAGTTGAGCTGGGCGAGCACCTCAGTGGAGAAAGCTAAAACTGATCATCATGATAAGGCGAGAGTCGGTCGTTGTTCGAGAGGTTTTTTCGAGTCCCTAAAGACTTATGCCGCTTAGAGCGAGGAACCGGCCTTGTCCGGTCCAGGCGTGGATAGCGCCCCGAATTTGGCCTTCCGAACACTAGGGGCTTTGCTGAAATTTAAAATTATAGAGTTCTATGGCTAAGTGAGAGTGTTCAAGCACTATAAGTCCGATTGCCTTGTTCGTTGTGTTGAATGCCTCCCTAGATGGATCCAAAAATTGGAACAAGAGCGCTCAAGTTTATCCCGAACACCCCAGCACTCGTGGCATGGGGCTGAAGCCGACGACTTGCCTTCTCTCAGATTTGATAAACGGCCGCATAGAAGGTAATATTTGAAATTAACAAGCATTGCTTAGCGCATACGAACAAAGTTTTCGGTGCACAGGATAACAAAATGCGAGTCTACTCAAATATTACATCTTTGGAGCACTCTCCCGCAATAATGCGGGCACCCTTCAGGACACCCTTATAATACATCTCGGGTGTGCGATACTCCTTGCCCGGCGGTGGCGCGTCCGTCACAAGCTTCTCATCATCCATCCTGCCCCAGTGCACTTTAGCACGGGCAAGGGCCCGACGGGCACCTTCAATGCAGGCGGAGTGCTTGACGACTTCAACCCAGGGACACGCATCCACCACCCACCGCACCAGGCCGAAGTAGCTCCCAGGCATGGCCTCTTTGGGCCATAGCCGAACTATAAGGCCCTTCATGGCCTGTTCGGCCACCTTGTGGAGCTCGACCAGCTGCTTCAGCTGGTCGCTAAGGGGCACCGGATGTCCGGCCTCAGCATACTGAGACCAAAATACCTTCTCCGTCGAGCTCCCCTCCTCGGCTCTGTAGAAAGCGGTAGCATCGGACACGCTACGGGGCAGATCTGCGAACGCTCCTGGAGAGCTCCGAATTCGGGTAAGTAACAGGTAATTCACTTTAACATGCTTGCTTTGCATGAAGAATGCCTTACCCGCCGCTATTTTCTTCAAATCCTCGATTTCCTGGAGGGCCTTGTGGGCATCGGCCTTAGCGGCTTTGGCACTCTCAAGAGACGATGCAAGCTCGGACTCTCGAGTCTTCGAGTCACACTCCAAACTCTCGTGCTTTTCCACGAGAGCCTGGAGCTCTTGCTGTACCTCCGCCACCCGCGCCTCCTGCTTCTCTCGCTCGGCTCATTCCGCGGCTGCATTGCGTTCGGCCGTGGACACCGCCTCCTTCAGGGTTGCCACCTCGTTCGTAGCCCCTGGAGTACCCACGTTATCCTTGTTATTTCTCTTGCAACCAAATCCTTTTCTGTAAGGTACAACTTTAATACGGTGTTACTCACCTTCCTTGTCCTCGAGCTGCTTCTTGGCACGGCCGAGCTCGCTCTCGGACCGCTCGAGGCTCTGCTTCAAGGTATTGACCTCCGCAATCAGTGCGGCAGAGGTCAGCAGCGCAGCCTGCATTCCCATATGGACATATTTTTTAAGACTCCTGCGTATATCTTTTTAGATCCTCAGTCCGGCTTTTGTTTCCGAACACCGAACCGAGCATCATGGGCTACTGTCTATGCGGTATTATATTACATATCTTAAAATTCTTACCTCAAAGCCTGTTAGAAGGCTGCTGCAGGCCTCGATCAGCCTGCTCTTGGTGAGCTGAACCTTCTGAATCACCGCACTCATGACAGTGCGGTGTTCTTCCTCGATGGAAGCGCCGTTGAGCGCCTCCAGCAAGTTATCCGGCGCCTCTAGTTGGATGGAGGCCGCCGGTGTCACAGTCTTGCCCTTCTTACGAAGGGGCCGCCCGCCGGACTCCGGAACCACTGCAGGTTCCGGTGCGGAGTCCGGTGCAAAGTCCAGGAGGTTGCCCTGCGGCACCTCCGGGGCCTCCTGCTCCTGGTGGGTCCCTTCCCGGGATCCCACCTCGGCGTCGTCAGCATCACGGGGGGTGGAGGCGGTCGGAAGAGAATCCATCCGACGTGCCCAAGGACCCGCTCGACGAAGCGCGAAGATCGTCCTTGGGCGGACTACTGGGTTGTATGCGGCATTAGAAATACACCATGCGACAAAAAGAAAAATTATAAATCATCTAGGAGTCCGGATACTTACGATCTCGCCAGGGGCTTGGCCCTTGAGGGCCACCCCTCGTCGCCTTCACCGACGTTGGCAGAACAGTCCGGGGGAAGGGTCCTTCCCTTCTTGGACCCTTCGGCCTCCCTCGATTGGGGAGGCCTTCCTCTTCTTCTCTCCCCCCGCTGGGGGAGAGGCCTCTTTCTTCTCCTCCTCGTCCTCGTGGGACGAATCCGTTTCGGAGTCATCGGACGATGAGTCCGATACCACTTGGCGCCGGGAACTCCTCCGGGTTCCCGTGGCCTTTTTCTTGGCCTTCTTCTCCGGCACCACGTAAAGCGCCGGGACCAGCAGCCCTGTCAAACAGGCATCCGTTGGGTCTTCTGGAAGAGGAGCCGGACAGTTAACCTGTCCGGACGTCTTCTGCCAGGCCTGTTAAAGGCATTGGGAGTTTAAATCCCGCATAGAGTCAAACTATGAAAAGCAAGTGTCCCATAAAGGATAACCTGGCTTACCTCGCCAGCCGGACGCTGCGAGCTGAACCCGCGATCTTCGGTAGCGGATGTGGGGCCTCGCCGCCCTTAAACAGCACCTTCCAGGCATCTTCGTACATAGTGTCGAAGAGCCCGCTCAAGGTCCGGTGCTGTGCCGGATTGAACTCCCACAAATTGAAGTCTCGTTGCTGGCATGGGAGAATCCGGCGGATGAGCATGACCTGGATTATGTTGACAAGCTTGAGCTTCTTGTTCACCAGGGTTTGGAGACAGGATTGAAGTCCGGTTAGCTCTTCTGAATCTCCCCACTGCAGGCCCTTCTCTTTCCAGGAAGTGAGCCGCATGAGGATGCCAGATCTGAATTCGGGGGTCGCTGCCCATTCAGGGTCACGCGGCTCGGTGATATAGACCGATTGCCACCCTTTGATGTTTTCCACGAAGGCGCCCTCGAGCCAAGTGACGTTGGGCATATTGCCCACCATGGCGCCTCCGCACTCCGCTTGGCTGCCCTTCACAACCTTCGGCTTGAAATTGAAGGTCTTTAGCCACAAGCCGAAGTGGGGCTGGATGCAGAGGAAGGCCTCGCACACGACGATAAACGCCAAGATATTGAGGATGAAATTCGGGGCCAGATCGTGGAAATCCAGGCCGTAGTAGAACATGAGCCCCCGGACAAAGGGGTGGAGTGGGAAGCCCAGTCCGCGGAAGAAATGGGGAAGGAATACCACCCTCTCATGAGGCCCGGGGGTGGGCATGAGCTGCCCCTCGTTGGGGAGCCGGTGCGCGATGTCGCTGGACAGATATCCGGCGCTGCGCAGCTTCTTGTTGTGCCCCTCCGTAACGGAGGAGGCCATCCACTTGCCTCCCGCTCCGGACATGGCTGGAGAAGGTCGAGGTGAGATGTGCGGACTTGGGCGCTGGAGCTCGAGTGCGCGGAGATGGATAAGCAAAGGAGGAAGAAGGCGTAGGTAAAAAAGGTGGATCCTTATCCCCTTATATATGGGCGGACGAAACTATGCGTCCCCACCGGCCTGGTAAAACTCGCTTATCTCCCAAGCGCCGCAATCGATGGCGCGGTTGGGTTACCCACGTTCGTATTGATGGGAATCCCGGAATAAGGGGAACACGATCTCTGCTTCGACAAGACGTGCCAAGGAAACCGCTTCGCTAAATGCACTGAGGTGGTATAATAAAAACGATTCGAGTAAAGGCTTGGTTGTGGTGTGACGTCACGCCACAAAATATGTCAGCAGATTGAACTGGTGTAAATATTATTCTCTCTACGGTGGTATGTGGAATTTATTTTACAGAGCCGGACACTATCCTGGTGTTCACAATCTTCTATGAATTATTCGAAGGAGGAACCCGCCTTGCAATGTCGAAGACAATATGCGCGCCGGACTCGTCGTCATTGAAGCCTGGTTCAGGGGCTACTGAGGGAGTCCCGGACTAGGGGGTGTCCGGATAGCCGAACTATCATCATCAGCCGGACTCCAAGACTATGAAGATACAAGATTGAAGACTTCGTCCCATGTCTGGATGGGACTTTCCTTGGCGTGGAAGGCAAGCTTGGCGATACGGATATGTAGATCTCCTACCATTGTAACCAACTTTGTGTAACCCTAGCCCCCTCCGGTGTCTATATAAACCGGAGGGTTTTAGTCTGTAGGACAGAACAACAATCATACCATAGGCTAGCTTCTAGGGTTTAGCCTCCTTGATCTCGTGGTAGATCCACTCTTGTACTACCCATATCATCAATATCAATCAAGCAGGAGTAGGGTTTTACCTCCATCGAGAGGGCCCGAACCTGGGTAAAAACATCGTGTCCCTTGTCTCCTGTTACCATCCGCCTAGACGCACAGTTTGGGACCCCCTACCCGAGATCCGCCGGTTTTGACACCGACACCTATCTTCTCCTAGTATCCCATGTTAGATTCAGGGGGAGCAAGACATCTAAGGGAAAGAGATCATTTAAATTCATTGCATATCTTTACTCTTGGTGACATGTCTAATTCAATGTGGTACTTGGTACTCACTCTCTACATGTCATCCCAGTCTTGGTATTCTTGTGGTTTCTTCTGTTTGCTCTGGCTAGTAGATGTATCTGTGTTATCTAACCTTGTTTACACAGGTTCATTTCATCCTAAGACAACTCAAGACTACAAGGTAAGTATATGCATCACAATCATGTGTATGAGGAATTTCTTGCTGATGTACATATTGTTTGCAAGAAGGACTCATGAGCATGAAGGTATTTTCTTCAACATTCTTTGCTCTGATGCATATGGCCAAGATACATGTAACACATTGCCTACTCTATCATGTTTATGCTCTCACATGCTTCTATATTCCATATTCACATGATTGCATACATGTAGCGGGAGCCTATGTTTGTTACATGTCTTTCCAAAGCTTTACTTGCTATTCTTTATATCCTTATCTAAAGCTTTGATGTATTTTCCATCAATTACCAAAAAGGGGGAGATTGAAAGCACAAGTGCTCCCTAGGTGGTTTTGGTAATTAATGTCAACATATCTCTTGTTGGACTAACACCTTTATCTAGTATATTTCAGATAAGTTCAACAATGGAGTGGCATGGACTAAAGGATGTGGGAACTCCTTCAAGATGCTAAGGACAAAGGATTGGCTCAAGCTTCAAGCTCAAGACTCTTCATTTTACATTTTTAGTGGTCCAAGATCACATTGAGTCGATAGGAAAAGCCAATACTATCAAGGAGGGATGAGGTGTTGCTTAATGAGCCTCTTGCTTCATGTGCTTTGTGATATGCTCCAAAACTCTCAACTACTTTCCCACTTCCACAAATGACCTAAACCCAAAGCCAAAATCAGTCACAACAAAACTTCCTATCCGGCGCCACCAATTCCACAAGTCATAGCCACTGCCACAAACCCTAAGCAAATCGGTCTTACCGATACGGATCTCGGTTTCACCGAGATGGGATTGTAATCTCTCTATGTATGTCCATTATCAAATCGGTCTCACCGAGTTTGGGCAATCGGTACTACCGAGATTACAATGCAAACTCTCTGGAAACTTATTACCAAAATCGGTCCTACCGAGTTTGAGTAATCGGTCCCACCGAGTCTGCCTGACCAACTCTCTGGAAAGCTTCTTACCAAAATCGGTCTCACCGAGTTTGTGTAATCGGTCTTACCGAGATTACGTTATGCCCTAACCCTTACCATATCAGTCTCACCGAGTTGCATTTCGGTCCCACCGAAAACCCTAACGGTCACATATATTATTTGTTGAATCGGTCTGATCGAGTTTAATGATTCGGTCCCACCGAGTTTGGCAGATTGTGTGTAACAGTTAGATTTTGTGTGGAGGCTATATATACCCCTCCACCTCCTCTTCATTCGTGGAGAGAGCCATCAGACTGAACCTACACTTCCAGCATACATTTTCTGAGAGAGAACTACCTACTCATGTGTTGAGACCAAGATATTCCATTCCTACCATATGAATCTTGATCTCTAGCCTTCCCCAAGTTGCTTTCCACTCAAATCTTCTTTCCACCAGATCCAAACCCATTGAGAGAGAGTTGAGTGTTGGGGAGACTATCATTTGAAGCACAAGAGCAAGGAGTTCATCATCAACGCACCATTTGTTACTTCTTGGAGAGTGGTGTCTCCTAGATTGGCTAGGTGTCACTTGGGAGCCTCCGACAAGATTGTGGAGTTGAACCAAGGAGTTTGTAAGGGCAAGGAGATCGCCTACTTCGTGAAGATCTACCGCTAGTGAGGCAAGTCCTTCATGGGCGACGGCCATGGTGGGATAGACAAGGTTTCTTCTTCGTGGACCCTTCTTGGGTGGAGCCCTCCATGGACTCGTGCAGCCGTTACCCTTCGTGGGTTGAAGTCTCCATCAACGTGGATGTACGATAGCACCACCTATCGGAACCACGCCAAAAACATCCGTGTCTCCAATTGCGTTTGAATCCTCCAAACCCTTCCCTTTACTTTCTTGCAAGTTGCATGCTTTACTTTCTGCTGCCCATATACTCTTTGCATGCTTGCTTGATATGTATTGTGATTGTTGAAATTGTGCTTAAAACTCCACTTAAACCCAAAGAATCTTAAAAACTGCAATCTTGATACTTAGTGTCTAATCACCGCCCCCCTTCTAGACACCTTCTCTCAAGGTCCTATAACATTCCACACCGTCAATCTAAGGAATACATTTCCATTCTGATGTACATCCCACAAAGTCAATCCAGGGAAAACGTTTCCATTCGTATGTACATCCCACACAATCAATCCAGGGAAAACGTTTTCGTTCGTATATACTTCCCACACGGTTTTATGTATAGGCTCATGTAAGATAGGTGTAACTATCACACACGCTCTGCCTTGGTTAACCGTTTGCTTTTATTGAATTACATCACACACGATTTGATGAAGAAAACTGTATGGCATTGGGCTATCCATCACAAGCACTTTTACTGCTAGAACCGTTTGCAAAGTTCCATGACCCATTTAGCAGGTTTATTAGTTTACAATTAATAATTCCAGTATTACACAAATTCACATTTCATATCGAACAACTGTTTGCCAATTTCATATCAGGCACATAAATATATTTTAACATCATAGTATGATAGCTACCTGAAAACATCACATTACAACATATAGCTAGTTCAGCTTCATAAGAACAATATTAGAACAATATATTCATTTCCCTAATCGAGATCATCCATGCTCGTCTTATCCACCTCTGCTTTCAGTTTAGTAAGAACCTGTTTTGCACTGGCCAACTGGGAAAGTGCCTCCTCCTTCGCCAACACCATCTTAGCAAAGTCTGATTAAAAAATCTGAGCTCATTCTCTACCTTCCTCTTTTTATCCCGCATCTTAAAATATTCTTCAGTGTTGACAACACTTTCTATAAACCTACCTCTCTTCTCTTCCTCATACATGCTCCAGAGCTTTGCTAGGCACATCTTCAAAGACTATGGCCACTCTTGATCAACCCACTCCAGGTAAGAACACTTCCGTTCATACTATAATATTTAAAACTAGATCAGTAACAATTGCAGGGGAAATGGGTTTATAGCAACATAGAAAATCACCAATACTTATTTTGAAAAACTAAAGAAATAGGTTAATTATGACATATCTTCTCAAAAAGATCAATGTGCAAATGAATTAATTGCTATTGAGACAACAACCAAATTCTAAAACATCAGAAGCTATAATTAACTACAACAATGCTACAAGTTCTTACTCATGTACTATAAATAACAAATTGAACATTTTATGAGGAAGCAGTAAATATAACTGCAACAACGTAGCGACAGTGTTTGGATGACAACAGATTAATACTAATAGGTGTGTACATGCACAAATTTAGTAACATAGAACTAATAGCACTAAGGCCATCCACCATGTATGCCAAAACCGGTGTAAAGACAACGGTTCCTACATTTTGCATTGGTGCCCTCCACTGGCGAGCTGATGCAGCGGAGAAAATCAGGGACCCGGACTCCGGAGCACCTAGTTGCTCCGATGCCCAGTTCCTTTGTGCCATAAAGATTTAGTATTTTACTACTTGGCTGCTCGGATGTGTGGACCAAAGTTGGGTGCACAAACTGCTGAAGGGGTGCCAAATGATTTTCTAATGGCGCCACTGATGAGATGGCAACATTTTTAGATACTAGGTACAAACTGTGACACTGTCTTAGAATGCGTTTGGTTGAAGGTGTGGTATGAATGGGTTGGGACTGTCATAGTGTTTGAATCACATCTAACAAATGATTTGTAACACTAAAAGTGGGGCTAACCTTCTCTGCACATGCCAGAAACTTCCTCCCACTGTCCACAGATTCAAATGCAACTAGCTTCACTCATGGAGATTGATGGTGAAAACGAGCAGACAGATCTTCAGCCACCCCGCTCCATTCGTTGCAACTGATGGTCCTAGGGAGCTACAAGAGGAAGAAATGACTCAAATCGACCGTCGGGTTAAAATCCTTCATTCCAAGTCATATCCCGAGAGAGAGAAGAGAGGCATACCCGGGTGGTGAAGGATTCCTTGTTATCGGAGGAACCGCTGGAGAGGTCATTGAAGAAGACCATGGCAACCCCGACTGTAGGATGCGAGACAGCGAGAGAAAGGAAACAAGCGAGGAAGCGGCTATAGCTTAGGAAGGAAGGAAGGAGGAAATAGGGGAAATGTGACTTGTTGTCGGGGAGAAAAGGGGGTGGGGAAGGGGGGGCGGGGGTAGATATTTCGGCGGTAGGCGAAAAATATAGAAATGTGGAGGGAAACTTTGGGCGCGGTGCCGCCGGACACCATTCACTTTGAATGATTGTGTCCATCACAAACGATTCTTCCGCTTTACGCGCATGGGATGAGTTTGATAATCCAAATTCTGCCGCAGGACACATTTTAAGACTTTTAAGTGTTTTTCTATCCATTTAATGACCATAATTCAAATTTGAACTACATGTACATGCAACAGCTAACCATAACGGTTTGAAAAGTCATATTTTGTGTACTTGTCTGCAAGTTAATTCCATGTGCAGTAAATTGGAAGAAATATTCAAACATATTGGTTTCATGACTATGACACAATTAAGCATGGAGTGCCATGGCATTTAAATTCCAAAAAAATAAAAAAAGATCAGAACCACATGAAACCTTGCTTGATGTAATGTCATGCCACCAAGATGATGTGGTAAATTTTTTGGCATGTTTGATGAAATTTTGGACACACACCCCTCATAAACCGAAGCAACTCACTAGAAGGCTCGTGGTTTTGACAGGGAACAATGCATGTTTGATGACGAACGGGCGATAGCTTCCTCTTACAGGCTTAAAAAATTATACATTTAACGTGCACTAATACAACTGTCATTTCAAAATTTGGAAAATTTCAGGGGTCATTTGACCTTTTAAAGACATTTAACTGATTTTCTAGCCATTTAATGACCGTAATCCAAATTTGAACTACATCTACATGAAACGGCTAACCATAACGGTTTGAAAAATCATATTTGTGTACTTGTGTGCGAGTTAATTCCATGTGAAGTAAATTGGAAGGAATTTTCAAACATATTGGTCTCACGGCTATGACACAATTAAGCATGGAGTGCCATGGCATTTAAATTCCAAAAAATTCAAAAAGATCAGAAACACATGAAACCTTGCTTGATGTAATGTCGTGCCACCAAGATGATGTGGTAAAAAAATTGGCATGTTTGACGAAAGTTTGGACACACACCCCTCACAAACCGGAGCAACCCACTAGAAGGCTCGTGGTTCCGAGAGGGAATAATGCATGTTTGATGATGGACAGGAGATAGCTTCCTCTTACGGCCTTCAATTTTTTCTACATTTAACATGCACTAATACAACTATCATGTGAAAATTTGGAAAATTCTAGGGGTCATTTGACCTTTTAAAGACATTTAAGTGATTTTCTAGCCATCTATTGACCGTAATTCAAATTTGAACTACCTCTACATGCAACGTCTAACCATAACGGTTTGAAAAATCATATTTGTGTACTTGTGTGCGAGTTAATTCCATATGCAGTAAATTAGAAGGAATTTTCAAACATATTAGTGTCACGACATGGACACATGCATGAAGTGCCATGGCATTTAAATTCCAAAAAAATGATCAGAAAACATGAAACCTTGCTTGATGTAATGTCATGCCACCAAGATGATGTGGTAAAAAAATTGGCCTATTTGATGAAATTTTGGACACACACCCCTCACAAACTGGAGCAATTCACTAGAAGGCTCGTGGTTCCGAGAGGGAACAATGTATGTTTGATGACAAACATGAGATAGCTTCCTCTTATGACCTTTAAATTGTTTCTACATTTAACATGCACTAATACAACTCTCATGTGAAAATTTGGAAAATTCTAGGGGTCATTTGACCTTTTAAAGACATTTAAGTGATTTTCTATCCATTTAATGACTGTAATTCAAATTTGAACTACATCTACATGCAACGGCTAACATTTGAAAAATCATATTTTTGTGTACTTGTGTGTGAGTTAATTCCATGTGCAGTAAATTGGAAGGATTTTTCAAACATATTGGTGCCTCGGTCTAGACACACATGCATGCAGCGCCATGCCATTCAAATTCCAAAAAAATGATCAGAAACACATGAAACCTTGCTTGACATAATGTCATGCCACCAAGATGATGTGGTTAAATAATTGGCCTATTTGATGAAAGTTTGGACACACACCCCTCACAAACCGGAGCAACTCACTAGAAAGCTCGTGGTTTCGAGAGGGAACAATGCATGTTTGATGACGAACGGACGATAGCTTCCTCTTATGGGCTTCAAAACATTTCTACAGTTAACGTGCACGTACTAATACAACTGTCATGTCAAAATTTGGAAAATTTCAGGGTCAATTGACCTTTTTAAGACATTTAAGTGATTTTCTTGCCATTTAATGACCGTAATCCAAATTTGAACTACATCTACATGCAGCGGCTAACCATAACAATTTGAAAAAAATATTGTGTACTTGTGTGCGAGTTAATTCCATGTGCAGTAAGTTGGAACGAATTTTCAAACATATTGGTGTCACGGCTTGGACACATGCATGGAGTTCCATGGCATTTAAATTCCAAAAAATTAAAAATCATCAGATGATGTAAATATCTAGTGTTCAAAGTAAAGATCTAGCAAGACAACCGGCCCCCACACGATTGACACTCTATTTCGCGCCTCGGGGTATGGAAGGTGAGTGGCGCGGGTTATTAATCAGACACGGTTCTGTATTGGAAACTATCAGCTATTAAGTTCACACATGGATTTTGCTGCGAGAATCATGTGAAATTCAAACTACATTACTCATAAATTCCGGCGACTGGCATGTGTACTGTTCCTGTCGATCTAGATTCCGGCCGCCAATAAATACTACCTTTCTCACGTCGTCCCGCCTGCATTCTCATCTACACCCTTCCCTCGCTCGCCCTCTCTCTCTCTCTCTCTCTCTCTCTCAAATCTTGGCCATGGTGCCACCGATCTGCCCAAGCACCGACGAGGAGGCACCGTCCCCCGAGGACGCTTAGTCAAAGAGCAGCGATGAGGAGGACCCCTACGCGCCGCCAGATGAGGTTGCGCCAGACCCCCCAAACTTTGGAGTCGTTTTGGGGCTAGTACAATCATCGTTTGTGGAAGTCGCTGCCACCGGCTGAGAAAGCTAGACAAGTGGCATTCAAGAAGGAGATGGCGGCAGAGGAAGCCAGGTACCAGGAGGCCTGTGAAGCCTGTGATGCCGCCTGGAAAAAGGAGGTGTTGGAGCTTTGGGGGCGGGCGCGTCGTCGTGCGGAGGAGGTGTACAAAGACGGGTACTTTGCAAGGAAGGTCAAAGGCGCTAGGCGCCTCATCGCTGGGTGGAGGTGGGCCGATAAGCTCCAGCGTGCCACCCACGAGGGGCTCCGTTGGGTGCCCAACAAAATGGCAAGATCGTTCGTACTCGTCCGCCAGCAAGAGGCAGATCGGTACGTCAAGCGCTGCGAGGCAGAGGAGGCAGAGTACTGCCTCCGTGCTGGGAAGACGCCGTGCACCAGGGAGCTGTTGGTGAGGGGCTACAGGAATACTGCCCCCAAGAGGGATTATTAGTTTTAGTATTGTTTGTTTTCAATTTTATGCATTGTACCTAGTAGTTAAGTATCATCACGTATATGTGATGTTATTATATATATTCTGTGATGAACTAATGAACAATTAATATATATTATGAATTCCATTTTCTATCTGTTTTTGTATACTAGTTTGTATCTAGCTGTTATCATCCACACATACAGAATGGAAAACATACACACACACACATTGAAACAGAACATATAAGAACGGAAAACAGAGTACACACATTGGAACAGAGCAATAAACGGATCAATATTATGATTGCTGTGAATATATAGCGATCCACGCCGAAATGACTCAACAAATAAAACGCGTCCATGAGACCATGACCATCAGCCCTTGCCTATGGTAGCTCTTGGCTCTGCCTGAACTCGTGCAGGCATTCGTCCAAGTGGTCGACACGCTCGCGGTACATCTCGAGCGCGATCTCGAGCTCCAAGTTGGCTATTTCATCGAAGATCACCAGCTCGAGGATGCGACGGCCATGTTCCTCTACTGCGCCTAGGTGGACACCTAGGCCAAGGAGGCGGTCAATCCTAGTGACCAGCGTGTTGGCATCGAGCGGGCGGTGGACAAGGCGAACGACATGACCTATGCGAATGGCGCAGTGGGCGTCCGGTGCAAGTGCGGCGCGGCCGGCCTTTGGTGCAAGTATGGCGCAGAGGGCCTCTGCCCACTCCTGGCGAGGAATGGGGGTACTGACGGGATGTGTACCTAGATGCGCCGCCCTGTCGACAGTAGGCAAGCACCGATGGATCCGCTCTTGCTATGCGGCACGCCATGCCTCTCGCTCTGTGGCGCTCCAATGGTCTCGTCGTGCGGTGAGCCACAACCTATCGGCACGGACTCGCCTAGGTTTCTCTGTGGCGTGCCATCAAACATGTTATGCGGTGAGCTGCAGCCTCTCGGCGCTGACATGCCTATCTTGATCCGCGGAGCTGAAGCGCCATGCACCAAGGGTCTGCTCCACCCCGGCAATGACACGCATCACAATGTTGTCCATCATGTTACCGGGGAGCGCCTCAGCCTCGATGGTCCGTGGTGCCTTCTCGTTTTCCTCACCGACGAGGTTGATGGTAGAGCGAGCGCTTTGGTGGGTTGGCATGCTTGGAAAAGGTGGATGCGCTACAGGATATGCTTGTTGCCTCTGTGCGTCGCACGCCACCTAGGTTTATGCGCAACATCGCTGGGTGGCGGGAAAACGGTGAGGAAATGGGGGGAAACGGTGGCGTATTCATAAAACGCCATCAATGAATGGAAACTTAGCATAGAAGGAACATCGAGCTAGCACAAGAAGTAGATGATGATCATATGATTGTTTATCCTAGTTAATTATGCATGTAATAGTTTACTTTGGTGTGTAGAAATGTCATGCGTGTACTAGCCACCTATGTAATTGGATGTTTGTCGTGTATTACACACATCTTGTTTATGTGAAATGTTTCTGTTCTCTTGGCTCAACACAAACAGTTTATCGGAATGAACTATATGCCCTCCATTGCACACACCTTGATCAGGTTGAACCGTTTCTGTTGCATTGCCTAATCGAAAACAGTTCATCCGAGTGAACCTATGCCGTATATCGCACATACCTTGGTCCGGCTGACCGTTTCTTTTGTGTTTCCTAATCACAAACAATTCATCCGAGTGAACCGTATGCCGTATATCGCACACGCATTCATCTGGCTGCCCATTTCTTTTGTTCTTCCTCATCACAAACAATTAATTGAACTGAACTGTATGCCCCGCATCACACATGCAACTAATATCTGAACCGTGTTTGATGTATCCTTCATCGTAAATGTTTTGCATCCTTTTGGCCGTTTTTTACATCAGCATTTGTGATTAATGCATCACACACAATTTTGGCAAAGGGTCTCTGACCGCAGTGTCGCGTTAGCAGCATCCTGAAATAGTGTCAAGTGATTCCAAAAGTCCATCCGCATGGAGTTTCTTCATGTGCTTTACACCAATATGACCTAAACGACAGTGCCACAAGTATGTTGCACTATCATTATCAACTTTGTATCTTTTGGCATCAATATTGCAAATATGTGTATCACTACGATCAAGATTCAATAAACCATTTACATTGGGTGTATGACCATAGAAGGTTTTATTCATGTAAACAGAACAACAATTATTCTCTGACTTAAATGAAGTATTGCAATAAACATGATCTAAACATGTTCATGCTCAATGCATACACCAAATAACATTTAGTTTGGCTCAACACTAATCCTGAAGGTAGAGGGAGTGCGCGGTGGTGATCATATCAATCTTGGAAACACTTCCAACACACATCATCACCTAGACCTTAACTAGTCTCCATTTATTCTACAACTCCTGTTTCAAGTTTCTACTCTTAGCAACTGAAACGGCATCAAGTACCTAGGGGCTACTATGTACGACAGTAAGGTACACATAAATAACATGCATATCAAATATACCTTTGTTCAGTTTACCATCCTTCTTATCTGCCATGTATTTGAGGTAGTTCTGCTTCTAGTGGCCATCTCCTTTGCAGTAGAAGCACTTCATTTCAGGCTTGGGTCCGGTTTTGGGCTTCTTCACGGGAGCGTCAACTTGATTGTTGTTCTTCTTGAAGTTCCCTTTCTTTCCCTTGCCCTTTTCTTAAAACTGGTGGACCTGTTAACCATCAACACTTGATGCTTTTTCTTGATTTCTACCTTCGCCGATTTCAACATCATGAAGAGCTCGAAAATTGTTTTATTAATTCCTTGTATTTTATAGTTCATCACGAAGCTCTAGTAGCTTAGTGATAGTGACTAGAGAACTCTGTCAATCACTATCTTATCTGGAAGATTAACTCCCACTTGATTCAAGCAATTGTACTACCCAGACATTCTGAGCACATGCTCACTGGCTGAGCTATTCTCCTCCATCTTATAGGCAAAGTACTTGTCAGAGGTCTCATACCTCTCAACACATGCATGATCCTGAAATACCAATTTCAGCTCTTGGAACATCTCATATGTTCCATGGCATTCAAAACATCTTTGGAGCCCCGATTCTAAATCGTAAAGCATGGTGCACTAAACTATTAAGTAGTCATCATATCGAGCTTTTCAAACATTCATAACGTGTGCATTAGCTCCTGCAATAGGCCTGTCACCTAGCGGTGCATTAAGGACATGATTCTTCTGTGCAGCAATGAGGATAATCCTCAGATCATGGTCCCAGTCCGCATTATTGCTACCATCATCTTTCATAATAGTTTTCTCTAGGAACATATCAAAAATAGAGTAGCTATGTCGCGAGTAGTTGATCTACAACACAGATATACAAAAACTATTAAGACTAAGTTCATGATAAATCAAGTTCATTTAATAAAATTACTAATGAACTCCCACTTAATTAAACATCCCTCAAGTTATCTAAGTGATACATGATCCAAATCAACTAACCCATGTCTGATCATCACATGAGATGGGGTAGTCATTAATGGTGAACATCTCTATGTTGATCATATCTACTATATGACTTATGTTCGACCTTTCGGTCTCCAGTGTTCCGAGACCATGTCTGTACATGCTAGGCTCATCAAGTTTAACCCAAGTATTCTGCATGTGCGAAGCTGTCTTACACTCGTTGTATGTGAATGTAGAGTCTATCACACCTGACCATCACGAGGTGCTTTGAAATGATGAACTTTGGCAACAGTGCATACTCCGGGAGAACACTTTTATCTTGAAATTTAGTGAAGGGATCATCTTATAATGATACCGCCGTTCTAAGGAAAATAAGATCCATAAAGGATAAACATGACATGCAATCAAAATATGTGACATGATATGGTCATCGTCATCTTGTGCTTTTGATCTCCATCTCCAAAGCATCTTGAAATTGGGAAAAGACTAGATTTTTATTTGGTCAAGTAGTCTAATCACCCTCCCTTCTAGACATACTTTCGATCCTACAAGTGGTATCAGAGCTTTGGTTGCCTTGATTTCCATAGCTTTGGTGATCATAGCCTTGGTTTCACAACCTAGGAGAGTATGGCGTCTAGCAAGGGAAATTATCACTGTAGAGGTCCTTACTTTGATGGTACTAATTTTGGTAGTTGGAAGCATAAGATGAAAATGCATATTCTTGGACATAACCCACTATTTGGGCTATTGCGTGTATTGGTTTGCAAGGTGAATTCTTCGATGGGAGAGAACCAAACCGTGAAGCAACTGTGGAAGAATTTAAGATGCTGCAATACAACGCTCAAGCTTGCGGTATCCTATTCAATGGATTGTGCCACGAAGAATTCAACAAAATCAGTCGTCTTGAGAATGCAAAGGAAATTTGGGATATATACTTTGTTTGATATGCATGAAGGTACCGAGTTCGTCAAGGAATCCAAATTGGATGTGCTTCGAAGTCGGCTTGACAAGTTCAAAATGAAGGATGGTGAATGTGTCGTTGAAATGTACTCTAGGCTTGCTCTCATCACAAATGAGATTGCCAGCTTAGGAAGTGAAGAGATGACTGACAGATTCATCATCAAGAAGATCCTAAGAGCCTTTGGATGGAAAATACAATACCCGTGCACATTGACCCGAATGATGCCCAATTACAAAGGTCTCAAGCCAATGGAAGTCATTGGAAGAATTGTTGCTCATGAGATGTCACTCAAGGATAAGGAAGAGCTCCACAACAAGTCTAGTGGTGCTTATAAAGCCTCATGTGATGCTCCTGCCACATCAAGTGAAAAACAAGTCTTCAATGAAGAATTGAGCTTAATGGTGAAGAACTTAAACAAATTCTACAAGAGTTGAAGCAAAGAGAGAAGCTCTAAGTCAAGATCCTACCATGAAAAAAGATCTTCTAGTCATGATCGCAATTGCTACAATTGTGGAAGACCTGGACACTACTCCAATGAGTGTATGGCTCCCTACAAAAGAAAACAAGACTCACCTAAAAGGAGAAGTAGAAGAGAAGAATCAATTCCAAGAGAGAGAAGAAGTAGAGGTGATCGTTATGAACGAAGACCCTCTCGCAGAAGCAAGGATTCAGAAAGGAAGGACGAGTCATCAAGGAGCTACGCAAAACGAAGACATCAAGCTCATGTTGGTGAATGGGTATCCGATTCTGACTCTGAATATACTCAAGATGAAGGTGTTGCCGGTCTTGCACTTGTGTCAACCAACTCCTACGACATATTTGACTCACCAAATGAAGGAATTGGAAGATGCTTCATGGCTAAAGGCCCCAAGGTATCACACCCCGAGTATATTGATTTCAATAGTGATGATGATGATTTGCTAGGTGAGGATGAGTTACTTGTTGACAATGCTAGTGATGAGAATTATAATGAAATTGCTATTAATCATGCTAATCAAGATGAAACAAATGAGAATGATAATAAGGAGATTGAGCGTCTAACTAAAGGACTAAACACTCTTAAGTTAGCTCATGAAACTACTTTAGAAGATCATCGAGAACTTTTAAAAACTCATGAGAAGCTACGCTTCGAAAAGCTCAACCTAGAGCAAGAGCATGGGTTCTTAAAAGCAATCAATGATGATCTTTGGAAGAAAAGTTCTTCTTACATTGCCAAGTGTTTACTCTTGTCTACTTACATGCCACAAGTAAAGTCTAGCAACAAGAGTAAGAAAGATTCTTCTTCTAGTAGTAACAATAATCATGTTAAATCCAATATTGTTGCTTCTAGTAGTTCTCTTGATTCCACTAATGATTCTCTTAGCCAAGTTACACTTGAGCAAGAAAATAGCTTATCGAAGGGAATTATAGAGAAAGGTGTTTACAAGAGCCTTGCCGGAAGTAAGTAATTTGAGGAAATTGTACGCAAGCAAGGAAGGCACGGGAAGAATCAAGGTGTTGGTTTTGAACGAAAGTTGAATGCCAATGGAGTTGAGTGGGAAGAAGATCAATACCCCAAGACGAAGTTTGTTCCTCAACAAGAGAAGTATGATCCTACTTCCTTCAATGGGACACAAGCTCAAGATAATCTTCCACCACAAGACCACAAGCTAAAAGGCAAGGACAAGCTTCAAGAAGAGATTGATGCATTTGAAGAAGCTCCAAATTAAGGCCTTGGTCAAGTGGGTTCCCAAGACTACTTCAAGTTCTACTTCATCAAGTACATCTAAAACCCCAAGGATTCCCATCAAGATGATGTGGATCTCGAAGAAGAAGAACTAGAGAGTTCTTGAGGGTGACTCCGCCAACATACTTCACTCATATTCATATTAGCAAGGACAAGTGCCATCAACTTCCACATCTTGCACTAGTTGAAGGAGTCACAAACCCTCTTGTTAGTAAGTCAAGGGACAAGGTAACCAAATACTTTCATGGACATCATCATATGTGAACTTCACTCTATGTCTATGGATATCCTTGTTCGTTCCTTATGGGACTTACCCATGTAGGTATGAAAGTGCAAATCACTCCAATGGATTGCTCCAAATGATCTACAAGAATATTGAGCATCCACATCTTCAACATCTCCATGAAGTCATCATCGACAAAACCCAAGGTTAGTTCATCCCTCTAAAAGGGGATATCACATCTAGGGGGGGGGGGGCTTTACTCCAAGAATTAAGCTAAAGCAACTCTAATGGTGTGAACACAACAATGCTTTATGTAAAAGTGGTAACCCCACTTGTGCCTAAACGATCAATATGGCCTATGATCAAATGTTATCATTTGACTCCTAAGTCAATACACTCACATATAGATGACCTAGTCATCGAAATCAAGCAGATGCATGCAACAGATGCATAGTTTTTCCCCTCTCGTTAGGGTTTCTCTCCTCTCGGGCGACAGCGCCGCCATCACCGTAGAGCTCGACATCCCCTCTCCTCCCTCCTCGACGGTGGCCCACCGCGTCTTCAGGGCGTGGTAGCCGCGCAGCGGAGGAGGAGGTAGGGTCCATACCGCTCGCAGATCCACACCCCGAGCGAGAGGATCATGGCTGAGAACGCATCTTCGTCGGGTTCAGCCTCCTCCGAACTTGAAGTGATGATGGAGGAACTAGCATTAAAGGAAGATGACTTGGAAGACGTAGTGATCGAGGACGGAGAACTTCCGCAGGAGGCAACAAGGTGGATGGCAATAGCTAGGGTTCATACCGAAAAATCCTACAGCCAGTACTGGTTTTACAAGGGCATGAGAGTGGCGTGGGATCTGGCTCAGGAAGTTAAGATCAGGCCTTTGGAAGAAAACCTCTATACCCTCCAATTCTCGTGCCTCGGCGACTGGGAGAGGGTAATGGAGGAAGGACCATGGAACTTCAAGGGGAAGGCAGTTGTCCTGGCGCCGTATGATGGATTCACTAAGCCGTTGACCATTGAGCTCAAAAAGATTGATATATGGATTCAGATACATGATCTACCAGATGGTTACTTTCCCAAGGTTAAAGCCCTGTCTGCAACGGTGGGAGAGTTCATATTCGCTGAACCAAAGTCTCAAGATTTTGAAGGTAATTTTGCCAGGGTCCGGGTGCGAATAGATGTCACGAAGCCTCTGAAAAACGCGGTCTCGCTGGTTGTTAAGAGAAAGGATGTGGTGGAACGTGTGATCTTCAGAATCAAGTATGAGAGGTTGCCGGATTGGTGTGCTGTTTGTGGGTATCTGGGGAATCTATACAAGGAGTGTGGCGATGGTGTTCACCCTCCGAAAGCACTAGTCTTCAAGGACATAAAAGCAGGTTGGTTTCAGGGCCCTGGCAGAGGCACTAGCGAGAATGAGAGCCCTAGAGGAGGCTGTGGTCGCGGTCGTTCAGGGCGTGGTGGCGGAAGAGCTGCAGCTGGCCGCGGTGCTTTTGATGGCCAACCAGTCGCTCATACTGAGATGGCTGGTGATGTGATGATGGAAGATCTAGATAGAAACAGGAAGAGAACTGCCCTGGCGGACAAACTAGCACAACCACAACAGGCTAGCCTAGCAAACAAGAACCTGCTAGCGCTGCCACCTCCGGTTCCTTCAAGCCCGTCATCCAAGCAGGAGACAAAGAGAAATAAACCGAGTCCTTCCACTGCTGAAACAAACATGGCAAAGAGTGTCACATCCAGCAAGTATACCGATGCGCGTTTGGCAAACCCCCAGGGAGGGGTTCGCCTAGTGCAATGAGTCTCCTGTGCTGGAACTGTCGCGGAATTGGCAAAGCCGCGACAGTTCGGGAGCTTCGCACTCTTGCGAGGCAGTTTGCCCCCTCAATCCTCTGTATTCTTGAAACACAATTAGAAGGCTCGAGGGTAGAACAGTTAGCGGAAGGTTTAGGTTTTAATAAAAGCTTTGCAGTGAGTAGCTCTGGACGCAACGGCGGTCTTTGTATTTTTTGGAATGATGAAATAAAAGTGCAAGTTCTTGGTTATTCGAGGTATCACATTGATGCCCTAGTTGATAATATGATCGATATACAGGTCAGAATCTGCTTTGTTTATGGGGAGGCCCAGGTACCTAATAGGCAAAACACATGGGACACCCTCAAGAACATATCAGAGACGCAAAACAGGCCATGGGCGGTCATTGGAGACTTCAATGAGGTCCTGAATATTAGCGAACATGATGGAGTTGGAAGCCGTAGCCAAGCTCAAATAGATGGTTTTCGTGAAGCAGTGGACACATGTGGTTTGTCTGACATAGGATATACGGGTACAGATTGGACATTTGAAAAAAATGTTGCTGGGGGTACCTATACTAGAGTACGGCTCGACAGATGCCTGGCTAACCCGGAATGGTTGCTAGCGCTGCCAGATTCTACTTTGCACCACAAGACGGCAGCCGGCTCTGATCACTGTCCAATTCTCCTCACGCTACGTAACATACATGCATGCAGGGCGGGGCCCAGGTCCTTTAAATATGAAACTATGTGGGAGAGAGAAGAATCCCTCTTCACCACGGTTGCGGGCAGATGGAGCATGCAGGACGGGGGAGATGTGCAATCGTTGCATGGAAAGCTGTGAGACCTGGCGGGTGACCTGACAGCTTGGGATCAGCAAAGTTTTGGATCGGTTCGGCAGTAGATATCACAATTAAAGGTACAACTACAGCTCCTACACGCTACCCCAGGCAGATTCGGCCCCACCAGGGAGGAGACAAAAATCACTGATATGTTGGTGGAGCTCTTTCACCGGGAGGAAATGCTATGGCGACAAAGAGCGCGAGTGGAATGGTTAGTTCATGGGGACAAAAACACGTATTTCTTCCACTTGCGGGCAAGCAGGAGACGGTGCAAAAATCAAATCAAATCATTGCAGGATGAGCAGGGGCAAGTAATAGAGGATCCAGCCGGGATGGAGGAGTTGACAACGGCATACTACAAAGAATTGTACACATCAGAAGGGGTGCATAATATGGAGGAAGTTCTGCGGCACGTCCCAACAAAGGTAACATCGGAAATGAACGATATCCTGAATGCGCCATACACCCATGAGGAGGTCAAGTGTGCCTTATTCCAAATGTTCCCAATTAAGGCTCCTGGCCCGGATGGATACCCTGCTCATTTTTTTCAGCGTCATTGGGAAGTTTGCGGAGAAGAGGTCACGAAAGTGATACTGAAAATAGTTGATGGCACCGAGACAGCAGCTTGTATCAACGACACAATCCTGGTGCTCATTCCCAAGGTAAAAAATCCAACGTTACTCAAGCAGTTCAGGCCAATCAGTCTTTGCAATGTTCTCTACAAGATCGCGTCTAAGGTAATATCCAACCGTCTCAAACAAATACTTCCAGATATTATCTCACCGGAGCAGCCAACCTTTGTACCTGGCAGATTAATTACAGGTAATATCGTAACAGCCTATGAGTGCCTGCACTTCATGAAGAGGAATAAGGCCAAAAAACATCAGTCATGTGCTCTCAAGCTAGACATGATGAAGGCCTATGACAGAGTTGAATGGGACTATCTCCGAGCTGTAATGCTGAAGCTGGGATTCACTTCAGGATGGGTGGATATTGTTATGAATATGGTATCTTCGGTGAAATTCTCTGTCTTGTTCAATGGTAAAAAGCTTGAGCAGTTCAGCCCCTCACGTGGTATCCGACAAGGGGACCCGATATCTCCATACTTGTTCTTGTTAGCAGCAGAGGGCCTTTCGTGCCTGTTAAAATCACAAAGAGAGTCATCCAACTTGGGTGGGATACAAGTGGCCCCTACGGCGCCACCAGTTAACCACCTCCTATTCGCTGATGACAGCCTGCTGTTCTTCAAGGCAAACGGTGTGGGAGCTACCGAGGTGAACCAAGTGCTGGATATATAGGGGTGGAAATGGATCGGATGCGGATCGGATAGTGCTCTTACCACTTCCATTTTCATATTTTCAAAATGAATACGAATCCGAATACGGATGTTATCGGATACGGATGCGGCTCGGATATTATTCGAATACGGATACGTATCGGATATTTTCTTGATTCGGAATGGATACGAATAATATCAACATATCGCTTAAGTAAATTAGTCGATTGCTATGCGACCTTAAATAATCAACTTATAACATACAATAAGTCAATGATAAATAGGTTTATGAATAAATACTATTTTAATGCATAATAATTTATAAGTTTAATCACATATAGAGTAAAAGTTAACTACTTATTTGGCTTTTATGTTGGATAATTGGAATATTGGGTCTAGAATTTTAAAATTTACCTCCCATAATCTTATTCGGATACGGATATATCCACTTCCATATCCATATTTGTGTCAAAATATCCTACCATATTTTATTTTTTATTTGTTTAAAATATTCGGATATGGATAATTACCATTTCCATTTTGGTTCGGATGCGGATGTTTCAGATACGAATAGGCATTTTCTCGAATACGAATATCGGATATTTCGGATTATCCGCTGCCACTTTCCACCCCTATGGATATATATTGTACTGCTTCAGGCCAGCGAATAAATTTTGACAAGTCCTCCGGAAGGCTATGCCAAGATTCATGTGGACGCGGGCACGCGGATGCAGAGAGGAGGTTCAGCCGTGGCCATATGTAGAGATAACCAGGGGGCATTTTTGGGCAGTTCTGCTCTCCTCATAGCTGGAGTTTGGGACGCACCCACATTGGAAGCAATGGCTTGCCGCGAAGCAGTGGCACTTGCTGAAGATCTCAATCAACATAACTACATCGTGGCATCCGACTGTAAGCAAGTGGTTGAAGAGCTAGTTATCGGCGAACAAGGTTTTTATGGTGCTGTTATTAGAGAGAGTAGACATAGAGTATCTCCTACTAGTAAGTTTACTTTTGAAAAACGTGAGGCTAATGTTGAAGCCCATAAGTTAGCTAAACACGCCTTGTCTCTAGTTCCAGGCATCATCTGTGGCTTGGCCAACCACATGATCAAACTTGTATCCCACTCTCTGTGGACTTCGAGTAATAAAAGGCTTTTACCCCTCAAAAAAAAGATGACCTAGTCATCGCCAATTGCTTGATAGATGCTAGAGTGTTTGTGCATGCTTTGTCACATATTTCATTTGCTATCTTATTGTGTGAGCATGTTGGTTGCATAATTTTCTCCATTTGAGGACATCCATTTGTTGCTTTGATTGTTTGGCCTTTTCTTTTTGCCAAATGGATAGACAAGAATGCCTAAGTACTCCCTCTCTATCTATGCTTTTCTCATCTCAAACTCTATTCATGCTACATCACAAAGTTTGATCAAGTCATATTCGAACCCTCTGGGTGCGGAGCACTCGGAGCCACTGATTCGTCATAGACTTAAACTTCCAAAACCTCTTAGTGCATTTCGGTCTGACTGATTCATTCCATTCGGTCACACCGAGTTCATTAAGTTGATCCAAGTTTTAATCTCGATGCAACCAATTTAAACTTTTCAGTCACACCGAGTTGCAGAAACCGCTTGCGATTCTGCATCTCGGTGCCACCAAGTTGTTCCACTCGGTCACACCGACAAGGTCTAGATATAAATACCCACGGGCTGAAAATTTGGAAATTTCTCTTCACCCTTTGCCCGCGCCTGTCCAGCTCTGCCGACTCGAGGTCTCTGGATTGTCTCCGCCATCGCCAGCGACCTCGTGCTGCATCAACGGAAATCTTCACCTCTGTTGCTGCTGTAGCGAGTTCACCGTCGAGTTGGGGTATGAACTCGATCTCTTGTGCAATCTTTTCCTGTGATTCTTGCACTAAGGACACTGCCATGATTCTTGCCACGTTTAAGATACTTCTATCCAATTAGAAAATCCTTTAGATTAGTTTTGATCCAAAAACTTAGGGTTAGGTTTCCGTCGAACTCATCTCGGACCGATCGATTTGGAAAATCCGGTCTCACCGATTTGGCCCAGGCCATTGCACATGTATTTTTCGGTCTGACCGAAACATACAAATAGGTGTGATCGAGTTAATTTCTCTGTGAAACCCTAGCAATCTAGGAGTCACCAAACTGTGTCTCGGTCTGACCGATTTCACATGTTTAGACTCTAAAGTTGCTTCGGTGTCACCGAGTTTGACATATCGGTAGCTCCAAAATGATTTTTGTAGAAAACTGAACCTACGTTTTTGAATCATTTGTATTGCAAAATGTCTGCACTTTGTGATGCTCATCCACTCTGTATCAACCTATCTATTCACAGGTTCAGCTTTCAGAGTCAGCCATGTCAGACAACAGTGATAGCAAAAACAGATATGAGGAGCAGGCCAACCTGAGTGAGGGCACTAGTCCCTCTAATAGCAGCTATGATGATGGGAGCATAAGCACACCTAGCAACCTGCCTAAGGCTGCCACCAGGCAGAGGAATAAGAAAACCTCTGACTCAGAAGATGAAGACTTTGTGGTTGATCAGGAGGTCACCTCAAAGAAGAAAGTTGTCAAGGAGTTTGGCACTGTAGCTTCAACCAAGCCTGGTTTGAACAAGAAAGCACCTACCAGGAGGATCCCAATGTCCAAAGCCAGAGCCTCAACACAGGAAATAATTGAGCTCACCCTTGAGCCAAAGGAAAAGGAGGCTGCTGAGGGCAAGAAGAGAAAGGAAAGGGTCAAGAAGACCATGGCCAGAGTGTTTGGTAGACCATCTATGGTCAGGGAATCTGATGATGAGGAGGAGGAGGAAGAGCCTGTTGCACCTCCTACCAAACCCCAGAAGCTGATGGGGCATTCCATCAAGTCAGGGGCTCCTCCATCCAAGCCCAAGGCTGCACCCAAGGCTACTGCTGCACAAGCTTCTAAGCCAACAACACCCAAGAGATCTACAAGAAATAGTCCATCTACTGAGAAGAATAAGGCCCCAGTGCCTGAAGTGGAAGAAGAAAAAGAAGCCCAAGTTCTCAGAAAGTTAAAACCAAAGATACCATATCATGATGATACACATCCAGTTGCAGAGAATATGAAGATGAGGAAAGATGCAGGTCTTAGGCTATGGATACATACAGACCCATATGCCACCAGGAGAAGGACTGCTGTGGATTACAGGTTCCATACCAAGGAGCAGCAGGACTTCTATGAGGCAGTACTCTTGGACAAGAAGCCCATTGTCAGTGATATTAAGTGGGTTGACTGCAAATACATTGATAACAATGCGGATTATTTCACAGGAGTGCATGACAGCTTCAGACTGACTGCAGTTGATAAGTTTGTTGGTCAGAAACTCACCAAATGGAATGATGAGATGGTGATGCAATTCTATTCCACTGCACATTTCTACCCAGATGAAAAAATAGTCTGGATGACTGAGGGCACAAGGTACCAATCTTCTGTTGCTGAGTGGGCCAAGCTTATCAATGCCCCTAAAGAACATGAAGATGACACAGATGTATATGCCAAGCCCAGGAAAGGACACAACTCCATGGCACACATGTACAAGGAGATTCTTGATGCTGCCCTGGAGACTCACAAATATGGCTCCATATACTATCTGCTGTCTGGGCTGCCCACCATCAACACCATTCTGAGGCATGCCTTGTTGCACAAATCCGGAGATGACAGAATGATCAGAGGCCATTCAACTTGATGCATATGTTTGGTGTGCCAGAGAAGTTCAAGGTGATGACCTTGATTGTTGAGACGGTCAAGAGGACTGCTACTGACCAGAAGAGATCATGTGGCTATGCCCCACACATTCAGATGCTCATCAACTCTAAGATGGGCACAAGCACATACCTTTTGGACAAGGAGCACCTTCCCCTCAGGCTTGAGTTTGAGGACAATGAGGTTGTCATGGATGCATCACATCCTACTTCAGTAGAGGCTCAGGGGAAGAGGGAAAAAGCAAAGGCAGAGAAAGAAACACAAACTTCAAAAGTTCCAGATGCCTCAGTTGTACACCTCAAGACCAAGAAATATTAGCTTAGCTATCTTATTGAAGCCACAATGAGAATTGAGAAAGGATTGGCAACCCTGACTCAAAATCAAGATAGTCTTGAGAAGATCATCAAGACAAAATTTTATGATCTAGACTTGAAGGTCACAGAGATCCAGACTACAGTTTAGCAACTTCAGGAAGAAGCTGAGGAGAGAAGAGAGAGAGATACCACTGATGTTTTTCAGAGAGTGCCAAGGGCACAAAGGTCTGCATCTATGCCAGCCAGTGACACTAGGGCTACTACTTCAGCACCTATAGCTACAGCCCCAGTTGCCCCTCCAGTTGCAACTCCACCAGCTCCACAAACCTCTTCAGATGCTTTTGTTGCAGGACTCCTCTCCACACCACCTTCGCACACCAGAGCTCCCGAAGATCATGCTTAGAGAGCCGTATAGCACTATGCATTTTCAAGCTTTTTGGTAACTTGTTGCCAAAAGGGGAGAAAGTGTATAGATCATAGGCTTCGAGAGAGAGAGAGAGAGAGAGAGAGAGAGAGTTTCGCTTTATTTGGCCTCTCTTGCTACTTTTTGCTTGCTTGTTTGGTTGCTACTTTATTTGTGCTTGTGTGTGAGATACTCCTATGATCATGTGTTTGATCATATTATGCTTTAATGTGTGCTTGAATGATGATATCCTATCACTTATGTATGATCATTTATCTTTTTGCCTTGGTGATGAGTGCATGCTATTTATATTCTATCATTTTGAGCGTTCCACCAAGATGTATGTGACATGGAAGAGTAATCCATGATCCTAATCGATTGTGCATTTGCATTCAAAAGCAAATTTTAAATAATGCACATATTTAGGGGGAGCTCTTGCTTATCACATACTTCTCAAAGCGACGATGTACTTCATTTATATTATCATTTGTCGAAGCTTTGATCTATATGTTGTCATCAATTACCAAAAAGGGGGAGATTGAAAGTGCAACTAATCCCTGGGTGGTTTTGGTAATTCATAACAACATATAGCTCATTGAACTAATATCCATTCAAGATTAATGTTTCACAAAGTTCAATGTTTATTATGGCATGGACTAGAGATGTGGACCCCTCAAAATGCTAAGGACACATTGGCAAAAGCTCAAGACTCTTCATTTCATTTTAGTGATCCAAGATCACATTGAGTCCGTAGGAAAAGCCAGTACTATTAAAAGGGGATGAGGTGTTGCTTAATGGCTTGCTTGCTCAAAATGTTTAGTGGTATGCTCCAAAAGGCCCCAACAACTTTCTCATTTCCACATATGTCCTAAACCTAAAGTCAAACTCGGCCCCACCGATTTGATCTATCCAGTGCCACCAAGTTCACTTGACATAGCCATAGCCAGAAACCCCAATCAGTTCGGTCTCATTGATAGGGATCTCGATCTCACCGAGATGGGATTGCAAACTCTTTGTTTCCCATGTTTCGGTCTTACCGAGATGATAGATCAGTCCCACCGAGTTCTCAATGCAAACTCTTTGTTTCCTTTTTGTAACGTTTCGGTCTCACCTAAATGAGCGATTGGTCCCACCTAGTTTGCCTAACCAAGTCTTTGTTTGCTTATTACTGAAATTTGTCTCACCGAGTTCGTGTCATCAATCTCACCGAGATGAGGTTTTTCCCTAACCCTAGCGCATCGGTCCCACCGAGTTGATATTGTGGGTCCCATCGAAAACCCTAACGTTCAGATTTTAAACCAGATTGGTCCCACCGAGTTTCACTATTCAGTCTCACCAAGTTTGGTAAATCATGTGTAACGGTTAGATTTTGTGTGGAGAGTATATATACCCCCCACCCCCTTCTCCATTTGAGAGAGAGCCATTAGAACGTGCCTACAATTCCACTACTCATTTTCTAAGAGAGAACCACCTACTCATGTGTTGAGACCAAGACATTCCAATCCAACCATAAGAATCCTGATCTCTAGCCTTCCCCAAGTTGCTTTCCACTCAAATCATCTTTCCACCATATCCAAATCTGTGAGGAGAGTTGAGTGTTGGGGAGACTATCATTTGAAGCACAAGAGCAAGGAGTTCATCATCAACACACCATCTATTATATTTTGGAGAGTGGTGTCTCCTAGATTGGTTAGGTGTCACTTGGGAGCCTCCGTCAAGATCGTGGAGTTAAACCAAGGAGTTTGTAAGGGCAAGGAGATTGCCTACTTCGTGAAGATCTACCCAAGTGAGGCAAGTCCTTCGTGGGCGATGGACATGGTGGGATAGACAAGGTTGATTCTTCATGGACCCTTCATGGGTGGAGCCCTCCGTGGACTCGCGCAACCCTTACCCTTCATGGGTTGAAGTCTCCATCAACGTGGATGTACGAGAGCACCACCTATTGGAAGCACGCCAAAAATCTCCGTGTCTACATTGCGTTTGCTCCCTCCAAACTCCTCCCTTTTACCTTCATATGCAATGATTTACATTCCGCTGGTACACTCTTAGAATTGCATGTGTAGGTTGATTGCTTAACTTGTGTTAAGTTGCTAAAATCTGCCAAGGCTTGAAATTGGGAAAAGGCTAGATTTTTATTTGGTCAAGTAGTCTAATCACCCCCCCTCTAGACATACTTTCGATACTACAACAACCCTAAGGCTCCTGCCGATTGTCGATATTACAAAACATGATCATCTCATACATCAACATATGTCACATCATATCTTGACCATATTGCATCACAACATGCCCTGCAAAAACAAGTTAGACGTCCTCTACTTTGTTGTTGCCAGTTTTACATGGCTGCTACGGGCTTCTAGCAAGAACCGATCTTAACTGCACAAAAACCACAACAGTGATTTATCAAATTTTTTGTTTTAACCTTCTGCAAGGACCGACCATAGTCAAATTTGATTCAACTAAAGTAGGAGAAACAGACACCCACCAACCACCTTTATGCAAAACAAGTTGCATGTTAGTCGATGGAACCGGTCTCATGTACGTGGACATGTAAGGTTGGTCCGGGCCGCTTCCTCCCACAATACTGCCAAATCAGAATAAGACGTTGGTGGTAAGTAGTATGACTATCACCGCCCACAACTCTTTGTGTTCTATTCGTGCATATCATCTACGCATAGACCTAGCTCTGATACCACTGTTGGGGAATGTTGCATGGAAAACAAAAGGTAGAATTCTATGCACACGCCAGATCTATCCATGGAGATGCATAGCTACGAGAGGGGAGAGCATCTTCATACCTTGAAGATCGCTAAGAAGAAGCGTTTATCAACGCAGTTGATGTAGTCGTACACCTTCATGATCCGTCTCGACCAAGTACCGAACATACGACACCTCCGTACTTAGCACACGTTCAGCTCGATGACGTCCTCACCTTCTTGATCCAGCAAGAGGGGCGACGTAGAAGATGAGTTCTGGCAGCATGATGGCATGGTGACGGTGTTGGTGAAGAACAATCTCCGCAGGGCTTCGCTATGCACAATGGAAACTATGACGGAGGATAAATTAGAGGGACGGGGTTGCCGAACACGGCTTGATGTATCTTGATGTGTTCCAGGTGCAAGCCCTGCCCCTCTATTTATATGTTGAGCCTTGGGGTCAAAACTTTGAGAAAGAGCCTCCTCAAAGTCAGTTTTACCCACAAGGAAGAGTCGTTCTCAGACTTCCAGGGCCAGACGCCATAGTCCTTGGCGTCTGGCCCAGATGCCAGGGTCTCCGGCGTTTGGACCCTGACCTCTGCAAAACATCCTTTTGCACCGACCTAAAGCCCTGTGGGCCTTACCCCTTAGCCTAACCTTATCATCCTATATATCAATCTTTACCTCCGGGCCATTCCTGAGCTCCTCGTCATGTCTGTGATCTCATCTGGGACTCTGAACAACATTCAGTCACCAACATACATAACTCATATAATACTATATCATCAACGAACGTTAAGTGTGCGGACCCTACGGGTTCGAGAATGATATAGACATGACCGAGACACTTCTCCGGTCAATAACAAATAGCGGGACCTAGATGCCCATATTGGTTCCTACATATTCCACGAAGATCTTTATTGGTCGAACCTTTATGACAACATACGTAGTTCCCTTTGTCCGCCGGTATGTTACTTGCCCGAGATCCGATTGTCGGTATCTACCTAGTTCAATCTCGTTACCGGAAAGTCTCTTTACTTGTTTCGTAATACATCATCTCATAACTAACTCCTTAGTCACTTTGCTTGCAAGCTTCTTGGTGATGCTGTATTACTGAGAGGACCCAGAGATACCTCTCCATCATACGGAGTGACAAATCCCAATCTCGATTCATGCCATGGAATAAGGAGTGGAAAGAGCCTAAGCTTGGGGATGCCCAAGGCAACCCAAGGTAAAATTCAAGGACAACCAAAAGCTTAAGATTGGGGATGCCCCGGAAGGCATCCCCTCTTTCGTCTTCGTCTATTGGTAACTTTATTTGAGGCTATATTTTTATTCACCACATGATATTGTCGGATTTTGGGATCCGGCAACCCTAGAGAGGTTCGAACTCTAGGGTGCGTGTGGAGATCTCAACCTGTCCAGCCTGCCTACTCGCGATCCTCCCTAGCCTAGCGCGCAGAACTCACAGAGACACAAAGATACAGAGATTTATACTGGTTCGGGCCACCGTTGTGGTGTAATACACTACTCCAGTGTGGTGTGGTGGATTGCCTCGAGGAGCTATGTGTAACGCCCCAGATCCGATGCGCCAGGTGTCCTCCAGTTATTCACCGTAGTTGCCATATCATTTGCTTGCGTGTTGCATTCTGCCATGTCATCATCTGCATTTCATCTGCATGTTTTTCAAAACTTGCATCCGTTTAGGTTCCGCCGTTTCTCTCTGTTGTCCGTTCTGAGCCCAACCACACTTGCACGCGCCCGTCGCCCCTCTCAGACCTTGTTTCATGAGCGGGAGAAAAACGTTCTCGGAATGGACCAAGATTTGCCGAGTGGCCTTGGGATATCACCGGTAGACCGCCCATGAAATTTCATTCCATTTGGAGGTCGTTTGATGCCAAACGGTTAACCGAGTTGCCCGAAACCCCTATCTCTTTGCATCCCAGCCCCCCTTCACCACAGCCCATGAGCCCATCCAAACCCCCTCCATGCTCTCGGTCATTTGATCACGATCGTGTGGGCGAAAACCGCTCCTCATTTGGACTCTCCTAAATCCCTCTACCTATATAAACACCCCCTCCCCCGAATTTTCGGATCAAACCCTACCCTAACCCTAGCTTCTTCCTCCTCCCGCCGCCGGACATGTCCACGCCGTTGCCGGACATGTCCGCCCATCGCTGCCGGCCAATCCGGCGCTGACACGTCAGCTCCCCGCGTCCCGTCCGGCCTTCCCACCGCCACAGCCCGCGCGGCCCAGATCGGGCCCACCCTAGGCCGATCCAGGCCCGAGCCTCTCGCGAGGCCCGCACCAGGAGCCACGCATGCCCGAGCGCTCAGCTCCGCGCCGGTGATCTCCTGCCTCATCCGCCTCCTGCTGCGAGCCCCACGCCGGCGTGACGTCATCGGGCCTCACCGTGGCCGTCTCCGGCGCCCAGCAGGCCGGCCCCCTCGTGCTCTCTCTCTCTCTCGTTACCCCTCTCTCCCTCCCACCTTCAATCTCTCTCTCTGGAACCTTGTAGGACCACCATGATCGCCCCGATCTATGCGCTCGCGCCGCCCCAAGCCGCCCCATCGCCGGGAATGGGTTGCCTCGCGCCCGATCTACCCATTCACGGCTGTCCCGAGCCCCGCCAGAGTCCCTGCTCGCCGCCCGTTGCAATTCCTCTTCTTCAACCCCTGACCTGGACCACCCCCGTCGAGGTCCAGATTTTCTCCAAGTCCCAAAAAATATTTACATTCTGGTGACATGTTCATCATGCCATAACTTCATGCTTGTAACTCCGTTTTGTGCATATAATATGTCAAAATGTTTATTGTGAGATGCTCTTCATTTTGTTCCATTGTGCCATGCTTGTTTGAGTCCATCTTGATGACCTAATCATCATTGCAAGAGTGCTATATGATGTTTACTGTTGTCTATTAACATAACTTAGTGATTTGTCTTTTTCATTGCATTTTGTGTGTGCATCCTATGGGCTTGATGTCTACATGAGTTTTGAGCTACATCATGCCATCTTTATAGTGGTGCAATCCGTGTATTTTTGTGTGACTTGTGGTGAGTGCATCAAGCTTGTGTAGTAGGGTATTTGTTGTTACTGTTTTGCTAGGCCGAGTCTATTATATCATGATGCTATGTAAACCTGCTGCTACAAGTCATTCTATGCATAATCTGAAGATGTTCACTAAGGATGTTTTGTTATAAATGTCATGCCCTTGCCATCCATGCCCTTGATTGCATTTATAGCCTGCTGTAGCTTGTTGTAATGTTGCTCTCAAATTGCTAAATAATGTTGCTGTCGGCCTGTTAACATGAAGTTCAGTTTTGCCATGTGTCTGGCGAGTGATCCATGCAACCTATGAACTTGTTCTTGCCATGCTTAGCTCCATAAACTTGTCTTCTTACAATTGGTTACCTTTTCATGCCATGTGTTGCTCTTTGGTGAGTTGTACAAGCTCACCAACACGCCTACTTATCGTTGTTCCTACCATGTACTGTTATTCTGAATCTGTCATATCATTTGCCATGTTTGCATGGATCCTACCATCTTTTCTGTTGATCTTTGGAATTAGTTAAATAAGGGAGTTTTGTTCTTTGTCTTTAGTATTAGCATGCCATGCCTTTGTTTGCCATTATAAGTTCCTGTAGCATGTTGTTTGATAGCTCTAAACATTGCAACCTGATGTTATTTCTGCCATGCACTGATTTCTGCCGTCTGTGAAACTGTTATTATTTGCAATCTTGCCATGTCCTTTTGAGCATGTTATAGTGTTTTTTGGAGATAGCTCAGTGTTCATGTTTTGTTGTGCTTTACCTGTACATCATGTACATGCCTTTTGTTTTCTTGTTGAGGTGCTGTAGCATATTGTTTTGATGCTTTCTAGATGCCTAGTTGTTGTTTTGGACAGCTTGTCCTTTAAACTTGTTTCATGTGTATGTGTTGAACCGTTGCTCCGTTTTGAGTGTGCTCTATATGAAACTTGCTTGATTTTTCACGTAGTTTCATCTTATCATGTTGCATCCATGTTTTGGGAGTGTTTGCTTGATGTTTGTATGCATTTTGCATCAATGCCATGGTTAACTTGTTTTGCTCATATCTTCTACCCATAGCTCCAAACTAAATGAACCTTATATGTAACTTGACTAGAATTTCGTGTAGATCATCTGGTGCATTTTAACTTGCTATTTAACAACTTGAACATTAGGTTTATTCAGATCTGGACCAATTTCGAAATTTGCATGTGAGGACTTACCGGATTTGTTATATGTTGTTTCCGGCCTCATTTAAACTTGCCTTGATGTGTTATTCGTGTATGCTTCATCTCTTGCCATGAGTAGCTTTAGGTAGCCTTTGTCATGCATCATGATTGGTTGTGCATCATGCCATGTCTATGTGTTGTGTGTTTACCATGTGTTTGCTTCTTTCCGGTTGTGCTCCTTCTCGTTAGTTCCTGTTTCGTTGCGATCGTGAGGATTCATTCGTCTACGCTTGGTTCGTCTTCGTGGCTTCATCTTCTTCATGGACTCGTTCTTCTTCCTAGCAGGATTTCAGGCAAGATGACCGTCACCTTGGATCTCATTACTATCATTGCTATGCTAGTTGCTTCGTTCTATCGCTATGCTGTGCTACCTATCACTTGTTCTTCAAGCCTCCCAATTTGCCATGTCAGCCTCTAACCTTTTTCACCCTTCCTAGCAAACCGTTGTTTGGCTATGTTACCGATTTGCACAGCCCCTCTTATAGCGTTGTTAGTTGCAGGTGAATTTGAAGGTTGCTCCATGGTGGACATGATTATGTTGGGATATCACAATATCTCTTACTTAATTAATGCATCTATATACTTGGTAAAGGATGGAAGGCTCGGCCTTATGCCTGGTGTTTTGTTCCACTCTTGTCGCCCTAGTTTCCGTCATACCGCTGTTGTGTTCCTTGATTTTGCGTTCCTTACGCGGTTGGGTGATTTATAGGACCCCCTTGACAGTTTGCTTTGAATAAAACTCCTCCAACAAGGCCCAACATTGGTTTTACATTTGCCTAACAACCTACTAACTTTCCCTTGGGCAGGCCAACCCAAGGGTCATCTTTATTTTAAAACCCCCGGGCCAGTGCTTCTCTAAGTGTTGGTCCGAACCGAGCCGCCTACAGGGCCACTTCGGGGAAACTCGAAATCTGGTTTTACTCATAGCCTGTCTCATCCGGTGTGCCCTGAGAACGAGATATGTGCAGCTCCTATCGGGATTTGTCGGCATAGTTGGGTGGTCTTGCTGGTCTTGTTTTACCATTGTCGAAATGTCTTGTAGACCGGGATTCCGAGACTGATCAGGTCTTCCTGGGAGAAGGAATATCCTTCGTTGACCATGAGAGCTTGTGATGGGCTAAGTTGGGACACCCCTGCAGGGTATAAACTTTTGAGAGCCGTGCCCGCGGTTATGTGGCAGATGGGAATTTGTTAATATCCGGTTGTAGAGAACTTGACACTAGATACGAATTAAAACGCATCAACCGCGTGTGTAGCTGTGATGGTCTCTTTTTGGCGGAGTCCGGGAAGTGAACACGGTGTTATGTTTGAACGTAAGTAGTTTCAGGATCACTTCTTGATCACTTCTAGCTTCTCGACCGTTTCGTTTGCTTCTCTTCTCGCTCTTATTTGTGTATGTTAGCCACCATATATGCTTAGTCGCTGCTGCAACCTCACCACTTATCCTTCCCTTGCCCATTAATCTTTGCTAGTCTTGATACCCATGGTTATGGGATTGCTTAGTCCTCATGGCTCACAGATTACTACAACAACAGTTGCAGGTACAGGTTATGCGATGATCATGACGCGAGAGCGATGCTTTCTTGTTTTGAGTTCTTCTTCTGCTTCGTCGTTCAGGGGATAGGTTCCTGGTCGACAGCCTGGGCTAGCAGGGTGGATGTCGTTTGAGTTTCTGTTTGTGTTTCATCCGTAGTCGGATGATGCTCTTATGTATGATGTTGTTGTATTCGTGTGGCAATATGTAATGGTACGATGTAATGATAGGGTCGCATATTGGGCGTGACACTATGGATGAACTAGTACAAAGGATAAATAAGCCTCGGGAGGTGAGGTGTTCTTGAGTGATGTGATGCTCGGGGTGGAATGGATCTCCCCCCCCCCCACTATGGTGGTGGCTAAGTCCTATATATAGTGGCCTTGGTCCTCTTCCCAAATATGAGCGAGAAGGGATTCCACAACGGTGGGATTTGAAAGGGGACAAGTAGTACAGTCAGTAGTCTTCGCCTGCAAAAAGCCTCTGGTCGTGACGCTGCGGTGGGCTCGGTGATGACCTCTGTCCTGTCGTCCTGGCGGTCTTGGTCTTGTGCAACAGAATGGAAACCTTTGGCTGATTCCTCGGGTATCCGCGCCTGCGGCTTGCCCGGCTTCCACCGAAGAGGAAACCTGCGCTCTGCACCCTCCTGGCGCCCCCCTGGCACCCGTCTGACCTTGGTCGTCATGACTCACGTCAGCTGACCCTCACGAGGTAGCTGCATAGATCTCTCCGCCCCTCAAGAGCCCTTCTGAGGAGGCCGACCCCTTCAGGGGTCTTGGCGTCGTCCGCCTCGCGAGGCTTGTCCCCTCACGATGGTCTTGTGGTGTTGATGTCGAAGCTGGGTCGTACCAGATCGTCGATGGAGCCACGTGGTAGGCCGCAGGCAAGCAGGACTAGATACCCCCAAGTCCAGGACGCCGACAGTAGCCCCCGGGGCCAAGGCGTGCTCGGACTTGAATTCCAGGTGAAGCCAAAGGGCAAGGATGGAGTGCTGCGGGCCCTATCAGCCGGCCGACCTGAAGACACGTGGTGGTTGATGGGATGTGGGCGTCTCCACTTCCCCATGCTGCCTTGATATCTGGCAGACCCAGCAGCCGCCTGTGGTCAGTGCAACTCGCCCTTCGAGGTGTACCGTGCCCAGCTCTTGTTTCTTCCCCCCAATCTTGCCGACGCGCCCATATATTTGGTGCCAGCGCCTTGCTCTTTCTTGGTATCCGCCATGGCCCCCAAGCTAAGGAATAAGAAGGTGAAGCGCGCGCGCCGGCCGGTCCTCCGCCGGTCCTAGAGCCAGCCCTCGAGCAATCGATGGTAATCAATATCGAGGGGCTGGACAAGGTTCGCCATGTGCTCGCCGCCCATTCCAATGAGTGGGGAGGGGGGCGACGGTTGCTTGCCCTGCGTCTTGGCGAACCAGAGAGATGAGTGCCACTGAGATTCCCGTCCATATTCATTCTCTTCTGGCTGGGTTGATTCCTCCCTTCTCCCCTTTCTTCAACGCCGTGATGTCGCACTACCAGATCCATCTGCTTCATCTGGACCCTCGCTCCGTCATCCTCCTCGCCGTCTTCGCCTTCCTCTACGAGGCCATAGTGGGCATTACTCCCTCCGTGGCCTTATTTCGGCATTTCTTCCTGCTCCGGCTGGTGGACGCTCATCAGCGCTCTGGGTGCACGACCTTTGAGGACATGGCTACGACTGCCGGCTCGGGGATCGACTTCGAGCTCTCGCCTGTCGCGAGAGGATTCCGGAAGTAGTGGATTCTAATGGACGCCCACGCATTCAGCCCCCTACTCACGATTCCTGGGTTGTTGGCTTCGCCAAGCTCCGTCTGGCGCCATCAGAAGCTCACTGACCGGCGTCTTGCTTTCGTCTGGAAGAGGTTGGCGGGACTTCAGGAGCTAGGGGTGACGATGCCAATGGTGGTGAAGGAATTCGTGAAGCAGCGCATTGCTCCTCTCCAGTGCCATGCTCGTCCGATGTGGGACTTCACCAACGCTGAGGATCCGATGAGGTTGCAGAAGTCGTCGCTTGCTGCCGATACCTTGAGCGTGGTGCTCAAGCTCCTGACTGGCGAGCCCGAGCCTGCTTACCTCCCGGGGGGTGGCTGCCTTCTTTATCTGTGCTCAAACAAGGAGGCCTTTGCGGGCAGATGCCCCTATTTGATGAGTGGGGGTTGCTTCCCGAGGGCATTGAGGGGCCCCACGACAATCCTGTCTTTGTGGCCCCTCTCCTGATTGCCCCTACCGCGTGCGCCCCAAGTGTGGAGGCAGGGGGCGCGCGCCTCCGCCAGCTATCGAGAGCTCCTCCGGAGGCCCGACCTTGTTAGAGACTCGTGAGCCTCAGGCCTCCGGGGTTCCGGAAGGGGCTGCTGCAGGGCCTGCGCTACACCAGGCTCCGAGGGCAGAAGCCTCTGACGCCCGGGACGATGGCTCCAGAGCTGCCGCTGGCGATGAGGAGCCCACCAATGGCCTCGGAGCTATGAGCCAGGAAACCACGTCGGGCGCCCCAACCCTCGGGACCTCTGCTCCGGATACCACGCCGGACGCTCCCTCTCCTGAGGATCGCCCATCAGGACCGGGTCGGCGCTGCCTATGCCTTGAGTCGCTCCTGAATAGGAAGAGGTCCCCATGCCGCGACGATGGCACCCGTCGGCCGCTGAAGCCGAGGAGATATGTGGCCACCGACGAGTAAGTACCTTCGCTCCTGATCTCCAAGCTCACTGCGTTTTCTCATGGCTGGGGTTTTGCAGGATCTTCATGAAGAAAAAACCACGGGAGGCGGACACTCCCAAGAGCTCCAGCGCAGTGCAGGCGTGTAGCCCCCAGCGCCCTGAGCCTACCAGGGCGTGAGTCCGGCTCTCTCCAGCTTGACGCCGCGAGGGTGCACCGGAACCGAGCCCCATGTTCTCCCTCACGACTCTGTCTGCGAGGTGAAGGGTGCACAGGTGATCCTCCCTCTTGTCCTTGCCGGCAGGGGGCGTCCTCCGGGCAGCCTTCGTATTCAAGTTGCCGGTCCCACCAGCCAACCCCCAGCCGGCGGCTGGAGGAGCCCCCAGCGCCCCCCGAGCGACCTCCGGAGCCGGTGAAGATCTTGGCGACGAGCTGGCGCTTGCTCGCGGGCGCAGCGCGGTGCCACTACAAGAAATATGTCAACTAGTGACCTTCTGTCAGTGACCCTGGAAGAATTGGTCATAGATCTATGACCATTTCACACCAATTGGTCAAAAACTGTTCGGGGGGCTCCAAACCCTAAACAATAACGACCATTTTGGTCAGAAAGGTCATAATTTCCTTACACGAAATGGTCATAAAGCAGATAGCACATGTCCGTTGCCTTATTTCTAGCTGATCATGACCAATATAGATGGTCATAACCTTGTAAATTGTGGTGGGTTTCTATGACTAGGTGCCACCTCATCAGCTTTGCCTATGTGTCATGTCCATGTGGCAGTTTTTGCCCTAGGTTGTGAAGCAACCTATATTTCTGTCATTCCCAAAATTCCCAAAAAATCTCATAAATTCTTTGGGTCATATCTTCATCAAATATGTAAAAAAAACTTCCTTGCGTAGTTCAAAAATAATTCAAAAATATTCATTTTCCTATCCTATTCAGAAAAACACTTTGTGAAGGAAGTACCACTTTGGCATGTCCAAATGGTATCCATTTTCTACAGTGCTTTCTTATGCCCAAATAACCATCCTCCACCAAATGCCAGCTCAATCCATTCATTATTTTGAGCCCAGCTTCAACATTCGTATTTATGTCCAGTGTGGTACTTTGCAAAGCAAGTACCACCTAGGCTCCTCCTTTTGAGCTGAAAATTTGTGAAGACGGTCTTCTTAGTAACTGATCATCCTCAGCCAAAACTCACGCCCATTAGCCATGTGCATTTCCCGTACCGCTGATCAAACACTTGGCTGCTTATTCATGTTTGAGCATCGATCGGTCTCCTGGTGAGAATCTTATGTTGTGATTTTCTTCCTAGCACCTACCTGGGGAGTGCCCAACCCACTAGACATGCCTAGGCCGCCCAGAACACATGGCAACGCCATGGTCACGCGGTGACCACGCGGAGGGCATGCGAGCTTACGCGCTCTAGAGTTGGGGCCCTCGGCCACCGTCCAAACCTCGATGTATCGCCACCAAACCATGTATTTCTGATTAAATAGATACTTATGTACCTAGAAATAATTTTTGGAAAAAATAAAGAGCAAACTATGAGGCAGCTGCAGTTCAAATTTGACCCGCTTCCTACTGAATCGGCGAGAATTTCTCTTTTTCACCAGAGGTGGATCAAAACTATTGACACCCAACCATTTTCTCAATTGTGCATTAAATATGGCCTAGTATTTTATAAAATTGATTTGGTCCAATTTTGCAACGAATATATGGTAGGTCCTTCACAAAAAAACTCATTTCGGGCACTCGGAAAATGGAAAATGCATTTTCGGTGAAAATAAAATGAAAACTCCCTTAGGCAACATTGTTTGGAATTCCAAGATGCACCCTTGTGCACAATATGAGATCATTTGAACAAACTATGCCATGAATGTGGCCATAAGATTGATCATTTGGCTTGAAAGCCATGAATCTTCATGCATGATAGCTCATTTCTGAGAACACTTTTTAAAATAATTGCCGTATTACAAGTTTATTATTTTTCCTGGAAACTTGGTCACATATAATGACACAATGCGAAGGTTTTCCAATTTTTCATTTTTTGAACTTTTTATGCCCGTTTGAAAATGCGATCAAAACGGCGGGCTTGACCGTTCCTAGCTAGTGGTTGAATCTTGGAAACTTTTTCACGTTTCTCTGATTAAATAGATACTTATGTACCTACAAATGATTTTTTGGAAAAAATAAAGAGCAAACTATGAGGCAGCTGCAGCTCAAATTTGACCCGCTTCCTACTGAATCGGCGGAAATTTGTCTTTTTCAGCAGAGGTGGATCAAAACTTTTGACACCCAACCATTTGGTCAATTGTGCATTAAATATGTCCAAGTATTTTTGAAAAATGATTTGGTCCGATTTTGCAATAATTATTTGGTAGGTCCTTCACAAAAAAACCTCATTTGGGGCACTCGAAAAATGGAAAATGGCTCTTTTGTGCAATGAAAGTGAAAACTCCCTTAGGCAACATTGTTTGGAATTCCAAGATTCACCCTAGTTCACAATATGAGATTATTTGAATAAACTATGCCATGAATGTGGCCATAAGATTGATCATTTGGCTTGAAAGCCATGAATCTTCACGCATGATAGCTTGTTTCTGGGAACGCTTTTTTAAAATAATTTCCGTATTACAAGTTTATTATTTTCCTGGAAACTTGGTCACATAGAATGACATAATGCGAAGGTTTTCCAATTTTTTGATTTTTTTGAATATTTTATGCCCGTTTCAAAATGCGGTCAAAACGGCGGGTTTGACCGTTCCCAGCTAGTGGATGAATCTTGGAATTTTTTTGGTGTTTCTCTGATTAAATAGATTTTTATGTACCTAGAAACGATTTTTGGAAAAAATAAAGAACAAACTATGAGGCAGCTGCAGTTCAAATTTGACCCGCTTCCAGCTGAATCGGCGGGAATTTGTCTTTTTCACGAGAGGTGGATCAAAACTTTTGACATCCAACCATTTGGTCAATTGTGCATTAAATATGGTCTAGTATTTTTGAAAAATGATTTGGTCCAATTTTGCAACAAATATATGGTAGGTCCTTCATAAAAAAACCTCATTTGGGGCACTCGAAAAATGGAAAATGGCTCTTTTGTGCAATGAAAGTGAACACTCCCTTAGGCAACACTGTTTGTAATTCCAAGATGCACCTTTGTGCACAATATGAGATCATTTGAACAAACTATGCCATGAATATGGCCATAAGATTGATCATTTGGCTTGAAAGTCATGAATCTTCACGCATGATAGCTCATTTCTGAGAACCCTTTTTAAAAATAATTTCCGTATTACAAGTTTATTATTTTTCCTGGAAACTTGGTCACATATAACGATACAATGCGAAGGTTTTCCAATTTTTTGATTTTTTTATGCCCGTTTCAAAATGCGGTCAAAACGGCGGAAATGACCGTTCCTAGCTAGTGGTTGAATCTTGGAATTTTTTTGGTGTTTCTTTGATTAAATAGATACTTTTGTACCTAAAAATGATTTTTTGAAAAAATAAAGAGCAAACTATGAGGCAGCTATAGTTCAAATTTGACCCCCTTCCAGCTGAACCGACAGAAATTTGTCTTTTTCACGAGAGGTGGATGGACAAGTTTTAAGACACAAGTATTTGGTGAATTATACATAAAATATGGTCTAATATTTTCTAAAAATTATGCAGTACAATTTTGCAACAAATATATTGTAGGTTCTTCAAAAAAATCATTTTGAGCACTCAAAAAATAGAAAATGGCTCTTTGTGCAATGAAAGTGAAACCCCCAAAATCAACATTGTTTGTCATCCCAAGATACACACATGTGAGATCTGGCCATCCATACAGCCATCCACCCGTCCATCCAACCCAGTGCAGCAATCACTCCCCGATCCAGATCCTACCCTAGCCTCCGCCTCTCTCCCCGATCCAGATCCAACCCACCTCTCCCCCTCCCCACCGCCTCCCATCCACGCGCCACAGCGCCAAAGCCCAAGCTGCTCTCCGCCGCCTCCAAATCTCTCTGCCTCCCCGCCGCCTCCAAATCTCTCCGTGCGCTGCCGGCCCCAAGAAGGCCGCCAAGCTGCTCTCCACGGCGCCCGCCGTCGCCGTCGCCCGCTCCCCCAAAGCCCGCGCCGCCGGCTTCGTCGCCAGATTCCTGCAGCACCCCACCAGTCACCGCCTTGCCCGAAGAGCTCATACGTCTCCCCTCCGCTCCCGGCCTCGCCGTCCCTGTCGAGCAGCGAATCCTCCCGCCGCAAGACCCCGCCCGATTCTGGCATCCTCCAGTGGCGCCCAACACACCACCGTGATCCCCTCCCTGCCGTCTTCCTCCCCCGCACGAGCCACTTGAATCCTTCGCAGGTATGTTGTCCAGTATATGAGTGAATCGATGGGCGTGGCTGTGTGTATGTGTGTGTGACATCGAGGTTTCCTGCAGGTCAGTGGTGACTGGGCTGGAGACGCTGCTGCCCCTGCACACCGCGGTGGCGTCGGCGCGCCTCAAGTCCTACATCGCCATCGACTCCACCTGCTGGTGCTCCATCTCCCAAGGTACTAAACCCACCGTCAAGATCCCTCTTAGCTGCACCTTGCACAATATTAGAGGCCACCAGCCAATAGAGAGAATCTATATAGCTTAACGTGATGGGCAATTGCAGCATAACAGTACGTATATCTAGCTTCATTGGTAGCAGCATCGTGTGGGGTGTAGTCCATTGCACTCTCAACGTCTTCTCCCCAGCTGAAATGCATTTACAGACCATGCATTAGTTTTATTTCCTCGGCAAATGTATTATGTGTTCGCAACTTGAAAACAACATGACAAATTGCAAGTATATGAAGAACACGTAACATGATAACTACGACTAAATAACTGAACTTGCAGAGATGTTTCTCTGTTCCGTTTCTTGGTTGTGTACAGACAACGACACTGAACTAGCATTCAGTTTAGGCTACAAATGTTTGCAGAAAACATTCAGTTGCATATAGGACGTGCCCCTCTTTTGTTGCTAGCATTGTTGTATCTTAATATTTCTTTCATTTATTATCTAGGGAACCATATATGCAAGCTAGAGTTTAGGATATAGATTTTTGCAGAGTTTAAGTATGGAACTTTTGATAAGTTGTTAAGCATTTGGTAATCTCTACGACATGATGCACACAACCACAAATCTCCTTTGTGTGACGGAAACTGTCAGACTAAATAGATCATGTTCAGTGTTTCTTGTGTGTGTTTTCTACACACACACACATGGTCCTTCCTTTTAAATCTCCTCTCCTGCTTACTAACATAGTGCTACACACGTACAGTAGTTGAGTAGTTTCAGACCTACAAGACACACAAGCAGAATGAATTGATGTGTTTATATGCCATGGAACTTACTTTACTTAAACATGTTACTGTTGTGTCATAGAAAATTTAATTTATATCTACTGTTTTGTCCAGATTAGAAATATGTGTGATGTGTGCTTTCAAAAACTAATGCTATATGTAGGCTTAAGAAACCGAGCAAGGGAAACCATTATATCCCTTTGTTTTGTATACTGTAATTTATATCTACTAGCATTGTTGTGTGCGTCTGTATGAGTTAGAGCGCATTGCTTGTCTAACACATATGCTGATGTCTTGTGAATCAGCTAGAGCTGCTCTCCTTCTACCTGATTGAGCTGAGCCTCGTGGACTACAAGATGCTTAGGGTTCACCCCCATCTCTGTTTCTATCTATCGCCATCCTACTTGTTGGCTCTTCAGCAACACCAGAGACCATTGCGTCTGGATTATGTAGGTGTTTCGTGGATCTGGGATCTTCTTCAATAATGTCGAATTCATTGAGCAGTGTTCCTGATGGCATGTTACCTTGAATAATAATGTTGACAGGAGCATTTTTGGTTGTACGTTTGCGACTTCTTGCTTGAATCCCAAAGTTTCAGATCAACGTGGGGTTCAATGTTTGCTGTCCATTCTTATTGTCCGTCTTAGATTGTTCCCGATTCACTGAATCAAGTTGCCTGACCTACCTATCAGGCAGGCTCACATAGCTGTAGCTGCCTTGTCCTTTGCAGTTGGACATTTGACGCCCAAGTGCCAGCCATTTTATTCTTACACCAACTTATGAAGGAGTATATTGTCTGTGTGCTTGTGTGAATATATTGGAGTACATTTTTATCATGCTGCTGTAATATGTAGTGTAGTATCTATATAGTGCAGTATTCAAACATGTATGCTGTTGTAGTTCAGTATTTATATTCAGTAACAGCTGTATCTTGCTGACCTATTTTCTAGGCCGCATGTTTTGTATTTTGCATGAGACATTCTCGCTGGAATGACATGATTTTGGTTTAATTCTTCTGACCAAACATGTGTTTTATGTTCAGTATTTATGTACTGCTCTTGGATTCGTTTTGATTTCCGCCGGGTGTTTCTGTTGCTGGCTCCAGGAGTCCGGGTGGTAACGCTTCTCTCTGCCGGGTGTTATTACTCTGGTGGCCACCATTCCCCTCCCCTGGTTTAGTAGAAATAGAAGGTACCACCTCATCCCCATCTCACTTTGGCTAATCTATAGATCGTGTCTTGTTCTTGTACACTGTCTTGTCTCTAAAAAATGCATTTTTTTCTCAGAAATTTTACACTATATTGATTCTCAGACCAATGATAAGATGATGAAATTTCTTACTGCCCTTCAAGGTCAATTGTGCTGCCATCTATCTTGCTAGAAAATCTTAGTTAGTTTATGCATATAAATAGGTGTTGTTACTTGTTTGCATCTGAGATTGCATAATATTGGAGTAACATGCTTAATTGGCTTGTGTACTTTGCACTAATGGACCGGTGTCTTATTCTGCAGTTTTCAAAGGTTGTAGGGAAGATCAAAGATGCCATCTCAGCCCTGGCAGTGTCAACAGTGGACGATGATAACGATGAAGTCACAGCGCGAAGCCCTCCTAAAGTGCCTTGAGACGGCTGCTCGGACTGGTTCCTGAACAGAAAGAAGGACTACAAGGACGTGAGGTTCTCCCATGTCGTCTCCAACGCCGTCGACATGAAGCTCAGGGATGACCTTGGGAGGCTCAAGAAGATCAGATATAACCTCGTCGTTCCCTGTTATTTCCCCCCTTACTATTGGTTGATATATGACTATGTGTTAGATTCAACTACTGAAGATGCTTGCACTTCATATCAGGACTAGCAGTTTGTGTCTTGCCTGGTAGTATACAGTTTAATTTGCTATTATTAGCTAGGGTTGTTGATAGACTTAATTTTCTGCTGGAAGTCAAATCTCCTAAACACTAGAATGCCTGAAATGTCAGGGTAGCAAGTACTAGCCCTGTGCTTCATTCTATGTACCGTTCTGGTGTCTGTGCATGTATGGGCTAGCTTTTTGTGTAGAATAGTGAGTTGATGCTTCTTTCTACAGAAATACAACATGTTAGCTCTATGGATGTTTATTTACCTGCAACTTCTGCTAGCTCTAACCTGTGCTTCATTCAATTCAGTCAAATCTTTGGGGTGTTGATACACTACTGTGCAAGTTCTATGGTATGTGAGTTCCTTCTATTGCTGCAAGCATTAACACAATATGTCATGTGCAGGGAGCTCCGCATCCGAGTCTCGTCCATCCTCGGCAGCAAGGAGCTGGGCAAAGGGAGCAAGCAGCGCTACTGGTTACTTGGGGCCAGATCGAGTAAGATGGCGCACCATTGCGTGTGGCGGCCTATTTTGCTTCCAAGAGCAGTACTATTTATTTGAAATGAGATGTACTCGTCTACTGCCTAGTAAACAATACTGCCTAGTACTGTTTATTTTGCTTCCAAGAGCAGTACTGTTTATTTTGCTTCCATGGCATGTGGTGGCCTATTTTGAATGATTGTCATGTACTGTGTTGTAATGAGCTGTAGGTGTGAAATGAAATTTTATCTGCTGTTGTATGTGTCATTTTCCTCTAATGTGTTGTGTACATTTTACTTGAACATTAAATTCTTCAGAAAATGTTCTTACTGGACCTGATAGTGGCCACGACCCAAATATGCTTGTACTATTAAGATGCCATGGCCCAAAATAACCTGGGCTGAAAAGCTATTCAGAAGTACTATAAGCAGGCCTCGACTCAAATAGAAAATAGAAACAAAAAGGAAACAAACTATGTGGAAAGGTAAGGGCCCATGATAGAAAAGGCCCAAAAACATCAAGGAAAAAAAATCATAAATTGGCTGAATTGTTGGGCCCGGCCCATGTAAAACACCCAATCGGACCGGGCTGAATCTTGTTAGTGACCTTTTCAATTGGTCGCAATTTAGCCACGTTAGATTTCCACGTCGGATCCGACGTGGCCTGGGCAGACAGCCAGTGACCAAAACAAAAGGTCATGGGTTCAATGACATTCTATTTTGGTCGTAAACGTCTATGACCTTCTCACGGAGAAGGTCGTTAATTTCAGTTTACGACTGCCAGCTTTTGACCTTCTGTTTTTGGTCACAAAAAAGTCGCAAATGAAAAACAATGACCTTTCAGTGACCAATAGTCAAGGTCACAAGTTGACATATTTCTTGTAGTGTGCGCTTCGGATTCTTTGGTGAAGCGATGCGTGCGATGGTCCATCTTGGTGGGGAGCTTGCCAACGTCGACACCAGGCTTGAAGCAGAGAACCGCCGGTTGTAGTGTGAATGGCAGCGGCTGAAGGTGGCCATCAACCTTGGGAAGCTTCGGCGAGACGAAGCCGAAGCGCGCGCGGAGGCCTCGTTCGCGGCTTCTCAACAAGCTTGCGCTCGCACCATGGAAGAGGCCAAGGCAGCCAACCACCGTCGCGAGGCGGCTGAGGAGCGGGAGCAAGATCTTCTGTCTTAGAGTGCTGCCCTGCTGTGCAAAATAGAGGAGCGTTGTGCCCTACTGGCCTCCTCACCAGGTGAGGTGGCCCTTGCCGATGCGGAGCTCCTGAGGCTCCATGATGACTTGATGCTGGAGGTTCTGGATCATAGCTTGGCGCTGGAAAGGCTGGAGGTGAGGGAGCAACAAGCCGCCGTGGCTGAGGATGCTGTCGCTGCCCGAGAAGCTCAGGTCCAGGTGGAGGTGGAGGAGAAGGTGGTGAAGGCACGTGCTGAGCTAGCCGAGGGGCACCGCCTGGACCTGGAGCTGCTCAAGGCTGAGTTTGAGGGCCGGACCTCCGTCCTAAAGACCGAGCTGCAGGCGGTGAAGCAGCGGGAGGGCGCTGCCCGGGAGGCACTGGCTTCCGCCCTGGATTCTGCTCGCACCGAGATATCCTCTCTTCGGAAGCAGGCCGAGGACACTGCCTCCCTCCTAGAGAAGGCTTTGAGTGAAAAGTGCCACCGCCTGACGCTGGAGCGCGAACACGGCCTCATGCTCCAGGGCCTGCGCATCAGAGGCAACAATGCCTTGGGTGCCCTTTGCGATGAGAGCGCTCCTCACCCGCACGAGAGCGACTATGCCAGCCATCTCCGCTTCTTCACAGATATTGTGACCCGCATGGAGGACCAGGCCGCAAAAGCCCGCCAGCTCGTTAAGGAGAGGAGCCGGGGCCTCCTTGGGCGCGCGCTCTCACGCATCTCCAGCAACCTCCTGAACCTTGACTCCCACTTCGACTTCAGCACCGTGCTAGCCCCCGTACCTGCGGCCACCCAAGACAAGCTTGCCAAGTGGGTGGATGGTCATGTGGATGCTCTGGTGAAGGAGCTGACTCCCGAGGATGACACGGCCGTGCTCGCAGCCAAAGGAGCTGGCGCGGGTGGAGATGACAAGGAGGGTGGCAGCTTCAGCACAAGCAGCATGGATGGGAGTGGTGAAGAAGGCGTGTCTAGCTAGGCCTGTATTTCTTTTGCTTTAACCTGTATAACAAAAACTCAAACATATTCTTGTGAGAGCATTTTGGGAAGGGGGTGCCCCTCATGATGTGTGACATTGTTAAAGACTTTTGAAGCGACATCTGGAGCAAGGCCCCGCGGGGCTGTTGGTTGCTGAGAAAGGTAGTTTTTTATGACTTATCTTAGGTTTCGGGGGCTTGGCGTCGCGGCCGGGTCCCTTCTTCTGAGGTGAGCCTGCTGCGGGCTCGCGAGGCCCTGTGTCTCCCGAGGGGCCTGCTGGCCTGCTGGAGAGTGCCTCGTGAGGAGCCAACTGCCAGACCATGGCAAGGTGGGCGCGCGGGGCGACCGCACCTTTGAGCCCCCGAGGGCGTTCAGCCCCAGCGTGCATACCGTACCCAGCCCCCACCCGTGAGGCATTCGAGGGCAGGGCGGCGGTCACGAGTTCCAAGAAACAAACGCAAGAACTGAAGGCAAGAGAGCGACATGAACGAGAAAAAGGAAAACTCCCCCCGTTTTATAAATGCACAGGGAACAAAGCGCTTCAAAAAAAGTCGGCAAGCAAGTACAAAAAGGGAGGCAAAAAGCAGGCGGCCGTGTCCGGCGCCTAACTGGTCTTCAGTCTTCAGTATTTGGTCTTCTCACCAGCTCGGAGCTAAGTTCTTCCACTGGCTGGGCATAGTCATTGGGGACAGTGTTGATGGCCAGCGCGGAGCATGGTGCTTCCACTAGGACGTGGGTGGGAGCCCCCATGAGGCCCCAGGGCGGGACTCAAGAGACTCCGGGGCATGTACAGTCCCACTCATTATTACGTGAGAGATTCACGAGCGGAGACCTTCACAGGCCGGAGCCTTGCTTTATGTTGCTCGACGAGGACCCCGTCGTGCGCTACCCCTGACCACCATTGGGGAGACCGGAAATAAGGACAAGACGAAGGGGCCAAGGGGACGCTAACGGCATCATCGGCAACCGTAGGCCCCCTGCCGAGGGGAAGGGCTCGTTGGCGCCTTACCCGACAGGGAACCTACCTCCAGGCTGGATCCTGCTCTGCACAGGGCGGGGAGGGCCCTGCCGCTGGGCTTCCCCCGCGCTGCTCCCAACGTCCTTTGTGCTCCTGAGGAGGGTCTGCCGTCCTATGGATCCTGGTGGTCACCGCGTCTTGGTTTACCTGCGATCCATGGTCAGTGTAAGCGTGCCCTTGCGGCGTTAACTGTACCCAAAGGCTGCCGTTGTTGGGGGCATTGGCAGGGCTTGGTGGTGGTTCGAAGGAGATCTCGGCCTCGTGTATGTCCAGAGCCTAGCCTGGCATGGGGGATCAACTGGGGCCCCATCCTAGTGCATGCCTTGGATCCATCACGACGAGAACGTAGGCTTCAGGGCTGTTCGGACCAGGGGCGCCGCCTGGCCGCCTAACGCTCCCGCTTCCTTCTGCCATCCTTTGGTCCTACTGGCCAGGGGCCGGCACTCCTGCGAGGCCCCTGGTGGTGTCGTCTGAAGCACCCCGACGCCGAGGGGGCATGTTCGGGGCGGTGCGGGCTGCTCCATGAGGCTGGTCGGCAACGAGAAGCTCTTTGTGGTCCTTGGGAGGGGGCGCGTGGTTGTGTCGGGGATGAGCGCGCACCCCCACCATAGCCTGCGACATGGGGAGGGTGCAGAACGGTGCCTGTAAGTGCATCTAGTGCCACCCCTAGTTGGTTTTGGAGTATTGACGACAAAGTTGGTTGAGGGACTAATGCGTTTGTGAGAATTGCAGGATAACGCAGGTAGTGTCCCTCATTGATTCGGTTTACCTACCGGAGATGACCCCTAAAAATGTATGAAGACATTGACGACAATGGTGCTATGAGAAGATATTCATATTGAAGACTATGACATGAGAAGACATTGCGTGAAGACTATGGAGCATGAAGACTGTGTGGTTTCGTTGTTTCCTTTTCTTCTTTGTTGAGTCATAGGATCCACCGTACTGTTAAGTGGGGTCCAAGTGAACTAAGTCAGAGTGACTGAAGTGATGCTCAACCCAAATCCTATGTCTTCGAGCGAAGACAATGAGAGCAAATCTTATCCAGAGTTGGATGAGTCAGCTTTGCTTGTAGCCCAAGTAAAGTTGCCGTGTGTGTTTGAAATCTGACCGTTGGAACACGTGTCAGTTCCTTAGTGACCCAGGGTCATTTCGGACAAATCAGGTCGGGTTGCCTAGTGGCTATAAATAGCCCACCCCCTACACCATAAATTGGTGGCTGCTCAGAGTTAGTATACGGCTTTTGTCGTTTGAGAGCAACCCACCTCGAAGCATTTGAGAGAGAGAAATCCTTGCGAGGACAAAGCCCAAACACCCAGAGCCAAAGAGTGTTAGGCATCACTGAAGTCTTTCTGTCTGTGTGACCTGAAGACTTATTACACTTGAGGACTGTGTATCCTCCAGCCGGTTAGGCGTCGCGTTCTGAGCATCCAAGAGTCATTGTGGATTGCCGGGTGAACGAAGTCTGTGAAGGTTTGGAAGTCTACCTTGAAGACTTACCAGAGTGATTGGGCGAGGACTAAGTGACCTTAGCTCAAGGGGAATAAGGTGAAGACACGGTCTTCTGAGTTGAATCTCAGCCTCCCTAACCAGACGTACAGTTGTCACAGCAACTGGAACTGGTCCAACAAATCCTGTGTCTTCAACAAGCAACTGGTTCTATCTCTTCCCTCCTTTACTTGAGTTTGTCTTCGTGAAGTCATTGCTTATCGTCCTATCTGATTGGCTTCATTGCTTGACTACTATTGTTGATTGGCTTCATACTATCTTCCATCTTGATCCTACAAGCTAGTTGCTATTAATCTTCAAACGTTAATGCTATTGCATACTTGATTATGGCTTGCTTGTTGTAGTTTATCTTCCGCTGCATATCAATTAGGTTGTTTCGATTGTTTGTCTTTGAAACTTCTATGTTTTGAAGACTTTCATGAAAATCGCCTATTCACCCCCCCTCTAGTCGATAACTAGCACTTTCAATTGGTATCAGAGCAAGGTACTCCCTTGTTCTGTGTGATTCGGTTTAACCACCTGGAGTTTAGCTATGTCGACTGCAGGGATAATCAAAGTCTCCGCTGCTTGCCCCGTGTTCGATGGAACAGAATATCCCTACTGGAAGAATAAGATGCGCATGCATCTTGAAGCCATTGATGTCGACCTCTGGTATGTCGTCAAGAATGGCGTTCCCAAAACTGGTGAAGGTGTCACCCCTACTGATGTCAAGAAGTTCATTCAACTGGACTCGACTGCAAAGATCATCATTTGTGGTCATCTGACCAAAGGACAGTATGGCCATGTGAGTGCTCTAGAAACGTCAAAGCTAGTCTGGGACTGGCTGTCCAAGGTCAATGAAGGCGTCTCTACACAGAGAGACCAGAGGATCAGTGTTCTTCGCAATCTCTTCAATCGCTTCAAGAGAAACGACAATGAAAATGTCCAGCTCACGTTTGATCGCCTCACCGACATCACAAATGAGCTTCAGGCTCTCGGCGCCACTGAGATCACCAAGCATGAAATTGTCAAGACACTGCTGAGATCACTTGACACCTCCTTTGACACCCTTGCCCTCATGATACAAGAACGTCCTGACTTCAAGACACTCGATCCGTCTGATATACTTGAGAGGCTCAACACACATGAGTTCCAGCTTTCTGAGAAAAGAGATATCTATGGCCCCAACTATGGCCGAACTCGTGCTTTGAAGGCAAAAGTTGTTTCCTCATCTGAAGAAGAAGAATCTAACTGCGGTTCTGATGATCCTGAAGACATTGGAAGGGAGCTTGCTATGCTTGTGAAGAAGTTCCAGAAATTCACCAAGAAGAAGGGCTTCAGAAAGTCTTCACGATCCAGTTCAAGAAATGATGAAGCTTCCACTCAAGACAACAAGAAGAGAACATGTCACAAGTGTAAGAAGCCTGGGCACTACATCTCTGAGTGTCCTCAGTGGGACAACGAGAAGAAGAAGAAGAAGAGCAAGGAATATGACTCCGATGACAAGAAGAAGAAGAAATCTTTGAAGTCTTCTTCCAAGTCCTCATCAAGGTCTTCATCTCACAAGAAGAGCTCATCTGGCAAGGCTCGTGCTTTTGTTGGCAAGGAAATGGATTCAGAGGAGGAGTCTGCGTCTGAGGAGGCAGTGGTGGAATCTGAAGCTGAGTCCGACTCTGGCGTTGCAAGTCTGGCTCTGGCCACAGCCTACGTCGCAAAGTCCATCTTCAACACTGAAGACAATGACTCCCACACCAATGCTGATGATGACAAGGACGGTCTTGCTCCCACCTACTGCTTCATGGCACGCGGTGCCAAGGTAAAATCGCACGATGCTTACTTTCAAACATCAAGTGAAGATGACTCTGATTGTGAATCTAAACCTAGCTACAAAACACTTGCTAAAATTGCTACTGAACAACAAAGGGCTATGGAACATACTCAAAAACTGTTAGACAAAAGCGATGACCTGTTGGACGCGGAAATGACACATTCACAGTCCTTAGTTGAAGACATAAAAAATCTTCATGCTAAGTATCAAGAACTTGAAAGTCTTCATGAGACGCTCTCAACCACTTATGAAAAGCTCTCCTATGATTATCTTCAAAGGAAGCAAGAGCTTGAGAAACTGAAAGTGACTCATGAAGATCTTCAAAAAGAGAATGAGTCATTTCGCGCTCAACAGATCAGTCCCGCTCAGGATGAATTCGAACCACCATGCTTAAAATGCATTGAGCGTGATAACGCTACCTCTATTGCTGAATGTTCCACTGCTGCTACTGTTGCTCTGTCTTCAACTACTGATGTGGTAACTAACCCCTCTTCTGAGGATACCACTACTATTGCTGATGAAAATGCTAGGTTGAAGACATTGCTTGAAACAGGGATGTATAAAAGTCTGAAAGGGCATCAGACACTTTGTGATGTCCTCAAAAAGCAGATTCTGAACCGAAACCCTAGGAAAGAGGGTGTTGGGTTCGAGAGGAAAATGAATGCTGATGGTTCCTACTGGAAGCCTGAGCAGTATCCCAAAACCACATGGGTTGCTGCAAAGGAACCTTCAGTGGATCCATCTACTTTATCTGGATTTACCTGTGCTAATCCTATTATCATTGATGAATCCTTTGATGCAAACTATAAACTGTTCAAAAATCAGAATGGTGAAGTGTTTGCCAGGTATATTGGTACTAACTGCAGGAATGGACCTCCTATGAAGAAGATCTGGGTTCCCAAAAGCTGCCTTGAGAATCTTCCAGTGAATGTCATCATGACACCACTAGGGAAGAAGACAAACCCCAGACCAAAGGCATCATATGGTCCAACGGCTACTTACGAACACAGGACTCACTTGAGTCACCCTAACGCCAATGTTTTGCAGGGAAATCATACTCAGACTCATGAATATGAGCGTGTGTCTTCAAATCGCTATGTTCATAGAACCAAGAACTTTTCTGCTTATTCACATGAGTATCATTCATCTCCTGCAAGGCTATTTGCTAGGGCTTCAAAGCCGAAATTCTCAGATGCTGCACTTAGACTCATTGCTTCTAAGCCACCCCTGAAAATGTGGGTGGTGAAGAAGAATTAACTCTCTTTTGCAGAATGTGGTCTCCAGCCAGCAATCAATGGCGTCCGATAGAATTGCTGGGGACCTAAAACACAAAGGGACGCATGATAAAATAACTTAATATGTATTCCACATATGAATCACTTACCTGTCATACTGTGTGCTAACTTTCATCTATGCTGTGATAATCCATGTATGCAACAACTGCTTATGCTTCACAACATACCTTGTGAAGCCTATCCTCCTAACTGCACTATAGGGCATGTCACCAAAAGCTTCAGAATGGATTATTGACAGCGGATGCACTAATCATATGACTAGTGATCAAAGTCTTCTCATGGACTCAACCTTACGTCCATCCGACAAGAGTCAAATCACATTTGCTGACACTGGTAAAGGCAAAGTATTGAGTCTAGGTAGAGTTGCAATCTCAAAGGATCAACACATGGATAAAGTGATGCTTGTTGAATCCCTTGGATTCAACTTAATGTCTGTCTCAATGCTTTGTGACTTAAACATGATTGTGATATTTGGAAAATATCATTGCCTTGTACTAATGGAATCTGACAAATCTCTAGTCTTTGAAGGGTATAGGAAAGGTGATCTATACATGGTAGATTTCTCAGCAGGTCCAAAACTTGCCGTATGTCTTCTTGCTGAAGCTTCAGAATGCTGGCTATGGCATCGAAGGCTGGGGCATCCTGGCATGAGGAACTTGCACACTCTCGTCAAAAAGAAGCATGTCATAGGCATCGAAGGTGTCAAGTTCAAGAAAGATCATCTGTGTGGTGCCTGCGAAGCTGGAAAGATGACAAGGGCCAAGCATCCTTCGAAGATAATCATGACAACATCTCAACCCTTCGAGCTGCTACACATGGACTTATTTGGACCTACCCACTACTCCACCCTCACAACAACGGCGTGTCTCTATGGCTTCGTCATTGTTGATGACTACTCAAGATACACATGGGTGCACATAATTCTCTACAAGACTGAAGTACAAGATGTCTTCAGACGATTCGCCAATCGAGCAATGAACAACTATGGCGTCAAGATCAAGCATATCATAAGTGATAACGGCACTGAATTCAAGAACAACGGGCTTGATCTTTATCCGGATACAATGGGAATCACTCATGAATTTTCTGCTCCATACACACCTCAGCAAAACGGCATTGTAGAGCGCAAGAACAGAACCCTCATAGAGATGGCTCGAACAATGCTTGACGAGTACAAGACACCAAGAAAGTTCTGGCCTGAAGCCATTGATACAGCTTGTCACATCATCAACCGTGTCTACATCCATAAGCTTCTGGGAAAAACATCCTATGAGCTCCTCACTGGCAAGAAGCCAAATGTCAGTTACTTCAGAGTCTTTGGTGCTAGATGTTGGATCAAGGATCCCCATCACAAGTCAAAATTTGAACCCAAAGCTCACGAAGGCTTCATGCTTGGCTATGGAAAGGATTCGCACTCTTACGGAGTCTTCAACCTCTTCCACTACAAAATCGTTGAAACATTGGATGTGCGATTTGATGAAACCAATGGTTCACGAAGAGAAATTCTGCCAAGTACACTTGATGAAGCTCCTTCCTGTGAATCTATCAAGTTGATGGGAACTGGTGAGATCATGCCCTCTGAAGCACAGCCTGAAGAGGAACTTATCATCTCTGCACCAAACCAACCTGAAGACAATGCTCAGACCGAAGACAATACTTCCAATGATGACAATGATCAGCATGAGCAAGGTCTTCGTCCAGTTCATCCTCGTGTTGCAAATGAAGTACAAATTGAGAAGATAATTGACAACATCAATGCGCCTGGTCTGCTTACTCGCTCAAGAGCAACACAACTAGCAAATTTCTGTGGGCATTTTTCATTTGTGTCAATATCAGAACCCAAGAAAGTTGCTGAAGCTTTTATGGAACCTGAATGGATTCAAGCCATGCAAGAAGAACTTCAACAGTTCAAGCTGAATAATGTTTGGGAACTTGTCAAGCAACCTGACCCTCGCAAGCATAACATTATAGGAACAAAATGGATATATCGAAACAAGCAAGATGAGCATGGTCAAGTCGTCAGAAACAAAGCATGTCTTGTGGCTCAAGGATATACTCAAGTTGAAGGAATTGACTTCGATGAAACATTTGCTCCTGTTGCTAGGCTTGAAGCTATTCACATACTGCTAGCCTATGCTAATCATCACAACATCTTGCTATATCAAATGGATGTAAAGAGTGCATTTCTCAATGGCAAGATTGAAGAAGAAGTATATGTTGCACAACCACCTGGCCTTGAAGATCCAAAACATCCTGATATGGTGTACAAACTCAACAAAGCACTGTATGGCCTCAAACAAGCTCCTCGTGCCTGGTATGATACAATCAAAGACTTCCTGAAGAGCAAAGGCTTCAAACCTGGATCCCTCGATCCCACTCTCTTCACGAAGACATATGATGGTGAACTGTTTGTGTGCCAAATATATGTTGATGACAAAATCTTCGGCTGCACCAACCAGAAGTACAGTGATGAGTTTGGATTTATGATGCAAGAGCAATATCAGATGTCCATGATGGGTGAGCTGAAGTTCTTCCTTGGTCTTCAAATCCGTCAACAAAGAAATGGCATCTTCATATCTCAAGAAAAATATCTCAAAGATTGCCTGAAGAAGTTCGACATGCAAGATTGCAAAGGTTACACGATGCCAATGCCAGCCAAACATCATCTTGGTCCCGACGACAATGGTAAAGAGTTCGATCAAAAGGTATACCACTCCATGATTGGTTCTTTACTTTACCTATGTGCATCTAGGCCAGATATTATGCTTAGTGTTTGCATGTGTGCTCGATTTCAAGCGGCACCAAAGGAATCGCATCACTTAGCAGCGAAGCGAATTCTTAGATATTTGGCTTACACCCCAACACTCGGATTATGGTATCCAAAGGGCTCAAGGTTTGATCTGGTTGGATTCTCGGATGCTGATTATGCTGGTGACAAGGTGGATCGTAAGTCAACATCAGGCACATGTCATTTTCTTGGTTGATCACTTGTCTGTTGGTCTTCAAAGAAGCAGAACTGTGTATCACTCTCAACTGCTGAATCTGAATACATTGCTGCTGGATCCTGTTGTGCTCAGCTTCTGTGGATGAAGAAAACTCTCAAGGACTATGGCATCAATCTGAAGCAAGTCCCTCTCTTCTGTGACAACGAAAGTGCCATCAAGATTGCCAACAATCCAGTCCAGCACTCGAAGACAAAGCACATTGAAATACGTCATCACTTTCTCAGAGATCATGTTATGAAGAAAGATATAGATATCATGCATGTCAACACTGAAGAGCAACTGGTAGATATCTTCACAAAGCCCTTGGATGAGAAAAGGTTTTGCAAGTTACGGTGTGAGCTAAATATCTTGGAATCCTCTAATGTCCTGTGATCAGGCACACATCCTAACACTTATGCATGTTGATGACTTAGATGTGCAACACACAAAGTAATGTATATCTTCAATCAATGAAGATTTACACTCTGAATGTGAATGCATTAACATGGAATTTGACTTCGGAGCGCCACGATAATTGTGCGCCGTGTCTGGGTCTAATACTTCCTATATGGTGGGTAACGCCACCACCAAATTTCTCTGTTTGAAGTGTTTCACTCATGGCGTTATTTTGCAAAGATTTCACATTTGGTTTGTCTTCAGTTTCAATTTATCTTCGTGATCTTTCTGCGCTATAGTGATTTGATTGCACATATATATATACTAGCGTTCTGTCCTCTACAGCATTCACTTATAGCTATGTCTTCAAGTTGAATCTTTTGAACTAAGTGAATGTGATCGGACCCTAATCTTTCTATGCTTCCTATCTCAAACTCTATCTGTCCAAATCATATGCATTCTATTGAATTGTCGAATGACTTCTCTGCATCCTTGTCAGCAGAAGACATAGAGACAAAACATCAAGTCCTATTTAAATGAATCATCTAAATTGTCGATATCCGGAGAAGCCGGAACGAACATCCGACATACTTGGCGGGCGTGGGAACGTGGGACAATTCTAAGTATGTTGCATGCTTGCCACGTACCCCTCAGATGTGAACCGCCAGGGGCACCAGCGTAATTGCGCTGTGCTGCACACCTACTTATAAATATGTGTCCCCTGCGGTAAAGAAATCCTTCTTCCACCTCTTCACCTCCGTCAAAACCCTAGCACCACCGCTAGCTCGCGACGATGCCGACGACGAAGCGCTTAGCTGCCGCGACTTCTCCGACGTCGTCCTCACGCCGGCCGCGGACATCGTCCTCTCCACCGTCACCGTAGGTGTCCTCCGTCGCCAAGTTAGGGCACGGTGGGCTGAACTGCTCGGTCTCTCATTCTTCCCATCTAGCAGTTCGTCGTGCGGTAATTATAACTCTATTTTTACCACCTTTTTGATCTTGATAGATTCATCCTACTTACCGAAAGTGGTTTCCGCCTACTCAATGTTAGATCTATTCTATCTGCATCTCATAATGCCTAGTCTATTCACTTAGATTTCCTATCTAGTTTGATTCCTCACTTGTACTTATTCATGGATTGGTACAAATCTGGAACCAACTCACCACATATAAGTGAATGTCTTCGCATCATGAGGTCAATATCTTCAAACTGATTTATCTTCAAAATCTTCTGAGAATGCATATGATCTCTCCCCCTTCCCTCGCATCTCTAATGCTGTCACAGGTACATGTCCGTGGGAGAATCCCTTGGTTCTCATAGTCTGCATTCGTTTGCAGAATACTTACATCATCATATCAATTCTCCTGAAGCTAGTTCCTGTTTGACAGCAAGCGTAAATCTCTGAAGCCTCTGAACATATTGAAGCCATTCAGCTTGAAGTTCATGGCTGCAGAAAAATCAGTCAGGAAAGGTGGCAGACAGCGTCGTGGGGGAACTTCGAAGGATCTGCCCGAGGATCTGGCAGAAATGTATAAAACAGATCCTGAAGAAGATTACAATCAGCGCAAGACTCGAATCCAATGGATTCGACGCTATTGGGCTGAACAGTGGTACAAGTACAAGTTCGTCACCTAGGAGTATGCAGAGAAGTATGCTATCAAGAGTCCTTGAGGCGATATTCTCTATCGAGGCCTTCCCCCCAAGAACAAGGCTGAAGCCATTGCGCAAGAATTCTATCCTTGCATGGTCCATGGGCCACAGCCTGAAGAAGCCGACCCATCATCATTGCTCTGGTGTCGCGACGACAATCTCTTCAAGCACAACTTCCAGTTTGCTATGTCTTCAGCAAAGGAAAACAAGAAGTCACGGGGATTAGACTTCAATCCTGGTCCCTCTACTCCCCATGAGGATGGGACACATGAATCTGAAGAGAATAGAATTGGCCCCTTTGCAAACCTTGATGGTCTCATCTCCTACGTCTTGGTTCATGGTGCCAGAGTGGATCATCCCAACAATGATGCTGATTCTGATGAAGCCCCTGCTCCTACTCCAAGGCCGAAGAAGCCAAAGAAGGTTAAGGTTTCATCATCAGCCGCACCTCCAAAAGCTTCTCGTGTGAAGCCATTGGCCACTGCACCTCCTGAAGCCAGTGTGCAGTCTAAAGATCAATCTCGTATCTCCAAGAAGACGGAGAAGAAAATGCAACTTGTCAGGCATACTGATCAAGCTTTGACTCCTGCTGCTATTCTGCGTGAAGAACCCATTGATCTATCAAGTGATGAAGATCTTGCGGATGATGCTCTTGAGCAGCTGATAAAGAGCAAGGAAGAAGCAGAAATCTTTAGCAATTTGCCTCTCTTTGATGTGGCCATCATCCACAATTTCATTGATGAGTGGTTCGACACCCCAAATGTCAGCTTTGAAGATTTACAGCTTCCAATTGGCCTCAGCGTTTCTTTCAATGGCGCCATTGCTTCTGAGCTGGCTCTCGCTCAGTGAATCGTTGAGCTCAAGAACAAGATTTATTATGAGAAGGCTCAATTCAAGAAGCATGTGACCAAGCTAAGTGTTCAAGACGTCCGAAACTTTAAGGTCATGCTGCATGAGCTTAAAGAAGCTTTTCTGAAGAAGCACCAAGAAGCTCAAGGCTCTCGTGAGCGCATGAAGAGTTTGGCTGATAAGTGTGTGCTTGCCTACAATGAGGCTGAGAAGTGCAAGTCACTTGGCCGTCCTGGCATTGACCCCAGGATGGCAGCAAAGAAAAAGAAGAAGCTTCTTGCTGATCAGCCTGCGCCTTCAAGCCAAGAAGCTCCACGTATTATCTTCCCGAGTAGCATGACTGGCTCGAAGCCAAAGGTCACCACAACCGCTTCAGAATAGAAGAAGACGAGGGCTGCCGAGGCAGAGGCCAGAAAGAGGAAGAATACCGAAGCCTCTGATGCTGCTCCCTCCAAGAAGAAGCGCAAGACCAAGAAGAATCGGGCTGCTCCCACAGAGCCCCTTTTTGTTGAACCCATCTCAGTGATTCATCCTGCATCTGCATCCCAAGAACTTCACATGACTGTTCATGAGCCTGCTTCCACAGAGGCTCCTGAAGCTGATGATATTCCAGCAGCTGAACCCACTGCTGCTGAAGACATTGGTCATCATGACAATGTTGAAGATGATGAAGTTCTGTCTCAGATCGAATACAATGTGGTATCATCGCCTGTTCGTACAAACAGTGAACTCATCAGCATTGGTCGTCCTTTGACGCTAATTGCACAGGATGATTCATGGGCTGATCGCCCACAAGAACAAGACTCCCCCAACAATCCCCAACAACAACAAGTCACAACATCCGTACAAGCTGAAGAGGATGAGGGCCTGCCCACTTCATCTCCAAAAGCATCGCCAGTACTTCAAAGTCTTCGCAAAGGACCAAGGCCTCAAGCTCCTCTTCTGAGCGTTCCAGAAGGAGAAGTGCATCATCAACCTGTTGCACGTCAAGTGTTTTCAGAAGCCACTCCTGCTGTGAATGTCTCTGCGTCTGTAGCACCTGCTGCTGAAGACAATCCAGCTACATCAGCCGATGAAGAACGTCAAGAAGAACGTGTCTCTACTCCCCCCATTCCTGAAGAAATAGTTCATGAAGTGAACGTGTCAATGCCTGACCCTCCAGCTCCTCAAGTGGAGGTCGAAAATCCTGAAGCTGCCACAACCAACGCAAGTGAAGCCGATGACATTGTCATGGCTGAAGCTAATGTGGAGCTTGCAACAACCAGTGTGCCTGAAGCTAATGCGGCCACTTCACCTAAAGCTAATGCGTCAACTGCACCTGAAGCTAGTGAGGCTACTGCTTCTGAAGCACCTGTTGTGCAGCCTGAAGCTGCAGTTGCTGCCACTGCTCCTGTTCCGCCACCAAGACCCTATACAATTGAGCAGGCATATAACCACGGAGAGCTAACAACAGTCAGATGGCCCGTTCTGGTCCCTCCGCCTAATGTCTCTGGTCCTCAATTTGACTATCATGTTGAGCATAGGCCTCAAGTCCAGAAGCCCAAGCCAAGACTGCCAAGGTTTCCAGGTACTGCAAACTCACCAGGGTCCTTCAATGCTAATGGCTTCAAGAGCCACAACACATTCTTTGATTGCTCGAAGAACCCCTACACGAAGCCAAGAATTGCATCAGATTGGTTCTGGAGTCATCAGCAGTGAAGCTATTACTCCTGTGTTCTGTACGATCAAGGGTGCATCTTCCCTCATATGCACCTCGACACTGAAGCCATTACTGGACTCCCCTGCTTAGAAGAAGCACTTGACTGCTTTCGTGATGCTGGGCTGCTCAGTTTTGTCACAGATAAAGAACACTGGAATGAAGAACTATTGCTTCAATTCTATGCCACACTGCACATTCGCGGCTACAACAGAGATGCGAAGACTTGGGTTCTCGAGTGGATGACCGGAAACATTCATCATGAAGCCAAAGCTATGGATATCATCGAGCTTACAGGCCTGAACACTCCCGGAGAACTCTATGAACCTGGCTGTCAACATCATTGCAATGCCCTGGAAAGCATCTTTCATAGGCCTGAACCCAATATGAGTCAGATGCTGAGCATGATGAAGCCTTTGCCCCGTGACGCTGAATATCCAACAGAGTTCTTTGTTGAAGACCTTGAGTATCTGCCACGCAGCATATATCACATCATTAGGCGGACTCTATGGCCTATCAAAGGACATTCATCAGCGGCAAAGCTTGAAGGAGCTATGAAAACTTTGGTCTTCTACATTTTCAATGGCATCAACTTCAATGCACAAGATTTCTTCATCAGACAACTTGCTGCCTCCGGCTCTGATCTCTTTGGTCTGAAGTTTTATGCTCCGTGGGTCATGCGCCTCATAAAGCGACACTCTACTGTCAACTATCAACCGTCTGCTCGCAATCATGTGATTTTTCTACCTGAGGTTGATATGTCAGTTGAAGCTATATATCCTGACCCTGCCAAGAAGCCTCTTTGTCTTCAGAATGCCGAGCACCAAAGCTTCACTCAACCCATTGAAGGTGTTCAAGCAGCTACACGAATCTACCCATTGGCTGGAAATACTCGTCTGCCTCATTGAGCACCTACTGAAGCCACTGAAAGCACCATTGCCCAAAGGCCTCGGAAGCATTCTCGCATTCTCAATGATCGAGAACTTCTTGTGGCCCTTCATCAGAAACAGGATAAACATCACTTTTGGCTCAAGAGATAGATGCAAAGCCTCTTGGTGGATGTCAATTGCATTCGCAACCTTGCCACCAAGAATGCCTTTGTTGCTCATGAAACTTGCCAGCGATCATGGAAGAGTTTGACCCTGCTTAGTGCTGAAGCAGATCTTCAAGACGATGGCTTCGATGAAAGATTTCAGTTTGACTCCACTCCTCCACGGAATGCTGTCTTACGAAGAACTCCATCTCTTGAAGACTCTGAATATTCTTCCTCCGTGGCAACAGTAAATGCCAAAGTGATCAATGATGAAGATGATGCTACTTCACCACCTCCAACTACTACTCCGCGCATCGACACTGCACCAAGTTCATCTGCACCGCCACCCAACGACGACAACCCTGCTGCTTCACCTACTCATCAAGAAGACGAGTAGATGCTCTATGTCTTCAAACCTTTTTGGTCATTACTGACAAAAGGGGAGAAGCGTATGAGTTGATAGTCTTCAAACGGGTTCAAATGGGCGGTTGCGTTATATTTTGCCTCGTGCTTACAACTCTTGCGTTTTGAAACATTTGGTTCTCTGAGTTGTAACACTTAAACTTGTTGGTCGTCTGCTACTTATTTGCATTTGCATGTGCGATGATAACTTCCACACTTAGATCATCCTGCAGACGTCCATTTTTCATTATGCATGTCATCCTATATGCTATATCATTTCATGCATGATGAATTATCTTCATAAGTTGAAGTGGATCTCCACAAGTACAACCCACCATGTGCATTTTCATTCCAAAAGCAAAATTATTTATATGCACATCTTCAGGGGGAGCCCTTGCTACTTATGAAGACAAATTCCTATCCTTTACAATTTCACATACTTTATCCCCATTGAAAACTTCAACCAGTTTGTCATCAATCACCAAAAAGGGGGAGATTGTAAGTGCATCTAGTGCCACCCCTAGTTGGTTTTGGAGTATTGACGACAAAGTTGGTTGAGGGACTAATGCGTTTGTGAGAATTGCAGGATAACGCAGGTAGTGTCCCTCATTGATTCGGTTTACCTACCGGAGATGACCCCTACAAATGTATGAAGACATTGACGACAATGGTGGTATGAGAAGATATTCATATTGAAGACTATAACATGAGAAGACATTGCGTGAAGACTATGGAGCATGAAGACTGTGTGGTTTCGTTGTTTCCTTTTCTTCTTTGTTGAGTCATAGAATCCACCGTACTGTTAAGTGGGGTCCAAGTGAACTAAGTCAGAATGACTGAAGTGATGCTCAACCCAAATCCTATGTCTTCGAGCGAAGACAATGAGAGCAAATCTTATCTAGAGTTGGATGAGTCAGCTTTGCTTGTAGCCCAAGTAAAGTTGCCGTGTGTGTTTGAAATCTAACCGTTGGAACACGTGTCAGTTCCTTAGTGACCCAGGGTCATTTCGGACAAATCAGGTCGGGTTGCCTAGTGGCTATAAATAGCCCACCCCCTACACCATAAATTGGTGGCTGCTCAGAGTTAGTATACGGCTTTTGTCGTTTGAGAGCAACCCACCTTGAAGCATTTGAGAGAGAGAAATCCTTGCGAGGACAAAGCCCAAACACCCAGAGCCAAAGAGTGTTAGGCATCACTGAAGTCTTTCTGTCTGTGTGACCTGAAGACTTATTACACTTGAGGACTGTGTATCCTCCAGCCGATTAGGCGTCGCGTTCTGAGCATTCAAGAGTCATTGTGGATTGTCGGGTGAACGAAGTCTGTGAAGGTTTGGAAGTCTACCTTGAAGACTTACCAGAGTGATTGGGCGAGGACTAAGTGACCTTAGCTCAAGGGGAATAAGGTGAAGACACGGTCTTCTGAGTTGAATCTCAGCCTCCCTAACCAGACGTACAGTTGTCACAGCAACTAGAACTGGTCCAACAAATCCTGTGTCTTCAACAAGCAACTGGTTCTATCTCTTCCCTCCTTTACTTGAGTTTGTCTTCGTGAAGTCATTGCTTATCGTCTTATCTGATTGACTTCATTGCTTAACTACTATTGTTGATTGGCTTCATACTATCTTCCATCCTGATCCTACTACCTAGTAGCTATTAATCTTCGAACGTTAATGCTATTGCATACTTGATTATGGCTTGCTTGTTGTAGTTTATCTTCCGCTGCATATCAATTAGGTTGTTTCTATTGTTTGTCTTTGAAACTTCCATGTTTTGAAGACTTTCATAAAAATCGCCTATTCACCCCCCCCCTCTAGTCGATAACTAGCACTTTCAGTGTCGCCCCTCTGCATGTCGCATCAAGCAGTTCGGCGACCCGCTCTAGCAGGGCGTCACGGCCGCTCTCAAGTAGCCTACACCACAGGAGCTCGCGGGCCACGATGACCGCCGCCTGCATGTTCGCGTGCTCCCTGCACGAGTGCGGAGCAGTTGCTGCAGCGTAGTTTGCAGATCGTGCGGCTACGCGGCTGCGGCGCGGCGCCAGGGAGAAGGCTGCACCACGCGCCCCCCGCGGCCGGTTGCCCCTGGCGGAACGCGGGCCGCGAGCAGGGTTGAGTGGAGGTCTTCTTCGCCAGTGGGTGCTGCTGTGGAGGTCTGGACGACCCAGTGCTCGATGTGGGCTCTCGGGGCGTCGGCCATGGAGGTGTCCGAGCAGTGGCGGATCAAACAACGGAAGAGAGAATCCGATGCACCCCTACCTGGTGCGCCAAATGTTGGATTTCGGGATCCGGCAACCCTTGAGAGGTTCGAACTCTGGGGTGCGTGCAAAGATCTCAACCTGCCCAGCCTGCCTACTCGTGATCCTCCCTAGCCTAGCATGCAGAGCTCACAGAGACACAAAGACACAGAGATTTATACTGGTTCGGGTCACCGTTGTGGTGTAATACCCTACTCCAGTGTGGTGTGGTGGATTGCCTCGAGGGGCTATGGATGAACTAGTACAAAGGATGAACAAGCCTTAGGAGGTGAGGTGTTCTTGAGTGATGTGATGCTCGGGGTGGAATGGATCTCTCCCCCCACTATGGTGGTGGCTAAGTCCTATATATAGTGGCCTTGGTCCTCTTCCCAAATATGAGCGGGAAGGGATTCCACAATGGCGGGATTTGAAAGGGGACAAGTAGTACAGTCTATCCTGACAAAAGTAGTCTTCGCCTGCGAAAAGCCTCTGGTCGTGCCGCTGCGGTGGGCTCGGTGATGACCTCCGTCCTGTCGTCGTAGCGATCTTGGTCTTGTTGCACTAGAATGGAAACCTTTGGCTGATTCGTCGGGACTGCGCGCCTGCGGCTTGCCGCGCTTGCACCGAAGAGGAAACATGCGCTCTGCACCCGCCTGGCGCCCGCCTGACCTTGGTCGTCACGGCTAACTCCAGCTGAGCCTCATGAGGTAGCTGCATAGACCTCTCCTCCCCCCAGGAGCCCTCCTTAGGAGTCCGACCCCTTCAGGGGTCTTGGCGTCGTCCGCCTCGCAAGGCTTGGCCCCTCAAGAGGGTCCTGTAGTGTTGATGTCGAAGCTGGGCAGTACCAGGCCGTCGATGGAGCCACGTGGTGGGCCGCAGGCAGGCAGGACTGGATACCCCCAAGTCCAGGACGTCGACAAATATGTGTTTTGCTTGGAGCGTCTTGTATGATATGAGTCTTTGCTTTTTAGTTTACCACAATCATTCTTGTTGTACACACCTTTTGGGAGACACACACATGAATCGGAATTTATTAGAATACTCTATGGGCTTCACTTATATCTTTTGAGCTAGACAACTTTGCTCTAGTGCTTCACTTATATCTTTTTAGAGCACGGCAGTAGTTTTATTTTATATAAATTATCGATCTCTCATGCTTCACTTATATTATCTTGAGAGTCCTTTAGAACAGCAAGGTATTTGCTTTGGTTATAAAATTTGTCCTAATATGATGGGCATCCAAGTTGGGTATAATAAAAAAATTCATATAGAGTGCATTGAATACTATGATAAAATTGATACTTGATAATTGTTTTGAGATATAAAGGTGGTAATGTTAGAGTCATGCTAGTTGGGTAATTATGAAAATGAGAAATACTTGTGTTAAAGTTGGCAAGTCCCGTAGCATGCACGTATGGTGAACGTTGTGTGACAAATTTGAAGCATGGTGTGTTCTTTGATTGCCTTCCTTATGAGTGGAGGTTGGGATCGCGCGATGGTTAACTCCTACCAACCCTTCCCCTAGGAGCATGCGTAGTAATACTTTGCTTCAAGGGCTAATAAACTTTTGCAATAAGTATATGACTTCTTTATGACTAATGTGAGTCCATGGATTATACGCACTCTTACCCTTCCATCATTGCTAGCCTCTACGGTACCGTGCATTGCCCTTTCTCACCTTGAGAGTTGGTGCAAACTTCGCCGGTGCATCCAAACCCCATGATATGATACGCTCTATCACACATAAACCTCCTTATATCTTCCTTAAAACAGCCACCATACCTACCTATTATGGCATTTCCATAGCCATTCCGAGATATATTGCCATGCAACTTTCCACCGTTCCGTTTATTATGACACGCTCCATCATTGCCATATTGCTTTTTCATGATCATGTAGTTGACATCGTATTTGTGGCAAAGCCACCTTCATAATTCTTTCATACATGTCGCTCTTGATTCATTGCATATCCCGGTACACCACCGGAGGCATTCACATAGAGTCATATTTTGTCCTAAGTATTGAGTTGTAATTCTTGAGTTGTAAATAAATAAAAGTGTGGTGATCTTAATTATTAGAGCATTGTCCCATGTGAGGAAAGGATGATGGAGACTATGATTTCCCCACAAGTCGGGATGAGACTCCGGACTTTACGAAAAATAAAAGAGGCCAAAGAAGCCCAAATAAAAAAGAGAGGCCAAAGAAGCCCACCAAAATAAAAAAAGAGAAAAAAAGAGAAAATAAAAAAATGAGAGAAAAAGAGAGAAGGGACAATGTTACTACCCTTTTTCCACACTTGTGCTTCAAAGTAGCACCATGATCTTCATGATAGAGAGTCTCCTGTGTTGTCACTTTCATATACTAGTGGGAATTTTTCATTATAGAACTTGGCTTGTATATTCCAATGATGGGCTTCCCCAAAATGCCCTAGGTCTTCGTGAGCAAGCAAGTTGGATGCACACCCACTTAGTTTCTTTCGATAAGCTTTCATACATTTATAGCTCTAATTGCATCCGTTGCATGGCAATCCCTACTCCTCGCATTGACATCAATTGATGGGCATCTCCATAGCCCGTTGATTAGCCGCGTCAATGTGAGACTTTCTCCTTTTTGTCTTCTCACACAATCCCTATCATCATACACTACTCCACCCATAGTGCTATATCCATGGCTTACGCTCATGTATTGCATGAGGGATGAAAAAGCTGAAGCGCGTTAAAAAGTATGAACCAATTGCTTGGCTGAAACCGGGGTTGTGCATGATGGGAGCATTTTGTGTGACGAAAATGAAGCATGGCCTAACTATATGATTTTGTAGGGATAAGCTTTCTTTGGCTATGTTATTTTGATAAGACATGATTACTTGTTAGTATGCTTGAAGTATCACTATTTTTATGTCAATATTAAACTTTTATCTTGAATCATTTGGATCTGAACATTCATGCCACAATAAATAAAATTACATTGAGAATTATGGTAGGTAGCATTCCACATCAAAATTCTGTTTTTATCATTTACCTACTCGAGGACGAGCAGGAATTAAGCTTGGGGATGCTTGATACGTCTCCAACATATCTATAATTTTTGATAGTTCCATGCTATTATATTACTTGTTTTGGATGTTTAATGGGCTTTACTATACAATTTTATATTATTTTTGGGACTAACCTATTAACCGGAGGCCAGCCCAAATTGCTATTTTTTGCCTATTTTAGTGTTTCGCAGAAAAGGAATATCAAACGGAGTCCAAATGGAATGAAACCTTCGGGAGAGTTATTTTTCAAACAACCAATCTAGGAGACTTCGAGTGGACGTCAAGAAAGAGACGAGGCGGCCACGAGGTAGGAGGGCGCGCCCAGGAGGGTAGGTGTGCCCCCACCCTCGTGGGCCCCTCGTGGCTCCCCTGGCCGACTTCCTTCGCCTATATATACTCATATACCCTGAAAACATCCAGGAGGACCACGAAACCCTATTTCCACCGCCAGAACGTTCTGTACCCGTGATATCCCATCTTGGGGCCTTTTCCGACGCCCCGACGGAGGCGGAAACGATCACGGAGGGCTTCTACATCAACACCATAGCCTCTTCGATGAAGTGTGACTAGTTTACCACAGACCTTCGGGTCCATAGTTATTAGCTAGATGTCTTCTTCTCTCTCTTTGGATCTCAATACAAAGTTCTCCTTGATCTTCTTGGAGATCTATTTAATGTAACTCTTTTTGCGGTGTGTTTGTCGAGATCCGATGAATTGTGGATTTATGATCAAGATTATCTATGAACAATATTTGAATCTCCTCTGAATTCTTTTAAGTATGATTGGTTATCTTTGCAAGCCTCTTCGAATTATCGGTTTGGTTTGTCCTACTAGATTGATCTTTCTTGCAATGGGAGAAGTGCTTAGCTTTGGGTTCAATCTTGCGGTGTCCTTTCCCAGTGACAGCAGGGGCAGCCAGGCACGTATTGTATTGTTGCCATCGAGGAAAAAAAGATGGGGTTTATATCATATTGCTTGAGTTTATCCCTCTACATCATGTCATCTTGCCTAATGCGTTACTCTGTTCTTATGAACTTAATACTCTAGATGCATGCTAGACAGCGGTCGATGCATGGAGTAATAGTAGTAGATGCAGAATCATTTCGGTCTACTAGTCGCGGACGTGATGCCTATATACATGATCATGCCTAGATATTCTCATAACTATGCACTTTTCTATCAATTGCTCGACAGTAATTTGTTCACCCACCATAATACTTATGCTATCTTGAGAGAAGCCACTAGTGAAACCTATGGCCCCCGGGTCTATTTTCCATCATATAAGTTTCCGATCTACTTTATTTTGCAATCTTCACTTTCCAATCTATATCATACAAATACCAAAAATATTTTTCTTATTATTATCTCTATCAGATATCACTTTTGCAAGTGGCCGTGAAGGGATTGCCAACCCCTTTATTGCGTTGGTTGCAAGGTTCTTATTTGTTTGTGTAGGTACGAGGGATTTGCGTGTAGCCTCCTACTGGATTGATACCTTGGTTCTCAAAAACTGAGGGAAATACTTACGCTACTTTGCTGCATCACCCTTTCCTCTTCAAGGGAAAACCAACACAGTGCTCAAGAGGTAGCAATATGTTTCCTGTTTATGGAGGTGACAAAGAGCTCGTCGTAAACGGTTACATCAATGCAAGCTTTGACACTGATCTGTATGACTCTAAGTCGCAATCCGGGTACGTATTTTTATTGAATGGAGGAGCTGTCAATTGGTGCACTTCCAAGCAGAGTGTCCTGGCGGGATCTACGTGTGAAGTGGAGTACATTGCTACTTTGGAAGCAGCAAATGAAGGAGTCTGGATGAAGGAGTTCATATCCGATCTAGGTGTCGTACCTAGTGCATCGGGTCCAATGAAAATCTTTTGTGACAATACTGGTGCAATTGCCTTGGCAAAGGAATCCAGATTTCACAAGAGACCCAAGCACATCAAGAGACACTTCAATTCAACCAGCATCAAGTGTCGGAAGGGGACATAGAGATTTGCAAGATACATACGAATCTGAATGTTGCAGGCCCGTTGACTAAGCCTCTTCCACGAGCAAAACATGATCATCACCAAAACTCCATGGGCGTTAGAATCGTTACTTTGTAATCTAGATTATTGACTCTAGTGCAAGTGGGAGACTGAAGTAAATATGTTCTAGAGGAAATAATAAATTTATTATTTATTTCCTTAATTCATGATAAATGTTTATTATTCATGCTAGAGTTGTATTAACCAGAAACTTAGTACATGTGTGAATACATAGATAAAACATAGTGTCCCAAGTATGCCTCTACTTGACTAGCTTGTTAATCAAAGATGGTTATGTTTCCTAACCATAGACATGTGTTTTCATTTGATGAACAAGATCACATCATTAGGAGAATGATGTGATAGACATGACCCATCTGTTAGCTTAGCATTATGATCGTTACAGTTTCATTGTTACTGCTTTCTTCGTGACTTATACACGTTCCTCAGACTATGAGATTATGCAACTCCCGAATACCGGAGGAACACTTTGTGTGCTACCTAATGTCACAACGTAAATTGGTGATTATAAAGGTGCTCTACAGGTGTCTCCGAAGGTGTTTGTTGGGTTGGCATAGATCGAGATTAGGATTTGTCACTCCGTGTTTCGGAGAGGTATATCTAGGCCCTCTCGCAAGCAATGTGACTAATGAGTTAGTTGTGGGATGAATTATTATGGAACGAGTAAAGAGACTTGCCAGTAACAAGATTGAACTAGGTATGATGATACCGACGATCGAATCTCGGGCAAGTAACATGCCGATGACAAAGGGAACAACGTATGTTGTTATGCGGTTTGACTGATAAAGATCTTCGTAGAATATGTAGGAGCCATTATGAGCATTCAGGTTCCGCTATTGGTTATTGACTGAAGATGTGTCTCGGTCATGTCTACATAGTTCTTGAACCCATAGGGTCCGCACACTTAACGTTCGATGACAATATGTATAACGAGTTATGTGTTTTTTATGACCGAAGTTTGTTCAGAGTCCCGGATGAGATCACAGACGTGACGAGGAGTCTCTAAATGGTCGAGACATAAAGATTGATATACTGGACCATGTTATTCGGACACCGGAAGTGTTCCCGGAAGTTTCGGGTAAAATCGGAGTGGCGAAGGGGTTACCGGAACCCCCCTGGGGAACTAATGGGCCACCATGGGCCTTAGTGGAGAGAGAGGAGGGCCGCAAGAGGGCTGGCCGCGCGCCCCCCTTGGGTCCAAATTGGACTAGGGGAAGGGGGCGGTGCCCCCGTTTTCCTACTCCCTCTCCCTCTCCTTCCTTCCCCCTCTCTTCCTTGGAGGGGAATCCTACTAGGACTAGGAAGTCCTAGTAGAAGTCCTCCTCTTTGGGCGCGCCCCCAGGGGCCGGCTGGCCTCCCCGTCCCTCATTTATATACGGGTGTAGGGGGCACCCTAGAACACACAAGTTTCTCTTAACCGTGTGTGGTGCCCCCCTCCACAGTTACACACCTCAAGCATACCATCGTAGTGCTTAGGCGAAGCCTTGCCCCAGTAACATCATCATCACCGTCGCCACGCCGTCATACTGATGAAACTCACCCTTGTCCTCAACTGGATCAAGAGCACGAGGGACGTCATCGAGATGAACGTGTGCTAAACACGGAGGTGCCGTACGTTCGGTACTTGGATCGGTTGGATCACGAAGAAGTTCAACTACATCAACCGCGTTATTGAAACACTTCTGCTTTCGGGCTACGAGGGTATGAGGACACACTCTCCCCTCTCGTTGCTATGCATCTCCTAGATAGATCTTGCATGATCGTAGGATTTTTTTTGAAATTACTGCATTCCCCAACAACTATATCACCAATTGGGATTGTTAGAGATGTTGAAGTCTTGTGTGGGAAAATAAAATACCCTACTGATTTTCTAGTTCTTGGTTCCCCACAAGATGATTTTTGTCCCATTATATTTGGTAGACCTTTCTTGAACACTGTTAATGCTAAGATAGATTATGAGAAAGAAACTGTTACTCTAAGTTTTGGGATGTGTCTCATGAGTTTAATTTCTCCAAATTTCGTAGACAACCCTATGACAAAGAATTGCCTAGTAAACATGAAATTATTGGTCTTGCTTCTATTGCTCTGCCTCCTATTGATCCATTAAAACAATATCTGCTAGACCATCAAAATGGTACGCTTATGAATGAAAGGAATGAATTAGATGAAATATTCTTTAACCAAATGCCTGTTTTGAAACACAACTTGCCTGTTAAAGATTCTTGGGGATCCTCCTCCACCGAAGGGTGATCCCGTGTTTGAGCTTAAACAATTACATGATACTCTGAAATATGCTTATCTTGATGAAAAGAAGATATATCCTGTTATTATTATTGCTTCAGCCAGCTATACTACTGGAATCAGGATCTTTGCCGTCAGCCAGCTCTTTGCCATCAGCTGGCTGACGTCAAAGAATGTCTTTGCCATCAGCTTGAAGAAAACTGACGGCAAAGAACGAGCTGACGACAAAGGTCATGTTTGCCATCGTCTAGCTCGTTGCTGTCCACCAGTAGACGGCATAGAAGCTTTGCCATCAGCTAGCAGACGACAAAGAGTGTGGGTGGCCCACTAGCGAGGACCACCTAACGGACACTTTCTTTGTCGTCTGCTAACGGACGGCAAAGAAAGTGGCCAAACTAACATTCGTTAGCTAGGATCTTTACCGTCTAGCAGACGGCAAAGAATCGTGCCCTAACAAAATGTCAACGACGCCGTTGACCCATCTCTCTGTCCCCCCTTTCTCTCCGTCCCGTGCCCGAGCCGCCACCGCCCCGCGCCACCCGCCCCTATGCCGCCGCCGCCCAGGGCCACCCCCGTCGCCGCGCCGCCCCGGCGACCCCCTCCTCCTCCCACACCACCCCCCTCGCTGTGCCGCCAAGCCCCGTCCCTGTGCCCGAGTCGCCGATGCCCCACACAAGCCCCGTCACTGCCACGCCCCCCTCCTCAACCCCAGCGGCCCCGGCGGCCCTCTCCTCCAGCACCGCAGCTGCCCCGCCGCTCTGGCGCCCCTCTCCGCCACCACTGCAGCCGCCCCGCCGCTCTGGCGCCCACTCCTACACCTGGCCGCCCCGACGCCCTCTCCTCCACCCCCGTGGCCGCCCCGCCTCTCCTGCTCTAGTGAGGAACAATGGGTTACTTTAGATTTTTGTTTTTGTTTTTTAAGTTTAGTTTAGGTTTACTTTAGGTTTGGTTTAGTTTAGGTTTACTTGTTGTCTTTGTTGATCTGCTGCTCTATTTAGTACTAGCCAAGTACTATCTTTTCTTCCTAAACCTTGCATTCGACACAAACAATCTGTGTATAAAGAAGACAAACCATCTTAACTTGGCAAAAAAAATCTGTTGTACATTATTTCATTACTATAAGCTAATTTGCATCTTTTGTTACAAGTATTATGAGAAATTGGATTGGCAAATGAAAGCCAAAAACATCATAAGTATACCAGGGATGTTGAGGCATGCAATCTTTAACTAGTTGACCACATGCTATGTGTTGATGTATTTAAAAAGGAATATCTAGAGCAACATGATGGAAGCGGAGAGAAGGGCAGAGAAGGGGTCACTAGTGCCAGGATGAGAGCATCAACATGGCCTCACTGAACTAGCGGTGTTTTTGCTTGGAGAAAAAGCAAGGACACATGCCACACTACAAAATGAGGCTGAAAGTGCAACTATCCCTAGGTGGTTTTGGTAATTCCTAACAACATATACCTCATTGAGCTAATGCTATTTCAAGATAAATATTTCAGGAAAAGCTCAATGAATGGCATGGTATGGATGAGAAAAGTGGACCCCTCAAAATACTAAGGATAAAAGGATTGGATCAAGCTCAAATCTCAAGACTCTACATTTCATATTTTAGTGATCCAAGATCACATTGAGTCTATAGGAAAAGCCAATACTATCAAGGAGGGATGAGGTGTTTCTTAATGAGGTTCTTGCTCCATAGTGCTTAGTGATATGCTCCAAAACCCTCAACTACTTTCCCACATCCACATATGACCTAAACCAAAAGTCAAACTCGGCCCTACCGATTCTTTCTATCCGGTGCCACCGAGTTCAAATGTCATAGCCACTGCCACAAACCCTAGGCAAATCGGTCTCACCGATAGGGATCTCGGTCTCACCGAGATGGGATTGTAATCTCTCTGTTTCCCTTCGTAACGTTTCGGCACCACCGAGATGAGCGATCGGTCCCACCGAGATTGCAATGTAAACTCCCTGTTTCCTTTTCGTAACATTTCGGTCCCACCGAAATGAGCGAACCGGTCCCACCGAGTTTACCTGACCAACTCTCTGGTTAGCTTATTACCAAAATCGGTCCCACCAAGTTTGTGTAATCGTTCTCACTGAGATTACGTTATGCCCTAACCCTAACCATATCGGTCCTACCGAGTTGCATGTCGGTCCCACCGAAAATCCTAACGGTCACTAGATTTGCTGAATCGGTCTGACCGAGTTTCTCAATTCGGTCCCACCGAGTTTAGCAAGTTGTGTGTAACGGTTAGATTTTGTGTGGAGGCTATATATACCCCTCCACCTCCTCTTCATTCAGGGAGAGAGCCATCAGAACGAACCTACACTTCCAACTTGCTATTTCAGAGAGAGAACCACCTACTCATGTGTTGAGGCCAAGATATTCCATTCCTACCATATGAATCTTGATCTCTAGCCTTCCCCAAGTTGCTTTCCACTCAAATCTTCTTCCCACCAAATCCAAATCCTGTGAGAGAGAGTTGAGTGTTGGGGAGACTATCATTTGAAGCACAAGAGCAAGGAGTTCATCATCAACACACCATTTGTTACTTCTTGGAGAGTGGTGTCTCCTAGATTGGCTAGGTGTCAATTGGGAGCCTCCGACAAGATTGTGGAGTTGAATCAAGGAGTTTGTAAGGGCAAGGAGATCGCCTACTTCGTGAAGATCTATCACTAGTGAGGCAAGTCCTTCGTGGGCGACAGCCATGGTGGGATAGACAAGGTTGCTTCTTCGTGGACCCTTCGTGGGTGGAGCCCTCCGCGGACTCACGGAACCGTTACCCTTCGTGGGTTGAAGTCTCCATCAACGTGGATGTACGATAGCACCACCTATCGGAACCACGACAAAAACATCCGTGTCTACAATTGCGTTTGAATCCTCCAAACCATTCCCTTTACATTCTTGCAAGTTGCATGCTTTACTTTCCGCTGCTCATGTACTCTTTGCATGCTTGCTTGAATTGTGTTAAGATTGCTTGACTTGTGCTAAGATAGCTAAAATCTCCCAAAGACTAAAATTGGGAAAAGGATAAGTGTTTATTTGGTCAAGTAGTCTAATCCCCCCTCTAGACATACTTTCGATCCTACAAGTGGTATCAGAGCTTTGGTCTCTATTTGCTTTGATTTCCGTAGCTTTTGGTAGTCATAGCCTTGGTTTCACAACCTAGGAGAGTATAGCGTCTAGCGAGGGAAATTATCATCATAGAGATCCTTACTTTGATGGTACTAATTTTGCTAGTTGGAAGCATAAGATGAAAATGCATATTCTTGGACATAACCCCACCGTTTGGGCTATTGTGTGTATTGGCTTGCAAGGTGAATTCTTTGATGGGAGAGAACCGAACCGTGAAGCTAGCGTGGAAGAGTTGAAGATGCTGCAATACAACGCTCAAGCTTGTGATATCCTCTTCAACGGATTGTGCCCCGAAGAATTCAACAAAATCAGCCGTCTTGAGAATGCAAAGGAAATTTGGGATACTTTGATTGATATGCATGAAGGTACCGACTCCGTCAAGGAATCCAAGTTGGACGTGCTTCAAAGTCAACTTGACAAGTTCAAAATGAAGGATGGTGAAGGTGTCGCTGAAATGTACTCTAGGCTTGCTCTTATCACAAATGAGATTGCCGGCTTAGGAAGTGAAGAGATGACCGACAAATTCATCATCAAGAAGATCCTAAGAGCTTTGGACGGAAAATATGATACCGTGTGCACATTGATCCAAATGATGCCCAATTACAAAGATCTCAAGCCAACGGAAGTCATTGGAAGAATTGTTGCTCATGAGATTTCACTCAAGGATAAGGAGGAACTTCACAACAATCAAGTGGTGCTTACAAAGCCTCATGTGAAGCCCCCACATCATCAAGTGAGAAACAAACCTTCAATGAAGAATTGAGCTTAATGGTGAAGAACTTCAACAATTTCTACAAGAGTAGAAGCAAAGGGAGAAGCTCCAAGTCAAGGTCCTACAATGACAAAAGATCTTCTAGTCGAGAGTGCAATTGCTACAATTGTGGAAGAACCGGACACTATTCCAATGAGTGTATGGCACTACAAAAGAAGAGAAGAATCACCCAAGAGGAGAAGTAGAAGAGAAGAATCACCACCAAGAGAGAGGAGGAGTAGAGATGATCGTTGTGAACGAAGAACATCCCGGAGAAGCAAGGATTTGGAAAGGAAGGACAAGTCATCAAGGAGCTACACAAAATGAAGACATCAAGCTCATGTTGGTGAATGGGTATCAGGCTCCGACTCTGACAATCACTCCGAGAGAAGCTATCACTCCAACTCTGAATATACTCAAGATGAAGGTGGTGCCGGTCTAGCACTTGTGTCAACCAACTCCTACGACATATTTGATTCACCAAATGAAGGACTTGGAAGATGCTTCATGGCTAAAGGCCCAAAGAGAAAGGTGTTTACAAGAGCCTTGCTGGGAGTAAGCAATTTGAGGAAATTATACGCAAGCAAGGAAGGCACCAGAAGAACCAAGGTGTTGGTTTTGAACGGAAGTTCAATGCCAATGGAGTTGAGTGGGAAGAATATCAATACCCCAAGACAAAGTTTGTTCCTCAACAAGAGAAGTATGATCCTACTTCCTTCAAAGGGACACAAGCTCAAGATGATCTTCCACCACAAGACCACAAGCAAAAAGGCAAGGATAAGCTTCAAGAGGAGATTGATGCATTTGAAGAAGCTCCTAAGGCCTTGGTCAAGTGGGTTCCCAAGACTACGTCAAGTTCTACTTCATCAAGTACGACTACAACTCCAAGGATTCCCATCAAGATGATGTGGATCCCGAAGAAGAAGAACTAGAGAGTTCTTGAGGGTGACTCCGCCAGCATATTTCACTCATATCATTTTGGCAACAACAAGTGCAATCAACTTCCACACCTTGCACTAGTTCAAGGAGTCACAAACCCTCTTATTGGTAATACAAGGGACAAGGTAACCTAATGCTCTCATAGACATCATCTTGTGTGTGCACCAATCTATGTCTATGGATATCCTTGTTTGTTCCTTGTGGGACTAACCCGTGTAGGTATTGAAAGTGCAACTCACTCCAAAGGATTGCTCCAAATGATCTACATCAACATTGAGCATCCACATCTTCAACACCTACATGAAGTCATCATCGACAAAACCCAAGGTTAGTTCATCCCTCTTAGGGGGGATCTCACATCTAGGGGGAGCTTTACTCTAAGAATTGAGTCAAAGCAACTCTAATGGTGTGAACACATCGATGCATTATGTAGAAGTGGTAACCCCACTTGAGCTTAAACGATGAGTATGACCTATGATCAAATGTTATCATTTGACTCCTAAGTCAATATACTCATATATAGATGACCTGGTCATCGCCAATTGCTTGATAGATGCTAGAATTGGTTGTGAATGCTTTGCCACATGTTTCATTTGCCATTTTATTGTGTGAGCATGTTGGTTGCATATTTTACTCATTCAAGGACATCCACTTGTTGTTTTGATTGATTGGTTTCTTTTTCCATTTGCCAAGTGGATGGACAAGAATGCATAAGAACCTTCTCTAGCTATCTATGCTTTTCTTGTCTCAAACTCTATTCATGCTACATCACAAAATTTGATCAAGTCAGATTTGAACCACTCTGTGTGAGGAGCACTCGGAGTCCCCGATTCGTCATAGACTTAAACTTCCAAAACTTCTTTGTGCGTTTCGGTCTGACCGATTCTTCCATTTCGGTCATACCGAGATCACTAAGTCGATCTAGGTTTTCAATCTCGGTGCAACCGATTTGAACTTTTTGGTCACACCGAGTTGTTGTAACTGTCAGCAGTTATGCATCTCGGTGCCACCGAGTTGTTCCACTCGGTCACACCGACAGGGTCGGGCTATATATACCCACAGGAAAAACTTTGGAAATTTTCTCCGAACTCTTTCACCCGCGCTTATCCCGCTCTACCTCTAGGGTCTCCGGATCATCCTCCTCGTCGCTGGCTGCCTCCAGTCGCTGGTCTCCGCCGCCGTCAACGGAAATCATCCCCGATGTTTCCACCGTAGCGATTTCATCGCCGAACTAGGGTATGGACTCGAACACTGTGCTATCCCTATCTGATTCCTAGCACATTGTGTTCGCCATGAATCTTGCCACGATTGAAACTATCCTATCTAGTCAAAACACTCCGTAGATTAGAGATGAATTGAAAATTTAGGGTTAGGTTTCCGCCGAAACCATCTCGGACCCACCGAGTTGTAGAACTTGGTTCCACCGATTCGGCTAAGGCCATTGCACATGTGATTCTCGGTCTGACCGAGAATTACAAATTGGTGCGACCGAGTTCAGGACTTTGTGAAACCCTAGCAGTCTTGGTGCCACCGAACTGTGACTCGGTCTGACTGAGTTCACTAGTTTAGGTTCCAAAAGCTGCTTCGGTATCACCGAGTTTACAAATCGGTAGATCCGAAATGCTTTCTGTGGAAAACTAAAACTAAGTTTTTGACTCATTTATTTTTGCAAAAACCTCTGTATTTTGTGATGCTCATCTACTCTATCATCTATATCTATTCACAGGGTCTGCTGTCAGTGTTTGCAATATGTCTGATCAGAGTGACAGCCAGAGCAAGGTAGAGGAGCAGGTTCAAGTGAGTGAGGGCACTAGTCCCTCTAGCAGCTCTGGTGAGGGTAGTAGGAGCACACCAAGCAACTTACCCAAAGCTGCCACCAGGGCCAGAATGAAGAGAACCTCAGAATCTGAGGATGAAGACTATGTGGCTGTTGAGGATGAGGCCACTTCCAAGAAGAAGGTGCTCAAGAAGGAGTATGGCTCAGCTGTAGCCACTAAGCCTGGTATGAAGACCAAAGCACCTGCAAAGAGAACTCCCATGTCTAAAGCCAGAGCCTCCACTCAAGTACCTTTGGAATCTGAACCCAAAGAGGCACCTGCAAGAAGGATTCCCACTTCCAAACCTAGGAAGGTTGCCACTGGGGAAACCATGAAGTTTACCATTGAGTCAGATGATGAAGCTGTTGGCCAAGCAAGAAGAAAAAGAGAGTCAGAACCACCACTGCCAAGGTTCTTGGAAATCCTTCTATGAGGAGAGACTCTGAAGAGGAAGAAGAGGAAGAGGTTGCTGCACCAGCACCCAAAGCACAGAAGCTTATGGGTGATGCTATCAGGTCAGGGGCTGCTTCATCAAAGCCCAAAGAAGCACCCAAGGCTGCCTCCAAGCCCAAGACTGCACCTAAGAGGAATACCAGGAACATATCTGCTGCTGAGAAGAACAAGGCCCCAGTGCCTGAAACTGTTGCTGAAGAAGAAGATGAGGAAGAGCATGTCTTAGGAAAATTGAAGCCAAAAATTCCAGATCATAATGATGCCCATCCTGTGGCTGAGAACATGAAGCTGAGAAAGAATGCAGGACTCGGACAGTGGAGGTTGACTGATCCTTATGCAGTCAGGAGGAGAACTGTTGTTGACTACAGGTTCCATACAAAGGAACAATAGGATTTCTATGAGACAGTGCTGCTGGACAAGAAGCCAATAGTGTGTGACATGAGGTGGGTGGACTGGACCTACATGAAGGAGAATGAAGAACACTATCCTGGTGTGTATGACAGCTTTAGTGCTTATGGAGTAGCAGACTTTGTTGGGCAGAAGCTCACAAAGTGGAATGATGAGCTCATAATGCAATTCTACTCCACAGCACACTTCTATCCAGATGGTAGGATAGTATGGATGTCTGAAGGTACTAGATACCAATCAACAATTGAAGAATGGGCTAATCTGATCAATGCACCTAAGGAGAAAGAGGATGACTTGGATGTCTATGCCAAGAAGAAAATGGATCACAACACTACGGCACATATGTACAAGGAGATCCCAGATGCTGCTGTTGAAACACACAAGTTTGGATCAGTACATTACCTTCTGTCAGGACTGCCAACCATCAACTGGATCCTCAGGCACACTCTATTGCCCAAGTCAAGTGATCACAACATGATCAGAGGCCATGCAATAAATCTGCTACACTTATTTGATGTGCCACAAAAGTTCAAGGTCATGAGTCTTATAGTTGAAAATATCAAGAGGACAACTGCTGACCAAAAGAGAAGTTGTGGGTATGCCCCACAGATCCAGGAGTTGATTAACTCCAAGATGGGCACTGGCACATACTTGTTGGACAAGGATCACATTCCTATCTATCCATACTTTGAGGACAACCAAGTGGTTATGGATGAGGATGAACCATCTTCTGTGCATGCTCAAGCAAAGAAGGAGAAGGCAAGGAGAAGGGGCTGGCCACCTTGACTCAAAACCAGGAGAGCCTGGAGAGGATCATGGAGCAGAAGTTCTATGACTTGGATGTGAAGGTAACTGAGATCCAGTCTGTTGTTGAGCAACTTCAGGATGATATGCAGGAGAGCAAGGGCAAGACAACCACTGAGGCATTTGCCAGAGTGCCTAGAGCTCAAAGATCAGCTGCAGTGCCAGTGACAGACACCAGAGCCACTTCATCTGCACCAGCAACAGCCCCAGTGCAACCAGCTCCAGCACCTACTCCTCCAGCTCCATCCACATCTACTGAAGTCTTCGTCCAAGGAGCCATCTCTACACCACCACCTGAAGATCAAGCCTGAGAGATGATTTAGTGCTATGCATTTTCTATGAACTTTTTGGTAACTTGTTGCCAAAGGGGGAGAAAAATGTATAGATCATAGGCTTCGAGAGAGAGCGTTGCTTTTTATTCTCTCTTGCTTTGGTGGTTGAACTTTATTTGCTTGTTTTGAGATACTTTATGTCTGTGTGATACTTGGATGATCATGTGTTTGATCATATGCTACATTAATGCATGTTGGATGACATTATCCTTTTATCCCTATATGATCATTCACTTTGCTTGGTGATGGTTGCATGTATTCAATTATTATCATTTTGAGCGCTCCACCAAGATGTATGTGACATGGAAGAGTAACCCATGAGCCTAACTCTTTGTGCATTTGCAGTCCAAAGCAAATTTTAAACTATGCACAAATTTAGGGGGAGCTCTTGCTTATCACATACTTCTCAAAGCGACAGTGTTTTTCAATCTTATTATCATTTGTCAAAGCTTTGATCTATATGTTGACATCAATTACCAAAAAGGGGGAGATTGAAAGTGCAACTATCCCTAGGTGGTTTTGGTAATTCCTAACAACATATAGCTCATTGAGCTAATGCTATTTCAAGATAAATATTTCAGGAAAAGCTCAATGAATGGCATGGCAAGGATGAGAAAAGTGGACCCCTCAAAATACTAAGGATAAAAGGATTGGATCAAGCTCAAAGCTCAAGACTCTACATTTCATATTTTAGTGATCCAAGATCACATTGAGTCTATAGGAAAAGCCAATACTATCAAGGAGGAATGAGGTGTTGCTTAATGAGGTTCTTGCTCCATAGTGCTTACTGATATGCTCCAAAACCCTCAGCAACTTTCCCGCATCCACATATGACCTAAACAAAAAGTCAAACTCGGCCCTACCGATTCTTTCTATCCGGCGCCACCGAGTTCAGATGTCATAGCCACTGCCACAAACCCTAGGCAAATCGGTCTCACCGATAGGGATCTCGGTCTCACCGAGATGGGATTGTAATCTCTCTGTTTCCCTTCGTAACGTTTCGGCACCACCGAGATGAGCGATCGGTCCCACCGAGATTGCAATGTAAACTCCCTGTTTCCTTTTCGTAACATTTCGGTCCCACCGAAATGAGCGAACCGGTCCCACCGAGTTTACCTGACCAACTCTCGGTTAGCTTATTACAAAAATCGGTCCAACCGAGTTTGTGTAATCGGTCTCACCGAGATTACGTTATGCCCTAACCCTAACCATATCGGTCCTACCGAGTTGCATGTCGGTCCCACCGAAAATCCTAACGGTCACTAGATTTGCTGAATCGGTCTGACCGAGTTTCTCAATTCGGTCCCACCGAGTTTAGCAAGTTGTGTGTAACGGTTAGATTTTGTTTGGAGGCTATATATACCCCTCCACCTCCTCTTCATTCAGGGAGAGATCCATCAGAACGAACCTACACTTCCAACATGCTAATTCTGAGAGAGAACCACCTACTCATGTGTTAAGGCCAAGATATTCCATTCCTACCATATGAATCTTGATCTCTAGCCTTCCCCAAGTTGCTTTCCACTCAAATCTTCTTCCCACCAAATCCAAATCCTGTGAGAGAGAGTTGAGTGTTGGGGAGACTATCATTTGAAGCACAAGAGCAAGGAGTTCATCATCAACACACCATTTGTTACTTCTTGGAGAGTGGTGTCTCCTAGATTGGCTAGGTGTCACTTGGGAGCCTCCAACAAGATTGTGGAGTTGAACCAAGGAGTTTGTAAGGGCAAGGAGATCGCCTACTTCGTGAAGATCTATCACTAGTGAGGCAAGTCCTTCGTGGGCGACGGCCATGGTGGGATAGACAAGGTTGCTTCTTCGTGGACCCTCCGTGGGTGGAGCCCTCCGTGGACCCGCGCAACCGTTACCCTTCATGGTTTGGAGTCTCCATCAACGTGGATGTACGATAGCAGCACCTATCGGAACCACGAAAAAAACATCCGTGTCTCCAATTGTGTTTGAATCCTCCAAACCCTTCCCTTTACATTCTTGCAAGTTGCATGCTTTACTTTCTGCTGCTCATATACTCTTTGCATGCTTGCTTGAATTGTGTTAAGATTGCTTGACTTGTGCTAAGATAGCTAAAATCTGCCAAAGATTAAAATTGGGAAAAGGATAAGTTTTTATTTGGTCAAGTAGTCTAATCCCCCCTCTAGACATACTTTCGATCCTACAGAGGCCTACCACTCTGCATCATACTATAAAATTAGGTCAACATATAATATGTTGTATGATTATCCAGTAGTAAATTATATGTATTCCAGGCATTGCAATATTGTGCCTAGAGAGTGAGTCTTGAAATTTTTGTGCAAGCAGAGATGACATCAATAAATGTGTTATCATGCAAATCCTATGTGGGTGTGGAGTGTAACATATACTAACTTGGTAACCAAGTTGCTACATGGCAACCAAGTGGCTATAATATGCATATGACCTGGCAAGTCAGTCGTACGTCCTAGTAACTACTAAAAGAAAAATATCATCCCTGAGATCTAGTTTTGAAGATCTTGTCATAATGAGCCAATCGTGAAATAAATCGTCAACCAAGTTAATGGTTTGAAAGCTATGTTTTCTTGAAAATTAAAAAACAATTCAGTTGTTGATGTCATGCTTACATATGTGATATATTGTTTTATTACATGCTTACATGCATGGTATCTTGATATCGCAGTCATGCATGCATAAGTGAGAGAATGAATTGGTGTCACATGTGAAGACTATATAATGTGACATCACATTGTAGTCTTGTCCTTTGTTATTTACAAGTGTCTCAAATAGTCTTGTAAAAATGAAACATTGTTACCATCTAGTGAAACATTATGTTGTACTTCTACATTTCTTGTATGTAGGGCATATTAGATTTCATTAAGGGAAGGCTTTGGCTGAGAATTATTTTGTCAATATGTGGTTTATTTGGCATGAAATTGGTATCATTAGCTTTTGTTTTGTCGATACTTAGTACTTACTAATAAATGTGAGTTTTTATCCTATAAACCCCATAGTGATAAAATAATTCTTGGTGAAAGTCTTCTCTCACTAGAAGTTAATATATATGTCCTACATTTGAAGTACTCCAAAACAAAACAAAAAATCTCGATAAAACTAAGAAAACGTAGCTCATATCTATTGGTGGTAAATGACAGTGACTATTGAGCCCGGTCGACTCATAAATAGTCGCGAGCTTGTTGATGAAAGTGCATTTATCCTCTAATGATATTTTGGTAATGACCACAATATTACTGCTAATGTACCTATGATCAGTTTGAAACATGAGCATTACAAAGTTCCATATCTATGATCAATTTTTCTTGTTAGTAGATGCTTATTTCTTTAGGTTTTGTTTAGCTGATGCTCATGATACAGTTGAATTAGAGCCAAGTTGGATTAGAGCCAAGTTGGAGTAGATATGCATATGGTCCATTTATCAAATATGGTTCTAGCTAGATGTGTTTATAGATATGGTTCTAGATACTAATTGGTCTCTTCTGCTGCTTATCAGAGATGGGGGGAGGCCGCCACCATAGGTTGCGCTCTGCCACACCGGAGTACGACTTGGATGGTTTCGAGTTCTTCACGATCATACTTGAGAATTCCTCCAGGATCCAGGTATATAGAAGGAGAGATCTCCCCTTCACCCATCTCTTTATCATAACTCTGCTTTTTGCTACATCACTCCTTAATCCACGGTGTAGAGGCTGCCTGACACTTTTATGAATATGCTGGGCGGCCATCGGCCAAAGAATGTGAAGCTGTGACAGGCCGGCAGCGGGCTTTGCAGGCCGAGGGACGTGGAGGTGGTGATCAGGTACGGCCACAAGTACCTGTGTCATGGCTGAGAGCAGTTCGTCCGTGCCATGACCTGCAGCATGTGTACTTCCTTGTCTTCAGGTACAACAGCGACGCCATGCTCACTGTGAAGGTGTTCACCACGACTATGTGCCGCATGCGCTACCGGGACGATGACGATGCCAGTACGCTCTGACTCTTCTTTCTCTACATTTGGCTTTGTCTCACGTCGATTGTTAAAAAAACTTTGTTGCATTTGGTCAGGCAATGGGAGCAGTAGCAGCAGCTCTGGCTACAACCAAAGCAGCAGCTACTCTGGCTACACCAAAAGCAGCATCGAGGATGAGGAGGAATAGAGTGGGGAAGAAGAGGAGCAGAGAGGGGATGACCTCGCGATGGTGGTGGCTGACAATGGACACGCGATGGTGGTGGCTGACGATGGCCTCACGATGGTGGCGACTGACGATGAGCTAGCAGTGGTGGTGCCTGAAGATGGTCTCGTGATGGCGGTGGTGCCTGACGATGACCACACGATGGTGTTTGTGCCGGCGATCCCATAGCTGGGGGACGATAGGACTACGCCAATTGTGGTAGAGGAGTACATCCCACTGCCTCGCTGCTCTAAGCGCATCAAGCTGATCAAGGAGAAGAAGAAGGAGGAGGAGTGAAGATGTTAAGAAAAGCTAGTCTTCTTCTAATTTGCAGATATATTGGAAACTTGTTGGGAACTTATTTTGGATATGTTGTTGGAAACCATTGTATGTTGGATATGTAGTTGGAAACTTGTAGTCCCTCCGTTCTGATTTACTCGTCGTGGTTTTAGTTCAAATTTGAACTAATACCAGGACGAGTAAATCGGAACGGAGGGAGTATGTCGGAAACTTATTGTTGGTATGCTTGTTGAAATTATTTTGAAATGTGTGTGTATGTATATGTATATATATATATGTGAAATCTTGTCAAATTGAATGAATTTAAGAAAAAACAGGGGTTATACAGCCACTTTGCTGTCCGCTGGTAGATGGCAAAGGTCTTTGCCGTCAGCCAGCAGACGGCAAAGCTGACATGTGGCAGCTACCTGTGCAACCTGGGGTGCACTAGGCTGGCCTATTTGGCAGCTTTTCCATCAGCTGGCTGACGGCAAAGACCTTTGCATCTTTGTCGTCTGCCAGCTGACGGCAAAGCACGCCGTTAACCCCTTAACGGGCCTAATCTGCCATGTGTGCCGTAGAGGCTCTTTGTCATCTGCGAGAGGACGGCAAAGGCCTTTGCATCTTTGTCGTCTGCCAGCAGACGATAAAGAGGGCTTTGCCGTAGCTTATTCAGCCAGACCTGTTGCCATCTACTGGCTGGCGACAAAGGCATTTGCCGTCCGGCAGGCATGCCTTTGCCGTCAGCCATGGCGGACGGCAAAGTGCCTAATTCCTGTAGTCCTTTCAGAGCATGAAGAAAAGATATTGTTGAAAACTATTAGGAAGCACCGTGCCGCTATTGGATATACTCTTGATGATCTTAAGGTCATTAGTCCCACTCTATGTCAGCACAAAATTAATATGGAGCCTAATGCTAAACATGTTGTTGATCACCAACGTCGGTTAAATCCTAAGATGAAGGAAGTGGTAAGAAATGAAATATTAAAGCTTATGGAGGCAGGTATAATTTATCCTATTGCTGATAGTAGATGTGTAAGTTCTGTTCATTGTGTCCCTAAGAAGGAGGTATTACTGTTGTTCCTAATGATAAGAATGAATTGATTCCACAAATAATTGTTAGATGCTATAGAATGGTTATTGATTTTAGAAAGTTGAACAAAGCTACTAGGAAAGATCATTATCCTCTACCTTTTATTGATCAAATGCTAGAAAGACTATCAAAACATACACACTTTTGCTTTCTAGATGGTTATTCCGGTTTTACTCAAATACCCGTGTCAAAAGAGGATCAAGAAAAAACTACTTTTACTTGCCCTTTCGGTACCTTTGCTTACAGACGTATGCCTTTTCATTTATGCAATGCTCCTGCTACCTTTCAAATATGTATGACTGCTATATTTTCTGACTTCTGTGAAAAGATTATTGAGGTTTTCATGGATGATTTTTTCGTTTATGGAACTTCTTTTGATGATTGGTTAAGCAACCTAGATCAAGTTTTGCAGAGATGTGAAGAAACTAATCTTGTCTTGAATTGGGAGAAGTGTCACTTTATGACTAGTGAAGGTATTGTCTTGGGGCATGAAATCTCCGAAAGAGGTATTGAAGTTGATAAAGCTAAAGTTGATGCTATTGAAAAAAATGTCGTGTCCTAAAGATATCAAAGGTATAAGAACTTTCCTTCGTCATGCTGGTTTCTATAGGAGATTAGTTAAAGACTTCTCTAAAATTTCTAGGCCTGTCACTAATCTCTTGCAAAAAGAAGTTCCATTTGTTTTTTATGATGATTGCGGAGAAGCATTTGAAATACTTAAGAAAGCCTTGATTTCTACACCTATTGTTCAACCACCTGATTGGAACCTGCCCTTTAAAATTATGTGTGATGCTATTGATTATGCTATTGGTGCTGTTCTAGGACAAAGAGTTGATAAGAAATTAAATGTTATCCATTATGCCAGTAAAACTCTAGACAGTGCTCAAAGAAATTATGCTACTACTGAAAAATAATTTTTAGCAGTTATCTTTGCTTGTGATAAGTTCAGACCTTATATTGTTGATTCCAAAGTAACTGTTCACACTGATTATGCTGCTGTTCAATACCTTATGGAAAAGAATGATGCTAAACCTAGACTTATTAGATGGGTTCTCTTGCTGCAAGAATTTGATTTGCATATTATTATTGATAGAAAGGGAGCTGAGAACCCCGTAGCAGACAACTTGTCTAGATTAGAAAATGTTCTTGATGACCACTACCTATTGATGATAGTTTTCCTGATGTGCAACTAGCTATCATAAATGATTCTCGTAATGCTCCTTGGTATGCTGATTATGCTAATTATATTGTTGCTAAATTCATACCACCTATTTTCACATACCAGCAAAAGAAAAAGTTTTTCTATGATCTAAGACATTATTTTTGGGATGAGCCACACCTTTATAAAGAAGGAGTAGATGGTGTTATTAGATGTTGTGTACCTGAGCATGAACAGGAACAAATCCTACACAAGTGTCACTCTGAAGCTTATGGAGGACACCATGCTGGAGATAGAACTGCACACAAAGGTATTACAATCTGGTTTTTATTGGCCGACTCTCTTCAAAGATGCTCGTAAGTATGTCTTGTCTTGTGATGAATGTCAGAGAATTGGTAATATTAGTAGACGTTAGGAAATGCCTATGAATTATTCACTTGTTATTGAACCATTTGATGTTTGGGGTTTTGATTATATGGGACATTTTCCTTCCTCCAATGGGTATACACATATTTTGGTTCCTGTTGATTATGTTACTAAGTGGGTAGAAGCTATTCCAACTAGTAGTGCTGATTATAACACCTCCATTAAAATGCTTAAAGAAGTAAATTTCCTGAGGTTTGGAGTCCCTAGATATTTAATGACTGATGGGGGTTCACACTTTATTCATGGTGCTTTCCGTAAATTGCTTGCTAAGTATATGATGTTAACCATAGAATTGCATCCCCTTATCATCTTCAGTCTAGTGGTGAAGTAGAATTGAGTAACTACGAAATTAAATTAATCTTGCAAAAGACAGTCAATAGATCTAGAAAAAATTGGTTTAAGAAACGTGATGATGCATTATGGTCTTAGAACTGCTTATAAAAACCCTATGGGCATGTCTCCATATAATGGTTTATGGAAAAACATGTCACTTACCTCTTGAACTAGAACATAAAGCTTATTGGGCAATTAAAGAGCTCAACTATGATTTCAAACTTGCCGGTGAAAAGAGGTTATTTGACATTAGCTCACTTGATGAATGGAGAACCCAAGCCTATGAGAATGCCAAGTTGTTTAAAGAAAAAGTTAAAAGATGGCATGATAAAAGGATACAAAAGCATGAAATTAATGTAGGGGACCTTGTCTTGCTATACAATTCTTGTTTCAGATTTTTTGCGGGAAAGCTTCTCTCTAAATGGGAAGGTCCTTATATTATGGAGGAGGTCTACCATTTTGGTGTCATCAAAATCAACAACGCCGAAGGTACCAACCCGAAGGTGGTAAACGGGCAAAGAATCAAACATTATATCTTAGGTACTCCCATAAATGTTGAGACCAATATTATTAATACCATAACACCGGAGGAGTACATAAGGGAGACCTACCAGAACATTTCAGACTCCGAAAAGGAATAGGTATGTGGTACGGTAAGTAAACCGATTCCAAAACTTTTCCAATGGCAATTTTTCCTCCATTTTGGAATATTTAAAAATTTAGGAAAATTAAAAGTAGTCCGAAAAGTGCACGAGGAGGCGACAAGCCTGGGGCGCGCCCTACCCTCCTAGGCATGCCTCCCTAGCTTGTTGCCACCTCGTGTGCCCTATGGACTTCGTTTTCTTGTGGAACACTTCTTTTGGTCGGTAAAAATTCATTATATAATCTCCCGAAGGTTTTGACCACCGTACCATGAAAAAATCCTCTGTTGTTGTTTTGAGTTGTTTTTCTGACAGATCTAGATCGCCATGACATCTCCAAGTGCCCCAAGGACAAGTTTTTCGAGGAGGTCATCAACCCTTACCTCGCGGAGGTGTTGCAACACCCTCAAACCATTGAGATGCGTGAGGGGGTGCTGCACATCCGCGATGTTGAAGGGCCAAAGAGGACTGGAAGCATGGAAAAAAAGCTCAAAGCAATGGAGCAGCAAGTCTTCAACTACCAAGGGATGGTGGAATGTGGACTCAATGCCAATCACTTGATGAACACAAAATTTACCCATGACCTCAAGCTGGATGCCAAGAACATCGGAGAGACCATCTTCAAGCTTCATGAGAGAATCGAGCATCTCGAAGCCCAGATCTATGACCTGCAAAACCAAAACCGTGAGTATGAATACAAATTTAAGAGAATGAGTTTGGCTGTAGATTCGATGATACCGGAGACTCGATCATCTTTTTACGATGGTGAACCTATGCCTTGGAAGACAGAGGATACGATTCTTTCATCATTAACAACTCCATCATCACCACTTCCGAAGAAAGAGATCTAAATACATGGGTATGGGCACTCCCCTTGGCAATTGCCAAGCTTGGAGGAGGTGCCCTGGTATCGTATCACCATCACACCTTTACCTTTATCGTTTTTCTTAGTTCGATCCTTTTGGTTATATCTCGGTTTAGTAGAATAATGATTTAGTATGATCTATCTTTGTGTTTTGCTCTATGTTCCCTCTATGTAATCGAGTCCGAGAGATATATAATAAAGATTAGTTTTGAGTTGTGGGCTTTGTTTTCTTGCTATGATCATGAGAAAAAGAAATAAATAATAAAAGAAATAAAATATTATATAATGATCTTATGGGAAGTGATGACTTCACATATAAGAAGTATGTCACATGAAACTTGTTGTCAGTTCATAAATATAGTTTTGGTCATTGTTGCAATTAATAGGAAGTGATAAAGAAAGAGAGGTCTCACATATAAATATACTATCTTGGACATCTTTTGTGGTTGTGAGCACTCATTAAAATATTATATGCTAAAAGGTTGATGTTGGACAAGGAAGACAACGTAATGGGTTATGTTGCTTTATATCCGAATATAAGTTATATTATTATGGATCCTCCAACATGTTGAGCTTGCTTCTCACCCCTTGCTAGCCAAATCTTTCGCACCAAGTAGAGATAGTACTTGTGCATCCAAACATCCCTTAACCCAGTTTTGCCATGAGAGTTCACTATACCTACCTATGGATTGAGTAAGATCCTTTAAGTAAGTTGTCATCGGTGCAAGCAATAAAAATTGCTCTCCAAATATGTATGATCTATTAGTGTGAGGAAAATAAGCTTTATACGATCTTGTGATATAGAAGAAATAAAAGCGACAGACTGCATAATAAAGTTCTTTATCACAAGCGGGAATATAAAGTGACATTCTTTTGCACTAAGATTTTGTGCATCCAACCATAAAAGCGCATGACTACCTCTGCTTCCCTCTACGAAGGGCCTATCTTTTATTTACCCTCTACCTTAATAAAAGAGTCATGGTGATCACCACTTATTCCCTTTTTTACACTTTTTCTTTTTGGCAAGCACTTTATGTTGGGGGGAGATCCATATATATATATATATATATATATATATATATATATATATATATATCCACTCGGATGTAGATATTCATAAGCTATTATTGTTGACATTACCCTCGAGGAAAAAGGTTAGGAGGCGAAAACATAAGTCCCTATCTTTCTCTGTGTCCGAGTGAAACTTTGATCTCATAAGTATCGCGTGAGTGTTAGCAATTGTGAAATACTAAATGATAGTTGAGTATGTGAACTTGCTGAAAAGCTCTTATATTGACTCTTTCTTACGTTATGATAAATTCCAATTGCTTCAATGACTGAGATAATAGTTTCTTAGTTTCCAACAAAGTTCTTGTTTCATACTTTACCTTGTGAACGAATTGTTACTTTAACATAAGAAGTTATATGACAATATATGTTGCCATTCTAAAGATGATCACGATGCCTTCATGTTCGTATTTTATTTTATCGACACCTCCATCTCTAAACATGTGGGCATGATTATCGATTTCGGACAAGCGAGGTCTAAGCTTGGGGGAGTTGATACGTCCATTTTGCAACATATTTTTATATTGATATTTATTGCATTATGGGATGTTATTACACATTATGGTACAATACTTATGCCTTTTCTCTCTTATTTTACAAGGTTTACATGAAGAAGGAGAATGCCGGCAGCTGGAATTCTGGACCGGAAAGGGTGCAAATCTGAGAGACCTATTCTGCATAACTCCAAAAGTCCTAAAACTTTACGGAGAATTATTTTTGAATATATAAAAAATATTGACTGAAGAAAATACCTAAGGGGACCCACCAGGTAGCCACAAGGGTGGGGCGTGCGCCCTACCCCCCTAGGCGCGCCTCCTGGCTTTTCGGCCCCCTGGTAGGCCTTCGGTGCCCCTCTTCTACTATATGGTGTCTTTTGACTTGGAAAAAACCAAGAGGAAGCTTTCAGGACGAAGCGCCGCCACCTCGAGGCGAAACTTGGGCAGAACCAATCTAGGGCTCCGGCGGAGTTGTTCTGTCGGGGAAACTTCCCTCCCGGAGGGGGAAATCAAAGCCATCATCATCACCAATGATCATCTCAACGAGAGGGGGTCAATCTCCAGCAACATCTTCACCAGCACCATCTCCTCCCAAACACTAGTTCATCTCTTGTATCTGATCTTTGTCTCAAAACCTCAGATTGGTACCTGTGGGTTGCTAGTAGTGTTGATTACTCCTTGTAGTTGATGCTAGTCGGTTTATTCGGTGGAACATCATATGTTAAGATCCTTAATGATAACTATTACTCCTCTGATTATGAACATGAATATGCTTTGTGAGTAGTTGCGCTTGTTCCCGAGGACACGGGAGAAGTCTTGTTATAAGTAATCATGTGAATTTGGTATTTGTTCGATATTTTGATGAGATATATGTTGTCTTTCCTCTAGTGGTGTTATATGAACGTCGACTACATGACACTTCACCATTGTTTGGGCCTAGGGGGAGGCATTGGGAAGTAATAAGTAGATTATGGGTTGCTAGAGTGACGGAAGCTTAAACCCTAGTTTATGCGTTGCTTCGTAAGGGGCTGATTTGGATCCATATGTTTCATGCTATGGTTAGATTTATCTTAATTCTTCTTTCGTAGTTGCGGATGCTTGCTATAGGGGTTAATCATAAGTGGGAGGCTTGTCTAAGTAAGGACAACACCCAAGCACCGGTCCACCCACATATCAAATTATCAAAGTAAAGAACGCGGATCATATGAGCATGATGAAAACTAGCTTGACAATAATTCCCATGTGTCCTCGGGAGAGCTTTGCTTTATATAAGAATTCATCCAGGCATGTCCTTTGCTACAAAAAGGATTGGTCCACCTTGTTGCACCCTTGTTACACTTGTTACTTGTTACCCGTTACGAACTATCTTATTACAAAACTATTTGTTACCGATAATTTCAGTGCTTGCAGAGAATACCTTGCTGAAAACTGCTTGTCAGTTCCTTCTGCTCCTTGTTGGGTTCAACACTCTTACTCATCGAAAGGACTACGATAGATCCCCTATACTTGTGGGTCATCAAATAATCCAAGTTCTGGACCAAATAAGTTTGTGAAGATTTGGAGGCTACCTCAGGTTTGAGCTCCTACTTTGTGTGGGAAACTCAAAAGAGAAGAAAGCGAGGCATTGTGTTGTTGGGGGTACTTGGAGTTCGCCACACCTCTCCAACGGAGAATAGAACTCCCACAATAGTATGAACTTGGGATAAATCCTTCGTCTCCGACTTGTAGTTACCTCTTCCTTCACCTTTACTTTTCTAAATTACTTCTAGCTCTGTTTACATATGTATTTTGTGTTGCTAGCTTTATCCTATCATATAAGTTGTATCAGATACTTGCACATTTATAGATCTAACATCACCCACATTCCCCTAAATTTGAAAATAAAAGATAAACTTTGTATCCAGCTATTCACTCCCCCCCCCCCTTGAGTTGACGTCTTAGATCATTCAGTTAACAACATGTGTTGCAAACTAATAATTTATTGAGCAATCTCTTAGAAGCATTCAACTTAGTTATCGCCAAGTGTACATGTACATTTTGTTGGGGAACGTAGTAATTCCAAAAAAATTCCTACGCACACGCAAGATCATGGTAATGGCATAGAAACGAGAGGGGAGAGTGTTGTCCACGTACCCTCGTAGACCGTTAAGCGGAAGCGTTATGACAACGCGGTTGATGTAGTCGTACGTCTTCACGATCCGACCGATCCAAGCACCGAACGTACGGCACCTCCGTGTTCAGCACACGTTCAGCTCGATGACGTTCCCCGGGCTCCGATCCAGCAAAGCATCGGGGATGAGTTCTGTCAGCATGACGGCATGGTGACGATGATGATGTTCTACCGGCGCAGGGCTTCGCCTAAACTCCGTGACGATATGACCGAGGTGGAATATGGTGGAGGGGGGCACCGCACACGGCTAAGGAATGATTCGTAGATCAACTTGTGTATCCTAGGGGTGCCCCCCTCCCCTGTATATAAAGGGGGAGAGGAGGAGGGGGCCGGCCAAGGGGAGAGGCGCGCCCTAGGGGGGGGGCAATCCTACTCCAAGTAGGTTTGGCCCCCCTTTCCTATTAGGAGTAGGAGAGGGAAGGAAGAGAGGGGAGGGAAGAAGGAAAGGGGGGCCCGGCCCCCCTCCCAATTCGGATTGGGCTTGGGGGGGGCGCCCCCTCCTTTGCTCCTTCTCCCTCCTTTCCACTAAGGCCCAATAAGGCCCATATAGTCACCGGGGGGGTTCCAGAACCTCCCGGAGCTCCGGTATAGTCCCAATCTCATCCGGAACCTTTCCGGTATCCAAATATATCCGTCCAATATATCAATCTTTATGTCTCGACCATTTCGATACTCCTCATCATGTCCGTGATCACATTTGGGACTCCGAACAAACTTCGGTACATCAAAACTTATAAACTCATACTAAAACTGTCATCGTAACGTTAAGCGTGCGGACCCTACGGGTTCGAGAAATATGTAGACATGACCTAGAACTATTCTCGATCAATAACCAATAGTGGAACCTGGATGTTCATATTGGCTCCTACATATTCTACGAAGATCTTTATCGGTCAAACGGCATAACAACATACGTTGTTCCCTTTGTCATCGGCATGTTACTTGCCCGAGATTCGATCGTCGGTATCCAATACCTAGTTCAATCTCGTTACCGGCAAGTCTCTTTACTCGTTCCGTAATACATCATTTCGTAACTAACTCATTAGTCACAATGCTTGCAAGGCTTAAGTGATGTGTATTACCGAGAGGGCCCAGAGATACCTCTCCGACAATCGGAGTGACAAAACCTAATCTCGAATTATACCAACTCAACATGTACCTTTGGAGACATCTGTAGAGCACCTTTATAATCACCCAGTTACGTTGTGATGTTTGGTAGCACACAAAGTGTTCCTCCGGTAAACGGGAGTTGCACAATCTCATAGTTGTAGGAACTTTGTATAAGTCATGAAGAAAGCAATAGCAACATACTAAACGATCAAGTGCTAAGCTAATGGAATGGGTCAAGTCAATCACATCATTCTCCCAATGATGTGATCCCGTTAATCAAATGACAACTCTTTTGTCCATGGCTAGGAAACATAACCATCTTTGATAAATGAGCTAGTTAAGTAGAGGCATACTAGTGACACTATGTTTGTCTATGTATTCACACATGTATTATGTTTCCGGTTAATACAATTCTAGCATGAATAATAAACATTTATCATGATATGAGGAAATAAATAATAACTTTATTATTGCCTCTAGGGCATATTTCCTTCACATTTTAGACCCTTTCCCCTAATATGAACGTGCCTATTTGATAACCTTTGATATTTGTTGCCATATCAATTGAGTTATGGACCGTTGATTTTCCCCATTCACTCCACCAGTGCTCTATATAAGCCAAACATGAATCCCTAACCCTAGATACTCCCCATCCCCGCACCCAACGCGCACGTCCTCCCCGCCGCCATGTTGTTGTTACCCTTGACGTTAGTACAACCATGCGAGATCTCCCCTCCTAAATTGTGGGATCTAAAATGAAGAGTGGCAATGACACCAGGCTTCATCTCATCCTTCCTTGCTTGCTCGTCATCATTCTATTTGCTTCATCGTTAGGTTTGGATTCCTCGCCTCCCATGATAAAATTCACCACCTATTATCATTGCCACCACCAGGCTTTCCTCGTGACCCCTCTTGGTGTCTCTCTCTCTCTCTATCTCTCCTACCCACTGTTAAGTCATCAACACCCTTATTTTGAACCTTAGAAGCTATTGGATCCTAAATCAAACTTTTATTCTTGCCCTTGCAAAAAGCTCCGTCGAGATGAAGACAAAGTTGTTCTGAAGAAAATGAAGGTATACAATCTTACAAATACAAAATGTATTTAGCAAAATGTTTAGAGATTAGTCGTATAGTCATCCCATCAATTTGAGTTTGCGAATAAAGGCTTAGTCGTATAGTCGTATAGTCCTTGTGTTGATCATGTTTTGCTCGTGAGAGAGGCTTAGTCAACGGGTCTGCAACATTCAGATTCGTATGTATCTTGCAAATTTCTATGTCTCCCACTTGGACTTGGTCCCGGATGGAATTGAAGCGTCTCTTGATGTGCTTGGTCCTCTTGTGAAATCTGGATTCCTTTGCCAAGGCAATTGCACCAGTATTGTCACAGAAGATCTTCATTGGTCCCGATGCACTAGGTATAACACCTAGATCGAAAATGAACTCCTTCATCCAGACTCCTTCATTTGCTGCTTCTGAAGCAGCTATGTACTCCGCTTCACATGTAGATCCCGCCACGACGCTTTGTTTAGAACTGCACCAACTTACAGCTCCACCGTTTAATAAAAATACGTATCCGGTTTGCGATTTAGAATCGTCCGGATCAGTGTCAAAGCTTGCATCGACGTAACCATTTACGACTAGCTCTTTGTCACCTCCATATACGAGAAACATATCCTTAGTCCTTTTCAGGTATTTCAGGATGTTCTTGACCGCTGTCCAGTGATCCACTCCTGGATTACTTTGGTACCTCCCAGCCAAACTAATAGCAAGGCACACATCAGGTCTGGTACACAGCATTGCATACATGATAGAGCCTATGGCTGAAGCATAGGGAACTCCTTTCATTTTCTCTCTATCTTTTGCAGTGGTCGGGCATTGAGTCTGACTCAATTTTATACCTTGTAATACAGGCAAGAACCCTTTCTTTGCCTGATCCATATTGAACCTTTTCAACACTTTATCAAGGTACGTGCATTGTGAAAGTCCAATCAATTGTCTTGATCTATCTCTATATATCTTGATGCCCAATATGTAAGCAGCTTCACCGAGGGCTTTCATTGAAAAACTTTTATTCAAGTATCCTTTTATGCTATCCAGAAATTCTATATCATTTCCAATCAACAATATGTCGTCCACATATAATATTAGAAATTCTACAGAGCTCCCACTCACTTTCTTGTAAATACAGGCTTCTCCAAAAGTCTGTATAAAACCATATGCTTTGATCACACTATCAAAGCGTTTATTCCAACTCCGAGAGGCTTGCACCAGACCATAGACTGATCGCTGGAGCTTGCACACTTTGTTAGCTCCCTTAGGATCGACAAAACCTTCCGGTTGCATCATATACAACTCTTCTTCCAGAAATCCATTCAGGAATGCAGTTTTGACATCCATCTGCCATATTTCATAATCATAAAATGCGGCAATCGCTAACATGATTCGGACAGACTTAAGCATCGCTACGGGTGAGAAGGTCTCATCGTAGTCAACCCCTTGAACTTGTCGAAAACCTTTTGCAACAAGTCGAGCTTTATAGACAGTTATATTACCGTCAGTGTTAGTCTTCTTCTTAAAGATCCATTTATTCTCAATGGCTTGCCGATCATCGGGCAAGTCAACCAAAGTCCATACTTTGTTCTCATACATGGATCCCATCTCAGATTTCATGGCTTCTATCCATTTTGCGGAATCTGGGCTCATCATCGCTTCCTCATAGTTCGTAGGTTCATCATGGTCAAGTAACATGACTTCCAGAATAGGATTACCGTACCACTCTAGTGCGGATTTTATTCTGGTAGACCTACGAGGTTCAGTAGAAACTTGATCTGAAGTTTCATGATCAATATCATTAGCTTCCTCACTAATTGGTGTAGGTGTCACAGAAACCGATTTCTGTGATGAACTACTTTCCAATAAGGGAGTAGATATAGTTATCTCATCAAGTTCTACTTTCCTCCCACTCACTTCTTTCGAGAGAAACTCTTTCTCTAGAAAGGTTCCATTCTTAGCAACGAATGTCTTGCCTTCGGATCTGTGATAGAAGGTGTACCCAACAGTCTCTTTTGGGTATCCTATGAAGACACATTTCTCTGATTTAGGTTCGAGCTTATGTGGTTGAAGCTTCTTCACATAAGCATCGCAGCCCCAAACTTTAAGAAACGACAACTTTGGTTTCTTGCCAAACCACAGTTCATAAGGCGTCGTCTCAACGGATTTTGATGGCGCCCTATTTAACGTGAATGCAGTCGTCTCTAAAGCATAACCCCAGAATGATAGCGGTAAATCAGTAAGAGACATCATAGATCGCACCATATCTAGTAAAGTACGATTACGACGTTCGGACACACCCTTTCGTTGTGGTGTTCCGGGTGGCGTGAGCTGCGAAACTATTCCGCATTGTTTCATATGTAAACCAAACTCGTAACTCAAATATTCTCCTCCACGATCAGATCGTAGAAACTTTATTTTCTTGTTACGATGATATTCCACTTCACTCTGAAATTCTTTGAACTTTTCAAATGTTTCAGACTTGTGTTTCATTAAGTAGATATACCCATATCTGCTCAAATCATCTGTGAAGGTGAGAAAATAACAATATCCGCCACGATCTTCAACATTCATCGGACCACATACATCTGTATGTATGATTTCCAACAAATCTGTTGCTCTCTTCATAGTACCGGAGAACGGTGTTTTAGTCATCTTGCCCATGAGGCACGGTTCACAAGTACCAAGTGATTCATAATCAAGTGATTCCAAAAGTCCATCGGTATGGAGTTTCTTCATGCGCTTTACACCGATATGACCTAAACGGCAGTGCCATAAATAAGTTGCACTATCATTATCAACTTTGCATCTTTTGGCTTCGACATTATGAATATGTGTATCACTACTATCGAGATTCAATAAAAATAGACCACTCTTCAAGGGTGCATGACCATAAAAGATATTACTCATATAAATAGAACAACCATTATTCTCTGATTTAAATGAATAACCGTCTCGCATCAAACAAGATCTAGATATAATGCTCATGCTCAACGCTGGCACCAAATAACAATTATTCAGGTCTAAAACTAATCCCGAAGGTAGATGTAGAGGTAGCGTGCCGACCGTGATCACATCGACTTTGGAACCGTTTCCCACGCACATCGTCACCTCGTCCTTGGTCAGTGCTCGCTTATTCCGTAGTCCCTGTTTCGAGTTGCAAATATTAGCAACAGAACCAGTATCAAATACCCAGGTGCTACTACGAGCTCTAGTAAGGTACACATCAATAACATGTATATCACATATACCTTTGTTCACCTTGCCATCCTTCATATCCGCCAAATACTTGGGGCAGTTCCGCTTCCAGTGACCAGTTTGCTTGCAGTAGAAGCACTCAGTTTCAGGCTTAGGTCCAGACTTGGGTTTCTTCTCTTGAGCAGCAACTTGCTTGATGTTCTTCTTGAAGTTCCCCTTCTTCTTCCCTTTGCCTTTTTTCTTGAAACTAGTGGTCTTGTTGACCATCAACACTTGATTCTCCTTCTTGATTTCTACCTCCGCAGCCTTTAGCATTGCGAAGAGCTCAGGAATTGTCTTGTTCATCCCTTGCATATTATAGTTCATCACAAAGCTCTTGTAGCTTGGTGGTAGTGATTGGAGAATTCTGTCAATGACGCTATCATCCGGAAGATTAACTCCCAGTTGAATCAAGTGATTATTATACCCAGACATTTTGAGTATATGCTCACTGACAGAACTATTCTCCTCCATCTTGCAGCTGTAGAACTTATTGGAGACTTCATATCTCTTAATCCGGGCATTTGCTTGAAATATTAACTTCAACTCCTGGAACATCTCATATGCTCCATGACGTTCAAAACGTTGTTGAAGACCCGGTTCTAAGCCGTAAAGCATGGCACACTGAACTATAGAGTAGTCATCAGCTTTGCTCTGCCAGACGTTCACAACATCTGGCGTTGCTCCTGGAGCAGGCCTGGCACCCAGCGGTGCTTCCAGGACGTAATTCTTCTGTGCAGCAATGAGGATAATCCTCAAGTTACGGACCCAGTCCGTGTAATTGCTACCATCATCTTTCAACTTTGCTTTCTCAAGGAACGCATTAAAATTCAACGGAACAACAGCACGAGCCATCTATCTACAACAAACATAGACAATCAAAATACTATCAGGTACTAAGTTCATGATAAATTTTAGTTCAATTAATCATATTACTAAAGAACTCCCACTTAGACAGACATCTCTCTAGTCATCTAAGTGATCACGTGATCCAAATCAACTAAACCATAACCGATCATCACGTGAGATGGAGTAGTTTTCAATGGTGAACATCACTATGTTGATCCTATCTACTATATGATTCACGCTCGACCTTTCAGTCTCCGTATTTCGAGGCCATATCTGCATATGCTAGGCTCGTCAAGTATAACCTGAGTATTCTGCGTGTGCAAAACTGGCTTGCACCCGTTGTAGATGGACGTAGAGCTTATCACACCCGATCATCACATGGTGTCTGGGCACGAAGAACTTTGGCAACGGTGCATACTCAAGGAGAACACTTCTTGATAATTTTTAGTGAGAGATCATCTTAAAATGCTACCGTCAATCAAAGCAAGATAAGATGCATAAAGGATAAACATCACATGCAATCAATATAAGTGATATGATATGGCCATCACCATCTTGTGCTTGTGATCTCCATCTCCGAAGCACCGTCGTGATCACCATCGTCACCGGCGCGACACCTTGATCTCCATCGTAGCATCGTTGTCGTTTACGCCATCTATTGCTTCTACGACTATCGCTACCGCTTAGTGATAAAGTAAAGCAATTACAGGGCGTTTGCATTTCATACAATAAAGCGACAACCATATGGCTCCTGCCAGTTGCCGATAACTTCGGTTACAAAACATGATCATCTCATACAATAAAATATAGCATCACGTCTTGACCATATCACATCACAACATGCCCTGCAAAAACAAGTTAGACGTCCTCTACTTTGTTGTTGCAAGTTTTACGTGGCTGCTACGGGCTTAGCAAGAACCGTTCTTACCTACACATCAAAACCACAATGATAGTTCGTCAAGTTAGTGCTGTTTTAACCTTCGCAAGGACCGGGCGTAGCCACACTCGGTTCAACTAAAGTTGGAGAAACTGACACCCTCCAGCCACCTGTGTGCAAAGCACGTCGGTAGAACCAGTCTCGCGTAAGCGTACGCGTAATGTCGGTCCGGGCCGCTTCATCCAACAATACCGCCGAACCAAAGTATGACATGCTGGTAAACAGTATGACTTGTATCGCCCACAACTCACTTGTGTTCTACTCGTGCATATAACATCAACGCATAAAACCTAGGCTCGGATGCCACTGTTGGGGAACGTAGTAATTTCAAAAAAATTCCTACGCACACGCAAGATCATGGTGATGGCATAGCAACGAGAGGGGAAAGTGTTGTCCACGTACCCTCGTAGACTATTAAGCGGAAGCGTTATGACAACGCGGTTGATGTAGTCGTACGTCTTCATGATCCGACCGATCCAAGCACCGAACGTACGGCACCTCCGTGTTCAGCACACGTTCAGCTCGATGACGTTCCCCGGGCTCCGATCCAGCAAAGCGTCGGGGATGAGTTCCGTCAGCACGACGGCGTGGTGACGATGATGATGTTCTATCGGCGCAGGGCTTCGCCTAAACTCCGCGATGATATGACCGAGGTGGAATATGGTGGAGGGGGGCACCGCACACTGCTAAGGAACGATCGTAGATCAACTTGTGTATCCTAGGGGTGCCCCCCTCCCCCGTATATAAAGGAGGAGAGGAGGAGGGGGCCGGCCAAGGGGAGAGGCGCGCCCTAGGGGGGGCAATCCTACTCCAAGTAGGTTTGGCCCCCCTTTCCTATTAGGAGTAGGAGAGGGAAGGAAGAGAGGGGAGGGAAGAAGGAAAGGGGGGCCGGCCCCCCTCCCAATTCGGATTGGGCTTGGGGGGGGGGGCGCCCCCTCCTTTGCTCCTTCTCCATCCTTTCCACTAAGGCCCAATAAGGCCCATATACTTTCCGGGGGGTTCCGGTAACCTCCCGGAGCTCCGGTATAGTCCCAATCTCATCCGGAACCTTTCCGGTATCCAAATATATCCGTCCAATATATCAATCTTTATGTCTCAACCATTTCGAGACTCATCGTCATGTCCGTGATCACATCCGGGACTCCGAACAAACTTCGGTACATCAAAACTTATAAACTCATAATAAAACTGTCATCATAACGTTAAGCGTGCGGACCCTACGGGTTCGAGAACTATGTAGACATGACCTAGAACTATTCTCGATCAATAACCAATAGTGGAACCTAGATGTTCATATTGGCTCCTACATATTCTACGAAGATCTTTATCGGTCAAACTGCATAACAACATACGTTGTTCCCTTTGTCATCGGTATGTTACTTGCCCGAGATTCGATCGTCGGTATCCAATACCTAGTTCAATCTCGTTACCGACAAGTCTCTTTACTCGTTCCGTAATACATCATTTCGTAACTAACTCATTAGTCACAATGCTTGCAAGGCTTAATTGATGTGTATTACCGAGAGGGCCCAGAGATACCTCTCCGACAATCGGAGTGACAAAACCTAATCTCGAATTATACCAACTCAACATGTACCTTTGGAGACACCTGTAGAGCACCTTTATAATCACCCAGTTACGTTGTGACGTTTGGTAGCACACAAAGTGTTCCTCCGGTAAACGGGAGTTGCACAATCTCATAGTTGTAGGAACTTTGTATAAGTCATGAAGAAAGCAATAGCAACATACTAAACGATCAAGTGCTAAGCTCATGGAATGGGTCAAGTCAATCACATCATTCTCCCAATGATGTGATCCCATTAATCAAATGACAACTCTTTTGTCCATGGCTAGGAAACATAACCATCTTTGATAAACGAGCTAGTTAAGTAGAGGCATACTAGTGACACTATGTTTGTCTATGTATTCACACATGTATTATGTTTCCGGTTAATACAATTCTAGCATGAATAATAAACATTTATCATGATATGAGGAAATAAATAATAACTTTATTATTGCCTCTAGGGCATATTTCCTTCACATTTTAGACCCTTTCCCCTAATATGAACGTGCCTATTTGATAACCTTTGATATTTGTTGCCATATCAATTGAGTTATGGACCGTTGATTTTCCCCATTCACTCCACCAGTGCTCTATATAAGCCAAACATGAATCCCTAACCCTAGATACTCCCCATCCCCGCACCCAACGCGCACGTCCTCCCCGCCGCCATGTTGTTGTTACCCTTGACGTTAGTACAACCACGCGAGATCTCCCCTCCTAAATTGTGGGATCTAAAATGAAGAGTGGCAATGACACCAGGCTTCATCTCATCCTTCCTTGCTTGCTCGTCGTCATTCTATTTGCTTCATCTTTAGGTTTGGATTCCTCGCCTCCCATGATAAAATTCACCACCTATTATCATTGCCACCACCAGGCTTTCCTCGTGACCCCTCTTGGTCTCTCTCTCTCTCTCTCTCTCTCTATCTCTCCTACCCATTGTTAAGTCATCAACACCCTTATTTTGAACCCTAGAAGCTATTGGATCCTAAATCAAACTTTTGTTCTTGTCCTTGCAAAAAGCTCCGTCGAGATGAAGACAAAATTGTTCTGAAGAAAACGAAGGTATACAATCTTACAAATACAAAATATATTTAGCAAAGTGTTTAGATATTAGTCGTATAGTCATCCCATCAATTTGAGTTTGCGAATAAAGGTGCTCATATAATTTTCTTCCCTGGATTTTTTTGGATGAAAATTTATTGCTGCAACATCAAGACCAATCCCTTTTGTTTGGTATGATTCGAGAGATCACACATTTTTCACATCTCTATAGTTTAGTTGTGTTTCCTTCCTTCTTCTTTTTTCTGGTTGTAGTCACTTGCTTTTCCTACAAAACAAACTATTCATGTGTTCACTAGCTTTTACTCTCTATATGTATGTGTAGATCTTATTATCACATCTATGTATAATAGTTGCTTTTCCTGCCTTCCTTCTTTCTCTTTGTTATAGTCACATTGACGAGGAAGAGTTGTCCGATTGAGAAGACATGATGTCAAGTGTCTACCACCACATAACCGTAGCCACTATGTAAGAGCTAACATATGTGTTCCTTTAGAAAATTGAAACTTCATTAACCCTAACCTTTGTAGCAACTAGGATGCGCGCAATCATATTATTATAAAACCAATAAATCGGGAAGAAAAGATGGATTATATGAGTGAATAGAGCAAGAAATTGAAAAGGGCAAATGGGATGGGCCAAGTACTAACATAATATCTATTTCTTCTAAGATCAGTGTTTTGCAATCAAAAGAAGACACCGAGGGGCTCACCGGCTTCATAAATGGTGAGATCGATAACCTGAGTTAGATCTTCAACTCTATCTTGATAAACCGTCCTTTGATCATTTTCACAAAAACAAATTATCAGAGATCAAAAACTATTTGGTGGATTTCCAATTTTTTTGCCTGCGAGGTAACATAGAAAACCTTTCATTAAGATATGAATGGACCACTACTTGAGCTACTGGAACATCTCAATTCACCCATTCTTTTAGCATGAATCCTTGTTTAGATTTAGGTATTCCAATTTGTGGATTGATTTAGACAGAAGTTTGTGAAGATTTGGGGGCTACCTCGAGGTTTACCACTGGAGATTTGAGCTCCTACTTTGTGCAGGAATCTCAAACGAGAAGAAGGCGAGACTTTGTGTTGTTTGTGGTACTTGGTGTTCGCCATGAATCTCTAGCGGAGATTATAACCCCCCAAGAGTGTGAACTTAGGATAAATCCTTCGTCTCTGACTTGTGGTTATCTCTGCCTCCACCTTTACTTATGTAAATTATTGGTAGCTTTGCTTACTTGTGCATCTAGTGTACCTAGCGTTATCCTGTCATATAGGTTTGTATCACGTATTTGCACATGTACATAACTAACATCATCCACATTCACCTATTGCAAATAAAAGCTAAAATTTTGTAGTCGCCTACCCCCCCCCCCCCCCCCCGCCAGTCGACATCTTAGATCCTTTAGCTAACAACATTTTTGCAAACTAATAATCCATCAAGCGATCTCCTAGAAGCATCATGTGAGTAATCGCCAGGTGTACTTGTACATTTTAGAATATTTCCCCTCAGATATGAAGACACATATTTGATTACCATTGGTTCTTTGTTTCCACATATAAAATCGAGTCATGGACCGTTGATTTTTCCAATTCACTCCACAAATTCTCTATATAAGCAAACCATGAATCTCTAACCCTAGAGACTCCCTCTTCCCTCCCCCAACGCTCGCGTCCTCCCCGTCGCCAAGTTTTTCTTACCATTTGCGTTAGTACAACCATGCAAGATCTCCCCTCATAAATTGTGGCCTCTAAATCCAAGAGCGGCACCAACACAACACTTCACCTCGTCCTTCCTTGCCTGCTCACCGTCTATTTTTCACCATCATCATCTCCCTTGGTTCATCGATAGGTTTGTATTCGTTGCCTCCCAAGATAAAATTTCCTACCTATAGTCATTGCCACCATCGTGCTTTCCTCGTGGCCCCTCTTGGTGTCTCTCTCTCTACCTCTCCTATCCAACGCTAACCCATCAACACCCTTATTTTGACTCCTAGGATCTATTGAATCCTAAATCAAACTTAAAGCTCCCTGGAGAGACAAAGACAAAGTTGACATGAAAAAAATGAAGGTATAAACCCTTAAAAGTACAAATATATTTAGCAATATGTGTAAATATTAGTCGTATTTCTTGGATAAAGATGTTCTTATAATTGTGTTTCCTTGATTTGTTTGAATAAACATTTACCACAACAAGAACAACATCATGATTAATCCCTTTTGTTTGGTAACATTCGAGAGATCACACATTTTTCACATCTCCGTAGGATTGTTTTATTTCCTCCTTATAATCGCTTGTTTTTCCCGCATAACAAAATATCCATGTGTTCAGTAGCTTTTACCATTTATATGTATGTGTAGTTATTGTTATCACATTTCTATAGTTGCATTCTCTTCCTTGCTTTCTTTTTGTAATATTCACGTTGACGTGGAAGAGTTGTTCAGTTGACGAGGCGTGATATCAAGTGTCCACCACCGCATAACCCTAGCCACCAAGCTAAGATATGTGTTTCTTTAGCAAATGGGAACTTCATTACCCCCAACCTTTTTAGCAACTAGCATGCGTGCAATCGTATTATTAGAACATCATTAAACCAGGCAAAAAAGATCTAGTATACGAGTGGATAGAGTAAGAAATTGAAAGGGGCAAACATGTTTCACCAGTTCCTAACATAATATCTTTTTCTTGTAAGATTGATGTTTTGCCAGTAAAAAGAAGACAACAAGCACCAACAGTGGGCCCGACAACCTGAGTTAGATCTTCACCTCTACCTTAGGCCATGTACAATGGTCCTACCTTAGGAGTACCACATAGGATAAACGTTGAGGTGGAGGAGAGAGAAACCATAAAAAAAGATTTGTCTTCTCTTATTTACGAGATGATCTCTTAGCACCATATTTCTCACCACGTTTTTAGGATAACTAGTTATTGAAGATAAGACTAAGATATAACATGTTTTTATTCTCATATCCAAACTATATTCAAGGCTTAAAATAAAACTGTCTTATCAACCACGATACATGCCCTTAATAAAACCGTTCTTTGGTCATTTGCACATGTTTTTTTGTCAAAGATCAATAAGTATTTGGTGGACTTCCAATTTTTTAGGTGTGCGAGGTAACATAAAAAACCTTCGATTAAGATATGAACACACCCCTTACTTGAGCTAGGGCAACATCTCAATTCATCCATTCCTCTAGTATGGAAGCTTGATTCAGTTTTTTTTAGCAAAGTCTAAGTAATTTATATTTTGCGTATAATGCCAATTTTCATAAGGTATATGTGTACCACTTTACTAGTATTGTTGATATACTCCATTATTTTTTAATCCCATTTATATGAATTGCGGTTCCTAACATACTCCGCATGAAACAACCATCTCATATGTTTCTCACATATGAAATGAATCCAAGTGTGAATTCTTCTAGTTTGATTTCGCAAATTGCGATTCCTAACATTTTTATCCACATGCCTCGTATGTTGCCCCCGTTCACCTAATTGTGATTCTTAACATTTTTGCTCGCATGTAACAACTGCCTCATCTGTTGAATACATGGCTACATTATACCTGATTGCGATTCCTACCATTTTTACCCGCATGTAACAATTGTCGCGTATGTTGCTACATATGAAATCAATCCAAGTGTGACACTCTTCTACTTTTGATTTGTTTCAAATTGTGTTTCCTACCATTTTTACCCGTATGCCTGCGAGGACTTCATATATATATATATATATATATATATATATATATATATATATATATATATATATATATATATGAGCCCCAACGTTACCATATGCTCCATCCTACCTTCCCATGGCCACGCTCTCGCCTGGGCAGCGGCAGCAGCCGGGCGTGGACCGCCTCAGTGCGCTGCCCGACGAACTCCTTGTGACCATCCTGGATGGCCTAGACACCCGCTCCGCGCTCGCCACCACCGTCCTAGCCAAGCGCTGGACGCACCTCCCCCGCCTCCTCAGCGCACTCGAGTTTAGGGTCACTGACATGTTCCCACCGCCGGTGTACCAACAGTCTCCCGTCTTCCTGGAGCAATACGCGCCGGCCGTCATGGCCAGGTACAACGACGCCATTGACAGATTCATGGAAGCGGCCCACGCCGACGGTAGCTATATTCCCCAGCCCGGCAGGAGGCTCCGGCTCGAGTTCTTCGACCCGGACGAACCCGCTTTCGTTGACCGCCTGATCGGCACAGCGGTCAGAAGCTGGGGCATGGAGGACCTGGAGGTCATAGTCAAGCCGGTGGCACACCATATCGCTTACTTCTTCCCTCAGCATTTCCTCGACGACGAGTCGGCACAATTCATCCGCAACCTCACTCTCGGAGGTTGCAGCCTCCTCCCGCCGCTGCACAGGTACGGCAAGCTCACTGCGCTCGTCCTTCAGGATATCGGCCCATCGGTGCCTGTGGCGGCCTACGCCGGCGTGTTTTCCAGGTGCCCGGGGCTGCGTTCCGTGCACCTCAGGCGCTGCCACCCCGAAACCGACAACAACATACCCAGCATCATGGAGGTGGACGCGCCGGCGTCGGGGATCATTGAGCTCGTCGTCTACCACTGCTCGTTACAGGCGATAAGGCTGCTCGCTCTCCCGGCGCTGGAGCGCCTGGAGTGCAGCGGCAGCCCCGTCAGTCTGGCATTCGGCATCATCCCGCGCCTGGCGCACGTAGTCCTCAGCCTAGGATTCTTCATCCTGGAAGGCGACCCCTGGGACGACCGGTACGACTATACGCTCGACGAGCTCCTGGTGGCGGTTAACCCTGCGGCCGTGACGGTCACGGACCTCGTCCTCCGGTTCACGGGTACCTACAGGTGGGTGGAGCCGTGGCTCGACGGCGTGACGCCGTTACCCGTCCTGCGCAGGCTGCTGATGGCGGACGTGCCTTCCAACTGGGACGTGTCGTGGGCGTACCTCCTCCTCGAGGCGGCGCCGTCGCTCGAAGTCCTCCACGTGAGCGTCACCCCCTGCGCCGAGGACTCGCAGCGCGACGTCGACATCATGTGGCGTCCGTCCAAGTACCGTCACCGTCACCTCAAGGAGCTGGTGATCGTCGGGTTCGAGCTGACGCCGACGCAGGCGTGCCTTGTCAGGCTCGTCATGAAGACGTGCAAGGCGCTGAGGCGCGTCGTGCTGATGAAGGGCGGCCGCATCGAGGACAGGGGACTCGGGGGCGGCTGAGAGGTGGTGGCGCCGCAGGACAACGGCTGGAGCGACGACGAGAAGGTGGCCGCGGAGAGGGCGATCAAGAAAGTCAGATACTTCAAGCTGTACGGTCATCTGTTCTTTGCATGAGTTTGAGAGTTCTTCCGCTTTGTAAGCGGCGATTTAGGTTCGAGACTTTTTTTCCGACTGTGAGTTCGGCTCATCGTATGTTTTAATTTCAAGTTAATGTCGGATCTGTTTGTCGAACGGTTAAAGCATTTGTGGAACGGTTAAAGCAAATGATTTCCATTCATCCCGTCTCTTTCCACTGCAAATTATTGCGGTGATTGATTTACTGAATAATGTATGCATGCATATCTCTGAACTGAATATTATGTTTTGCTTTGTTTTTTTTCGAGAGTATGCCAATGGCGTACCTTATCTTTATAGAAGATAGAAAGACAATGTACAAGAGAGGCATGAATATGTTTTGCTTTGTGAGTGGAAGTATCTTGTAGCAACCTTGTTTCTGAATAAAATGCATAGGCTAGAAAATAAACTACTTTAAGATCATAAAGCAGGCAATTGCATGTTTAACTTATCGGCGACAGTAGTACTTTTACTGTATTTGCAACAACACATTCTGACCAGAGCAACGGGTTCAGAACCCTTGATCATGACAACTTCAAAACAAGCAAACACACTGCATATATTCTGTGAAGCCTGTGTGCAGATGCAGGTTAGGCCAATACACAAATACACATACCAAGAATTATACTGAGCACTCAATTCTTGGTAGTATGGAAATGATACGGTGTTTGCTCTGTAAATAAATGATAGGCCTGAACCATGCAACTCTCGAAACAGAGAGAAAGAAACTGCAGCCTTAGTTTTCCGTAGAGAACTAGCTACTACTCCCTCCGTTCCTAAGTATTTGTCTTTTTAGAGATTTCAAATGGACTGCCACATACGGATGTATATAGACATATTTTAGAGTATAGATTCACTCATTTTGCTCCGTATGTAGTTACTTGTTGAAATCTCTAGAAAGACAAATATTTAGGAACGGAGGGAGTATATACATATGCAGCATTACAGTTTAGATGATCCAATAGAATTCAAGTTCAGATTCATGTTATTATACATAACAGGTTGTATCTATAAAAAATTCAAAAAAAAAAAAAGGTTGTAACTATAAGCCCCTGGTATACATTAGGCAATGTTCTGTAGAGATGCACGATTTGCCACGCGTGCACTCCCTGTCAGTGCCTAGATTAGTGTTGGATAGCTGAATAAGTTCACATGCAAATCTCTGAAAATAAAATAACTATACCTTACTTCTGATAGCAAAGAACTGATCTTTTGGTTTGTGAATTGGTGTTCTGATTACATGCTTCGCTGTGTAAAGTGTACAATAAAGAAAATACTAAACTGAACCATGCTAAGACTAGATCCTAAAGGGATGACCCTGCTGTACAGTTGATCAGTTGACCCTGGAGTAGTAAATATCTAAGCTTTATATTCAGATTTCAGGAAAAGAATTTTTTTTGACATCAGAGTACTCTTTATTGCAAGGTGATCACCATATTATCTTTTACAAGAGTATCAACAATCTCTATGGATGGATCTTCCATCCACCCCGCACACACATTACTTCTAACTAGTTTTGCTAAATCATGGGCAGCACAATTAGTCTCTCTAGGAGCATGCTCAAAAATAATATACGGGAAATCACACGCAAAGTGATATATATCATCAAAAACTGCCGCCGCTAGACCGAAAGAGCGACCTCCATTCTGCATTGTCTCTATCACTTCGACGTTGTCGGTGTTCAGGAAAATAACTCGAAACTACAGAGCTACCACCAGGTTTTGTAAAATGACCAAATCAGCATACTAGTGTCTCAGCCTTTTACTTAAATATTGTAGGACCATACTGAACCGAATACTCAGGATTTAGTCCTAATGCTCTCACGCCAGAATCTCATCACTTAATTAACCATGCCTCCATGGGGAAATGTACCACAGGAAAAGGAAGGCAGAGCACAGAGTTTGCGTTGGCTAAATATAACCCACACAGCTACACAACCTGCCTTGCCTGTCTCTAGATAGCTAACCCCTTTTATACTTCGTATTGTTAGATTTTTTTTTCGAAAAGAGGGAATACCCCTCGGCCTCTGCATCGAGTGATGCACACAGCCATTTAGTAATTATTTAAAAGTTCATCATCTGGTCACAATAAGTGCCACACATGGCTGCCCCATGGGCAAATAATGAAGAAAAAATCCATTGGAAAATGAGCCTCAAGCATCAAAAATCCTACTAGTAGCCCGCCAACCAAATCGGTTGAACAAATCACGAGAGACCATACGAGGGGCCTTGTTAAGAAATCACGAAAGCCTACTAAAATAGTATGATATGTCTGTGATACGCCACAGCACACGTCATCGCTTCCAGAAAATGTTTGGCTAACGAGACGTATTTTCTGGAATAGCAGAGGTCTTGGGGACATGGCTGAGCATCGCTTTTAGCAGAAATTTGTTCGTAGCAAAATTTAGACTTTATTGCCTTGTTGGAGACTGGAAAACTAATTTTGCAGCCCCTTTTTTAAGTCACCTCATATGGTGGTCTTGATTTGTCGGGTATTGTCTTCCTCCTCACGACAGATCTGAGAGGATACTGTTGGGTGTCAACAGACGTCCTCTCTATGTCCAAGGGATTGATGATGGGGATTTCTGAGTTAAATTCCAAGTTCGTTCTAAGGATTATGGTTTCGAATGGGTACTTGTGTTAGTCTATGGGAATGCTCAAAGATACTCAAACCCGCCTTTTTAACAGAACTTGTTTGCATTTGTTCTTTGGAAACTTTTGCTATGTTGGTAGGGGAGATTTCAATATTAATAGACGTCAAGAAGAGAAGCACAATGATAATTTTGATGCTAGGTGGCCCTTTATTTTTAATGTTATTATTGAAAATCTCGACTTGTGGGAAATTGCTCTCTCGGGGCGTCAATTTACTTTGCCTAATAATCTTCCGGCAACCACATATGAGAAATTTAATAGGATTCTTACAAGTGTCCAGTGGGAACAATAGTTTCCCCTAGTTACTGTTCATGCACTGCATTTGGGAGTTTTTTTTTATCACACACCTCTCCTGATGGACTCGGGAGCAGCCTCTCATGTGGGCAATAAGTCGGTGTTTTCTTTCAAACTTTCATGGTTGCACAAACAAGGTTTTTTTGATTTAGTCACTGCAAACAGGGCGAAGGAAAATTAAGGACGTGCTCACGTCAAAAGATGGCAGAATAAGATCCGTCACTTGTGACAATTCCTAAAGGGTTGGGCAAAACATGAGTTTGGTGAGTATAAGCAAGAGAAAGATAGGCTCATCACACTAATTGATGCCTTAGATGTGAAGGCAGAGACCGCTCCCCTCAATCAAGCACCGTTAAGAGAGAGGCGGATGACTTCTTGCTAAGCTTATGCACGAGTAGGAAACTAAGGCCTCCTTTGTTTGGGCTACAGATTCCTAAGAATCACTTTGCTATGGATTCCTGAGAATCAGTTGTGGCTCTGGATTCCTAAGAATCAGAATATGGCTGTCGGTTTACCCTGTTGTTTCTCCGATTTACGAGTTGTGGGTGTTGTGAAATGTTAGTAACTTCCTCAACGTTTATATGCAGATTAAAGCACAAATTATCTGTTTTGACTTGATAAAGTGAGCATTAGCACAAAACACAATATATGGAATATATTTTTCTTGAAACGTCATGATGATATGAATATATCATCCAAAATATGCATATGAAACATAAAATCCAAAAAAAGAATCAACCCTCATAGTCTTCCATACGAAATATATCATCCATATATGGACCAAGCATCATAGCTTACATATGTGCACATGTCATCCAAAATATGCACTAACCATCATAGTCTTACATATGTACACATATCAGCCAAAATATGCACCAATCATCATAGTCTCATCAAGTAGTATTTGAAACTATACTTGATCCGCCATCAATCCATTAGCAATCGCTTCATGAGTTGCTTTCATCGCCGCATAATCACCAACAACAATGTTGGAAACATGTCTTGTGGGTAGGGGTTGTAAATTCCCTGGCATGTAGTTCTCATCATGATCACATTTGTCAAACTCCAAGCCTCTCAAATTGCTTGATCTAATGCAATTACGAAGTGCCATGCATGCAATGATGATCCGAGATTGCTTCTCAGGAGGGTAACTTGGCATTTTCATGCCATTTCATCAAAAGGGAAACTACAGTAAGATGAACGATCAATAACATTGCATAGAGATGCATGTGCAAAGTTAAATGTTTCCTTTTTCCCATTCGCTGGGAGACCTTGGCGAAATTTTGGCGCATGGTACTTTTACCCTTTGTACGGAGCTAAATATTCATCACAATTGGGATAGCCTGAGTCAACAAGAAGTACCTCCCTTCATAAAGTAATAGTTTTACACGAGGGATCAACAAGATAACTAAAACAATATTATCATGCACATGTAAATTAAATGGATACCTATAGGTGGAGGTGGAAACCTATCTGCATACTTCACCAAAGTATCTCTGAATATCCTTGTGCGATGCAGGGAGAGCTTGAGCCGGTGGCGTAGGCAGGGGCTGGGGGCAGTGCACAAGCGGAGATTAGGGGAATTGGGGGATGGCGGTGCAGCGGATCTCGTGGCCAGACTTTGGTGGGGGCGGAGGGGCCTTGATCCACATGTCGTGGTGGCGAAGGGGCCAATGACGTGGTCGACGACAACGGCGGCGGAAACCTAGAGAGCCCCGCTTCTCTCTTTCTGCTTCTATTCACTATGTGAGAATGAAGGAGAGGAGGCCCTGTTCAGTGGAACAAGTTTGGGTTGGGGTTGCGGTGGCATATCTACTGTAATAGCTAGGAGAAGTACACCTAGACTTGAAAGGGGGTAAGTGGCAGTTCGGGAATCAGCAAAATCATTTATTCCGGCTTCCGAGCGTGTCCAATGCATTTTGCAGAATCGATTGTACGAAGTTGAGATAGGAATCTCACTGTTTGTTTGACAATCCAATTTTGGACGTGCTAGAATCTGACAGTCACTATCTGTAGCCCAAACAAAGGCTACCTAAATGCATTCAAGCATGCCAAGGTGCGAGATGTCTAGAGGGGGGGGGGACACCAAATATTTCCAACTCATCGCAAACGGTAAATATAAGAAAAATAAAAATTTCCAGCTTGAGAAGGTTGATGGCACTATTGTTGGTGAAGACATACATTACTAATTTTTATAAGCTTATTTTTAGTTCACCTATCCCCGATTATGTCAAGCGTGTTGAGGATGTCAATAATGGCATCTCGTAGTTGTCGATAGAGGAGAATGCGATTTAACCACCCTTTTACTAATAAATGTGGGATGTTATCTCATAGAGGGAACACAATGAGGCGTAGGGCCAGATCAGTTCCCTGTCGAGTTCTATCAGCGGTTCTGGCTAGTTACAAAAGGTGACTTTATGTCTATGTTTGCTAGATTATATAATGGGGATTTGTCTTTGTATAAGTTAAATTTTGGTGTTATTACCCTTCTTCATAAGAAGAAAGAGGTTGTTAAGAATCAACAGTTTAACTAATTTTTCTTCTAAATGTTAGTTTCAAAATATTCACCAAAGTGGCATCTAATTATGTTAAGGATATTGCTTATAAAGTGGCGCGATCGACGCAGACAGCGTCCATGCTAGGGCATCCGAGGGGTTTGTTGTCTTACATGAAACTATTCATGAGCTACACTCGAAAAAATTAATGGAGTTATCTTTAAGGTGGATTTTGAAAAAAGCCTATGACAAACTTAAATGGCAACTCTTTCAACAATGTTTGCGCATAAAAGGCTTCCCAGCAAATTGGTGTCAATTGACTCATTTGTCACAGGGGCAGCATTGATGTCAAGGTAAATAGTGACAATTGTCACTATTTCCAAACATGAAAGGGATTCTGATAGGGAGACCCTCGGTTGCCTATTCTTTTCATCATTGTTGCAGATCTTCGAGCGGTTCTCATTGGTCGAGCCAAGGAAGCGGATCATGTTGCAGGCTTAATTCATCATCTTAGTGATGACATTGGAAAGGCATAATAATAAGAAGCTTAGTATTTATTTATTCGAGCGTCTCGTCTCAAGATTAACATCCCAAAGAGTGAACTCTTTTGTATTGGAAAAGCCAAAGAAGAATACAATTAGTACAAACAATTGTTTGGTTTTGAGTCTGGCTCTTTCCCTTTTAGATAAATTTAGTACTCCAATGCATTTCCGTAGACCATTTAGTAAGGAATGGAATGGTATTGATGATCGCTTTGAAAAAAGCTGGGTTGTTGGATTGGTAAGATTATGTCTTATGGAGCAAGGTTCACCCAAAATAATGGTGTTCTCAAAAGTTTACCTATGTTTATGTTATCTTTCTTTGAAATATCTAAAGGGGTAAGGAAACTATTGGATTGCTATAGATCTAGGTTTTTTTGGTAGTCTGATGAACATAAACGTAAATACAGCCTCATGCGGTGGGATGTGATCTGTCTCCCTAAAGACCAATGAGGTATAGGTGTGGAAGATCTTGAGATTGAAAGTAAGTGTCGGTTAAGTAGTTGGCTATACAAGATACTAACTGAGGAGGGGGTTTGGCAAAAATTACTTAGGAATAAGTACCTACATTCTAAGACCCTCCAAACCAACAGACTCACCTGTTTGGGAAGGCTTCATGGTGGTCAAATGACTTTTTCCATAAAGGGGAAATTGTGGTAGCTAGTGGCCTAACTACTAGGTTATGGGAAGATACAAGGCTATCAAATACTCCACTAGCCTAGAAATACCCACGGCTCTGTCATATTGTGCAGCAGAAAGATGTCTCTGTTGCCTATGTGATGGTCCAGATACCGTTGAATGTTGCCTTATGAAGACCATTGATGGGGGAACAAATAGACCAATCGGTTAAATCTTGTTGAAAGGTTGATGGTGATTAACCTTTCAATGGGATCAGACACATTCCGTTGAAAGTTGACTACTTCTGGTGTCTTCACGGTTAAATCATATATTCAGACCTCATCAATGATGGGCAACCTTTCTAGCACAAATCTACTAGAAATCTTCATGTTGTATATAGATTGCAAGGTCATCCTGAAAAAAGATCTGAAAATGGGATTTTGCAAGGATGCACTAAGCGTTGCTTTTGTGGCAATGAGGAGTTGATTCAACATCTATTCCTCCAGTGCGCACTTGTGAATCTATTATGGAGATCTTTCCATATAGGTATTAGTCTACTTACACCCATGAGTAGTAGGAATATGTTCAGAAACTAGTTAGCCAAGGTACATCCTGAGTTGTAGTCTTAAATTTGTGTGCGAATTTGTTCTTTACTTCGGGCCATTTGCAACACTCGAAATGATTGTATTTTGAAAAGAACAATTGTTCGAACTATTTTGCAGATTATGTTCAAGGCCATGGTTTGGATTTATATGTGGTCATTACTACGCAAGGAGAAAGATCGACACCCACGGTCTTTGGGTGTTACCGATGGAAGATGGTCTCTCGAGATTTATTCAACCGATTTGGTAGGCGTCCTATTGATGCATAAGGCTTATTTCCCTATGTTTTCTTTTTTATTTTTCCCTTGGGCAGCCATGTGTGGTCGTAGTCTTGTAGTTTTCTTGAACTTTATTGTGTTCAGGTGATGAACTTTATAATCAATAAAAGGATGTGTGCATCGCTCGATGGAGAGGCCAAGGACGTTTCCCCTCTTTTAGAAAAAATATATAATTAGAACGGCAACCTATTTCAAGCATCAACATGTTGTTCGTCGTTGTAGCACATTTCTGATTAAACTCTAGATTAACCAAACTTACATATTAGATACATAGAGCTAATTTGGTTATATACTTTGCCAATTTTAAAATATATCCTTTCGGGGTTGCTTTGGAAGATCCATAGAATGTTGATTTACCAAAATATACTAGCATATAGTTGACTTGATTAGAATATCATAGGTAAGCAGTAATTTGTTTTGTACTTGTGAGATGTTCCATCATGTTTAGTAATCATTAAATGAATATCTTACAGGAATTGCTATCAGAGCAAGTAATCCTTAGTGCTAAGTAAGTTTTGAAATGCTAAACATGATTCATGAATCAAATTTTATATCTACTCAATACCTTAACAAGTTATTTATCCAATATTTGTTTCCTGCCTGATGTAGATTAAAATAGCCCGCGATAGTTGCGCTATAGCTGCCCGGGAGCCTCGCCGCTACGCTATGGTTGCTGCCGCGAAATCCTCCATGTATGCCTCTAAATTTCTCAAAAATTAGCAAAACCCTCTAGAAATCATCTCACCCACCAGAAAAATTTCTGCTATTTGCCGCGATTGCCCGCTACCGCGGCCGCTATAGCTGCTGGGAGACGACGTCGTGAAATCTTTTCTCCCGCGATTTTTATCTATGGATGTAACACATATGGCAAGATAAATCATATAAATTAGACTAAACCGAGCTAATAGTTCATACTTCAATATTTGCGAGTGAAGTTATACCATGCATGTGCACCATGTTATGTGCATTCATGTGTTTGTCCTCATTGGACGTCAGTTGCACTCTTCCAGTTTCAATTTGCTTTGGAGTTTCTATCGCTTAGTTGAATCGTTGGTGTATTTTGTGTGATCGTTTGAGCATATTGGTCAAGTCCAACTCCTTGTTCATATCTGGTTGATTACTTTTATCAGTGAACTTACAATATACTATTATATGCTATCACATGCATCAAAGACGAATATATTGTTGGAAATATGCCCTAGAGGCAATAATAAAAGGATTATTATTATATTTCCTTGTTCATGATAATTGTCTTTATTCATGCTATAATTGTATTATTCGGAAATCGTAATACACGTGTGAATACATAGACCACAATACGTCCCTAGTGAGCCTCTAGTTGACTAGCTCGTTGATCAACAGATAGTCATGGTTTCCTGACTATGAACATTAGATGTCGTTGATAACGGGATCACATCATTAGGAGAATGATGTGATGGACAAGACCCAATCCTAAGGATAGCACAAGATCGTGTAGTTCGTTTTGCTAGAGCTTTTCCAATGTCAAGTATCTTTTCCTTAGACCATGAGATCGTGTAACTCCCGGATACCGTAGGAGTGCTTTGGGTGTACCAAACGTCACAACGTAACTGGATGACTATAAAGGTGCACTACAGGTATCTCCGAAAGTGTCTGTAGGGTTGACACGGATCGAGACTGGGATTTGTCACTCCGTATAACGGAGAGGTATCACTGGGCCCACTCGGTAGTGCATCATCATAATGAGCTCAAAGTGACCAAGTGTCTGGTCACGGGATCATGCATTATGGTACGAGTAAAGTGACTTGCCGGTAACGAGACTGAACAAGGTATTGGGATACCGACGATCGAGTCTCGGGCAAGTAACATACCGTCTGACAAAGAGAATAGTATACTGGGTTGCTTGAATCCTCGACATCGTGGTTCATCTGATGAGATCATCGAGGAGTATGTGGGAGCCAACATGGGTATCCAGATCCCGCTATTGGTTATTGACCGGAGAGCCGTCTCGGTCATGTCTACATGTCTCCCGAACCCGTAGGGTCTACACACTTAAGGTTCGGTGATGCTAGGGTTGTATGAATATGAGTATGCAGCAAACCGAATGTTGTTCGGAGTCCCGAATGAGATCCCGGACGTCACGAGGAGTTTCGGAATGGTCCGGAGGTAAAGAATTATATATAGGAAGTGCTGTTTCGGCCATTGGAAAAGTTTCGGGGTCACCCGGTATTGTACCGAGACCACCGGAAGGGTCCCGGGGGTCCACCGGGTGGGGCCACCTATCCCGGAGGGCCCCATGGGCTGAAGTGGGAGGGGAACCAGCCCCTAGTGGGCTGGTGTGCCCCCCACTTGGCCCCCCCTGCGCCTAGGGTTGGAAACCCTAGGTGGGGGGGGGGGGGGCGCACCACTTGCCTTGGGGGGCACTCCACCCCCCCTGGCCGCTGCCCCCTTGGGAGATTGCATATCCCAGGGCCGGCGCCCCCCCTGGGGGCCTATATAAAGGAGGGCAGGGGGGAGGGCAGCTGCACCGAAGTCTTGGCGCCTCCCTCCCCCTGCTACACCTCGTCCTCCTCCCGCAGCAGCTTGGCGAAGCCCTGCCGGAGTTCTGCTGCATCCACCACCACGCCGTCGTGCTGCTGGATCATCATCAACCTCTCCTTCCCCCTTGCTGGATCAAGACGGAGGAGACGTCACGCTGACCGTACGTGTGTTGAACGCGGAGGTGCCGTCCGTTCGGCGCTAGGATCTCCGGTGATAGGATCACGACGAGAACGACTACCTCAACCCCGTTCTTTTGAACGCTTCCGCTCGCGATCTACAAAGTGGTATGTAGATGCAATCTCTCTCCCATGACTCGTTGCTTAGATGAACTCATAGATGGATCTTGGTGAAACCGTAGGAAATTTTTTATTTTCTGCAACGTTCCCTAACAGTGGCATCATGAGCTAGGTCTATGCATAGTTCTCTATTGCACGAGTAGAACATAAATCTGTTGTGGGTGTGGATCTTGTCAACTTGCTTGCCACTACTAGTCTTTTCTTGCTTCAGCGGTATTGTGGGATGAAGCGGCCCGGACCGACCTTACACGTACGCTTACATGAGACAGGTTCCACCGACTGACATGCACTAGTTGCATAAGGTGGCTAGCGGGTGTCTGTCTCTCCTACTTTAGTTGGAGCGGATTCGATGAAAAGGGTCCTTATGAAGGGTAAATAGAAGTTGACAAATTCACGTTGTGGTTATTCGTAGGTAAGAAAACGTTCTTGCTAGAACCCAATTGCAGCCACGAAAAAGATGCAACAATAATTAGAGGACGTCTAACTTGTTTTTGCAGCAATTGTCATGTGATGTGATATGGCCAGAAGTTGTGATGAATGATGAATGATATATTGTGATGTATGAGATCATGTTCTTGTAATAGGAATCACGATTTGCATGTCGATGAGTATGACAACCGGCAGGAGCCATAGGAGTTGTCTTTATTTTTTTTATGACCTGCGTGTCATTGAAGAACGCCATGTAAATTATTTTACTTTATTGCTAAACGCGTTAGCCATAGAAGTAGAAGTAGTCGTTGGCGTGACAACTTCATGAAGACACAATGATGGAGATCATGATGATGGAGATCATGGTATCATGCCGGTGACGAAGATGATCATGGAGCCCCGAAGATGGAGATCGAAGGAGCTATATGATATTGGCCATATCATGTCACTACTATATAATTGCATGTGATGTTTATTATGTTTTATGCATCTTGTTTACTTAGAACGGCGGTAGTAAATAAGATGATCCCTTATAATAATTTCAAGAAAGTGGTCCCCCTAACTGTGCACCGTTGCTAAAGTTCGTCGTTTCGAAGCACCACGTGATGATCGGGTGTGATAGATCCTTACATTCACATACAACGGGTGTAAGACAGATTTACACATGCAGAACACTTAGGGTTAACTTGACGAGCCTAGCATGTACAGACATGGCCTCGGAACACAAGAGACCGAAAGGTCGAACATGAGTCATATGGAAGATACGATCAACATGGAGATGTTCACCGATGATGACTAGTCCGTCTCACGTGATGATCGGACACGGCCTAGTCGACTTGGATCGTGTAACACTTAGATGACTAGAGGGATGTCAAATCTGAGTGGGAGTTCATTAAATAATTTGATTAGATGAACTTAATTATCATGAACTTAGTCTAAAACTTTTGCAAAATAAGTCTTGTAGATCAAATGGCCAACGCTCATGTCAACATGAACTTCAACGCGTTACTAGAGAAAACCAAGCTGAAAGATGATGGCAGCAACTATTCAGACTGGGTCCGGAACCTGAGGATCATCCTCATAGTAGCCAAGAAAGCATATGTCCTAGATGAACTTCTAGGTGAAGCACCCATCCCAGAGAACCAAGACGTTATGAACGTTTGGCAGTCACGTGCTGATGATTACTCCCTCGTTCAGTGCGGCATGCTTTACAGCTTAGAACCGGGGATCCAAAAGCGTTTTGAGAAACACGGAGCATATGAGATGTTCGAGGAGCTGAAAATGGTTTTTCAAGCTCATGCCCGGGTCGAGAGATATGAAGTCTCCGACAAGTTCTATAGTTGTAAGATGGAGAAAAATAGTTCTGTTAGTGAGCACATACTCAAAATGTCTGGGTTGCACAACCGCCTGTCCCAGCTGGAGATCAACCTCCCGGACGAGGCGGTCATTGACAGAATCCTTCAGTCGCTCCCACCGAGCTACAAGAGCTTTGTGTTGAACTACAATATGCAGGGGATGGTGAAGACCATTCCTGAAGTATTTTCAATGCTGAAATCAGCAGAGGTTGAAATCAAGAAAGAACATCAAGTATTGATGGTCAATAAGACCACTAAGTTTAAAAAGGGCAAGGGTAAGAAGAACTTCAAGAAGGACGACAAAGATGTTGCCGCGCCCGGTAAACCAGTTGCCGGGAAGAAGTCAAAGAATGGACCCAAGCGTGAGACTGAGTGCTTTTATTGCAAGGGGAAGGGTCACTGGAAGCGGAACTGCCCCAAATACTTAGCGGACAAGAAGGCCGGCAACACTAAAGGTATATTTGATATACATGTAATTGATGTGTACCTTACCAGTACTCGTAGTAACTCCTGGGTATTTGATACCGGTGCCATTGCTCATATTTGTAACTCACAGCAGGAGCTGCGGAATAAGCGGAGACTGGCGAAGGACGAGGTGACGATGCACGTCGGGAATGGTTCCAAGGTCGATGTGATCGCCGTCGGCACGCTACCTCTACATTTACCCATGGGATTAGTTATAAACCTCAATAATTGTTATTTAGTGCCAAGTTTGAGCATGAACATTGTATCTGGATCTCGTTTAATATGAGATGGCTACTCATTTAAATCCGAGAATAATGGTTGTTCTATTTATATGAGAGATATGTTTTATGGTCATGCCCCGATGGTCAATGGTTTATTCTTAATGAATCTCGAACGTAATGTTACACATATTCATAGTGTGAATACCAAAAGATGTAAAGTTGATAACGATAGTCCCACATACTTGTGGCACTGCCGCCTTGGTCACATTGGTGTCAAGCGCATGAAGAAGCTCCATGTTGATGGACTTTTAGAGTCTCTCTATTATGAATCATTTGACACATGCGAACCATGCCTCATGGGCAAAATGACCAAGACTCCGTTCTCCGGAACAATGGAGCGAGCAACCAACTTATTGGAAATCATACATACCGATGTGTGCGGTCCAATGAGCGTTGAGGCTCGCGGAGGATATCGTTATGTTCTCACTCTCACTGATCACTTGAGTAGATATGGGTATGTCTACTTGATGAAACACAAGTCTGAGACCTTTGAAAAGTTCAAGGAATTTCAGAATGAGGTAGAGAATCAACGTGACCAAAAGATAAAGTTCCTATGATCAGATCATGGAGGAGAATACTTAAGTCACGAATTTGGTACACACTTAAAGAAATGTGGAATCGTTTCACAACTCACGCCGCCTGGAACACCTCAGCGTAACGGTCTGTCCGAACGTCGTAATCGCACTCTATTGGATATGGTGCGGTCTATGATGTCTCTTACCGATTTACCGCTATCATTTTGGGAATACGCTCTAGAGACAGCTACATTCACTTTAAATAGGGCACCGTCTAAATCCGTTGAGACGACGCCGTATGAATTATGGTTTGGGAAGAAACATAAGCTGTCGTTTCTAAAAGTTTGGGGATGCGATGCTTATGTCAAGAAATTACAACCTGAAAAGCTTGAACTCAAGTCGGAAAAATGCGTCTTCATAGGATACCCTATGGAAACCATTGGGTATACCTTCTACTTAAGATCCGAGGGCAAGACCTTTGTTGCCAAGAACGGATCCTTTCTGGAAAAAGAGTTTCTCTCGAAAGAAGTAAGTGGGAGGAAAGTAGAACTCGATGAAGTACTACCTCTTGAACCAGAAAGTAGTACAGCTCAGGAAAATGTTCCTGTGGTGCCTACACCAACTGGAGAGGAAATTAATGATGATGATGAAGGTACTTCGGATCAAGTTGCTACAGAACCTCGTAGGTCCACAAGGACACGTTCCACACCAGAGTGGTATGGCAACCCTGTCCTGGAAATCATGTTGTTAGACAACGGTGAACCTTCGAACTATGAAGAAGCGATGGCGGGCCCAGATTCCAACAAATGGCTTGAAGCCATGCAATCCGAGATAGAATCCATGTATGAAAACAAAGTATGGACTTTGACTAACTTGCCCGATGATCGGCGAGCGATAGAAAACAAATGGATCTTTAAGAAGAAGACGGACGCGGATGGTAATATTACCATCTATAAAGCTCGACTTGTCGCTAAGGGTTATCGACAAGTTCAAGGGGTTGACTACGATGAGACATTCTCTCTCGTAGCAAAGCTGAAGTCCGTCCGAATCATGTTAGCAATTGCCGCATACTATGATATGAGATATGGCAGATGGACGTTAAAACGACATTCCTTAACGGGCATCTTAAGGAAGAACTGTATATGATGCAGCCGGAGGGTTTTGTTGATCCTAAGAATGCTAACAAAGTATGCAAGCTCCAGTGATCCATTTATGGGCTGGTGCAAGCATCTCGGAGTTGGAACATTCGCTTTGATGAGATGATCAAAGCGTTTGGGTTTATGCAGACTTATGGAGAAGCCTGCGTTTACAAGAAAGTGAGTGGGAGCTCTGTAGCATTTCTCATATTATATGTAGATGACATACTTTTGATGGGAAATAATATAGAACTTTTGGACATCATTAAGGCCTACTTGATTAAGTGTTTTTCAATGAAGGACCTTGGAGAAGCTGCTTACATATTAGGCATCAAGATCTATAGAGATAGATCAAGACGCCTCATAGGTCTTTCACAAAGCACATACCTTGATAAGATTTTGAAGAAGTTCAAAATGGATCAGTCCAAGAAGGGGTTCTTGCCTGTATTGCAAGGTGTGAGATTGAGCTCGGCTCAATGCCCGACCATGGCAAAAGATAAAGAAGAGATGAGTGTCATCCCCTATGCTTCAGCCATAGGATCTATTATGTATGCCATGCTGTGTACCAGACCTGATGTAAACCTTGCCGTGAGTTTGGTAGGAAGGTACCAAAGTAATCCCGGCAAGGAACACTGGACAGCAGTCAAGAATATCCTAAAGTACCTGAAAAGGACAAAGGACATGTTTCTCATTTATGGAGGTGACGAAGAGCTTGCCGTAAAGGGTTACGTCGATGCTAGCTTCGACACAGATCTGGATGACTCTAAGTCACAAACCGGATACGTGTATATGTTGAATGGTGGAGCAGTAAGCTGGTGCAGCTGCAAGCAGAGCGTCGTGGCGGGATCTACATGTGAAGCGGAGTACATGGCAGCCTCGGAGGCAGCGCATGAAGCTATTTGGGTGAAGGAGTTCATCATCGACCTAGGAGTCATACCCAATGCGTCGGGGCCGATCAAACTCTTCTGTGACAACACTGGAGCTATTGCCCTTGCCAAGGAGCCCAGGTTTCACAAGAAGACCAGACACATCAAGCGTCGTTTCAACTCCATCCGTGAAAATGTTCAAGATTGAGACATAGATATTTGCAAAGTACATACGGATCTGAATGTCACAGATCCGTTGACTAAACCTCTCTCGCGAGCAAAACATGATCAACACCAGAACTCTATGGGTGTTCGATTCATCACAATGTAACTAGATTATTGACTCTAGTGCAAGTGGGAGACTGTTGGAAATATGCCCTAGAGACAATAATAAAAGGATTATTATTATATTTCCTTGTTCATGATAATTGTCTTTATTCATGCTATAATTGTATTATCCAGAAATCGTAATACACGTGTGAATACATAGACCACAATACGTCCCTAGTGAGCCTCTAGTTGACTAGCTCGTTGATCAACAGATAGTCATGGTTTCCTGACTATGGACATTAGATGTCGTTGATAACGGGATCACATCATTAGGAGAATGATGTGATGGACAAGACCCAATCCTAAGCATAGCACAAGATCGTGTAGTTCGTTTTTCTAGAGCTTTTCCAATGTCAAGTATCTTTTCCTTAGACCATGAGATCGTGTAACTCCCGGATACTGTAGGAGTGCTTTGGGTGTACCAAACGTCACAACGTAACTGGGTGACTATAAAGGTGCACTACAGGTATCTCCGAAAGTGTCTGTAGGGTTGACACGGATCGAGACTGGGATTTGTCACTCCGTATAACGGAGAGGTATCACTGGGCCCTCTCGGTAGTGCATCATCATAATGAGCTCAAAGTGACCAAGTGTCTGGTCACGGGATCATGCATTACGGTACGAGTAAAGTGACTTGCCGGTAACGAGACTGAACGAGGTATTGGGATACCGACGATCGAGTCTCGGGCAAGTAACATACCGTCTGACAAAGAGAATAGTATACGGGGTTGCTTGAATCCTCGACATTGTGGTTCATCCGATGAGATCATCGAGGAGTATGTGGGAGCCAACATGGGTATCCAGATCCCGCTGTTTCTTATTGACCGAAGAGCCGTCTCGATCATGTCTACATGTCTCCCGAACCCGTAGGGTCTACACACTTAAGGTTCGGTGATGCTAGGATTGTATGAATATGAGTATGCAGCAAACCGAATGTTGTTCAGAGTCCCGGATGAGATCCCGGACGTCACGAGGAGTTTCGGAATGGTCCGGAGGTAAAGAATTATATATAGGAAGTGTTGTTTCGGCCATCGGGAAAGTTTCGGGGTCACCCGGTATTGTACCGGGACCACCGGAAGGGTCCCGGGGGTCCACCGGGTGGGGCCACCTATCCCGGAGGGCCCCGTGGGCTGAAGTGGGAGGGGAACCAGCCCCTAGTGGGCTGGTGCGCCCCCACTTGCCCCCCTGCGCCTAGGGTTAGAAACCCTAGGTGGGGGGGCGCACCACTTGCCTTGGGGGGCACTCCACCCCCCCTGGCCGCCGCCCCCTTGGGAGATTGCATCTCCCAAGGCCGGCGCCCCCCCTGGGGGCCTATATAAAGGAGGGCAGGGGGGAGGGCAGCCGCACCCAAGTCTTGGCACCTCCCTCCCCCTGCTACACCTCGTCCTCCTCCCGCAGCAGCTTGGCGAAGCCCTGCCGGAGTTCTGCTGCATCCACCACCACGCCGTCGTGCTGCTGGATCATCATCAACCTCTCCTTCCCCCTTGCTGGATCAAAACGGAGGAGACGCCACGCTGACCGTACGTGTGTTGAACGCGGAGGTGCCGTCCGTTCGGCGCTAGGATCTCCGGTGATAGGATCACGACGAGAACGACTACCTCAACCCCGTTCTTTTGAACGCTTCCGCTCGCGATCTACAAAGTGGTATGTAGATGCAATCTCTCTCCCATGACTCGTTGCTTAGATGAACTCATAGATGAATCTTGGTGAAACCATAGGAAAATTTTTATTTTCTGCAATGTTCCCCAACATATATGTTCTAAATTAAATGACCTAATCGGTCACTTTCCCTTAACACTATGATGGCTGGAAGTTGGAATCCTAGTTGGAGGCTGTGAAGCCATGGTTGGAGGTTGTGAAGCCATGGCAAACGAGTTCTACTACATTCGGATATCACCAAAAGATAATCTCTCCTCCTTCATTTCCTTGATATGTTTATCACCCCATGGTTTCCCTCTTCTCCTTCTCCGGTAGCGCTACCGCATGGAGTGGGGTAATCGGATCAACCATGCATATTGTAGTTGTAGGGGTGTAAATGCCTTAGAGACAAGTGACATTATGCCGCTAAGAAGAACTACACCAACACTCATGAGCTATGCCAGATGGTAGCCTTTTGCATCTTCCTTCTGTCATCCTTGGTCGACAGCTGCCACTGGAGGGGAGTCAGATGACTACTTCACCAGTACGCTCGTCTCGTCGCCCAATCTGGTAGTTCCTGGAGCTATACTCCCCTTCTCTCTTCACCATCGGGGTGGCGGATTCGGCTCTAGCCGTCACAAATCCTGAGCCTAAGGGATACAAGATGGCTTCAGTGCTGCCTCATCAAGGTCTTGTTCCTTTGGAGTTACATATCAATCAACGAAAGCCTTTAGCAAGCGTGAAGGGTGATTAGGCAGGAACACCGACTTCTGGAGAATGTAGGCGGTGGGCATGCTACTATAGTTGCACGCATGCTATGAAGGTGCAGCTACACACAGATAGACATGCATGCAACTGTAATCCCAAGTGTGTGGCATGCATGCGATTGTAGTTGTGCGCAGGAGGCACGCGTGCAGTTGCACCCAAACAGACATGCCATGCAACTTGTTGCATGGAAAACCGACAAATGTGTAATTGTGCGCAAACCGTGGAGGCGTATGTTTGCGCAGATGTTATATATGAAAAAAATAAAAAAAATAATAAATAATAATAATGAGGAAAGCGATGTAAAACGTGCACTAAATACACACAAAAATGTGCGAATTGCCAGTAGATCTGATGGTTTAGTTGTTGATGGAAAAATGTCAATCATGTTTCTTTTATGGGGCCTGCTATACATATGTCTTCTATTTTTTTGGATAAGTCAGATTTCTAGGCTCGAGCGCCGGAGGAAACCCCTAGATCCTATTCTCTGGATTGGACAGCAACTGCTCGCGACATCCTTGGCGTTGGATTTTGAATTGTTGGTTCTCGGGCTTGGTGTGGATGCTCCTCAGGTCGTGGGCATCCCGGGTGCAATGTACGACATTGTCGGCTCATCCTTCATGTCTTCTTCCTTAGGTCCGGTCGTTTCCTGCAACCCATTTTCCGACTTTTCTAAGCGCTTATGGTGGGTGGTACGTTGATTCGGTCGGTTCTTGAATCGTACCCAAGTATCGTAAGTGTCTCGCATTGGTCGTGGCGCGGCCTTAGTGCCTCGTGTCTCATCTCCTCACCTTTTCTGGTTGGAGTTCGAGCTAGGCTAGTTTAGGGTTGTGTTGCTTTCATTGTCGAAAAAAGAGTTGTGTTGCTTTTGCTTCGTTCTTCTTTGATGGAATGATATGCAATCTTTGCATATTCACGAAATCATTTTCTAGGCTCGCATATTCAATCAGTGGGCTTCTGGTCACTGTTTCCAGGCACGGGTCCGTGCATTCAATCAGTGGGAGTCAATCGATTTACTGTATTTTGTAGTATGCGATCAGAAGCTCATGCCACTTTCATCACTGCACCAGCGCAACTTCAGGAGAAGGGGAGGCGGTGGAGGAAGGGGAGCTGTCGCCGAGCAGCAAGAGGAGGCAGAGGTCTGCGAGCCGTCGGTGAGCAGCGGGAGGAAGAATATGGAGGACACTGTGAAGAGGCCAGTGGGGCTCTCGCGTGGGGTGCGCCACCAGCGAGTGGTGTTCCCATGGGTGGAACCACCGGTCTGCGCCGGCTGCGAGACAGGTATGACGAACCTCGAGAAATTAGATCTTAAGAGGAACTCCAACCAGGCTATCATATTATCAATCTTGAATGTTTTATATACACTTTCAAGGAATTATATATCATTTTTTGGGACTAACCTATTAACTTAGTGCCCGGTGTCAGTTGTTGTTTTTTGCTTGTTTTTGGTTTTGCAGAATAGCGGTACCAAACGAAGTCCAAATGCCATGAAACTTTTTGGAGATTTTTTCTAGCAATAAGAGACCCTGGAAGCTTTGGGAGGGGACGATAAGATGGAGCAGTGGCCCACGAGGCACCAGAGCGCGCCTGGTTGCTTGTGGGGCCCACGTGGGTCCGTTTGACCTAACTCTGCCTCTATAAATTCCCTAAAAGTGAAACCAACAGGGGAGGCCATGGAATACTTTTTTCACTACCGCAAGTTCCTAGTCTTGACATATCCCATCTGGAGGCCTTTTCCGGCACTCTGCCGGAGGGGGGTTAGATCACGGAGGGGCTCTACATCATCTTTCCTGCCCTTCCGATGATGCGTGAGTAGTTTACCACATACCTTGGGTCCATAGTTAGTAGCTAGATGGCTTCTTCTCTCTACATGATCTTCAATACAATACAATGTTCTCCTTGATGTTCTTGGAGATCTATTCAATGTAATCATGTTTTGTGGTGTATTTGTTGGGATCTGATGAATTTTGAGTTTATGATCAGATCTATCCATGAATATTATTTGAGTTTTCTCTGAACTCTTTTATGCATGATTAATATAGCTTCGTATTTCTCTCCCATCTTTTGATTTGGTTTGGCCAACTAAATTGATTTTTCTTGCATTGGGAGAGGTGCTTTATAATGGGTTTGATCTTGCGGTGCTCAATCCGAGTCACAGAAGGGGACATGGCACGTATGTATCGTTTCTATTAAGGGTAAAAGGATGGGGTTTATTCATACATGAGTTTATCTTGTCTACATCATGTCATCTTGCTTAAGGTGTTACTCCGTTTTTCATGAACTTAATACACTAGATGCATGCTGGATAGCGGCCGATGTGTGGAGTAATAGTAGTAGATGCAAAATCGTTTCGGTCTAATTGTCTCGGATGTGATGCCTATATATGATCATTGCCTTGGATATCATCATAATTATTTACTTTTCTATCAATTTCCCAACAGTAATTTGTTTACCCACCGTATGCTATTCTCAAGAGAAAAGCCTCTAGTGCCCCCAAGTCTATCTTTTATCATATATTAAAACCAAAAATACCTTGCTGCGTTTTCCTTTTATTTATTTTATTTCTTATTTTTGCCCGATCTATCTATCAAATACCATACAATTTAATCTTGTTCGTGACTGTCAAGTGATTGACAACCCCTTGTTCGCGTTGAGTTGCAAGGATTTGTTATTTGTGTGGAGGTGCTGCTAACGAGTTGTTGCTTGGTTCTCCTAGTGGATTGATAACCTTGGTTCTTTACTAAGGGAAATACTTATCTCTACTGTACTGCATCATCCTCTCCTCTTCGGGGAAATCCTAACGCAGTTCACAAGTAGCAATCAACCAGGCGAATGTGCGCGTCTGCTTTTCGATTTGGGTCAGGAAGTCCGTCCAACAGGAGGCATACCCATTTTGACCCACGTGGCCAAAATAAAGTTAGAAAAATATTATTAAACATAAGTGGTCGTTCAACAGCTGGCCAAAGTCCTCTTAAACACTAACTAAACATTAAAAAAATGCCCGCACACTGCCCTAGTCGTCCGCCTTGCCCTTGTTGTCGTCGTTGCCGCCAGTGAGGTCAATGAAGATGGGAGGTGGTCCAGTCCAGTTGTACGCAGCTTGATAGGCCACCAGGGCTGCCTCCTCCGGCGTTTGCTGCGGGGTGACATTGCGGCGAGGTAGGTGCGCTCCTCCTCCTCCTCCTCCTTGCGCTCCCTTTGCTTGCGCCGCTCGCCGTCGGCACGCTCCTCCATCAGCATGCGCTGCCTCCAATGCTCGAGGTACGTGGCCTCCTGCACCAGCGTCTAATATGTCTCCAACGTATCTACTTTTCCTAACACTTTTTCTCTTGTTTTGGACTCTAATTTTCATGATTTGAGTGAAACAAACCCGGACTAACGCTATTTTCAGCAGAACTACCATGGTGTTGTTTTTGTGCAGAAATAAAAGTTCTTGGATTGGACAAAACTTTTTTGAGAATTATTTTGGAATAAATAAAAAATATAGAACCAAGACTGCTACTTCTTGAGCTTGCGTTAGATTTTCCCTTGAAGAGGAAAGGGTGATGCAGCAAAGTAGACATAAGTATTTGCTTCAGTTAGAGAACCAAGGTATCAATCCAGTAGGAGACAACACACAAATCACCAATACCTACACAAACAATCAAACAACTTGCACCCAACGCGATAAAGGGATTGTGAATCCCTTCACGGACACTTGCAAAAGTGAGATCTAATAGAGATAGATGAAACTAAACAAAAGATAAAGTAAATATTTTTGGTATTTTTGTTTTATAGATCGGAAGTAAAAGATTGCAAAATAGTAGATCGGAAACTATGTGATGGAAGATATACCCAGGGGCCATATGTTTCACTAGTGGCTTCTCTCAAGATAGCAAATAATACGGTGGGTGAAAAAATTACTGTCGAGCAATTGATAGAAAACGCAAAGTTATGACGATATCTAAGGCAATGATTATGAAATATAGGCATCATGTTCGTGTCAAGTAGACCGACTCCTACGTGCATCTACTACTATTACTCCACACATCGTCCGACTCCTGCCCGCATCTAGAGTATTAAGTTCATGAAGAACAGAGTAACGCATTAAGTACGATGACATGATCTAGAGGAATAAACTCAAGCAATATGATGTAAACCCCATCTTTTTATCCTCGATGGCAACAATACAATATGTGCCTTCCTGCCCCTACTGTCACTGGGAAAGGACACCGCAAGATTGAACCCAAAGCTAAGCACTTCTCCCATTGCAAGAAAAACCAATCTAGTTGGCCAACTAAACCGATAGTTCGAAGAGAATTACAAAGATATTATATCATGCATATAAGAATTCAGAGAAGATTCAAATAATATTCATAGATAAGTAAATCATAAATCCACAATTCATTGGATCTCGACAAACACATCGCAAAAGAAGATTACATCGGATAGATCTCCAAGAAAATCAAGGAGAACATGGTTGTCAGGGGCGATGCTGATTCCCACCAACACCTATGGGGACAGGGCCCCTTTCGGTTCGGTGGGGGGCGGAGAGCGCACAAAGAGCGGATCGAGGCAGTGCACGCGGGCGATTTTACCCAGCTTTGGGCCGCACGGATGCGTAAAACCCTACTGCTGCTTGTTTGTGTATATTGGATTCTTGCTCAGGAGCGATGGACGCTGCCAGACTGAGCGTGAGAGTATCCCTGGTGTTGAATGAGCCGAACTGGCCGAACCTCCGAACCTCCGAACCCTTTTCTACGTTGCGCTTGGGCCTCCTTTTATACTCTCAAGGGGTCACCGACAAGGGGCAACATAGACAAGAGGGGTAAAAATGAAAAAGGATGCGGTAGGTGCAGCTACCGCTACTGTGGATACAGTGCGCCCTACCTAACTCTGACGGTAGGGGACAAGGGCATTAAATGCCTGTAAGAGTCTCCTAAACAGTGCAAAAGGTGACCGTTAGGAGTGCCACCGTTTGCCACGATGGGCTTCTCTTCATCTCCGCTTGCCACCACGTACCCCTAGCTGCACGGCCTCCTGCCACGTGTGCTTGGGAGAGTCCCAAAGCGACACGTTAGCAGGTGTGCTGGAGCGCGGGCACGAAGTGGGGGTTTCCCGTGGCAAGCTCCTTGCCGCGGCCGTTGTCTTGTCGCGTCCGGAAGCTTGTCGCTCGCCGGATCTTGCTGGGACGCAGGGCGCGTCGCGGCAAGCTTTCTTGGTATGCCTTGAGTGGCCTTCCCGGCAAGCTCCTCTTACCGGGGCCTTGGTTTGAGTACTTTGTTCTTGAATGGTCTTTAAGGGAACCACGGAGGGTCCGGGCGGTCACCCGGCAAGCCTTGCTGCGGGGCGCTGCAACTGCCTGTGCACGAGTTCGGGGTAATAGGGTACCCCTATTCTAGTACACCGACAGGAGCCCCCGGGCCTGGGCCATACACGGTGCCGAGCGCTGTTGGGCCAGGCCCAAAACAGTGCACGGGCACGCGCGGCCTAGGTCACGCCGAATCTAACTCCGCTCCCACCGCGCACGCCCAGAACGGCACGCGTCAAACGCGGCGTCGTGGGAGAGATCGTGGGAGTTTGTTTACTTGGAAGGCCGAAACGTCCGCCCCGTCCCTCTTTATAAGCAGGGGAAACAGGGGCATTTCCTCCATCTTCGCCATTCGCTGTTGCAATCTCAGAAACCTCCGCCGCCCTCCTCCGCTTCCAAAGTCGAAAGAGAGCAGCGCTCCGCTCCCGTCGCCGTCGCCACCACCAGCGCCGTCGATCTCCCCCACCGCCTCCGCCATGCCTCCGAAGCCTGGGAAGGGGAAGGCCGCGAAGGCCGCGACCGCGAAAGCTGTGAAGTCGACCGAAGCGCAGCGGCTTGAGGCGCTGCGGAAGGAGCGGGCCACTTCCCCCCACCCCCCGAGCTCTCCGCGGAGGAGCTGAGGGAGTGGTACTATTTCTTCTGGTCGACGGAGACGCGGGCGCATCCGCGCACAAAGGTACTCACCGCCATCGCCTCGCGAGCAGCTCCAGCTGACGGATATCCTTTCTTCGCCGTGTTCTTCTACTGCGGGCTCTGCCCGCCATTCTCTGATTTCTTCTGTGATGAACTCTTGGCGCTCACAGCCCCCAGCGATACTGGCTTGCCGGGAAGGCTTTTATCCTCAGCAGAGAACTTTGTTTTTCTCGATGCCAGCTTCCGGCAAGCTGGTCGCCAGGAAGGCTTTTGCCTTCAGCAGAGAACTTTGACGTTCTCGATGCCGGCTTCCGGCAAAACTGATTGCCAGGAAGGCTTTTACCTTCAGCAGAGAACTTTGACGTTCGCGATGCCGGCTTCCAGCAAAACTGATTGCCAGGAAGGCTTTTACCTTCAGCAGAGAACTTTGACGTTCTCGATGCTGGCTTCCGGCAAGCTGATTGCCAGGAAGGCTTTTACCTTCAGCAGAGAACTTTGACGTTCTCGATGCTGGCTTCCGGCAAGCTGATTGCCAGGAAGGCTTTTATCTTCAGCAGAGAACTTTGACGTTCTCGATGCCGGCTTCCGGCAAGCTGATTGCCAGGAAGGCTTTTATCTTCAGCAGAGGACTTTGACGTTCTCGATGCCGGCTTCCGGCAAGCTGATTGCCAGGAAGGCTTTTATCTTCAGCAGAGAACTTTGACGTTCTCGATGCCGGCTTCCGGCAAGCTGATTGCCAGGAAGGCTTTTATCTTCAGCAGAGAACTTTGACGTTCTCGATGCCGGCTTCCAGCAAGCTGATTGCCAGGAAGGCTTTTATCTTCAGCAGAGAACTTTGACGTTCTCGATGCCGGCCTCCGGCAAGCTGGTCGCCAGGAAGGCTTTTATCTTCAGCAGAGAACTTTGACATTCTCGATGCCGGCTTCCGGCAAGCTGATTGCCAGGAAGGCTTTTATCTTCAGCAGAGAACTTTGACGTTCTCGATGCCGGCTTCCGGCAAGCTCGTTGCCAGGAAGGCTTTTATCTTCAGCAGAGAACTTTGACGTTCTCGATGCCGGCTTCCAGCAAGCTCGTTGCCAGGAAGGCTTATGGCGAAGAACTTCGTCGTTCTTGACGCCGGCTCCCGACAAGATCGTTGCCGGAAAGGCTTATGGCGAAGAACTTCGTCGTTCTTGACGCCGGCTCCCGACAAGATCGTTGCCGGAAAGGCTTATGGCGAAGAACTTCGTAGTTCTTGACACCGGCTCCCGGCAAGACTGTTGCCGGAAAGGCTTATGGCGAAGAACTCCGTCGTTCTTGACGCCGGCTTCCGGCAAGATCGTTGCCGGAAAGGCTTATGGCGAAGAACTTCGTCGTTCTTGACACCGGCTCCCGACAAGATCGTTACCGGAAAGGCTTATGGCGAAGAACTTCGTCGTTCTTGACGCCGGCTCCCGACAAGATCATTGTCGGAAAGGCTTATGGCGAAGAACTTCGTAGTTCTTGACACCGAAAATATTGGCCCTAAGGGCGTTGCCAGCCCCCGGGCCATAACTGCGTTCAAACATAGCAAGTGATTAGCATCCGAAGTGCACTTAACTTGCTTGCGAATTTTGACTTTTGCTGCATATTCCCTATGCCTGCTGGAATGCTTTCCGGTGCGTACGATCCAGCCAGTAGCGCTTGAGGGAACGGGCCCTTAGCGGCTATTCGGGAACAACGCCTCCCGGAAAGGTTTACCTTCTTGGTTCTAGCGCAACCGCACAAGTTGCCGAGCGGACTCGAGGCAATCATGGAGCGCAACTAGCCCCGAGAAGGCTCCTCAGCATACAGGTCTATGCAGAAATCTCAAATAAATAGCGCATGCTATCTTCCTGTTCAACCCCTCTTTGTACGTCCACCCTACGCTTTCTAGGGAAACTTGCCGGTGCAGGCACCCTTGCCGCGAGCGCCGAGTGCGGAACTTCAGCAGCCTGCTGGCGGGGCCGCTACCGACAAGCAATCTTGTCGCAACTAGTTGCAGCTCGCTTAAGTTGTTGAGCGGACTCAAAACAAAGTAAGGGCGCTGGCGGCTCACTTAAGTTGCTGAGCGGACTCGAAGCAAAGTAAGGGCGCTAGCAGCTCACTTAAGTTGTTGAGCGGACTCGAAACAAAATAAGGGCGCGACTAGCTACGAGTTGATTCCTCTGCGCACAGGTTTTCCGTACAAAGAACAAGATCTCCGAGGCGGATAACCTTATATAGAAAGGAAATATCTAAAGTTTCGCGCGACTTAGCTTTTTCTGTTGCCGCACTGGCGTCGTTCTTTTGCTTGCCCGCTCCTTGGGAGCCATGACGATGAAGATTTAGCTTGCGTGCACGCCGGATCGGGTTCGCACGATCTCGACGCCCCCTACCTGGTGCGCCAGAGATGTCGGGGGTGATGCTGATTCCCACCAACACCTATGGGGACAGGGCCCCTTTCGGTTCGGTGGGGGGCGGAGAGCGCACAAAGAGCGGATCGAGGCAGTGCACGCGGGCGATTTTACCCAGCTTCGGGCCGCACGGATGCATAAAACCCTACTGCTGCTTGTTTGTGTATATTGGATTCTTGCTCAGGAGCGATGGACGCTGCCAGACTGAGCGTGAGAGTATCCCTGGTGTTGAATGAGCCGAACTGGCCGAACCTCCGAACCTCCGAACCCTTTTCTACATTGCGCTTGGGCCTCCTTTTATACTCTCAAGGGGTCACCGACAGGGGGCAACGTAGACAAGAGGGGTAAAAATGAAAAAGGATGCGGTAGGTGCAGCTACCGCTACTGTGGATACAGTGCGCCCTACCTAACTCTGACGGCAGGGGACAAGGGCATTAAATGCCTGTCTGAGTCTCCTAAACAGTGCAAAAGGTGACCATTAGGAGTGCCACCGTTTGCCACGATGGGCTTCTCTTCATCTCTGCTTGCCACCACGTACCCCTAGTTGCACGGCCTCCTGCCACGTGTGCTTGGGAGAGTCCCAAAGCGACACGTTAGCAGGTGTGCTGGAGCGCGGGCACGAAGTGGGGGTTTCCCGCGGCAAGCTCCTTGCCGCGGCCGTTGTCTTGTTGCGTCCGGAAGCTTGTCGCTCGTCGGATCTTGCCGGGACGCAGGGCGCGTCGTGGCAAGCTTTCTTGGTATGCCTTGAGTGGCCTTCCCGGCAAGCTCCTCTTGCCGGGGTCTCGTCTCTTCCCGACAAGCTCCTCTTGCCGGGGCCTTGGTTGGCCTTCCCGGCACGCTCCTCTTGCCGGGGCCTTGGTTTGAGTACTTTGTTCTTGAATGGTCTTCAAGGGAACCACGGAGGGTCCGGGCGGTCACCTGGCAAGCCTTGTCGCGGGGCGCTGCAACTGCCCGTGCACGAGTTCGGGGTAATAGGGTACCCCTATTCTAGTACACCGACAATGGTATTGAGAATCAAAGAGAGAGAAGAAGCCATCTAGCTACTAGCTATGGACCCGTAGGTCTAAAGTAAACTACTCACGCTTCATCGGAAGGGCAATAGAGTTGATGTAGAAGTCCTCCGTGATCAAATCCCCCTCCGGTAGGATGCCGGAAAAGGCCCCTTGATGGGATCCCACGATTACAGAAGGTTGCGACAGTGGAAAAGTGTATTCATGGATGCTTCTGGTGGTTTGGCGATATATGTGAATATATAGGACGAAGAAGTAGGTCGTTGGAGTCACGGGGGACCACAAGGCATGGGGGCGCGCCCTACCCCCTGGGCGTGCCCTCTAATGACCCACAAGTATAGGGGATCTATCGTAGTCCTTTCGATAAGTAAGAGTGTTGAACCCAACGAGGAGCAGAAGGAAATGACAAGCGGTTTTCAGTAAGGTATTCTCTGCAAGCACTGAAATTGTAGGTAACAAATAGTTTTGTGATAAGATAATTTGTAATGGGTAACAAGCAATAAAGGTAAATAAAGTGCAGCAAGGTGGCCCAATCCTTTTTGTAGCAAAGGACAAGCCTGGACAATTTCTTATAATGAGAAAAGTGCTCCCGAGGACACATGGGAATTATCGTCAAGCTAGTTTTCATCACGCTCATATGATTCGCGTTCGGTACTTTAATAATTTGATATGTGGGTGGACCGTGCTTCAGTACTGACCTTTCTTGGACAAGCATCCCACTTATGATTAACCCCTATTGCAAGCATCCTCAACTACAAAAGAAGTATTAAGGTAAACCTAACCATATCATGAAACATATGGATCCAAATCAGCCCCTTACGAAGCAATGCATAAACTAGGGTTTAAGCTTCTGTCACTCTAGCAACCCATCATCTACTTATTACTTCCCAATGCCTTCCTCTAGGCCCAAATAATGGTGAAGTGTTATGTAGTCGACATTCACATAACATCACTATAGGAGAGACAACATACATCTCATCAAAATATCGAAGGAATACCAAATTCACATGACTACTAATAGCAAGACTTCACCCATTTCCTCAGGAACAAACGTAACTACTCCCAAAGCATATTCATGTTCATGATCAGAGGGATATTAATATGCATTAAGGATCTGAACATATGATCTTCCACCAATTAAACCAATTAGCATCAACTACAAGGAGTAATCAACACTACTAGCAACCCACAGGTACCAATTTGTGGTTTTGGTACAAGATTGGATACAAGAGATGAACTAGGGTTTTGAGAGGAGATGGTGCTGGTGAAGATGTTGATGGAGATTGACCCCCTCCCAATGAGAGGATCGTTGGTGATGACGATGGTGATGATTTCCCCCTCCCGGAGGGAAGTTTCCCCGGCAGAACAGCTCCGCCGGAGCCCTAGATTGGTTCCGCCCAGGTTCCGCCTCATGGCGGCGAAGTTTCGTCCCGTAAGCTTGCTTATGATTTTTTTAGGGTAAGAGACTTCATATAGCAAAAGATGGGCACCGGAGGGCCACCAAGGGGCCAACGAGACAGGGGGTGCGCCCAGTAGGGGTGGGCGCCCCCCACCCTCGTGGCCAGGGTGTGGGCCCCCTCTGGTACTTTCTTTGCTCAATAATTCTTATTAATTCCAAAAATGACTTTCGTGGAGTTTCAGGACTTTTGGAGCTGTGCAGAATAGGTTTCCAATATTTGCTCCTTTTCCATCCCAGAATTCCATCTGCCGGCATTCTCCCTCTTCATGATAAACCTTGTAAAATAAGAGAGAATAGCCATAAGTACTATGACATAACGTGTAATAACAGTCCATAATGTAATAAATATCGATATAAAAGCATGATGCAAAATGGACGTATCACCCTCCCTTCTTGTGGCCAACTCGTGGCTCTTCTGACTTGACATCCAAGTATCCTGGGTATCTTCTGGTCCAAGAAAAATCATCGTGAAGGTTTTATTCCATTTGGTATTCCTTTTCTAAGAAGCTCAAAAACAAGGAAAAAACAGAAACTGGCACTGGCCTCTAGGTTAATAGGTTAGTCCCAAAAATAATATAAAATATCGTATTAATGCATATAAAACATCCAAAACAGATAATATAATATCATGGAACAATCAAAAATTATAGATACTTTGGAGACATATCAAGCATCCCCAAGCTTAATTCCTGCTCGACCTCGAGTAGGTAAATGATAAAAACATAATTTTTGATGTGGAATGCTACCTAACATATTTATCCATGTAATTTTTCTTTATTGTGGCATTAATGTTTAGATCCATAAGATTCAAAAAAAGTTTAATATTGACATAAAGACAATAATACTTCAAGCATACTAACAAGGCAATTATGTCTTCTCAAAATAACATGGCCAAAGAAAGCTATCCCTTCAAAATCATATAGTCTGACTATGCTCCATCTTCATCACACAAAATATTCAAATCATGCACAACCCTGAGGACAAGCCAAGCAATTGTTTCATACTTTTGATGTTCTCAAACTTTTTCAATCTTCACGCAATACATGAGCGTGAGCCATGGATATAGCACTATGGGTAGAATAGAATATGATGATGGGGATTGTGTGGAGAAGACAAAAAGGAGAAAGTCTCACATTAACTAAGCCAAGAAATTTTTTCATACTTTTGATGTTCTCAAAAAATTTCAATTTTCACGCAATACATGAGCATGAGTCATGGATATAGCACTATAGGTGGAATAGATTATGGTGGTTGTGGAGAAGACAAAAAGAGGGAGATAGTATCACATCAACTAGGCGTATCAACTGGCTATGGAGATGCCCATCAATAGATGAGTGAGTAGGGATTGCCAGGCAACGGATGCACTAGAGTTATAAGTTTATGAAAGCTCAAAAACAAAAACTAAGTGGGTGTGCATCCAACTTGCTTGCTCATGAAGACCTAGGGCAATTTGAGGAAGCCCATCATTGGTATGTACAAGCCAAGTTCTATAATGAAAAATTCCCCACTAGTATATGAAAGTGACAAGTGTGGAAAAAGGATAGTGACATTGCCCCTTCTCTCTTTTTCTCTCATTTTTTCTCCCTTTTTTTCTCTCTCTCTCTCTTTTGATTCGTCAGGAGTATCATCCCGACTTATGGGGGAATCATAGTCTCCATCATCCTTTCCTCACATGGGACAATGCCCTAATAATGAAGATCATCACATTTTTATTTACTTACAACTCAAGAATTACAACTCATACTTCGAACAAAATATGACTCTATATGAATGCCTCCGACGGTGTACCGGGATGTGCAATGAATCAAGAGTGACATGTATGAAAGAATTATGAAAGGTGGCTTTGCCACAAATACGATGTCAACTACATGATCATGCAAAACAATATGACAATGATGAATCATGTCATAATTAATGGAACGGTGGAAAGTTGCATGGAAATATATCTCGGAATGGCTACGGAAATGCCATAATAGGTAGGTATGGTGGCTGTTTTGATGAAGGTATATGGTGGGTGTATGGTACCGGCGAAAGTTGTGCGGTACTAGAGAGGCTAGCAATGGTGGAGGGGTGAGAGTGCGTATAATCCATGGACTCAACATTAGTCATAAAGAACTCACATACTTATTGCAAAATCTATTAATCATGGAAACAAATTACTACACACATGCTCCTAGGGGGGTAGATTGGTAGGAAAAGACCATCGTTCGTCCCCGACCACCACTGATAAGGAAGACAATCAATAAATAAATCATGCTCCAACTTCATCACATAACGGTTGACCATACGTGCATGCTACGGGAATCACAAACTTTGACACAAGTATTTCTACAATCCACAATTACTCACTAGCATGACTCTAATATCACCATCTTTATATCTCAAAACAATCATAAGGAACCAAACTTCTCATAGTATTCAATGCCCTTTATACGAAAGTTTTTATTATATCCCTCTTGGATGTCTATCATATTAGGACTAAACTTATAACCAAAGCAAATCACCATGCTGTTTAAAAAGACTCTCAAAATAATATTAAGTAAAGCATGAGAGTTCAACAATATCTATAAAATAAAACCACCTTCGTGCTCTAAAAAGATATAAGTGAAGCACTAGAGCGATATTGCCTAGCTCAAAAGATATAAGTGCAGCACATAGAGTATTCTAATAAATCACGAATCATGCGTGTCCCTCTAAAAAGGTGTGTACAGCAAGTATGATTGTGGCAAACTAAAAAACAAAGACTCAAATCATACAAGACGCTCGAAGCAAAACACATATCATGTGGTGAATAAAAATATAGCCTCAAGTAAAGTTACCGATAGACGAAGACGAAAGAGGGGATGGCTTCCGGGGCATCCCCAAGCTTAGGCTCTTGGTTGTCCTTGAATATTACCTTGGGGTGCCTTGGGCATCCCCAATCTTAGGCTCTTGCCCCTCCTTATTCCATAGTCCATCAAATCCTTACCCAAAACTTGAAAACTTCACAACACAAAACTCAACAGAAAATCTCATAAGCTCCGTTAGTATAAGGAAATAAATCACCACTTTTTGGTACTGTTTTGAACTCATTCTTTATTTATATTGGTGTAATATCTACTATATTCCAACTTTTCCATGTTCATACGCCCCCGATACTACCCATAGATTCATTAAAATAAGTAAACAACACATAGAAAATAGAATCTGTCAAAAACAGAACAGTCTGTAGCAATCTGGAAACTTCGAATATTTTTGTAACTCAAAAAATTCTAAAAAATTAGGAAAACCTGGGAAAAGTTGTGTACCAATCTTGTGCAACAAGAATCAGATCAAAATCAAGATACTGTGAATTATGAAAATTGTTTTCCTGGGCACAAAAGTTTCTGTTTTTAGCAAGATCAAAACAACTATCACCGTAAGCCATCCCAAAGGTCTTACTTGGCACAAACACTAATTAAAACACAAAACCACATCTAATTAGAGGCTAGATTAATTATTCAAAGCAAAACAGGATCAAAAAGCAAAAAGAAAAAATAAAATTGGGTTGCCTCCCAACAAGCGCTATTGTTTAATGCCCTTAGCTAGGCATAAAAACACGAATAGATCTAGGTATTGTCATCTTTGGTATGAAACCCATAAGTAGTTCTCATAATAGATTCATATGGCAACTTAATTTTATTTCTAGCAAAGTGTTCCATGCCTTTCCTTAACAGAAATTGAAATCTAATGTTTCCTTCTTTCATATCAATAATTGCACCAATCATTCTAAGGAAAGGTCTACCAAGAATAATAGGACATGTAGGATTGCAATCTATATCAAGAACAATGAAATCTATGGGCACATAATTCCTATTTGCAACAATAAGAACATCATTAATCCTTCATAATGGTTTCTTAATAGCGGAATCCGCAAGATGCAAATTTAAAGAACAATCATCAAATTCACAGAAACCTAACACATCACATAAAGTTTTTGGAATCGTGGAAACGCTAGCACCCAAATCACACAAAGCATGGCACTCATAATCTTTAATCTTAATCTTAATAGTAGGTTCCCACTCATCATAAAGTTTTCTAGGGATAGAAACTTCCAATTCAAGCTTTTCTTCAAAAGATTTCATCATAGCATCAACAATATGTTTAGTAAAAGCTTTGTTTTGATTATAAGCATGAGGAGAATTCAACATGGATTGCAACAAGGAAATACAATCTATCAAAGAACAATTATCATAATTAAATTCCTTGAAATCCAAAAGAGTGGGTTCATTACTACTTAAAGTTTTGACCTCTTCTCCCACTTTTATCAATTTTAGCATCAAGATCTAAAAACTCCGAAACAATGGGACGCCTTTTAACTAAAGTTGACTCATCTCCAGTCCCAATTTTACCAAGATTTATATTGGAAAACAAAGATTCAATAGGAGTCACATCAATCACTTTAAAATCTTCATCACTATTTTCATGGAAACTATAAGAACACGCCTTTACAAACCAATCTCGTTTAGCACACATCTTAGCAGTTCTTTCTTTGCACTCATCATGGAGATTCTCATAGCCTTTCAAGATTTATTGATATCATGCTTGGGTGGAATAGATCTAATTTTCAAAGAATCAACATCAAGAGAAATTCTATCCACGTTCCTAGCCAAATCATCAATCTTAAGCAGCCAAAGCATTGAAACTCTTTTTCGAAATCATAAATTCTTTAACACTATTCTCAAAATCAGAGGAAATATTATTATAATTTCCATAAGAGTTGTTGTAGGAATTACCATAATTATTAGAGGAATTACTAGGGAACGGCCTACGATTAAAATTACCTCTATACGTGTTATTACCAAAATTATTCCTACCAACAAAATTCACACCCATAGATTCATTATTATTCTCAATCAAAGTAGAAAAAGGCATATCATTAGGATCAATAGAAGCACTCTTGCTAGCAAATAATTTCATAGGTTCATCCATCTTTCCACTCAAAACATTAATCTCTTCAATCGCATGCACTTTTTTACTAGTGGAAGATCTTTTGGTGTGTCATTGAGAATAATTAACCATAATATTATCTTGGAGTTTAGTAGCTTCTCCTAAAGTAATTTCCATAAAAGTGCCTCCCGCGTCCGAATCTAAAAGATTTCTAGAAGCAAAATTCAATCTAGCATAAATTGTTTGTATAATCATCCATAAAAACAAACCATCAGTAGAGAAATTTTGTATCATCAATTTCATCCTTTCCCAATATTGTGCAACATGTTCATGATCAAGTTGCTTCAAATTCATAATATTGTTCCTAAGGGAGATGATCTTGGCGGGAGGAAAATACTTGGAAATAAAAGCATCTTTACACTTATTCCATGAATCAATACTATTTTTAGGCAAAGATGAAAACCAAGTTTTAGCACGATCTCTTAGTGAAAACAGAAATAGCTTCAATTTAACAATAACATTATCCACATCTTTCTTATTTTGCATATCGCACAACTCAACGAAACTATTTAGATGGGATGCGACATCTTCACTAGGAAGGCCGGAAAATTGATCTTTCATAATAAGATTTAGCAACGCAGCACTAATTTCATAAGATTCCGCAATAGTGGCGGGAGCAATCGGAGTACTAATAAAATCATTGTTATTAGTATTGGAGAAGTCACACAATTTGGTATTCTCTTGAGCCATCATGACAAAGCAAGCAATCCAACACACGAGCACACAAAAGGCAAACGAAGAAGACGAATGGAAGAAGAGCAAAGAAAAGGGAAAATCTTTTTGAAAATCATTTTTAGAAGTGGGGGAGAGGAAAACGAGACGCAAATGGCAAATAATGTAATGCAAGAGATGAGAGTTTTACGGCGGGTGCTTGGTATGTCTTGACTTGGCGTAGACCTCCCCGGCAACGACGCCAAAAATTCTTCCTGATACTTCTTGAGCTTGCGTTGGTTTTTCCCTTGAAGAGGAAAGGGTGATGCAACAAAGTATAGCTAAGTATTTCCCTCAGTTAGAGAACCAAGGTATCAATCCAGTAGGAGACAACGTACAAATCACCAATACCTGCACAAACAATCAAACAACTTGCACCCAACGCGATAAAGGGGTTGTCAATCCCTTCATGGTCACTTGCAAAAGTGAGATCTAATAGAGGTAGATGAAACTAACAAAAGATAAAGTAAATATTTTTGGTATTTTTGTTTTATAGATCAGAAGTAAAAGATTGCAAAATAGTAGATCGGAAACTTATATGCTGGAAAATAGACCCCAAGGCCATAGGTTTCACTAGTGGCTTCTTTCAAGATAGCAAATACTACGACAGGTGAAAAAATTACTGTCGAGCAATTTATAGAAAAGCGCAAAGTTATGATGATATCTAAGGCAATGATTATGAAATATAGGCATCACGTCCATGTCAAGTAGACCGACTCCTGCCTGCATCTACTACTATTACTCCACACATCGACTGACTCCTGCATGCATCTAGAGTATTAAGTTCTTGAAGAACAGAGTAACAAATTAAGTAAGATGGCATGATGTAGAGGAATAAACTCAAGCAATATGATGTAAACCCCATCTTTTTATCCTCAATGGCAACAATACAATACGTGCCTTGCTGCCCCTACTATCACTGGGAAAGGACACCGCAAGGTTGAACCCAAAGCTAAGCACTTCTCTCATTGCAAGAAAAACCAATCTAGTTGGCCAAACTAAACCGATGGTTCGAAGAGAATTACAAAGATATCAAATCATGCATATAAAGATTCAAATAATATTCATAGATAAGATGATCATAAATCCACAATTCATCGGATCTCAACAAACACACCGCAAAAGAAGATTACATCAGATAGATCTCCAAGAACATTGAGGAGAACATGGTATTGAGAATCAAAGAGAGAGAAGAAACCATCTAGCTACTAGCTATGGACCCATATGTCTGAAGTAAACTACTCATGCTTCATCGGATGGGCAATAGAGTTGATGTAAAAGCCCTCCGTGATCGAATCCCCCTCCGATAGGATGCTGGAAAAGGTCCCTAGATGGGATCTCATGGGTACAGAAGGTTGCAGCGGTGGAGAAGTGTTTTCGTGGATGCTTCTGGTGGTTTGGGGATATACGTGAATATATAGGACGAAGAAGTAGGTCGGTGGAGTCACGGGAGGCCCACAAGGCAGGGGGCGCGCCCTACCTCCCTGGACGCGCCCTCCCCCCTTATGGCCACCTCGTGGCTCTTCTGCCTTGATATCCAAGTCTCCTGGGTGTCTTCTGGTCCAAGAAAAACCAAGTAGTTTTAATGCTTGATATAGCCTTTAGACATCCATATGAGTAGTTGCTATCAATCTTGTTAAGTTTTGTTGATATCATTTTGTGTCCCAAAAAATTTCAGAAATTTTTCCATAGGAAAATGGATTTCTTTCGAAGGAGTTCATCTAAGAAGAATGCCAAGGGAGTCACCAGTGAATCATCATATGGTGACATTAACACTCTGTGGTGGACTGACGTCCAGCCATGCGAATGGCCACACATTGCTTTCATGGACGAAGCCAGATTCCACCAAGAGTTCGTGCAATTCATTGCAAATGCTGGATACAACGAGGTGCTATACTAATGGTTTTTAACCCCTTTCCGTGATGGCATTTGGAACCATCGCCAAGTGAGTGTGTGTGATACGGGGGTCCTTCCCACACGACGCAGAAACCGTTGGGGATAGGGAGCCATGATGCAGAGGCCTTGCCAAATGTAATCGTATGCGATGCATCACACACTAAATTCTTTCGCACGTGTGGGATCGGTAATTAAACATTTCTAATGAAGTTGTAAAACCAAATGGTGTGTCATAATGAACCGTTTGGGAAACAGTATATGAGGCACACGGGCTAACATATGAATTGTGTGCGATATGTGCCCCATCGCACATGAGTTTTCTTTGGAACTCATGTGCCATGCAAGTCTCCATTGCACACATTTCCTAACAATTATCGTGTGCGATAATGTTCTATCACAAATGGTTCAGAAGCCCCTTCGCACACATACAAGTGATGCAGACCATTTGTGATTTGTTGTGTATCACCGACGGTTGCGGTAAGAGTGACGTGTGCTTGTCGTTTGGCATTCCACACGTTTCCTGAAAAATTTAGGACTGGGATTGTATTTTACATTGGGCACGGTTTACTCCGATCTCTCGTGTGCGATACTCCGGAGCCCCTACGCACATGTAGTAGTGTTGCAAATCGTCTGCGATCTACTGTGTATCACCAACGGTTACGCCATGATTTACGTATGCTTTCCGATGTGGATCGCACACACTCATTTAGTTGAACTGTGTGTGGAGCAATTGCCAGGTTAAAGCAAAAATATCCCATTTGAATCGGCATGCAAAAAGCAAATTCGCCACAATATGCAATTGAATAAATAGTGTCCACAGGAAGAACATTCATCCGATTTTGCAACAATTGCAATTGAACAAATGGTAGCTAAATTCCAATGATTTGTCGACATATATATGCATTACATAATTAATCATAGTGTACCAAAATACAAAGACCTCATCAGATGGAAAACAATCGATCCATGCGTATATGTTTAGTGGCTAAGTCTTACTCAATGTTTCAGGAGAAGGCATGCTGAAATCTTCATTATCACCAGTGGGATTGATGTAGTGATTCAGGAAGAAGTCGGTGATAAATCTTCGAACCATCAGCAATTCACCAGCGGGGAGCGGTTCAGGGGTCCTCAGTTCTAAGATGAGCTGCAGTATTTTTAAGATCAGAATGTGCTATATGAGTGGAGTAGAAGATATTAATTAAGACGAACTTACTGGTACAAATTCATGAGCATCTTCACAACTATCAACAGATTTGCAGATGGAGATCATGTGTCTACAAACATAGTATCCACAAAGGTTGGTCCCTACTTGTTGCTGAGGACACTAGAATTTTTTGTACAGAATTCGTCATGTACTTGTCCTGTTAGGAACAACCTAACCGGTGTTAGATTTTTTTTCTTTGGACAGAAATACAAAGAGGTTTATTTAGAAGCTTGAACATTTGACTAGCATAAGAAAACCTATTTGCGGACTACTGGATACATTTTCCGAAAATAACGGATTTTGGTGTGTTACCGGAGAAACGATCTCGTGGTGCAAAGGTAGTTCCCTCTTGAGCAGTTTCCCTGGTTTAGTTTTCCACAATGCAAACACACTACAAATGAAGATGAATTTCGACAACATCAATTTTTGAATCGGATATGAATGCAAATTAATTTCAACATCATAGAATTCAATACCTATCCATGAATTGTTGAAGATGTGTCAGATCCAGAGCGTTTGTTGACTCTCTAAGAGAATCCATGTAGTAAACTATGTTCTTGTTTGGAACAATGATTACCAATATGCAGTGATTGCTACATATTAAGAAAGCCATGAACTTACGAATTATGTCAAAATCTGAGAGACAATCAATGTATGCACGGTTGTTTATTTTTCTTACCATTCATGATATGGTGAGAGAAATGATTCTGCATGGGACGTGTTTTGGAAGATACGGTCGACCGTGTTAATGGCCCACTCCCATTCATCCTTACCATGTAATGTTGTGCCATTTGCTAATGCAGGATCTATGAAATACACACTCCATTTTTCTTCTCTACGCGTTCAATCCCCTGAGAGGAATAAAATACAGTGAGATGTTTATCATTTACAGCCTTGTATGGAGAAGTTAATCGGAGTTTGTTAAGTACTTACAAAATCAGGCATCTAACAAGAGTGGCATCGAGCTCGTTGAAGTTGAAGAGAGATGTAAGTCCTCGAAATTCACATTGATGGAACCATCATCATGTCGGAAATGATCTCTATTGTAGCAAGCTGGCAAAACCTGATGACCTGGTAACATTTGATCCATGCAATATTTATGTAACTCGTGGCAACTGGATCTGCAGTCATCAAAGTATTCTCCAACAAGAAATGGCCGTCCATGGACATAATTGTGTGCTTCAAGTACGTCTGCTTTATTTTTAGCAAGCTGCAAAGTTATTTCTTCATCATCCATGCCGTCAGAAATAATATTACTCCCTGATTCGAACAACTTTTTGTTAATTTGGTTCTAGGCGATGATTGCTTTAAGTAAGGGGCAATCATTCTCTTTCCTCTTCGCTCTCAAGGTGCGCTTTCTCACAGGTGTAGCCTTTTTGCCCGCTTCTTTCTTGGTACTTGAAGCGCTTCTGGTCCAAGGTCTGGTTGGCTAAAAGGAAGACGGTAAAGCTTCGACGGACTGCTTAGCAGACGGTTTAACTATGCTAAACTGGCGAGCTGGTGGTGCTGCTGTGACGGACTGCTGGCCCGTAGGAGTAGAGACATCAGACTGTTGACCATGCATTGAAGCTATGTCAGGTTTTCTATGCAGGTGGTGCCAACTTGTCGGTGTGCTGAGGAGGCTGTGCCAGCACGTTGGTTTGCTGAGTAGTAAGTGCTGATGCATTGGTATGCTGATCACGTGGCTACTGACCGATGGACTGATGAGCATTTGATTCTGGACCTATAGACTGCTTAGCAGGCGATTCTGAAGCATCAGACTGCTTAGCAGTCCATTCCACCAGGTTGGTCTGCTGAGCATGTGATGCAACTAGGTCTCCCCCCGCTACTTCAGCAGCCGGCATCTGAACCGTGGTGCGTCTTCAGCAGTTGTAGGCCTTGCCAGTGGCTGCTCTGGGATGGATGATGACATGGCATGTATGACACAAAGTCGGGCGGGCTGATCACAAGTTGATGCATCAGTCGTCGGATTACGAGTATTAGGTTCTTTGGGGGAAGCACGTGAGAGCTGTTATGGAAAGGAGAGCGTCACCAGTTGAGGGGCAACATTGGTTGCTCTTGGCGGGGCTTCAGGGATCTTATCCATGAAGTCTATTTCCTTTCGTGGCCACTGGCTGTGATGTAACAGTGTTTCTCCCAAGGTCCTTTGCTCATCAAAGTCTCCTAGGAAATTCTTCAGGGCAAATTCACTGAATCCAGCCTTTACTTCAGTCACGTAGCACTTCACACAGCCCGTCTTCAATGGCACATTGTCCAAAAAGAGGCCCTCTTCCAAGAAGGGTGGGCAAACCCAGGCTGTTGCACATTTTAATGTACCTTCATAATGTGTAAGCACGCCCTTCAGCCTGTCTTTCATTCCAGATAGATCAGATATAGCATCATCATGAGCAGTTGCAGTCTCAGTGTCGCTGGGGTCAGCTGATGCACAGCTATTCTTGTGCGGTGTTGTCGCACAATAACCAGCATCCTCCATGCCCGCCTCCCCTCCCATCTGCTGGCTATTTGTCAGTGTTAGAGTCTTTTGCATCATCATTAATTCCTCAATTTCCTTTCGAACAGTCCGATACATGTCCTTCCTCAACCTTTCATACAATTCATTCTGCTTCATTTCACTCCTCACTTTTTTCATGTTGAGCCTCTCTTCTTTGCTGAGTGTGAAAGCCCTCTTGTGCAGGACATTAACACCTATACCCCTTGCACAGCCAGGGGGCTCTCTTGTTTCCAGAACATCGGACAGAATTTCACATGGCCCCGAGTTCTTGTAGAACCTTCCAGGGATCTTGAAAGCCTTTAACATCACGTGATACAATTTTTCATCATGTGAGTTTTCAAAGTAATAAGTTCCGTCATCACGCCTCCTTGCACGTGCCTGATGTCTACTACGCAACCTTCTCCTTGCGGCGGTGGAACTCCCGATCTTCTTTCTGTTCTGAAAGTTTGGGGATATATAAGAGGTGTTGGCATCGGGAACATGTCAGGGGGTCCAGGAGGCAGCCACGAGGAAGGTGGCGTGCCCTCCACCCTCGTGCTGGCCTCGGGACTCTTCTGGTCCATCTCTGGTGCTTCGTGGGCTTCTTCTGGTCCAAAAATAATCTCCATAAATTTTCAGGTCAATTGGACTCCGTTTGATATTCCTTTTCTGCGATACTCAAAAACAAGGAGAAACAGAAACTGGTACTGGGCTCTAGGTTAATAGGTTAGTCCCAAAAATCATATAAAATAGCATATAAATGCATATAAAACATCCAAGATGGATAATATAATAGCATGGAACAATCAAAAATTATAGATACGTTGGAGATGTATCAAGCATCCCCAAGGTTAATTCCTGCTCGTCCTCGAGTAGGTAAATGATAAAAACAGAATTTTTGATGTGGAATGCTACCTAACATATTTATCAATGTAATCTTCTCTATTGTGGCAAGAATCTTCAGATCCGACAGATTCAACACAAAAGCTTAATATTGATATAAAAACAATAACACTTCAAGTATACTAACAAGGCAATTATGTCTTCTCAAAATAACATGGCCAAAGAAAGCTTATCCCGACAAAATCATATAGTCTAGCTATGCACCATCTTCATCACACAAAATACTCAAATCATGCACAACCCCGATGACAGGTCAAGCAATTGTTTCATACTTTTGATGTTTTCAAACTTTTTCAACTTTCACGCAATACATGAGCGTGAGCCATGGATATAGCACTATGGTGGAAGAGAATGGTGGTTGTGGAGAAGACAAAAAGAGGGAGATAGTCTCACATCAACTAGGCGTATCAATGGCCTATGGAAATTCCCATCAGTAGATATTAATGTGAGTGAGTAGGGATTGCCATGCAACGGATGCACTAGAGCTATAAGTTTATGAAAGCTCAAAAAGAAACTAAGTGGGTGTGCATCCAACTTGCTTGCTCATGAAGACATATGGCATTTGAGGAAGCCCGTCGTTGGAATATTCAATCCAAGTTCTATAATGAAAAATTCCCACAAGTATATGAAAGTGACAAAATAGGAGACTCTCTATCATGAAGATCATGGTGCTACTTTGAAGCACAAGTGTGGAAAAAGTATAGTAACATTGCCCCTTCTCTCTTTTTCTATAATTTTTTTATTGGCTTCTTTGGCCACTTTTTTTGAATTCCTCGCATGGGACAATGCTCTAATAATGATGCTCATCACACTTTTATTTACTTACAACTCAAGAATTACAACTCGATACATAGAACAAAATATGACTCTATATGAATGCATCCGGCGGTGTACCGGGATGTGCAATGACTCAGGAGTGACATGTATGAAAGAATTATGAAAGGTGGCTTTGAAGGAAATATGCCATAGAGGCAATAATAAAGTTGTTATTTATATTTCCTTATATCATGATAAATGTTTATTATTCATTCTAGAATTGTGTTAACCAGAAACTCAGTACATTTGTGGATACATAGAAAAAACAGAGTGTCCCTAGTATGCCTCTACTTTACTAGCTTGTTAATCAAAGATGGTTATGTTTCCTAACCATAGACATGTGTTATCATTTGATGAACGGGATCACATCATTAGAGAATGATGTGATGGACAAGACCCATCCATTAGCTTAGCATAATGATTGTTAAGTTTTATTGCTATTGCTTTCTTCATGACTTATACATGTTCCTCTGACTATAAGATTATGCAACTCCCGGATACCAGAGGAACACCTTGTGTGCTATCAAATGTCACAATGTAACTGGGTGATTATAAATATGCTCTACAGGTGTCTCCAAAGGTGTTTGTTGGGTTGGCATAGATCGATATTAGGATTTGGCACTCCGTGTATCAGAAAGTTATCTCTGGGCCCTCTCGGTAATGCACATCACTATAAGCCTTGCAAGCAATGTGACTAATGAGTTAGTCACGGGATGATGCATTACGGAACAAGTAAAGAGACTTGCCTATAACAAGATTGAACTAGGTATGAAGATACCGACGATCAAATCTCGATCAAGTAACATACCAATGTCAAAGGGAACAACGTATGTTGTTATGCGGTTTGACCGATAAAGATCTTCGTAGAATATGTAGGAACCAATATGAGAATCCAGGTTCTGCTATTGGTTATTGATCAGAGATGTGTCTCGATCATGTCTACATAGTTCTCAAACTCATAGGGTCCGCACGCTTAACGTTCGATGACAATATGTATTATGAGTTATGTGTTTTGGTGACCGAAGTTTTGTTCGGAGTCCCGGATAAGATCACAGACATGATGAGGAGTCTCGAAATGGTCGAGAGGTAATGATTCATATACTGGAAGGTAGTATTCAGACATCGGAATGGTTTCGAGTGGTTCGGGTATTTTACCGGAGTACTAAGGGGTTACCCGAACCACCCAGGGAAGTATTGTGCCTACATGGGCCTTAGTGGAGAGAGAGAGGAGGGCCACAAGGGGTGGCCACGTGCCCCCCATGGAAGTATGAATTGGACTAGGGGAGGGGGCGCCGCCCCCTTTCCCTCTCCCTCTCCTTCCTTTTCCCTCCGGTGGAAGAAAGGAAAGGGTGGGTCGAATCCTACTAGGAGTGGAGTCCTAGTAGGATCCCCCCCCATGGCACGCCCCTCCTAGCCGCCGGCCTCCTCCTCCCCTCCTTTATATACGAGGGTGGGGGCACCCCAAAGGCACATCAATTGTTCTCTTAGCTATGTGCGGTGCCCCCCTCCATAGTTTACACCTCCGGTCATAGCGTCATAGTGCTTAGGCGAAGCCCTGCACGGATCACATCACTATCACCATCACCACACCGTCGTGCTGACAAAACTCTCCCTCGACCCTTTGCTGGATCAAGAGTTCAAGGGACGTCATCGAGCTGAACGTGTGCTGAACTCGGAGGTGTCGTACGTTCATGTTGGGGAACGTAGTAATTCAAAATTTTCCTACGATCATGCAAGATCTATCTAGGAGATGCATAGCAACAAGACGGGAGAGTGTGTCCACGTACCCTCGTAGACCGAAAGCGGAAGCGTTTAGTAACGCGGTTGATGTAGTCGAACGTCTTCACGATCCAACCGATCCAAGTACCAAATGTACGGCACCTTCATGTTCAGCACACGTTCAACACGATGACATCCCTCGAGCTCTTGATCCAGTTGAGGACGAGGGAGAGTTCTGTCAGCATGATGGCATGGCAACCGTGTTGATGATGTTACCAGCACAGGGCTTCGCCTAAGCACTACAGCGATATGGCCGAGGTGTTAAACTGTGGAGGGGGGCACCGCACACGGCTAAGAGAACAACTGTTGTGTCTTTGCGGTGCCCCCGTAAATAAAAGAGGGAGGAGGAGGAGGCTGGCCAAGGAGGGGCGCCTATAGGGGGAGTCCAACTAGGATTCCCAATCCTAGTTGGAGTCCCCTTCCTTTCCAAGAGAGGGAGAGGGGGAAAGAAGTGGAGAGGGAGAAGGAAAGAGGGGGTGCCGCCCCCTCCAAGTCCAATTCGGACCAGCCATGGGGGGGCGGCCACCCTGCGGCCCTCCTCTTATTTTCCACTAAAGCCCATAAGGCCCATTAATCCCCCCGGGGGGTTCCGGTAACCTCCCGGTACTCCGAAAAATGCTCGAACCATTCTGAAACCTTTCCGGTGTCCAAACATAACCTTGCAATATATCAATATTTATGTCTCGACCATTTCGAGACTCCTCTTCACGTCCATGATCTCATCCAGGACTCTGAACAAACTTCGATCAACAAAAACACATAACTCATAATACAAATCATCATCAAACGTTAAGCGTGCGGACCCTACGGGTTCCAGAACTATGTAGACATGAATGAGACACATCTCTTATCAATAACCAATAGTGGAACCTGGATGCTCATATTGGCTCCTACATATTGTACGAATATCTTTATCGGTCAAACCACATAACAACATACATTGTTCCCTTTGTCATCGGTATGTTACTTGCCCGAGATTCGGTCGTCGGTATCATGATACCTAGTTGAATCTCGTTAGCGGCAAGTCTCTTTTCTCGTTTCGTAATACTTCATCCCGCAACTAACTCATTAGTCACATTGCTTGCAAGGCTTATAGTGATGAGTATTACCGAGAGGGCCCAGAGATACCTCTGCGAAACACGGAGTGAGAAATCCTAATCTCGATCTATGCCAACCCAACAAACACCTTCGGGGACACCTATAGAGCATCTTTATAATCACCCAGTTACATTGTGACTTTTGATAGCACACAAGGTCTTCCTCCGGTATTCGGGAGTTGCATAATCTCATAGTCTAAGGAACATGTATAAGTCATGAAGAAAGCAGTAGCAATGAAACTGTAACGATCATATGCTCAGCTAACGGATGGGTCTTGTCCAGCACATGATTCTCTAATGATGTGATCCCATTCATCAAATGATAACACATGTCTATGGTCAGGAAACATAACAATCTTTGATCAACGAGCTAGTCAAGTAGAGGCATACTAGGGACACTTTGTTTTGTCTATGTATTCACACATGTACTAAGTTTCCGGTTAATACAATTCTTGAATGAATAATAAACATTTATCATGATATAAGGAAATATAAATAACAACTTTATTATTGCCTCTAGGGCATATTTCCTTTAGTTCAGCACTAGATCGGTTGGATCGGGAAGACGTTCGACTACGTCAACCACGTTAACCTAACGCTTCCGCTTGGTCTACGAGGGTACATGGACACACTCTCCCCCTCTCGTTGCTATGCATCTCCTAGATAGATCTTGTGTGATCGTAGGAATTTTTTGAAATTGCATGCTACGTTCCCCAACAGTGGTATCCGAGCCAGGTTTATGCGTAGATGATATGCACGAGTAGAACACAAAGAGTTGTGGGCGATAATATTCATACTGCTTACCACCAATGTCTTACTTTGATTCGACGGTATTGTTGGATGAAGCGGCCCGGACCAACATTACATAACCATGTTCATGAGACCGGTTCTACCGAGGTGCTTTGCACACAGGTGGCTGGCGGGTGTCTATTTCTTCAACTTTAGTTGAATCGAGTTTGACTGCGGCCGGTCCTTGTTGAATGTTAAAACAACACACTGGACAAAAAATCGTTGTGGTTTTGATGTGTAGGTAAGAACAGTTCTTGCTAGAAGCCCGTAGCAGCCACGTAAAACTTGCAACAAGAAAGTAGAGGACGTCTAACTTGTTTTTGCAGGGCATGTTGTGATGTGATATGGTCAAGACATGATGTGATATAAGTTATTGTATGAGATGATCATGTATTGTAAAAGTTATCAGCAACTGGCAGGAGCCTTATGGTTGTCGCTTTATTGTGTGAAATATATATAGTAGCCATGTAATTTCTTTACTTTATCACTAAGCGGTAGTGATAGTCGTAGAAGCAACAGTTGGCGAGACGACAATGATACTATGATGGAGATCAAGGTGTCAAGCCGGTGACAATGCAGATCATGATGGTGCTTTGGAGATGGAGATCAAAGGCACAAGATGATGATGGCCATATCATGTTACATATTTTGATTGCATGTGGATGTTTATCTTTTATGCATCTTATTTTTCTTAGTACGACAGTAACATTATAAGATGATCCCTCACTAAATTTTAAGGTATAAGTGTTCTCCCTGAGTATGCACCATTGCTACAGTTCATCGGGCCGAGACACCACATGATGATCGGGTGTGATAAGCTCTACGTTCACATACAACAGGTGTAAGCCAGTTTTGCTCGTGCAGAATACTCGGGTTAAACTTGACGAGCCTAGAATATGCAGATATGGCCTCGGAGCACTGAGACCGAAAGGTCGAACGTGAATCATATAGTAGATATGATCAACATAGAGATGTTCACCATTGAAAACTACTCCATCTCACGTGATGATCGGACATGGTTTAGTTGATATGGATCACATGATCATTTAGATGACTAGAGGGATGTCTATCTAAGTAGGAGTTTTTTATTAATATGATTAATTGAACTTTAATTTATCATGAACTTAGTCCTGATAGTTTTTTGCATAACTATGTTGTTGTAGATCAATGGCCCGTGCTACCATTCCCTTGAATTTTAAATTTCCTGGAGAAAGCTAAGTTGAAAGATGGTGGTAGCAACTACACGGATTGGGTCCGTAACTTGAGGATTATCACTACAAAAAAAGACACATCCGTGACATTTTGGGCCAAACGAATTTTTTTCTGTCATACCTATGACACTTCTATGACGATAATTGTGACAAAACCCGGTATCATCATAGATGTGGTGGGCTCCTACTTCTATGACATAAAATCATGACGGAAAATGGGCTTTTTGTCCTGGGCGGGCCGGAGACGCAGCTGCATGACATTCTTTGGGCCGTCCATGACGGAAAAAACCATGGTAGAAGCGAGGGCGAGGAAAATATCAGGGAGTTCCCGGTTACGGTGGGTGGTCGGGGGCCGAGCGATGTGTGTTTCTCTCGTACCGTACACGTGTGGGTGCGAGGCGTTAGGCTCTAACTGAACCCAAGCGAGGCGTTGCCTAACTGAACCCGAGCGATTGCACTACAGGCTATGCGTTACTGAACCCGAGCGATCGAGCGATTCCTTCGCTACTACTGTTAACTGAAGTCGGTCGATGCTGCCTCTGGGTGAACAGTGAGCGTTGTTGGGGGGCTTTGGATGAACAGTTCCCGGTGGGGGTGGATGAATAGGACCCCGTGGTGTTGCCTCTAGATGAACAGGACCCCGATCGAGCCAGTTGGGGCTGGATGAACAGGACCCCGTGGAGGGCTGAATGAACATGACCCCTTGGAGGGCTGGTTGAACAGTAGCCGGTGGAGGGCTGGATGAACAGTAGCCTGTGGAGGGGTGGTTGAACAGGACCCCGTGGAGAGGGCTGGTTGAACAGTAGCCAGTGGAGTAGCGCGCGGTGGAGGATGGATGAATAGGAGCCCGTGGATGAACAGTCATAGGTGGAGGCTATAGGAGGTCGATGGTGGATGAACAGTATCCCGTGGAGGCTGGAGGAGGTCGACGGTGGAGATGAACAGTATCCCGTGGAGCCCGATTTGCGGTATGCCACACCCCTCCCGATGAACAGGACCCCCATTTTGACTGTAGCGCTCCAACACAAGTCTGTTTCCTCTGTTTTGCGGTACGCCACACCCCTACCGATCAACAAGACCCCATTCCGACCGTAGGAGGTCCAACAGAAATCCGTTTCCTTCGTTTGCGATACGCCAGACCCCTCCCGATGAACATGATCTTGTTTCGAACGTGGCCGGCTGTTTCCTCCGTTCTGCGGTACGCCAGGCCTTGTTTCCATCAGCTGTTCCATCCGAGCCCTCCTGATGAACACGACGACGCATTCTGTTCTGACCCAGCCGGTTGGCTCCCCATGAACACGACGACGATGCAGTTTCTCCATTCCAACCCAGCCATGTACAAGAGTCCTGGCCGTATGTATGCGTGAGTAAGCGTTCGAGACCCCGCCCGTATGTACGTATGTGGCCGTATTTACTTTCTTGCACCCTGGCCGTTGTATGTACGTGTATATGCTACGTGCGTGCCTCTACTACGACACGTGTGCGCCTCTACTACGACATGTGTGCGCCTCTACATCGACCAGTATGTATGTACACGTTCGCGACCAGAATGACAACGCTGTGTATGCCTCGACTAGGTGGGTCCCGACTGTCAGGCACTTCCTTGCGTGCGAAGATGTAGCTGGTGGGTCCTAGTAGTCAGGGGGGCAAATCATTTTTTTGCCCGGATGCACTTCCTTGCGTGCGAAGATGTAGCTGGTGGGTCCCAGCAGTCAGGGGGGAAACATATTTTCGCAAAATACAGTGGCCCGTCCGATGGGGCCCTGCTGTCAGGTGGAGGAATAATTATTTTGCGCGTAATAAGGAGCCAATTCCTTGGGGCTGCCGTGGACCCAGCTGTCAGCCTATCAACGTACAGTACTCTTCCGATGGAAGTCGTTCCTTGACCACGTTGACCATGCCGCGCCGAGAGCACCAGGGCGGTGGACGACGGCGAGGCCTAGGAAGGGGATGACGCGGAGCCGGGGAAGACGCAGCAATGGATGCCCACGCCTAGAGGAGTATGAGGGTTCACTGGTTCGGATGCGGTGTGAGGCTGTCGTTGCCGTAGAATAACATGGGGTGTGGGTGAGTTGAGGGATGGCCTGGCCAGCGGTGGGAGTAGTAGGGGGCGATGAGGCCTCCGCGGCGTCACAGTCGGCCACGGGAGGTGGGAGCGCGCGGCATGACCGGTGCTAGTTTGGGCGGCTGGAGCAAGAAGACCAGAGGTTGAAGAAGCACTACGACCGTTGGATGGACATCGTATGGTCACTAGAGCTAGAATCATTCATTTTGACTAAGTTGACAAAGCCTCCGTCCCCGTCAACTTAGTTGGCCCACAAGTCAGCCTCCCACTATGCTGGGTTCCAGCTAGCAGGGGGTATTCATTTTTTGTGCGTAATAAGGAGGCACTTCCTTGTGTGCGAAGATATAGTTGGTGGGTCTGACCTGTCAGCGGGGGGAACTTTTTTTCACAAAATACATAGAGGCCCTTCCGGTGGGTCCCAGCTGTCAGGTGGAGGAATCATTATTTTGCGCGTAATAAGGAGGCATTTCCGTGGGTGTTGCCGTGGACCCAGCTGTCAGCCTCTCCACGCACATTCTACTTCTGATGGTGTTGTTCGTTGACCACGTTGACCACTCCACGCCGAGCGCATCCAAGGTGGTGGACGATGGCGAGGCCCCGGACAGCAACGAGCCGGAGATGGGAAGACACAGGAGTAGAGTCGCAGATGAAGAGGTGTACGAGGGTTAACTGGTTCTGGTACGGTGTGGTTCGACAGTCGGTGGAGAAGAACACGGGGTGTGGAGGGGTGGAGGAATGGCCTGGCCAATGGTGGAGTAGCGCTTCACAGAGAAGCATGCTAAGCAGAGCTGCTAGCAGCAGGAGGCGTGAGTAGGTGGTCCCGGCGGCGCTAGAGGAAGAAGACGAGAGATTGAAGATGGATGCCGGTCGTTGGATGTAAATCCAACGGCTAACGATGTGAGAATCATTTGTTGACTAAGTTGACAACGACTTGCGTTGGCTTCGACCTATTGGCCCACATTTCAGCCTCCAAAAATGTGGCACCTATTCAACCCATTTTTCAGAATTTACAGTCTTTTTTTTGCGGGGTAGAATTTACAGTCAATTGATCTTTTTTTTGAATTACAGTCCATTAGCTGGGCTGGGTGAACAAATAATGTAGCGTTTATGCGGCCCATTTATTTTTTTCCTAAAAAATTACAGGCCATTTGCACTTCCTCAAAATACACGATTTTGCTGGGCTGATTCTAATTATAATGTTAGGTTGGGCCAGCAATGTTATCAAAAAATAAATAGGGGCTGAGCATTGTTATAAATATTTTTAAATAATAAGTGATTTATTATTACAGTGGTCCTTAAATCTTACCAAGCTTTTGTACACAATCACCAGGATTTTCGTTGCCAAAAAAATCCAGGATTTTATTGTTAAGAAATTATTTTTATAAGTAAATAAGATGTGGGATATTGTTTTCTTACATATGTAAGTATTTGTTAAATATATGATGACAATAACAATAATATATTATAACATATAAAATAATTTAAATATATATAATATAGTTAGAAGGGAAACATAAGTTGGACCAGGCGTTCCTATTCTTATATAGAAAAATAAAATAGACCTCTGCGTTTTCTTTGAAAAATACATAAATTGGGCTGCCGATGTTTCAGGAAAAATAAAACCTCGGATGGGAGGTCCATAGGCCGGTCGATACATGACGGTCCTCAAGAAAATACATACCGGCATGTAGTGGGATGCACATGTTAAAAAAGAAAGCCTAGACGGGGCAGCCCAAAACCCAGCTGATACTTGCTGCCCCAGTGATAATAAATGATACCTGCCAGCTCCCCGGCTTCGTTGGGAATTTATCTCCTATAGTAACTACGTTGAAGCACCTAAAAAATGTAACTATGTTGACAAACCCGTGGGCCCCAATGTCAGTATTGCATTAGGAGGAAGTATTTTTTCGATGAGTCACTTGCTTGCGTACGGCCATAGACCTGGTGGGTCCCGACTGTCCGCCTCTCCACGTACAGTGCTTTCCAGATTCCTCTCGTTTGTTCAGCATGTTCACAACGGCAGACAGCGGCGTCGCGGCGAGCGCACAAAGGCGCAGGAGGAGATCCAACCACCTAAGGAAGTGCCTTATTAGTAATGAAACTACTGAACTAGCCTAGTGGACAAGTGACACTACCCGACAGCTGTTCCACCCGGGTTCGATTCCACCTGTGCAGGGAAAATATCTCCAAATTTTTTGCCTCTGCCTTTATTGACATGTGGGTCCCCATTTTCATCTATGCACACCATGTACAACACTTGCCAAAACTTCGTCCCTCGTTTTCTCTCTTTTTCGCACACTCGACATTGTGTGGGCATTTTGAAAATAGCATATCTTTTTGACTATGCATCATATGAAGATGTGCTATGCATGAATGTTGATCAGCATGATGTTAACTGGCTGGTAGTTCCATTTTCGACCATGAATAAAACTTCCAACAAGATGTTAACACTGTTTGAAAAGGTTGTGTTAATATAAATGCTTTGCCTCGGAAAGATGCAGTTTCTTATCTGAAACTGAACTTGCAGTTTCTTACTGAAACTGAAACTTGCAGGGTTTTTCTTTGAGAATCACATTGTCTGCACTTTTACACTCCTACGAAACTACATTTTTTAAGTGCTAAAAATAGATCCCTAGAATTCATAAAATACTTCATATGCTCAATACTGCAAATCTAAAATTCAAAAGACATTCATACCTGAAAGTACTCTCAAAATACACAACACAAAACATAATTCACAACCTGCAAATACTGACAACCCGAAGCTCCTCCTGGCAATTCACAACCTGCCCGACTATTGGGCTAGGGGTGGGAAGTACCCTCTTATTCCTCGGCGGCATACAACCGCCCCGTGAGACAATGTGAACAGCGAGGGAGAGGATGGCGGGGAAGCGTCGTCGGGCCAACTGCTTTTCTCCCCTTGCAGTTGGGTTCGGTCGATGAAGACTCCACCGGCTCGCTCTGGCACGACACCCTCACGAACGGCACCCTGTAGATGCTCGATCCTTCAATCTCTGGTGGATGCTCCATCTGGGATCGATACTCCCACCACCGCTCCATCACGATCGGATTCGGTGAATCTATTTGCTCCATGGCCCAGAGGAGTAGCTCTATGTACTCCCGCGTGACTCCCTCCGGGAGTATCACCGCCTTTTCGCTCTGTTGCAGATATTTGGCCTTGGATGTCGCCATCGCCGCTAGTTGGTCCTTGTTGTCAAACCAAGACTGTATCTCCAACATCCTAGCTAGCTTTACAGGGTCGCCGTATGTGATCCTCACGTATCGGTTGTACTCCTCCATCGATCTACTTGTCCACAGCACCTTCACTTGCCGGCGGTGGTTTTTGTATGGAAGAGGAGAGGAGCAGTGCTGGTTTTGGATTAGAATAGGAGAGGAGCGATGCTGGTTTTGGATTAGAACATGAGAGGAGGGGCGGTGGTTTTGAAATGGAAGAGGAGAGGAGCGACGCTGGATTTAGATTGGAACAAGAGAGGAGCAGCGGTGGTTTAAGAGGAGAAGAGCGGAAGAGTGGCGCTGGTCTTGGAAGTATTTTTTTGTTTTGCGTATTTTGGGTCAAAGTTTGACCAGTACTATATTTGACAAGCAAAATGTGAATGCATGTCACCAAAAATTGTATCGTTTGGTTCGTATCTGAATGTACTTTCAAATTATATTGTTTTTGCAACGTATAACATATATTTTATTTGCGAAAATCATGGTCAATTATGACCTAGAATATAAGGGAGACTAGTTAATGTGGGGTCGCTTTCTTAATTGAAGGGTAAATTGTTTTTGATTTTGATCCAGTCACAGAGCGCCGGTCCTCTCGTCCAATCCTAAATCACTGCCGCACGCTCCTATCCCTCTTCTCCATTGCAAAACCACCTCCTCTCCTCTCCATCATCTCCATTCCAAAACCACCATACGCCTCTCCCTCTTCTCCATTGAAAAACCACCTCCTCTCCTCTCCATTATCTCCATTCCAAAACCACCGTCTCGCCTCTCCCTCTTCTTTATTGCAAGACCACCGTCTCTCCTCCCATCTTCCAAAGCTAGCACCGGACCACTCAGAAGGACATCTATGGAGAGGATGAAGCAGCGAATCAGGCAGATCGCCGGCGGCGACCAGGCAAAGTTAGCCAGGTTGAAGGAGATCCTTACTTGGTTTGACAATGAGTTGGAGATTTCGAGGACGGTGAGGGCCATGTGGCAATGTATGCAAAACAGCGAAACGACGGCGATGAGGGCGGCGATGTACATGTACTCTCAGCGGTAGTCACGCCGCAGTCCTTTGAGTTCATCGAGTATCTCCTTTAGGCGATGGAGCAGATAGATTCGCCCGAGGCAAAAGTCAGGTGGAGGTGGTGGGCGTACGGGTCGAAGGTCGAGCACCCAGAGGATAACGAATCAATCCAGTACGGTGTGCCGTTCGTGAGGTGCAGAGCCAGCCGGAGCTATAGGAGTATTCATTTTCCCACCGCAATAGGAGGCCGGATGGCGCGATGTCGCTTCCCCGTCGTTCTCCACGGTTCCCTCGACGCTCGCCTTGTTTCAACGGTGGTGGTAGGGTTTAATGTAAGCTTTGCACTAACCTAATCTTCCACCTGCTCATGTTTACAATCAGTGTGACAGCTAATGAAAATCATGCTTACAATTAGTCTCTGAGTACTACACCAATTACCCTAAAATAGCTCTGGACCTTTGGGTCAAAGTTGTGACACTGTGTACAAATAAAGAAAAATAGATTGGTGCTTCTTTTAGAAAAGAGTACTCCCTAGAAAACTGCCAATATAAGCTACTAGTATTTGGTTAGAGGATTTGCTGCCAAGAAAGATCCGTCCACAGAGAGTGGCACACATCCCACTCTCTTCACAGGGAGTACTATGCTCCATGGAGTGCGAGTTGTGCCAAGTAAAAATTACCAATATAAGCTACTAGTAAAAATTACCAACACCAACCATGCTCCATGCACGCATTATAAGTTACTAGTATTTGTTGGATGCCAATGCGGTGCATGGAGCATGGTTGGTGTTGGTAATTTTTACTTGGCACACCACGCACTCTGCATATATGCCGGTTCCATCTGTACATTTGTGTAGTTCCACAAAATGCAGCTGAATAACCCTGTTTGCACAGATAATGAAAAAACGTGATTACATTATAGTGGCACTAGTTGATGAAACACACAAAATAAATAGAATAAAATATTGTGATAGTATCATAGTATGCCATGCTGCGAGGGCGAGATGGGCCCTACGACGCCTCATACGGTACGCCTCATACTGGAAATCATCCCAAGTCTCCCCGATACACCTTCTACCAGTGATGAACATCAGTGTACAATGGTAGTACAAGGAGGGGCCTTAAGCCATTCAAATCTCAATTTTTGTGCAGATCAACTAAAATTATGCACCCCAGTTTGCAGAAATGCTTAAACATTAACAATGGGACTAGTTGATGAAACATACATTAACAAAGAGAAGCACTTTCTTTATCTACATTGGAAATGAAATGATAGAGAAGACACTCGCTCTATTTTAAATGTATTATTACTTCATTTTATCAGTGACACTAGGTTCGAGCAGGTGGCAAACGAGGTGTACCGTGCGTCTCAAGGATGAAGGCCAGGGGTGCTTAGACTGGGATGCTGAAGCTGGCTCTTTTAGTTCCTATCTTCCCCCTGATGTTTCTGTGGTAGTATTTGGGTTGAAATCCAAACTTGGTCGAGCTGGTGTTGCGTCCCCCTACCCGCCTAGCTTATGTGGCGAACTTGTCTCCTGCTAGTACTCAGTCTATTCTAGTAGTAGTTGCATAACTGCCCGTTTACACTGAGATGTTGTCGGATAATGGTTCTCTATGGTTGGGTTTCTTTAATGAAATCGGAGGGAACCCCCTCTTTCGATATATAAAAAAACAGTGGCACTAGCGGTGCCAAAACATTGCCTCAAATTAATAGTGCCACTAGATTAAGGTGCAAAATAATAACATTACTGCTTTATCATGGCAGTGCCAAAACAGTAGCACAAGAGCAGGATCAACATGCAGGATCTTTGGCAAACAGTCAAACCAAAAAGGAACATACCTCGTGATGGGAACCATATCTGTAGTCAACGCCATCATAGAAGGGATGACACCAGTCACCAACATGGATGATTCAATTCATGGGACCTTTTGGTGCAGTTCACCTAAAATGAAGCAATGTCCCATGAGCTAGCAACTTCTTTTTTTAAGAATAGGGCTCCAGCAACGGTCCCATTTCCATCAGAAAACGAAACCCACAGAGCTTCTTCTTCATTAGTTGCAATAAAATTGAGCAACATCAAGGTTGGTTGTGAAGCTCCTGGAATTTTCAACTATAATTTGGATATCATTTGTGTAGTTCAACTAAGATCGAGCGTGAAATGTATATCTTTGTTTGCACAAAAAAGGTGGAAAGGAGGGTGACTAACAAGTGATGAAACATGCATCAAATGAAAAGAAGCATGTTCCTTATCTGAATGGTAATCCTACAAGGACAGTTGCAATTTCTAAAGCAGCAGCATTGCTAGATATTAGTTTGGGCATTAGGTGACAACCGTTAAACACGACATTACTTTAATGGTGCCATTGTTTCATTTTACCAGCAACATTACATTAACAGCTGCTATAGAGTCAGTATTTGGGCACGGGAGAGTGGGCAGACCAGGACAGTTGCATTTCTAACAAAAAGAAGCAACTTACCTTAATGGGAAATTTAGCAGGAGATGGAAAAAAGTGCCATTGATTCATATTACTAGAGGCATTACATTGAAAACAACATTGGTTTAACGTGTCCTTACTTTTAACAATGCGACTGCTACATTTTACCAGTGGCATTACATAAGAGTGGCTCGGGGCAACAAACATCAGAACATGATATCTGGGTTGGTCCCATTTTTGTTTAGTATAGCCACCTTATACTGTGTGAGGCTAGCAAATCTAGTGCTGGACTTACTATGTTGACTTGTCCCCCAATCCCCACTTCCTTTCCTTTTTCAACCAATAGATCGGGTTTATATTGAGTTTGTGCTGCGTTTCCCTTTATTTCCCTATTAGACCTAGAGACCAGTTGGATAGCCAGTCTCTGCTACTTTTTGTCCTAGATTCAGGTAACAAATCTTACCCTAGCCCCCACACCCTTTCTTCCTTGTTTGAACCAAGTAGTACTAGATTTGAGTGCATGAACTAGTTTTACCTCTTAACAGTAAAAATTTAGGTGGTTTTCGAATAGCCGATCGATCCTATCTATGAGGGGGCCTGATAAATAGTAAAAGATACAAGTGCAGCAACGTCAGGAGCTCGGGAAGTAGAGCAAGGCCAGTTTTGAAGGAAGTTATACCTGAGGGTCGCCGGGATGTCGCTAGGTGGGCGGCGGGAGGCCAGATCTACCCACACTACGGTGGCGAGGAAGAAGGGGTCGGAGGCCCTCCCTCGCTAGCTGTGCTTGGGAGAGAACGGCAGGGCACACTGATCGGGATGCGCCGGCAGTGGGTAAGAGCCGTCGCCAAGGACGACTGCATGAACGTTGCACCTTCTCACCTTCCCCGACGGAGAGGATCCGGCTGGATCTGTGACTAGAGTAGAGAGAGTGTGGCCACCGCTGTCATGTTTAGATCTGGAGAGGACGAGACAGTGTGAAGAGAGCAACACTAGCAAGCAAGCGCGGAGGCTCCTGCCTATATAGTGGAGTAGTAGTAGTTTTCTTTTGTCTACCGGAGCCGGCTTGACCTCGTCAATGGTTGTCTAGAAGTCTTCATGCACGTGCCCCGGAGAAGCAGTTGTCATCATTTTGATCTGAAGTGCCGGATTATAACATATAACACGAAAAAATGCCACATGACAAGAAATCATAACCTCACTGCCCAAAGGAGACAACATGAATCCCGACGGACAAACTAGACGAGGATCAAAGCTCAAATTAAAGATAAACTCGGAGAAAAGGGGTCCGTCGATAGATATCCTAATTAACATAGCTGGCTTGACCTAGATGGCAGCCGAGTAGTCTTCGCGCATGTGCCCCCAATGACTAGCCCAACTCAGTTGTCGCTGTTTACCCCTCGCAATGATCCGAAGCACATGACACCTAATTTTGTTTGATGACAAGAAACCTTTTTTTAGATTTCTCACTAGAACTACAGCCTTGTACAACACAGCCTGCATGATATGTAGATGATAGCCAATCCAGGCGTGTCTGCTGGAGTCTGGTCACATGCATGGACGAACTGATCTTCCGTGTCTTAGTGGGATCGTCCAGGCACCAACGTATGTACAACACTTCTCTATTACTATCGCTCGTCTCTCTCTTCTATTAACTCACCTTACTTGCGGGGCCGGGGGAGTGTGCCTATGGTCGGTTCTCAATTGCAGTCCCACATGTGTGTGCAAACTCAATATGATGCACGTTCCATTCGCAGAGCGGCGTGCTAGACCGACCGACCATTTGGGGTGCGAAGCGAATGCGACGGGCGTGCTGTATACTCTGTACATGTGTACCGCTGTTTTCTTGAGGCTTTGCTCCATGGCGCAATCCATGGATACAAAATTAGTATATTGTATTATTTAAAAGTCGAGGGCGGGGCTTTTCCTGCGTGGTAGGCGAGGCAGTTCCGCCTAGTCGGTTCGATAGAGACGCGGGAAGATGAGGGAGTAGGCTGCTGCAAACATAGGGCTGTGTGATTTGACAGTGAGTTACTTCTGGATAGGTGGGGCCTCGTGATTTGACTTGTCATTATCATTTTAACTGTGGTGCTACGACCGGCGTGAGTCTCCTGATTCCTGACCACCTCCATACAGGTGCCTCTCCCAATGATCCACCATGTAGAGGCTGGCTCTTGCATGAGAGCCCACTCCTCCAATTTTTCCTTGCCTCTTTCCTCCACAAATGCAAAAATGCCATGTAAAGCGGGCTTATAGCCCACTATTGTACTCACTTGCTCCTACAGGTGCTAAGTGTCGGTGTCAAAACCGGTGGATCTCGGGTAGGGGGTCCTGAACTATGCTTCTAAGGCTAATGGTAACATGAGGCAGGGGACACGATGTTTTACCCGGGTTCGAGCCCTCTCGATGGAGGTAATACCCTACTTCCTGCTTGATTGATCTTGATGATATGAGTATTACAAGAGTTGATCTACCACGAGATCGTAGAGGCTAAACCCTAGGAGCTAGACTATAATTTTGATTGTTGTTGTCCTACAGACTAAACCCTGCGGTTTATATAGACACGAGAGGGGGCTAGGGTTACCCAGAGTCGGTTACAAAGAAGGAGATCTATCATCCGAATTGCCAAGCTTGTCTTCCACGCAAAGGAGAGTCCCATCCGGACACGGGACGAAGTCTTGAGTCTTGTATCTTTAAGGTCCAACAGTCCGGCCAAAGTATATAGTTTGGCTTTCCGGACACCCCCTAATCCATGACTCCCTCAGTAACCCCTCAACCAGGCTTCAATGACGATGAGCCGGCACGCAGATTGTCTTCGGCATTGCAAGGCGGGTTCTTCTCCAAATCCAGAGTACCTGTTGTAGCAAATAGTGTCCAGCTTCCCATCAATGTTGTATTCCTCGGCTTCTGTGCTTCAATAATGGCTATCTCATGTGTCGAGCGACTACGAGGAGCCTGAGCATTTTTACATTTGCCACCCCGACCCTGCAGGCAAATCGTCTATTTGAAGAGACGGGGATCCTCAGATCCAAATCTCACCTTCTTCCCTCAAGCAAGCATTCAACAGAGCGCATCTGGAAAAAACCATTCCATCATGGTTGGTCGCTGCAGCTCCTCTTCTTGCTCCCCTAGCTCTAAGCCAGGCGATTGGGAAAAATGTTCTGTCCCCCACAGTCGTTTAGTAGAGTTGCAGATCCAAGGGTTTCTTCCACCGGTGTACATGGTCCCCGTCCGAGCCGGACTAGCCACCTATAATGGCGGGGCACAAGCCGAGAGATCTCCCAACCCATCTCAGGGGGAGCGGGTATGCTTCGTCCCATATTTGCTAAGAGGCGTCGGGTTTCCAATCCACCCATTCCTCCGCGGGCTCCTGGAGTTCTACGGCCTCCAGTTGCATAACTTTACCCCCGCCTCCGTTCTGCATATCGCAAGATAAGTTGCCCTCTGTGAATTATTCCTAGGCTGCGAGGATCACTTCGATTTATGGAAGAAGTTATTCTGCCTCGTCCCTCGTAATCAGGGGGATCTATATACCAAGTGGCCGGAGCCAAAATATGGCGCATTGCCCAGACCAGATACATGTCCGACACTCCAAAGAAGGCATCTGAAGACTGGCCCTTGGAGTGGTTTTATGTAGATGATATTCCCCTTCCGGATCCAATCCGGACGGGCCTTCCTGAGTTTAATAACGCTCCGCTGAAGAAACACCGAAGTTGGCGCCCTCGGAGCCCCCAGGAGGAAGATGCCAGAGAAGTCCACTTCCTAATGAGCAGGATAAAGACACTGGCCCAATCAGGACTGACAATAGTCGAGGTTATGTCAATATGCATAATGCGGGGGGTGCAGCCACTTCAATATCGGGGGAAGCCCATGTGGCACTTCAACGGGGAAGACGATGCCACCCGCTATAGTCGTAAAGGTCCGGACTCCGCCACTGCTCTGGCGAGAATACTGTCTGATTTATATAAAGGAGAAGAAGAGGAGTTCCTCCGTATCAAACCGCGGGATGGGTTTTCCATGTACAATTCCCCAAGCTAGGTAAGTTGTTACTCTTTACTCAACTCTATCCATTCTTGCGCCCTTCATCACAATCATTTATCTTGATATATCTAAGCAGGAACTGAGGAAGGCCGTGAAAGAGTTCAACAGCCCCTCTCCACAGCAAGAGGACCCTGGCTGGGCCCTCGACCCCAGACTTGAAGATGATCCGGATATATCTGTGGAGCTTGTCGACGGGACATTTTATCAGGCCAGCTGCGATGGCGCCTTGGTGGCTATTATCGCCGACTATCCCGGACTGCTCCCTGCGTCATGTGTAAGCAAAGCTAAAGCCTTAGCCTCTGAAGAGGATTTCTTTCTTATACTATGCCTTATGCACAAATACCGTATTTTTATAGAGACGACCATCGGAATGCGGAGCCGAGCCCCTCGGGGCTCGTCAGCAAAGGGCGTCTGGGCCAGGCAGGCTCAAGGAAAGGCGATTAGGGTCGATACGCCGTCCCAGAGGTACAGTTAAAATCTGCTTTGTGATTATCATGTTTGAAATGCAATATCGTCCTTCGTGTCCTGGCAGAAAGAGTAGTCGCCGGACTATATCCGGAGATCCTGCCGGTCACGCCTCCACCAGCCGGATTCCAGAATCGGCTTCCAGAGAGGAGGCCAATGCGGGGCCGATGCCAAATTGTTCTCCGACAGAGGACGCAGATAGGCTCTCCGCCACAAATTCCGAAGGAGAGAGCGCCATGAATCACCGGCGTCGACGGGCCGTACTTCGCAATGGTGTCTTTTTCGAAGAGGCATTCAATGCCTTCAATTCAGGAGACGCATACATCCGAGCTGCCCAAGATGGACTCGCCCGAGCGACGGACCAGTATGCAAGAGATATACGGGTAAGAAAATTTGATAAGCATGTATATCAATAGCCCCTGAGACTTGAAACAGTTGGCACAACTGATTTAAGGATCATTATATGCACAGGTTCTTGTAGAGAATAATACCCATTTGTCTCGAGAGCTAGAGGAGTGCAAGACCCAGCTGAGGGCCGCGGTTGCCAAACTAGAGGAATCCCAAAAGGCCTCATCTGGTAACGCTTGTCTCAATAGAGAAATCTCGAGGACATATACCGGTTAGTATTTGGCTTGCATTGTAAGTCTAACAGAAAATTCTGCAGACAATCCCGGGGAGAATCCGGAGATCGGAAAAGATAGTGAGTCACATCTCCAAAGATAGCTAAAGGCTGGCGAGCGTGTGCTTACGCAAGTTAGGCAGGAGAAAAATAATCTCCAAGATCCCAACATTCGGTTGGGCGTCGAATTAGCAGATGTTCGAGCTCAGCTTGCGGACTTCGTGAAGGAGAACAGGAGGCTTCGTCGCGTCATTTATGGTAAGTGCTTAAACGAACTGTAGTACAGTTCGGCGAGGAAGCGTATTAAAAGAGTTTATGTCTACAGGTATGCTGATGGGCTGTCTTGAAGAGGAGATGCCCGGGTCCACATGCGATTTGCTGCAAGATCTCTCACAACTGCATGGACGAGCTCGGCAGGTGATGCAGGGTATTGTCCAGGCCTTGTGGCCATCCGCTTCCCTAACAGGAGGCATGGAGGAGCTCGTGGATATGCTCAAAGGAGCACGGCGGCGCTTCCGGTTATGGAAGGTATCGGCCTGCCGACAAGGTGCAAGGGAAGCCTGGGCCATGGTGAAGACACGATACGCCAAGGCTGACCCGAACCATATGGCCGAAGTCGTACCAGTGGGGCCAGATGGGCAAGAAATTCCTGTAAGTCTGGTGTATGACCAAGTAGCATTAGCCGCAAAGTATTCCCAACGGGATTGTAGGCTAGATAGCCTGTTGGATGGTATAGAGGAAGAATATAGCCAGTCCAAGTGACTATATAATTCAATGGACATATGTAGTCCCTAGCCAGATTAAAAATCATTTGTCATGGCGGACCTTTTCACTTCAGCCCCCAGACCCGACAGTCCGGGGTGTATCCGAATACCCGCTTAGTTATGTAAAACCGGGGTATGCGTGGAAACCAGGTGTAGGGGTCATAAGTGCTTGAACAGACAAGTACCCAACTAGTTATGTTATATTACATGGGTAGTAAGAAACATCTTCTAGAGAGAATAGTTCTGTTAGGGGTTCCTTTCCCTGGGTACGCATGCATCGATGTGCATGTCCGAACTACGAACAGAAGCGCAGGATACAAAAAAATTGGGGATTTACGTTGTAATAAACGAGAAAAAACATCTTTTGTTCACCGACTGAATATTCCCTTAAGAACGCTAGCTTTCGGCTTCACCCAGTCTGAGATACACATCTGGCTGAACCGGCAGTAACAATCGTAGAGGTGCTCCCCTTATGCCCTAGCCGAATTAACGGGAACGTAGGGCATAAACACAAGAGCCAAGCAACCCAGCATGGCCAAATCTAAGTCATATCGATGCATATAATGGTGAAGAAAAGGCACATATGGGAAAAGGACGCATATGTGGTAGGCAGGAAGCCATAAAAGTAATTATATTTAGCTTCCGTATAGGAAGCCCCCAGGTATGGTGAGCACACATAGTGCAGCTGGAGCGATCCTAGCATCGGCACTCTATTTTGTGTGAAGAAGGTAAAAAGAGCGGGAATGGAAAAATGGGAGAACATAATAGAAAGAGCGGGGGTAAGGAGACGAACACTGAGTTCGGCACTAGGCGTAGAATCTCTGGAGTCTGGCCGCCTTCCATGGGTTCGGCTCAATTCTGTTATCGGATGCATTGCGCAGATGGTACGCTCCTCCAGTGAGAACTTTATCAATGATGAAGGGACCCTCCCACTTGGGTTTGAGCTTGTCCTTCTTCTTCTTCGGTAGGCGTAGAACGAGTTCGCCAACGTTATAAGTTTTGGCCCGCACTTCTCTGCTTTGATACCTTCGAGCCTGCTGCTGATAGAATGCGGAACGGGCTTTTGCGACATCGCGCTCCTCCTCCAGGGCATCTAAGTTGTCCTGCCGATCTAGCTCGGCTTCCTTCTCTTCGTACATGCGCATGCGAGGTGAGTCAAGGATTATGTCGCAGGGTAGTACTGCTTCTGTGCTGTACACCATAAAAAATGGTGTATATCCGATGGTGCGATTCGGCGTGGTCCGCAGCCCCCAGAGTATGGAGTCGAGCTCCTCGACCCAGTGCGTGTCCGATTCTGTCAAGGATCACACTAGTCTGGGTTTGATGCCGCTCATGATGAGACCATTTGCACGTTCGACCTAGCCATTTGTTTGGGGATAATAGACGGAGGCGTAATCGAGCTTAATGCCCATGTTGCCGCACCAAGTTTTCACTTCATCGGCTGTGAAGTTTGAGCCATTGTCAGTGATGATGCTGTGGGGGACACCGTAACGGTGTACAACCCCTGATATGAAGTCTATCACTGGTCCGGATTCGGCCGTTTTAACTGGTTTGGCTTCTATCCATTTGGTGAACTTGTCCACCATGACCAATAAGTATTTTTTCTTATGGCTTCCCCCTTTAAGAGGCCCGACCATATCCAGCCCCCAGACCGCGAAGGGCCAAGTTATGGGGATTGTTTGGAGAGCGGTAGGGGGCATATGGCTCTGATTGGCGAAGAGCTGGCAACCGACGCAATGTTGGACAAGGTCCTGTGCATCTGCTCGGGCTGTCGGCCAATAAAAACCTGTACGGAAGGCTTTGCTGACAAGTGCCCGAGCCGCAGCGTGGTGCCCGCCGAGTCCGGCATGGATTTCAGCCAAGAGCTGCCGCCCTTCCTCTTCGGAGATGCATCTTTGGAGCACTCCGGTGGCACTTTTCTTATAGAGCTCTCCCTCATGGACTTTGTAGGCCTTGGAACACCGCACAATACAACGTGCTTCATTTTGGTCCTCGGGGAGCTCCTGCCTATTTAGGTAGGCCAAGAAGGGCTCGGTCCACGGGGCGATGACAGCCATGATTTCGTGGGCCGAAGGTGTTATTTCGGTGGCGGAGCCCCCGATTACGTCAGATGGTTCGGAATCTGGGGTTGTATTCGGAGCCGGACTGGTGTTGCCGGATTCCCCTTCCCATACCACGGATGGCTTGAACAGCCTTTCCAAGAATATATTAGGTGGGACGGGGTCGCGTTTAGCACCGATGCGGGCGAGGATATCCGCCGCTTGATTGTTTTCTCGGGCCACATGGTGGAATTCGAGCCCCTCGAACCGAGCTGACATTTTGAGGACGGCATTACGGTAGGCCGCCATTTTCGGATCCTTGGCATCAAAATCTCCGTTTATTTGTGATATTGCGAGGTTTGAGTCCCCGTGCACTTCTAGGCGTTGAATGCCCATAGAGACTGCCATCCGAAGACCATGCAACAGAGCCTCGTATTCGGCTGCGTTGTTGGAGTCTGTGTATAATATTTGGAGTACGTATTGGACCGTGTCTCCGGTGGGGGATGTCAGGACTACACCCGCTCCCAATCCGGCCAGCATTTTAGAGCCGTCGAAGTGCATGATCCAACTGGAGTACGCGCCGTACTCTTTAGGGAGTTCGGCTTCTGTCCATTCGGCGACAAAGTCAGCCAGTACTTGCGACTTAATGGCCCGCCGTGGTTTGTATGTTATGTCGAACGGAAGGAGCTCGATAGCCCATTTAGCAATCCGTCCCGTGGCGTCGCGGTTGTTTATTATGTCGTTGAGTGGTACTTCGGAGGCCACCGTAATCGAACACTCTTGAAAGTAGTGTCGTAGCTTCCGGGATGCCATGAAGACCGCGTATGCTATCTTTTGATAGTGTGGGTATCGGGATTTGCATGGAGTGAGGACAGTGGACACGTAATATACCGGCTTTTGGAGCGGGAACTTGTATCCGTCTGCTTCTCGTTCGACGACGAGCACTGCGCTTACAACCTGATGTGTTGCAGCTATGTATAATAGCATAGGTTCGCCAGTATTTGGCGCAGTCAAGAATGGATTGCTGGCCAATAGGGTCTTTATTTCATCCAGTCCGACCACGGCCGCATCCGTCCACTCGAAGTGTTCGGTGCGTCGAAGAAGGCGGTAAAGAGGTAGTGCCTTTTCTCCTAATCGAGAGATAAAGCGGCTTAAGGCAGCCACACATCCAGTTAGTTTCTGGATATGCTTGAGGCCTGTTGGGATGGCCAACTGCGACAGAGCTCGGATTTTCACCAGATTTGCTTCGATTCCTCTATTGGAAACGATGAAGTCGAGCAACTTCCTGGAGGGTACGTCAAAAACACATTTTTTCCGGGTTGAGCTTGATGTGGTATGTTCGGAGGTTGTGGAACGTGAGTCTCAATTCATCTATTAAAGTTTCAACGTGTCTTCTTTTTATGACCACGTCGTCCACGTATGCCTCCACTGTTTTGCCGATTTGCTTCTCCAAGCATGTCTGAATCATTCATTGATAGGTTGCACCGGCATTTTTGAGCCCGAAAGGCATAGTGTTGAAATATAAGGGGCCATATGGCGTTATGAAGGCCGTTGCGGCTTGGTTGGATTCTGCCATCTTTATTTGATGGTATCTGAAGTATGCGTCGAGGAAACATAGTGAGTCGTGTCCTGCGGTGGCGTCGATGATTTGGTCAATGCGAGGGAGGGGGAAGGGATCCTTGGGGCAAGCCTTGTTAAGGTCTTTGAAATCGACACATAGGCACCAGGATTTGTCCTTCTTTGGTACCATAACCAGATTTGCCAGCCAATCCGGATGCTTTATATCTCTGATGAATCCGGCCTCAAGTAGCTTGGCTAGCTCTTCTCCCATGGCTTGCCATTTAGGCTCTGAGAAGCGCCTAAGAGTCTGTTTGACTGGCTTGTATCCTTTCAATATATTGAGGCTGTGTTCAGCCAGCTTGCATGGGATGCCCGGCATGTCTGAAGGATGCCACGCGAATGTCCCAATTCTCGCGTAGGGAGTCTCGCAGTGCGGCATCCATTGTGGGGCTCAACTGTGTCCTGATGGAAGCTGTCTTTGTGGGGTCCATTGGATGGACCTGGAATTTGACTATCTCATCCGCGGGCTTGAATGAGGTGGGCTTTGGTCGTTTGTTGAGTATCACGTCGTCTCTGTCCACTGTGGCGCGTAGCGTTGTTAGTTCTTCGGCCGCTAGGGCTTCGGATAATGCTTCCAGGGCTAGTGCGGTAGTTTTATTTTTGGCGCGGAGTGCGATGTTCGGATCATTGGCTAGAGTGATGATTCCATTGGGTCTGGGCATTTTGAGCTTCATGTACCCGTAATGGGGTATAGCTTGAAAGCTCGTGAATGCGTCCCGCCCTAAAAGGGTGTGGTATCCGCTGCTGAATGGGGCCACTTGGAACGTGATTTCTTTGGACCTATAATTCTCCGGCGTGCCGAATACCACATCCAATGTGATTTTTCCCGCACACCGTGCCTCCCGACTAGGGATGATTCCCCTGAAGTTCGTGCTGCTTTGCTCAATGCGGCTTTTATCAAGTTCCATCTTGTTGAGGGTTTCTTCATAGATAAGGTTTAATCCGCTTCCGCTATCCATGTGTACTTTAGTGAGCCGGAAGCCCTCCACGATTGGGCTAAGGACCAAAGCGGTTGGTGCCCGGACTGTTTGGAATTGAGGTTCGTCACTGGCACTGAAGGTTATAGCAGTGTCGCTCCACGAATTTATTTTTGCCACGTGGCAGACTTCAGCGAAACTTCGATGAGCTTGCTTGCGCCTATTATTTGAGGCAAAAGTCTTGAAGACTGTCAGTACAGCATTGTTGTCTTCGGCGGGATGTTGCTCTGCTTTATGGTTTACAAGAAGATCCTCGCCGCTTTTCGCTACCTACCGGAGTATCCAACATGCTCTAAGGCTATGCCTTGGTGTAGTATCCGGCGTGCTGTGAATTTTGCATGGCCCATTGAGCCATTATTCCAATACGGTTCCACGACCTGGAGTGGGCTTTGGTTTTTTGGGAATTGGATTGGGTAACTTACGAGAGTTTGCCCTTTTAGTTCGGACGAAGGGTTTATTGAGAGCCGGATTATCCCAGAAGTCTGTTTGGGTTTTCCAAGCGCTTTCCATCGCACAATACTTCTGTACTATGGCTGCTAAGTCAGCAAAGTGTACTATGTCATGGTGACTTATAGCATTGAGGATCCCTTTGTTCGTGCAATTTTTGCAGAAAAGTGAGATTGCGTCTTCATCGCGACAGTCCTTGACCCTGTTTATCACAAGGAGGAATCTGGCCCAGTATCGATGTACTGTCTCCTGGGGCTCTTGTCTGATATGGGAAAGACGGCATAAGTCAGGGTGGGTGGGCGTAGTTAAGTCCGAATTCTGACCCGATTTGACATCCAGGGGCAGAGGAGCTTCCAGGCTTGGCAGCTCAGACTCCAGGATGTTGCCCAATTTTTCTGGCCCATTGCCCGATTCTAAGTCTGGGGTCTAGTTCACGTCCTCCCACGAACGGGTATCCGGCTCAGAGAGCTCGGTAATCCGGACATAGTTCGTCCTCAAAGTAGAGGGATAATCCATGTGTGGCTCTTCCACTACCGCTATCTCATGGGTGACCGGTGGGGATTTAATATCCCTTTGGTCGGGTTTAAACCTAATCCAATCATAGTCTGTAGCGACTCCCAGAGCGGCGATGCGATCCAAGAACTCATTGAGGGAGGAGAGCTCCATTGGATCCATCTGTTCGGCGAGTTCCGAATTGATGTGTAGGCTGTTTTTGATGACCCGAGAAGTCATCATCGGCGCGGTAGCCGATCGGGCGGCCATGACGAAGCCGCCTAGTCGGAGAGTTTGGCCTATCGCTAGGGATCCCCTAGAGGTGATGTTGTCCTTGACAACGAGACGAGCCATCAAGCCTTGTAGTGATGACACAGAGGAACTCTTAGTGAAAGCACCAATGTCGGTGTCAAAACCGGCGAATCTCGGGTAGGGGGTCCCGAACTGTGCGTCTAAGGCTAATGGTAATAGGAGGCAGGGGACACGATGTTTTACCCAGGTTCAGGCCCTCTCGATAGAGGTAATACCCTACTTCCTGCTTGATTGATCTTGATGATATGAGTATTACAAGAGTTGATCTACCACGAGATCGTAGAGGCTAAACCCTAGGAGCTAGCCTATAATTCTGATTGTTGTTGTCCTACAGACTAAACCCTCCGGTTTATATAGACACCGGAGGGGGCTAGGGTTACCCAGAGTTGGTTACAAAGAAGGAGATCTATCATCCGAATCGCCAAGCTTGTCTTCCATGCAAAGGAGAGTCCCATCCGGACACGGGACGAAGTCTTGAGTCTTGTATCTTTACGGTCCAACAGTCCGGCCAAAGTATATAGTCCGGCTGTCCGGATACCCCCTAATCCAGGACTCCCTCACTAAGCTTGCCACATAGGCATAAAGTCTGATGTGGCAAGTTAATTAAGAAGAGAGAGACTAGTTTGGTGACCCAAGGAAGAAACGGTGCTAAGCGCATGTACCTAGATGAAAAGACAATTTTGAGTCTATAGCTAATTAAATGAAGCAAACTTAGCAACAAAAACTAAGCACCTATGCATTGGGGACTTGATTGCTATGCCATTTAATGCCCTTAGCACCTCATCTAAGCAACATTTCATTAGAAGAGGTCACTCCTTGGCAAATGCAATAAATTCTACGAAGAAAGAGATAGAGAGAAGTAAAAAAAACTCTTATAGCCAACCTTATAGCTAACCTTGTTGTAGTATGAGTGACTAAGTGATGACTATGTATGACATGCCAACATCAGATAGCCTAACGCACTATGTTAAATCACCAAGGGCGTGACCGCGCGAGCGAGGCAACGATCATGGTAGGCGCGACCATGATACGAGCTACTCGTAGCCCTTGGATCTGAGATTGAACGGTCGCATGCTAAGTTGCTCAAAATTTGCAGAACAATCCTCCAGGATAGGATATTCACCCATAGGTCTAGAATCACACCATGCAACCATTCGATCTCAGATCCAAGGGCTCTCAGAAGCCCGTCTCATGGGAGAATGGAAAGCTTCGTATCACTTGTAATTTTCTGGACGCTTGACATGACATCGAAAGCCATTTAATTGGGTGTCGAGTAGACATGACATCTAATTGGGCCCCCATAGTACTGTGCATGAATCCATTTATCCATCAAGCAAGCCACTACCCTACCGTTCGCATGCCCCGCTCAGCATTTTTACTATCGAAAAACTGTTGGCAGTTGCTCCTACCCATCCCCGGACGTCCTTTAACATTACGACAGTTCACTCCTAGTCATCCCGTCCTTTCACATTACGGCAGTTCCACTAATCCTAACCCTCCTCCCAAATCCATGGCATCCAAAATCTCCATGATCGGCGGTGAGTACAAGGTTAGAACCATCACCGGCGATGAGTTCGATGTCATCTACACCCGTTCTTCCGCGGCGGTGAAAGGATGCCTTGCTCGATTTAGACGCATGTTCGAAAACTCAAATGATGAGTGGGTCGCTGGGCTAGATGTTGAGTACACCACAGTCCTAGGACAAGAGAAGGATCTAAAGGAGGAAGAGAAGAAGAAGCCCGCCGTGATCCAGGTTTGCATGGATGACTTATGCTTGGTCTACCACATATGCCATGCCGACATTGAGTGCGAGGAATTTAAGAACTTCCTCAAGGGCGGCCTAGTCAAATTCGTTATTGTAGACTTTACGAACGACAAAAGAGTCCTGGGTCGGATAGGCCTCGTTGTAGGCAACCCCTTCGACCTCCAGAAGAATCGGTTGCTACTCTCTAATAGTCAACCTTCAATGCTGACCCTAGCAGGAGCCATGGTTCATCCTTCATACGATAAATTGGAGAAACCACTGCTCACGTTTCATCATCATGCATGGCAGTGGAATGTACTAAATATAGACCACATCCACTATGCTGCAATGGATGGCTACCTTTGTTTCAATATCTACAAGGGTTGGATGAAGAGCAAGAGCCAAGTGTGCGGTTCAAGCAAAGAAGTATCGGCAAGGAGGAAGAGGGACAAGGACGAAGTCGAGGACGTGGACGAGGACTCCGAGTAAGGTGGCAGTGCTGTTGCTCATGGTGGTTCTAGTGCAGTGTCTACCGGATTAGTTGGTTAGTTTAATTTCAGGTGTGCTTAGTTTTATTTGAGGGGTGTGTTGTGTTGAGCCCCTAGCAGATTAGTTTTATTTGAGGGGTGTGTTGTGCTGGACACCATTATTGTGACTCAAATCTCTTTTGCCATGTTATAATGACATAAATATCGATGGACCAACGTGCCAGCTCTCCTTCTATTTCACTACAGTAAAATAAAGTGTGGGGCCTACTTGATCCCAACAGCGTTCTTATTTTCCTGTAAAATTATTCGCTTGGTTACTCCTGACAAGTGGGGCCACACTTATCATTGTGAGAGTCGTCTTATTTTTATCATGTAACATGGTCAACAGGTTTGGCGTGAAAATAACAATGTCTAATGGCCTTTTTGAGCAAACATATATCTTAACGATGGCATTTTTGAGATATCTAATTGCATTTTTGAGCAGGCATCTCACGGATCGATGGCATTTTTGAGTAGTTGTAACTTCTAATGGCAAAACTGAGTAGTGATACACAACTAGTGGCATAAACAATAAGAACCCAAGAATTAAATAGGTATGCTAATTTCTTTGTTTCTTTAATAGTACTATATGCATAATTTGGCGACGAGCGCTCTCTACATGTACCACCTTTTTCTTTAATTTCACCTTGTTAGTTTTGCTCCATGGCGCAATCCATCGATACTAATACAGTACAAAAGTATACATTTTTTAAAAGGCTAGAGGGCAGGGTAGTCTAGCTTGGTCGTTTTCACGAGAGGTGAGGGCCTTTGTGCTTTGTTGGCTCATTACTGCTGGAAGGCGGGGCCTTGTGATTTGACTGCTCGTATAAATGTGCCGACGACCTGAGGAGGAGCAAAGAACCGTGCGGTATACTCAAGTTATCCACTGGAGTAGTATATGACGGGGGAGCACGAAACACGGCAGCCAAGTGCCAAATGGCGATAAAAATGATCTAATTTGCTAGTCATCTCATTGTTAGCATTGTTCTATTCATGCCCCGTAGAGAACATGACACGTGCGGCGAAACACTTGAAGCAAAAGAAGAAACACAGGAGCAAAAGAAGAAGGAAGATTATCACCCCAAATGATCTAATTCGGCACGGAGTCGTAACTGCTTCTTCATCGCCTCCACGACCTCCATATCCTTGCGCGTCTCCTCCGCCATCTTCTTCATTCTGTCCATGACGCGGGATTTCTCGATGCGAGCCTTCATCATCTGTTCCACGGCCGCATTACGTACCATGACAGCAGCCGGGTGCTCGATGCGGAGCTTCGCCAACTCCTCCTTCTGTTCCATGACGAGGGCCTGCAACATCTTCATCGAGGAACTACTATTCTCATGCAGCTTCTTCCAGCCGGTGTTCTTCTCCTTCAGCAGGTTGAGCTCGTGGCAGAGCTTCGCCTTGTCCTCCTGAAGTTGCAAGATTTCGCCGGTCGCCTTCTTCTCCGAGGCAATGCTCTTCTTCAGCAGCATCACCAAGCTGGCGGTCAACTCCCCCTGCTTATTGAGATAAGCGGGCATGTCGTCGAGGCTCTCCTTCAGCAGCTTCACCAAGCCATGGATGAACTCCTTCTACTTATTGAGGTGCTTATTGAGCTGCTCGGGCATGCCGTCGAGGGATAATAACTCCAGCGCCGCCAGCTCGGCATGTTCGCCTCCACGGCTAGGGCGCTCCTAGGAGCCATCGCCTGCCCGTGAGAGATCTTTCGAGGTCTCTGCGTGGCGGCGAGCCCTCTCTTTTTTTCCGCAGCGTTGGTTGCCGCTCCCTTGTTACGATTATTTCTCGACCTAGAGCTCTGCACACCGGCCATGGCAAGGACGGACGAAGAAGAAGCACTTATGAGGAGGAAAGGTAGAGTAATTTCCAGTTAGGTAGTTCCCCTTTTTATAACCTAAGTACTAGCACTAGTACTAATACCTGCATAGTGGGAACATGTTCAGGTTTGGTACATACTAGTAGGTGTGAGCAGGCTTGCACTTAATTGTAGCACTAGTACTTTTGAATGTGATGGGAACAAGGTAAATATTAATTGATGGTTTTTGGTTTCAAGGCCCGAAACGGCTCCCGATGAGTTTAGTGGAACATAAATTTCAAGTAGACTACACTGCTCAAATGCATAAATATTATGTTACTATCAAAATTGGCACAAAATACGAAGGAGACCAATGGAAGTACCACTAGCACCCCATGATTTAACTACTCGCATGCGCGTAGTGGAGTAGTAATGTCTTTCCTCCACCCTCACGTCCACTCAATTTGCATGCGCTGTATTAATTGACCATCAATGAAGTGAATGACTTTACACGCATCAAATTATCACATGGCGTGGAACTTGGTACAAAATTGTGTCTGCCCGTGTACCCGCGTGTGCGTGCAAGGGAATGAGTGCGTGTGTGGCATGCGTGCACATCTTCACTTCATGCATGTACCGCCAGTGTGGCTCAGGGAGGACGAGTATATTCTTCTGGAACCAGCAGCACGTCACTATGATAAATCCACACAAGGAGGTCACGACAACGCCTCCACATGTGCCATGTGGCTTCATGAACTATAAGACAGACACTGTGTAGCGTGTCATTGGAATTCTAATTTACTTGTTTTGCACATACTCGAAGTACTAGTAAGGTACACGTGCATTGCACGCATCAGATTTTGCAACCAAATTATGAATAAATACCACACTATAGCATGTAAGCTCCGAGTCATATATGCCTGATGTGGACCTTCGTTTAATTCTCATAGTTCATCTCATTCAAAATCAATTAGTTTTTATAAAAAAGCTAGGGCCTCTTTGATTCATAGGATTTCCAAAACGCAGGAATGGGAAAAACATGGGATTAGAGTGGAATGTCGTCTTGAATCCTACAGGATTGTACGAGTGTTCGATTGTGCATAGAAAAAACACATAATTCTTTCAAAGAGGTTTGAGTGGATGGGATGTTTCCTATGAAATCTAGTGCAAATGAATCATACAGAAAAATTCCTATGGTTTACAATCCTACGACTCAAACAACCTAGATAGGAAAAATTCCTAAGGATTAGAATCCTCCAAAATTCCTTTGAGAATCCTTTGAATCAAAGAAGCCCGTAATCTATTTTATGATTCATGGAATTGTGCACTGTAAAGCATAAAGTAAAAACAAATAATGGCAATTCAACTAGAAAAACAGTTTTGGCAGTTATGATATGGAAGTTTCTAGAACAAAGGAGAACCACTGTTGTTTTGAGGTTTGTGCATTATGCTTAAGTTCGACCATGGAGTCTGCTAGATTGTACATGTGGCAAAATCCGGTGGGGGCTAGAAGATGGTGGGAGGGGCCGAGTGGAGGGAGACTATGAAGGAGTGCACAAGTGCGAGATTGATATTTAGAGAGAGGGGGCGAGAACGTGCGCTATTGCGCGCAGTGGCGGAACCATGAAAAATAAATGAGCTAGGAGGCCAAGCATTGCTAATCCTTTACGAGGAGGGCCAATTCATCAACTTAAACCATTTTTACCAGCAATAGTCTAATGATCACATTCATATTAGCCTCGATATATAGTGATGTTAGGGGGGCAGGGCCCTTGCTGCCCCCTTTCTCTGCCATTGTGCGCGTGTCTGAGAGATGAAGCGGGAGGCATGGATGATGAGAGGGGGACGTTGGATATATAATTAATGTGGGTGTATTAGCTATATATGTAATCCTATATAGAGAGGTATAGATTGATCGATGTGGATGTGGGAAAGAGGGTGAGACCTCACTAGATATATAGATTGATCGGTTTGTGTGGAAAACTATGAAAGACCTAGCTATATACACACACACACACATAGAGGAACATCGATCGTTGTGCATGCATGTGAGATATAAAGAATGCCCGATATGATGAAGAGGGGGATCTGTGTGGGTGTGCCTTCATGGGAGACCGACCTGAACAAAAAGATTTCATGTGTGCGATGGATAATGCCGACTGGTAGTGTGTGTGCATGCATGCACAAGAGAAAGTTAGTGGTACAATTATAAAGAGAAGACGACTATGTGGGTGTAAAAGACCAGGTGAGGTCATAATCAATGTAAAGTTGAATTCAAATATTTGAATAGGAGATCATGATGTTTGAAACCCATGCATGCATGAATATAATGGAGATATGTGTGGTGTGGTTTGGAAACGAGCATGTTGTAATGTATGCACATTGAACAAGGTCAGACTGATTTGAATTTGAGATACCGATGGCAGACATCGTTTGGCCACATTGCATCCATGCATGGACACACTATTCTAATTGGAGATGATGGGTGGCTTTCGCATCACATATCTATATCTATACCCCTATATATATTATATTTAATATTTTTTATATAGTGTGCGGATAACTTTAACTTTGAAAGATGGTCGTTGGATGAGGCCAATCCGATGGTGCAGAGATGGCAAATTTGAGCACTACTGGCCGTTGGATATCATCTAGATTCCACCAAATTTTGCCATGTGTACAATCTAGAAGACTCCATGGTTGAACCTAAGCATAATGCACAAACCTCAAAACACAAGCACTTCTTCTTTGTTCTAAAATCTTCCGTATCAGAATTGCCCAAATGATTTTCTACATGATTTGCCATTATTTGTTTTTACTTTATGCCTTACAACGCACAGTTCCATGAATCTTAAAATAGATTAGCTTTCTTATAAAAACTAGATGATTTGGAATGAAATGAACTATAATAATTAAACGAACATCTACATCATGCATATATGACTCAAAGCTTACATGCTATAATGTGGTATTTATTCATAATTTGGTTGCCAAATCTCATGCGTGCAATGCACGTGTAGCTTACTAGTCTAAATGGTGCTTGTGTGTGTTGTGTGTGTTAAACACATTGTACGTAGTATATCATACATGGTTAGATTCCGAACATCTAGCTAGATCATACATGTACTATGATTTGAATTCAACACAAAATGGATACATATATTTGAATTTGAGATCGTATGTACATGTAGTTCGTATTTATATAGGAATTTACTTCTCCTATAATCATGTCATGTGTTGTGAAGATAATATTTAGATGTTTGTATAACTAACCCGAGTACAATCCCATTCAAACAGGGAAAATGTACTCAAATTTAGTCCATATGCTAGACAGCACACATTGTTTTTTTATTGTTGAGGGAAGTGCAAATTATTTTGGTACTGTACACGTTATGTTTGTTGTCCTTTAGTTTTTTTGTTGTATTTGAATGCATTTATAGTAATATAGTAAAACGGGACATGGCTCTCTCTAGTGATGAGGTGCGAATTGTCTTTTTTGGGGGTACGTTAAGCTTGTTCTCCTGAAATTTCAAGCCGCGCCTTGTGATGCCAAAATTTCAAGCTAGCGTCTCTATCTATATATCATGCTGCGAAACTCCTGCCTCTTCAACCCGCGCCTTGTTACCCCAAAATATTTAATATATATCTTTGTCTTGTTGTGCTCCGACAACTCCCTCCATCTCAACCCGCGCCTTGCGATTCCAAAATTACAACACGCGCGAAAACTCCCACCTCCTATGAAATCCCGACAAGCGAAATGCTCGTGATACCCCTCAACCGAAAGAACTGCCTCAAATCGGTGGGGGTACTTTCGTAACTTACCCCACATTTCGGACAAGCGCGTCCCTAAGCCATGGTTCCCCACTCCCATCCCACCCACCCACCCATTCGTACACCGAGGCCGCGAAAACCCGTGAAGCCCCACACCCTCCTCCGTCCGTCACCCAGTCGGAGCGTCTTCCCCGACGACGACGTCCGTAGCAACACCTCGATGTCCCTCATCCACCGTACCGGATGAGGATCTGTCATCGATCTTGTCGTCCCGCCGGTTCAGCAACCCCGTCCTCCACCTCCAAGGAGCTACCCCGACGTTCCCCTCGTCTTTCGCGCCACCTCCATTCCACACCATCGTCTTCACCCGCACCACCGAAAGAGCAGCATCATCACCATTTCCTCGGATGAAGTTGCGGCCTAATCGGCGCCACCAAAGAGGTTGTACACTAATCGCCACATTTTCTTCTTGATTAGATCTCACGGTGCTGTCGGCGCTCGGTCCCGAGCCGACACGGTGTGGCTCCATCCATGGCAGCGTCGCCGGCCACTTCCTCCACGGCGTCACTCCCTCGGCGGCAACGTCCACATCAGTAGGAGTTGCTGCTGCTTTAGCTCTCGCTCGCGCTGCTGCTCTGCTCTTGCTCTCAGTCCCTTGCCTGGTCTGCTCTTGTATTGCTCTTGCTCTTGCTCTTGCTCGCGCTGCTACTCTCGCTCTTGCTCTTGCTTGCGATGCTGCTCTGATTTAGCTACACTTCAGTCAACTGAATTGACTTTTGTGTCAGTCAATTTTCAGGGGGGGGGCTCGCCGGAGTTAAGGAAGAACCAGTCGCAGCGGGGAGGGGGCTCACCGGAGAGGTACCCCAATATCTATCTTAGTGTTCAAGGTGGGGGAGGTGGTCGCCGGTGATGGTGGGGCGGTGGCGTGGGGATCGCCGAAGAAAAAGCTCGGCACAGGGGGGCCTAGAGGGATGGCCGGGGCAGCGGCGGACCGGCAGTGGGGAGTATTTTCGGGGCGGGCGGGGCGGCACACCACCGGCCGCGGGCGACGGGGGGCAGCTGTTTGGGCGGTGGTGGCTGGCGGCTCAGGGGGTGGAGGTTGAAGATGAACTGCAGGCCCTTGATTTCGTATCCAACGGCTGCAAAATCGACTGACCAAAGATGAAAAGTCAGTCGACTGACATGTAGCCTCACCTCTAGTGCGTTCAGTTTCGACAATAAAATTCAGTTTCGACAACAAAATTTAGTTTCGACAGTTAAGTTCAGTTTCGACAGTTAAATTCAGTTTCGACAGTTAAGTTTAGAGATGAGTGGCTGATGTATTTTACATCTAGCATTTTGTGGTTATGTATTTTACGTCATCTATTGGAGATGCTATTAGAATTCCACTCAGGTTAACGTTGTCTCTCTTGTCCTGCTTCAGCCTCAGCATCGTACAACTCACCGGAGCTGCTCCAACGATGAAACCCTCCATCACAGTGGAGCGGTACCTTGGGCTCCATCTCCAGACGCCTAAGATCTTCTTCCCCTCCTCCGACAGCCAAGTCAGCCGGAGCATCCTCACTAGCCAACCCAATCACGCTGAGATCGACATGGCTTCGCCAAAGAGGTTGTACACTTGTTGCATCTTTTTTTTACTCTACATATTATATATATTATCCACTGAGCACATGTAGTAACATGAAATATGATTATTTTATCCTACTATATGACAAGCAGTGAGATACTAGGCAACTTAGCTATCCGTGATGGACTCTCTTGAATGCCATCATTATTTATCTCTACGCGTTTGAGTTGTGCATTTGTCGATGGGCCTGGGAGTTGAGCTAGTAGGGCAGTGGCCTGGGTCCAAAGTAATAGAAATAGCACAAAAACATTTTTTTAGTGTAGGATTTTCCTTGCTCAAGCCTACCTACTAGAATTGCTAGTGATTGAAAGGAAAACTGAATGAAAAACATAGGAATTGTAAAGTTTCCTATGGTACTACTTTTCATGAATTTGGTGCAAAGGAATGGAGCAAAGGAAAACTGTAGGATTTGTTCCTTTTGTGTCTCCTTGAAAGAAAAACCGTAGGAATTTTAATTTCCATTTGTCCTCCTTTTCAAATACCTATTCATGAAGCACAAGACTAATAGATAGTAGCATAATAGCATTATAACCGTACATTTTCTTGTGGTTTGACTTAATCTCACCATGCTTCTTTGATTCCTATGATCTTCCAATTCTTGTGAATCAAACACCCAGATTGGCAGAAATCCTATGTCTTTAAATTCTCTGTTTTGCACGTGAATTCCTATCCTATTCTTGTCTATTTCCTATCCCTGCATTGTTAGAATCCTCAAATTCAAACAAGCTCTCACACAATTACTTCTGTTACAGATATGTGTCAAAGAAAACCTTGTGTGGTTTGTCCTGCTCCTGCGGTGTTGTGCTCCACCCCAGCTCAGCTGCTCCAACGACGGAAGGGTTCACCACACTAGGGATCCACTCTCCAGACTGTCTTTCGCCGCATCAGATCTTCTTCCCTGCCGCCGGCAGTCACGACAACTGCATTACCATCATCAACTAAGCAGATGACCTTGAGGACTACATGGGTCCGCAAGAGAGGTCGCACTCTTCCGTGTCTGCTTACGTTATGCATCGCTTAATATGATGACATGCTACTTTATCATTGTGTTCACCTATTAAACTCCGAGTCAGGTCCAAACTAATGCTGAAACTTGAGTTTTTAAATGGTTGTGGGGTACATATTGGGGCAGCAATCATTACTATCTGTCTACTATCTAGTTAATCTCGGGTGTCTACTATGAGTTTCATGTTGGGTGCAAACAAACATTAAAGGAGCCATTATCTGTATTTTTTAACTAAAGCTATTATCTGCCTACCATCATTGGTTTTGGGTCTATCCATAGTTTGCTACCATCACTCTGGATTTGTGCATGCACTACTTACATAATCTCACTATGTTTTATTCCTATGCATGTCAGTTATTGTACACAATGGAAAAGAACATGTAGAGCAAAAGAGACGAGCCTTGCATGGCAATAAAATTTCATGCAGACGTCGCTCCATGGTGGGTGCAAAGGCAGCCCCCCCTCCACCCATTTCGGATCATAATCAAGAGGAAGATAACTGTTTTGAGGGGGATTCAGCAGAAGAAGACCACTCCTTTTTATCTTCGCTCTAACTTGGCATGCTGATGTTGGTAATATCATGCATATGGTGCCTTGCATTGCTTACTGTATACATCAAAGATGTCATCTGCTTAGTTTAGACATGCTTTGTGTCAATGCCATCTGTTTAGTATCTTTATCGTATATGTGAATCATGCAATGCCATCTTGTTTAGCCAGGCATCATATATGTGAATTTTGCAATGCCACCCTGGTTAGCCAGTCATCTTATATGTGAATTATATCATGCCATCATTTTTTATTATGTCTTAAATTTGTCAACAGTTTTAGTACATTCAATTACTCTTCCTGTGCATCAGCCATTCGGCACGGTCATGGAAAAATCTAGAGTGGAAACAAGGTCTTGAGAGCAGACAATGCTATCTGACGAAGCACATGTCTTGTTGGTTACAGGTAGCTCCTAGAGGAGGAATCAGAGACAGATGACCAGTCCTATTTTCCCCCCGAGGTGCATGCTCTAACTTGGCAGGGTTATGTTGCTCATATCGTGCGTATGGTATCTTGCATTGCTATGTCATTTGCTTAGTTTAGACATGCTTTGTGTGAATTTCACCTGTTTAGTGTCGAATTACCATATATGTGAATTATGCAATGCCATCTTGTTGCAAGACATTATATATGTGAATTATGCAATGCTATCTTGTTTCAAGGCATTATATATGTGAATTATGCAATGCCATGTTGTTTAGCCAAGCGTCATATATGTGAATTATATCATGCCGTCCTTTTTTTGTATTTCTCGTTGTTTTTGTCGACAATGTTTGTATATTCAACTGCTCTTCCTATGCATCAGCCAATTGAATTGGTGATGGAGAAATCTGGAGTGAAACAAGGTCTTCAGAGCAGACAATGCTACCTGCTGAAGAGATATCTTGCTGCTTACAGACAGCTCTTCAGAGGGGGATTCAGAGGCAGATGACTAGTCCTATTATCCCCCTGAGGTGTATGCTCAAACTTGGTAGGGTTATATTACTCATATCATGCATATGTTGTATTGCAATGCTTAGTTTTTACATCATATACACAATATTGAATGCCATCTCCTTAGTTGACACATCATATATGCGATTGCCCTCTGCTCACTTCCTTAGTATATAAATCATATATTTGAATTATATCATGCCATGATGTTTACATAGACAGCATGTATCTGAATTATGGCATGCCAACCCATTTTCTAAAGACATAATATAGTTATATCATCTCATCATGTTTACATAGTCATCATATTTTGAATTATGCCATTCTATCCATGAATTATATCATGCCATCATGTTTCCATCGATGGCATGTTTGTGATTTATGGCATGCCAACCACTTTAATAGACACATCGTATAGTTATATCATGTCATCCTATTTACATAGTCATCATATTTTGAAGTATGTCATTCTATCATGTTTAGTTAGCCATCATACATGTGAAATTGTGTCATGCTATCCTGTTTAATTAGCCATCATGTATGTGAAATTATGTCATGCTATTCTGTTTGGTTAGACAACATAAATGTGAATTATTTCATACCATGTTTTCTTCCCTACTATCCATTGCACCTGTCTATCTTACAATGTCTGTACATTCAATTACTTTTCTTGTTTATCAGCCATTTCAATTGGAGGGGGTGATGGCAGTATCTGTGGGAGTAAAAACACGGCCTTCAGAAAAGACCGTGCTACCTGTCGATGTAGATAGAACCACGGTTGTACTTGCCCAAGAACCAGCCCCACCACACATAACCCAGACTCACACAGATTGTACCCCAACCCAGTTGGACAGAGAACCAGCTACACCCCTTCTAACCCCAACCCCAGCAGATAGTAACCCAGTTCCCATTGACACAGCACCGTCTCCACCATAGAGCACCCAAACACGAGCAGTTAGTAAGGCAACTGCAGTGCCCAAAGCACGAGGACCAATACTCCGAACCCCAAGTCAACACTTAAAGCAGAAGAAGAATTGTTCTCAGGTCAGGCTCCGTAGCTATGGTTCATACTACTTTGCGCTCTTGCATCACTGTATTTACTCATACCAACTAATTTCAAATTTGAAGGATGCAATTGAAACTCCAATGGTGCAACATGTATGTTTTAAACCTGTTTCTTTAACGTGTTTGCTATTGTAACTTCCTCTATGTTGATTTCAGTTTCAATTGAATAAACAGTTATGTTCTCATGCCATGCACATTACAAGTGTTGTTATTGCTGTGTAGTTTCCCACACTTATATTCTGTCTATGCTGCTTTGTCTTAAATAGATATGATTCGAACTGTATCTATCTTGATTTGGCAACATAAACTAGAATGATATAGACCATACAGTGACCATACTACATAGATTTATGTTTGTTTCATGTTGTTATCCTGTCCACCTTACTACTGAACTGGTTTACCAAAATGAGTTTCATATACTAATACTACATTGTAAACTTGTGATGTGTTTGTTTGTTTCTCTTTTAGAATGTGGATACAATATTGGAGAAGAGTACCCCGTTATGCAATGGTAAAGGAAGTAATGAAGATAAGGTTCAGGATAGTGAGACATCCCTATTGGTCTCCAAGAAAGCTGATAAAAACTATGTTGAAGACACTGAGACAACCCCAAAGTCCCGTCTTGATGTAGTGTTTGAGTTACTGGCTACTACTGCTAGCACCAGCTCTTCGAACTTGCTGCCTGAATCAGTTTAGCTTCTTGAGTCTCAACTTCAAGATGAAAGACATCGATCAGATGTTATGCCACAGGAAGTCGAAGGACTGAGGAAGTCCCTGCATAATTCAGATGCATACTTTCTGGTGCAACAGCAAGTGCTGGAGGATTTAAGCGCCAAACAAGAGAAAGTTAATAAGCTTGCTAAGAATCTTGCCAGCATTATGGGTACCCAGGACATTGTTTCTTGAGCTCTTCTAAAGTGGTTTTAGTTCTGGACTTGTTTTGCTGTGACGTTTATATGTTGCTTTGTCCCCTATATTTGCACTGGTGGCGAACTTTGATGCCCAGTGGATGTAATATGTGTTATAGCCGTGATAGCCTAGCGTAAGTTGCTTGCTTATTTATTTCCTTATTGTCTTGTTTATTTGTTTGCTTGTAGTCAGTGTAGTTCTTTTTCCGCGGTTTGCTAGTGGCCGCAATAACCTATTTTTTAAAACTAGGCCACAGTAACCATGGGCTACATATTTACTGTTGTTACCATGGGCCTCCTACGGGCCGTAGAAACAATGGGCCTTCTAAGGGCCGTAGAAACAATGGGCCTTCTACGGGGCATAGAAACAATGGGCCTTATAAGGGTCGTAGACACAATGGACCTTCTATGAGTCGTATCATCAATGAGCCTTCTACGAGCCGTATGATCGGTTGGCCAAACATGGGCCAATAACAGACCACATTATGGCTATAAACGGGCTAGAGTTAGAATCGTCCGTTCATGGGCCGACCATAACGGGTCGTCGTTAATCGGCCGTATTTGATGACGCTATGAAAACGGCCCAACGTATTAACGAGCCACAAACGGGCTGACTGTAACCACGGGCTGAATTTGGCCCACAAGCAGAAAATGACAGTAACGGGCCGTAAGTAAATGAATGCTGGAAATGAGCCCAAGAATAAATGGGCCCTGAGAAGGCCGAAAGATAACATGGGCTAGAAACGGCCCAATAGAATAATGGGCCGTTAATGGGTATAAAGTGATACACTGTTCATTACGGGCCAGTTTCACCACGTGCCATTAATGGGTATAAAGTGATACATTGTTCATTACGGGTCAGTTTCACCATGGGCCATTAATGGGCCAAGAGTTACAAAGGGCCTCATATGGGTCGAAAGACGTCATGGGCCATACATGGTCCGGATGTTAAAATGGGCTGGAATTATATTGGATGGCCCAAATGACGCTACTGGGCCTAATTCAGTAGGTCGTAGCGGGCCCGGGCTGCAAATGGGCTATATGCGAACAGGCCGTTGACACGCTTTCCGTGGGTCGGCCCGCCACCTTTTGACCCAAGTCAAATGGGCCGGCCTTTTCACAGGAATGGGCCTCTATTGGGCCATGCCACGTGTCGACGTATCATAGGCGCCTTCGGTCCAATGAGTGGATGACATCTGTCCCAACGGTGAGCCGACACATGTTTCCTCCAGCCAATGATGATTTTACACGTGCAAAATCCCCATTGGTCGGGGCTGTTAACGGGTTATCGGATCCAAAACCGGACCCGATAGCTTAACGGCGTTCCGTTACGGTGGATGCCATGTGTTGGTCACCCTTGACGAAAGCACTTCTATGACGCACGATTTACCGTCATGGAAGTGGACACTTCCATGATGATAATTTTGGTAATGTCATGGAACACTTCTATGACATCACAGGTATGACTATCTTGATTCTGTCATAAAATTGTCATGGATGTACATGCATGACAGAAAACGTGACCTACTGTGACAAACACGTATCATCATGGAAGTGTATTTTTTTTGTAGCGTATCCCCATTGCTGCACAGAAGAATTACGTCCTTGAAGCACCGCTAGGTGCAAGGCTTGCTGCAGGAGCAGATGTTGATGTTATGAATATCTGGCAAGCTCGATCTGATGATTGATGTCTACTACGTAACCTTCTTCTTGTAGACGTTGTTGGGCCTCCAAGTGCAGATGTTTGTAGGATAGTAGCAAATTTCCCTCAAGTGGATGACCTAACGCTTATCAATCCATGGGAGGTGTGGTATGAAGATGGTCTCCCTCAAACAACCCTTCAACCAAATAACAAAGAGTCTCTTGTGTCCCCAACACACCCAATACAATGGTAAATTGTATAGGTGCACTAATTCGGTGAAGAGATGGTGATACAAGTGCAATATGGATGGTAGATATCGGTTTTTGTAATCTGAAAATATAAAAACGGCAAGGTAGCAAGCGATAAAAGTGAGCAAAAATGGTATTGCAATGCTAGGAAACAAGGCCTAGGGTTCATACTTTCACTAGTGCAAGTTCTCTCAACAATAATAACATAATTGGATCATATAACTATCCCTCAACGTGTAACAAAGAGTCACTCCAAAGTCACTAATAGCGGATAACAAACGAAGAGACTATTGTAGGGTATGAAACCACCTCAAAGTTATTCTTTTCGATCAATCCATTGGGCTATTCCTATAAGTGTCACAAACAGCCCTAGAGTTCGTAGTAAAATAATAGCTTAAGACACACATCAACCAAAACCCTAATGTCACCTAGATACTCCAATGTCACCTCAAGTATCTGCGGGTTTGATTATACGATATGCATCACACAATCTCAGATTCATCTATTCAACCAACACAAAGAACTTCAAAGAGTGCCCAAAAGTTTCTACCGAAGAGTCAAGACAAAAACGTGTGCCAACCACTATGCATAGATTCCCAAGGTCACAGAACCCGCAAGTTGATCACCAAAACATACATCAAGTGAATCAATAGAATACCCCATTGTCACCACGGGTATCCCAAGCAAGACATACATCAAGTGTTCTCAAATCCTTAAAGACTCAATCCAATAAGATAACTTCAAAGGGAAAACTCAATCCATTACAAGGAGATAGAGGGGGAGAAACATCATAAGATCCAACTATAATAGCAAAGCTCGCGGTACATCAAGATCGTGTTATATCAAGAACACGAGAGAGAGAGAGAGAGAAAGAGAGAGAGATCAAACACATAGCTACTAGTACATACCCTCAGCCCCGAGGGTGAACTACTCCCTCCTCGTCATGGAGAGCGCGGGATGACGGAACAGGGTCCCGATTGGTTTTTGGTGGCTACAGAGGCCTGTGGCGGTGGAACTCCTGATCTAGGTTATGTTCTGGAGGTTGGGGATTTATAGGAGAGGTTGGCGTCGAGAACAAGTCAGGGGGCCCCACGGAGAGTCCACGAGGCAGGGGCGCCCTAGGGGGCGCGCCCTCCACCCCATGGGGCCCACGGGACTCCCCTCCGGTAACTCTTCGTTCTAGTATTTTTTATATTTTCCAGAAAAAATCTCCTTTGATTTTCAGCGCATTCCGAGAACTTTCTACAAAAAAAACAACACCACGGTAGTTCTGCTGAAAATAGCGTCAGTCCAGGTTAGTTCTAATCTAATCATACCAAAATCATGTAAAAAAATTGTAAACATGGCATGAATACATCAAAAATTATAGATACGTTGGAGAGGTATCAAGCATCCCCAAGCTTAATTCTTGCTCGTCCTCGAGTAGGTAAATGATAAAACCAAAATCTCCTTTGATGTGGAATGCTACCTTACATATTTATCAATGTAATATTCTCTATTATGGCAAGAATATTCAGATCCATAAGATTCAAAACAAAAGTTTAATATTGACATAAAAACAATAATACTTCAGGCATACTAACAAAGCAATCATGTCTTCTCAAAATAACATGGCCAAAGAAAGCTATCCCTACAAAATCATATAGTCTGGCTATGTTCTATCTTCATCACACAAAATATTTAAATCATGCACAATCCCGATGACAAGCCAAGCAATTGTTTCATACTTTTGATGTTCTCAAACTTTTTCAATCTTCACGCAATACATGAGCGTGAGCCATGGATATAGCACTATAGGTGGAATAGAATGGTGGCTGTGGAGAAGATAAAACGGAGAAGATAGTCTCACATAAACTAGGCGTATCAACGGGCTATGGAGATGCCCATCGATATATATTAATGTGAGTGAGTAGGGATTGCCATGCAACGGATCCACTAGAGCTATAAGTGTATGAAAGCTCAAAAAGAAACTAAGTGGGTGTGCATCCAACTTGCTTGCTCACGAAGACCTAGGGAATTTTGAGGAAGCCCATTATTGGAATATACAAGCCAAGTTCTTATAATGAAAAATTCCCACTAGTATATGAAAGTGACAACATAGGAGACTCTCTATCATGAAGATCATGGTGCTACTTAGAAGCACAAGTGTGGTAAAAGGATAGTAGCATTGCCCCTTCTCTCTTTTTCTCTCATTTTTTTGTTTTTTCCTGTTTTGGGCCTTCTCTTTTTTTGGCCTCTTTTTTTCGTCCGGAGTCTCATCCCGACTTTTGGGGGAATCATAGTCTCCATTTTCCTTTCCTCACTGGGACAATGCTCTAATAATGATGATCATCACACTTATATTTACTTACAACTCAAGAATTACAACTCGATACTTAGAACAAAATATGACTCTATATGAATGCCTACAGCGGTGTACCGGGATGTGCAATGAATCAAGAGTGACATGTATGAAAGAATTATGAATGGTGGCTTTGCCACAAATACGATGTCAACTACATGATGATGCAAAGCAATATGACAATGATGAAACGTGTCATAATAAACGGAACGATGGAAAGTTGCATGGCAATATATCTCGGAATGGCTATGGAAATGCCATAATATGTAGGTATGGTGGCTGTTTTGAGGAAGGTAATGGTGGGTGTTATGGTACCGACGAAAGTTGCGCGGCACAAGAGAGGCTAGCAATGGTGGAAGGTTGGGAGTGCGTATAATCCATGGACTCAACATTAGTCATAAAGAACTCATATACTTATTGTAAAAATCTACAGGTCATCAAAACGAAGTACTACGCGCATGCTCCTAGGGTGATAGATTGGTAGGAAAAGACCATCACTCGTCCCCAACCACCACTCATAAGGAAGACAATCAATAAATAAATCATGCTCTAACTTCATCACATAACGGTTCACCATACGTGCATGCTACGGGAATCACAAACTTTAACCCAAGTATCTCTCAAATTCACAACTACTCTACTAGCATGACTCTAATATCACCATCTTCATATCTCAAAACAATCATAAAGAACCAAACTTCTCATAGTACTCAATGCACTATATGAAAGTTTTTATTATATCCCTGTTGGATGCCCATCATATTAGGACTAATTTTATAACCAAAGCAAATTACCATGCTGTTCTAAAAGACTCTCAAAATAATATAAATGAAGCATGAGAGTTCATCTATTTCTTCAAAATAAAACCACCACCGTGCTCTAAAAAGATATAAGTGAAGCACTAGAGCAAATGACAAACTACTCCAAAAGATATATATGAAGGTCAATTAGTAGTCGAATAATTGTGCAACTATGTGAAGACTCTCTAACATTTAAGAACTTCAGACCTTGGGATATTATTCAAACAGCAAGCAAAACAAAATAAAATGACATGACGCTCCAAGAAAAACACATATCATGTGGTGATTAAAAATATAGCTCCAAGTAAAGTTACCGATGAATGAAGACGAAAGAGGGGATGCCATCCGGGGCATCCCCAAGCTTAGGCTCTTGGTTGTCCTTGAATATTACCTTGGGGTGCCTTGGGCATCCCCAAGCTTAGGCTCTTGCCACTCCTTATTCCATAGTCCATCGAATCTTTACCCAAAACTTGAAAACTTCACAACACAAAACTCAACAGAAAACTCGTAAGCTCCGTTAGTATAAGAAAATAAATCATCACTTCTGTTACTGTTGTGAACTCATTCTAAATTCATATTGGTGAAATATCTATTGTATTCCAACTTCTCTATGGTTCATACCCTCCGATACTACTCATAGATTCATCAAAATAAGCGAACAACACATAGAAAACAGAATCTGTCAAAAACAGAATAGTCTGTAGTAATATGTAACTCCACAAATTCTGAAATAAATTGGTGGACATGAGTAATTTGTCTATTAATCTTCTGCAAAAAGAATCAACTTAAAAGAACTCTTCTGTTAAAAATGAAAATCATTCTTGTGAGTGCAAAGATTCTGTTTTTTACGGCAAGATCGCATTAACTTTCACCCAAGTCTTCCCAAAGGTTCTACTTGGCACTTTATTGAAACAAAAGCTATTAAGCATGATTACTATAGTATCTTAATCACGTGGACACATAAAAACAGTAGGGGTAAATATTGGGTTGTCTCCCAACAAGCGCTTTTCTTTAATGCCTTTTTTGCTAGGCATGATGATGACAATGATGCTCACATAAAAGATAAGAATTGAAACATAACGGGAGCATCATGAAGAATAGGACTAGCATATTTAAGCCTAACCCACTTCCTATGCATAGGGATTTTGTGAGAAAACAATTTAAGAGAACAAGAATCAACAAGCATAGGAAGGTGAAACAAGCATAACTTCAATATTTTCAACACATAGAGAGGAAACTTGATATTATTGCAATTCCTACAAGCATATGTTCCTCCCTCATAATAATTTTCAGTAGCATCATGAATGAATTCAACAATATAACTATCACATAAAGCATTGTTTTCATGATGCACAAGCATAGAATTCTTATTACTCTCCACATAAGCAAATTTCTTCTCATGAATAGTAGGGGGAGCAAACTCAACAAAATAACTATCGTGTGAGGCATAATCCAATGGAAAATTAAAATCAAGATGACAAGTTTCATAGTTATCATTATTCTTTATAGCATACATTCCATCATAATAATCATCATAGATAGCAACTTTGTCCTCATAATCAATTGGAACCTCTTCTGAAATGGTGGATTCATCACTAAATAAAGTCATGACCTCTCCAAATCCACTTTCATAATTATCACAATAAGATTCAACACCCTTCAAAATAGTGGGATCATTACTTCCTAAAGTTGACACTCTTCCAAACCCAGGTTCATCAATGTAATCATCATAAATAGGAGGCATGCTATCATTAAAATAAATATTCTCATCAAAACTTAGGGGACTAAAAATCTCATCTTCAACAAACATAGAATCCCCAAGCTTGGGCCTTTGCATATCATTAGCATCATGGATATTCAAGGAATTCATGCCAACAACATTGCAATCATGCTCATCATTCAAATATTTAGTGCCAAACAATTTATTTACTTGTTCCTCTAGCACTTGAGCACAATTTTCCTTTCCATCATTTTCACGAAAGACATTAAAAAGATGAAGCATATGAGGCAACCTAAATTCATTTTTTTGTAGTTTTCTTTTATAAACTAAACTAGTGACAAAACAAGAAACTAAAATATTCGATTGCAAGTTCTAAAGATATACCTTCAAGCACTAACCTCCCCGGCAACGGCGCCAGAAAAGATCTTGATGTCTACTATGCAACATTCTTCTTATAAACGTTGTTGGGCCTCCAAGTGCAGAGGTTTGTAGGACAGTAGCAAATTTCCCTCAAGTGGATGACCTAAGGTTTATCAATCCGTGGGAGGCGTAGGATGAAGATGGTCTCTCTCAAACAATCCTGCAACCAAATAACAAAGAGTCTCTTGTGTCCCCAACACACCCAATAAAATGGTAAATTGTATAGGTGCACTAGTTCGGCGAAGAGATGGTGATACAAGTGCAATATGGATGGTAGATATAGGTTTTTGTAATCTGAAAATATAAAAACAGCAAGGTAGCAAGTAACAAAAGTCAGCGAAAATGCTATTGCAATGCTTCGAATCAAGGCCTATGGTTCATACTTTCACTAGTGCAAGTTCTCTCAACAATGATAACATAACTGGATCATATAACTATCCCTCAACATGCAACAAAGAGTCACTCCAAAGTCACTAATAGCAGAGAACAAACAAAGAGACTATTGTAGGGAACGAAACCACCTCAAAGTTATTCTTTTTGATCAATCCATTGGGCTATTCCTATAAGTGTCACAAACAGCCCTAGAGTTCGTAGTAAAATAACACCTTAAGACACACATCAACCAAAACCGTAATGTCACCTAGATACTCCAATGTCACCTCAAGTATCCGCGGGTTTGATTATACGATATGCATCACACAATCTCAGATTCATCTATTCTACCAACACAAAGAACTTCAAAGAGTGCCCCAAAGTTTCTACCCGAGAGTCAAGACGAAAACGTGTGCCAACCCCTATGCATAGATTCCCAAGGTAGCGGAACCCACAAGTTGATCACCAAAACATACATCAAGTGAATCAATAGAACACCCCATTGTCACCACGGGTATCCCACGCAAGACATACATCAAGTGTTCTCAAATCCTTAAAGACTCAATCCGATAAGATAACTTCAAAGGGAAAACTCAATCCATTAGAAGGAGATAGAGGGAGAGAAACATCATAAGTTCCAACTATAATAGCAAAGCTCGCGATACATCAAGATCGTGCCATATCAAGAACCCGAGAGAGAGAGAGAGAGGGACCAAACACATAGCTATTAGTAGATACCCTCAGCCCCGAGGGTGAACTACTCCCTCCTTGTCATGGAGAGCGCCAGGATGATGAAGATGGCCATCGGAGATGGACCCCTCCTCCGGCAGGGTGCCAGAACAGGGTCCCAATTGGTTTTTGGTGGCTACAGAGGCTTGCTGCAGCGGAACTCCCGATCTAGGTTATATTCTGGAGGTTTGGGGATTTATAGGAGAGGTTGGCGTCGAGAACAAATCAGGGTGGCCCACGGAGAGTCCACGAGGGCGCGCCCTCCACCCTTGCGGGGCCCACGGGACTCCCCTCCGGTAACCCTTCATTCCAGTATTTTTTATATTTTCTAGCAAAAATCTCCGTTGATTTTTAGCGCATTCTGAGAACTTCTATTTCTGCACAAAAACAACACCATGGTAGTTCTGCTGAAAACAGCGTCAGTCCAGGTTAGTTCTAATCAAATCATACCAAAATCATGTAAAAATATTGTAAACATGGCATTAATACATCAAAAATTATAGATACGTTGGAGACGTATCAATGACTACTTGATAGTTCAGTGTGCCATGCTTTACGGCTTAGAATCGGGACTTCAAAGACATTTTGAACGTCATGGAGCATATGAGATGTTCCAAGAGTTGAAGTTAATATTTCAAGAAAATGCCCGAGTTGAGAGATATGAAGTCTCCAACAAGTTCTATAGCTGCGAGATGAGGAGAATAGTTCTGTAAGTGAACACATACTTAGAATGTTTGGGTACCATAACCACTTGACTCAGCTGGGAGTTAATCTTGCTGATGATAGTGTCATTGACAGAGTTCTTCAATCACTACCACCAAGCTATAAAGGCTTCATGATGAACTATAATATGCAAGGGATGGGAAAGACAATTCCCGAGCTCTTCGCAATGCTAAAGGCAGTGGAGGTAGAAATCAAGAAGGAGCATCAAGTGTTGATGGTTAACAAGACCACTAGTTTCAATAAAAAGGGCAAAGGGAAGAAGGGGAACTTCAAGAAGAATAGCAAGCAAGTTGCTACTCCCGGGAAGAAACCTAAGTCTGGACGTAAGCCTAAAACTGAGTGCTTCTACTGCAAAGGGACTGGTCACTGGAAGCGGAACTGCCCCAAGTATTTGGCGGATAAGAAGGATGGCAAAGTGAAAGGTATATTTGATATACATGTTATTGACGTGTACCTTACTAATTCTCGTAGTAGCGCCTGGGTATTTGATACTGGTTATATTGCTCATATTTGCAACTCGAAAGATTGGCTAAGGACGAGGTGATGATGCGCGTCGGAAATGGTTCCAAAGTTGAGGTGATCCCCGTCGGCACGCTACCTCTACATCTACCTTCGGGATTAGTTTTAGACCTGATTAATTGTTATTTGGTGCCAGTGTTGAGCATGAACATTATATCTGGATCTTGTTTGATACGAGACGGTTATTCATTTAAATTAGAGAATAATGGTTGTTCTATTTATATGAGTAATATCTTTTATGTTCATGCACCCTTGATGAGTGGTCTATTTTTGTTGAATCTTGATCGTAGTGATACACATATTCATAATATTGAAGCCAAAAGATGGAAAGTTAGTAATGATAGTGCAACTTATTTGTGGCACTACCGTTTAGGTCATATTGGTATAAAGCGCATGGAGAAACTCCATGCTGATGGGCTTTTGAAATCACTTGATTATGAATCACTTGATGCTTGTGAACCATGCCTCATGGGCAAGATGACTAAGACTCCGTTCTCCAAAACAATGGAGCAAGCCACTGACTTATTGGAAATAATACATACCGATGTTTGTGGTTTGATAGTGTTGAGGCTCGCGGTGTGTATCGTTATTTTCTGACCTTCACAGATGATTTGAGCAGATATGGGTATATCTACTTAATGAAACGTAAGTCTGAAACATTTGAAAAGTTCAAAGAATTTCAGAGTGAAGTGGAAAATCATCGTAACAAGAAAATAAAGTTTCTACGATCTGATCGCGGAGGCGAATATTTGAGTTATGCGTTTGGTCTTCAGTTGAAACAATGTGGAATAGTTTCACAACTCACGCCACCTGGAACACCACAGCGTAATGGTGTGTTCGAACATCGTAACCGTACTTTATTAGATATGGTGCGATCTATGATGTCTCTTACTGATTTACTGCTATCATTTTGGGGTTATGCTTTAGAGACGGCCGCATTCACGTTAAATATAGCGATCTAAATCCGTTGAGACGACACCATATGAACTGTGGTTTGGCAAGAAACCTAAGCTGTCGTTTCTTAAAGTTTGGGGTTGTGATGCTTATGTGAAAAAGCTTCAAGCTGATAAGCTCAAACCCAAATCGGAGAAATGCGTATTCACAGGATACCCAAAAGAAATTGTTCGGTACGCCTTCTGTTACAGATCCGAAGGCAAGATATTCGTTGCTAAAAATGGATCCTTTCTAGAGAAGGAGTTTCTCTCGAAAGAAGTGAGTGGGAGGAAAGTAGAACTTGATGAGGTAATTGTACCTTCTCCCGAATTGGAAAGTAGTTCAGCACAGAAATCAGTTCCAGTGATTCCTACACCAATTAGTGAAGAAGCTAATGATGATGATCATGAAACTTAAGATCAAGTTACTTCCAAACCTTGTAGGTCAACCAGAGTACGGTCCGCACCAGAGTGGTACAGTAATCCTATTCTGGAAGTCATGTTACTAGACCATGATGAACCTACAAACTATGAGGAAGCGATGATGAGCCCAGATTCTGCGAAATGGCTTGAAGCCATAAAATCTGAGATGGGATCCATGTATGAGAACAAAGTGTGGACTTTGGTGGACTTGCCCGATGATCGGCAAGCCATAGAAAATAAATGGATCTTCAAGAAGAAGACAGACTCTGACGGTAATGTTACTATTTACAAAGCTTGACTTGTTGTGAAAGGTTTTCGAGAAGTTCAAGGAGTTGACTATGATGAGACCTTCTCACCCGTAGCGATGCATACATCTGTCCAAATCATGTTAGCAATTGTCGCGTTTTATGATTATGAAATTTGGCAAATGGATGTCAAAACTGCATTCCTTAATGGATTTCTTAAAGAAGAGTGTATATGATGCAACCAGAAGGTTTTGTCGATCCAAAAGGTGCTAACAAATTGTGCAAGCTCCAGAGATCCATTTATGGACTGGTGCAAGCCTCTCAGAGTTGGAATATACGCTTTAATAATGTGATCAAAACATATGGATTTATACAGACTTTTGGAGAAGCATGTATTTACAAGAAAGTGAGTGGGAGCTCTGTAGCATTTCTAATATAATATGTGCATGACATATTGTTGATTGGAAATAATACAGAATTTCTGTATAGCATAAAAGGATACTTGAATAAGAATTTTTCAATGAAAGACCTCGATGAAGCTGCTTATATATTGGGCATCAAGATCTATAGAGATAGATCAAGACGCTTAATTGGACTTTCACAAAGCACATACCTTGAGAAAGATTTGAAGAAATTCAAAATGGATCAGTCAAAGAAAGGATTCTTGCCTGTGTTACAAGGTGTGAAGTTGAGTCAGACTCAATGCCCGACCACTACAGAAGATAGAGAGAAAATGGAAGCCATTCCTTATGCCTCAGCCATTGGTTCTATCATGTATGCAATGTTGTGTACCAGACCTGATGTGTGCCTTGCTATAAGTTTATCAGGGAGGTATCAAAGTAATCCATGAGTGGATTACTGGACAGCGGTCAAGAACATCCTGAAATACCTGAAAATGACTAAGGATATGTTTCTCGTTTATGGTGGTGACAAAGAGCTTGTCGTAAATGGTTACGTTGATGCACGCTTTGACACTGATCCGGATGACTCTAAGTCGCAAACCGGATACGTATTTATATTGAATGGTGGAGCTGTCAGTTGGTGCAGTTCCAAGCACAGCGTCGTGGTGGGATCTACGTGTGAAGCGGAGTACATAGCTGCTTCGGAAGTAGCAAATGAAGGTGTTTGGATGAAGGAGTTCATATCCGATCTAGGTGTAATACCTAGTGCATCGGGTCCAATGTAAATCTTTTGTGACAACACTGGAGCAATTGCCTTGGCGAAGGGATCCAGATTTCACAAAAGAACCAAACACATCAAGAGACGCTTCAACTCCATCCGCGATCCAGTCAAGGAGGGTGACATAGAGATTTTCGAGATACATACGGATCTAAATGATGCATACCCATTGACTAAGCCTCTTCCACAAGCAAAACATGATCGGCACCAAGACTCCATTGGTGTTAGAATCATTACTATGTAATCTAGATTATTGACTCTAGTGCAAGTGGGAGACTGAAGGAAATATGCCCTGGAGGCAATAATAAAGTTGTTATTTATATTTCCTTATATCATGATAATTGTTTATTATTCATGCTAGAATTGTATTAACCAGAAACTTAGTACATAGACAAAACAGAGTGTCCCTAGTATGCATCTACTTGACTAGCTCGTTAATCAAAGATGGTTATGTTTCCTAACCATAAACATGTGTTGTCATTTGATGAACAGGATCACATCATTAGAGAATGATGTGATGGACAAGACCCATCCGTTAGCTTAGCATAATGATCGTTAAGTTTTATTGCTATTGCTTTCTTCATGACTTATACATGTTACTCTGACTATGAGATTATGCAATTCCCGAATACCAGAGGAACACCTTGTGTGCTATCAAATGTCACAACGTAACTGGGTGATTATAAAGATGCTCTACAGGTGTCTCCGAAGGTGTTTGTTGGGTTGGCATAGATCGAGATTAGGATTTGTCACTCCATGTATCGGAGAGGTATCTTTGGGACCTCTCGGTAATGCACATCACAATAAGCCTTCCAAGCACTGTGAATAATGAGATAGTTACGGGATGATGCATTGCGGAACAACTAAAGAGACTTGCCGATAACGAGATTGAATAAGGTATGAAGATACCGACGATCAAATCTCGGACAAGTAACATACCGATCACAAAAGGAACAACGTATGTTGTTATGCGGTTTGACCGATAAATATCTTCACAGAATATGTAGGAACCAATATGAGCATCCAGATTCCGCTATTGGTTCTTGATCGAAGATGTTTCTCGATCATGTCTGCATAGTTCTCGAACCCGTAGGGCCCGCACGCTTAACGTTCGATGATAGTATGTATTATGAGTTATGTGTTTTGGTGACCGAAGTTTTGTTCGGAGTCCCGGATGAGATCACGGACATGACGAGGAGTCACGAAATGGTCGAGAGGTAAAGATTCATATATTGGAAGGTAGTATTCAGACATCGGAATGATTTCGAGTGGTTCGGGTATTTTACCAGAGTACCGAGGGGTTACCGGAACCCCAGAGGAGGGCCGCAAGGGGTGGCCGCTGTAATGCCCCGGATTCGATGCGCCAGGTGTCTGCCAGTTATTCGCCGTTGTTGTCATGTCATTTGCTTGCGTGTTGCATTTTTGTCATGTCATCATGTGCATTGCATTGCATACGTGTTCGTCTCATGCATCTGAGCATTTTCCCCGTTGTCCGTTTTGCAATCCGGCGCTCCTATGCCCTCCTATGCCCTCCGGCGTTCCCCTTTCGTCTCTCATTGTGAGCGGGTGTTAAACGTTCTCGGAATGGACCGAGGCTTGTCAAGCGGCCTTGGTACACCACCGGTAGACCGCCTGTCAAGTTTCGTGCCACTTGAAGGTCGTTTGGTACTCCAACGGTTAACCGGGTAACCGTAAAAGCCTCCTTCTCTTTGCAGCCAGACACCCCTTCAAAGTGGCCCAAAACTCATCTAACTCCCCTCCATGCTCTCGGTCGTTCGATCATGATCGTGTGGGCGAAAACCGCTCCTCATTTGGACTCTCCTAGCTCCCTCTATCTATAAATTAGCCCCTCCCTCGAAATTCCCGGTTCAAACCCTAGTTTTCCCTCCGCGCCGCGCCGGACATGTCCGTCCCCGGCCGGACACGTCCGCCGCCGCCCTCCCGCGAATCCACCGCCGCCACGTGTCCCAACGCCTCCTCTCTCTCCTCCCTGCCGCGGCGGCCCGCGGAGCCCATCCGGGGCCCGCGCGGGCCCGCTCTGCGCCCGCCGCCGCCCAGCCCGGCAGCCGCCGGACCCGCGCCTGCCCCGAGCCGACCCCGCCGCCGCCGGGCTCCGCCCGCGGAGCGCCGCCGCCGCCCCGGATCCGCGCCGGCCCGCGCCTGCCCCGTCCCTCACCGGCCGCCAGCGCCCGAGCTCCGTCGCCTGAAGGTCGCCGGCCTCCTCCGCCGCCGCCACGCGCCGGATCCGGCCAGATCCGGCCGGGGCCCGGCCTCCCCGACCTCTCCCGCAGCTCTGGCCGCCGTCTCCCTCCTCTCCGGCCGTTCTCCGGTGAGATTCCGACGAGGTTGACTTTTCCCCCTTCCCCGAAAATTTCTGTCCCTCAGAATTTTGACATTATCATGTCATGTTCATCGCATCATATCTCTGCATCCGTAGCTCCGTTTTGCGCATGTAATATGTCAAATTGTTCGTCTCGACAAGTACTTCATTTCATTCCATTGCATCATATTCATTTGAGCTCATCTTGATGCCTGAATCATCGTGGCAAGAGTGCTTCATAATGTTTTCTGCTGTCTGTTAACAGAACGAGCTCTTTTGTTACTTTTGCCATGTTTGATGTGTGCATCCTATGAGGTTGATGTCTACATGTGTTTTGATCTATGCTATGTATTCTTTATAGAGGTGCTTACCATGTATTTTTGTGATCAATGTGGTGACTAGCACAAGCATGCAAACTAGGCATCGTGATGTTACTGATTTTAGTCCCTGTTCTGCTGTTATTTTGATGCCATGTAAACTTGATGCTACAGAGTGATCCATGCATATTTTGAGATACTTCAGTAAGGATGTTTTGAACATATGGTTATGCTCTATCCATTCATGCCCTTGGTTGCAATTATGGAGTAGTCTAGCATGTCATTTTTGTGCTCTACTTTTGCTTCAAAATGTTTCCTGGCAGATTGTTTACATGTTATTCAATTTTGCCAAGGTTGATGTAGTTGATCCTTGCATGCTATGAACTTGTTCTTGCCTTGGTTTGTTTCACAAACATGTCTTCTTACTGTTGGTTGCCTTGCCATGCCATGTAATGCTCTGTAGTGAGTGCATCAAGCTCACAAAGATGCCTTCATAATTCTGTCAATGCCATGCTCTGTTTGCTGAATCTGTTAACAAAACTTGCTATGTTTACATGGGTGCCATCATATTTTCTGATCCTTTTTGGCTTATGGTCAGTAAGGGACTTTTGTTCTATGCAATTAGTACATTCATGCCATGCCTTTGTTTGCCATGTTAAGTTCCTGTAACATGTTGTTTGATAGCTCTAAACATTGCAACCTGATGTTATTTTCTGCAAAGTCTGAATTGTTATTACTTGCAATCTTGCCATGTGTGTTTGAGCATGTTCTAGTGATTTCTAGAGATAGCTCAGTGTTCATGTTTTGTTATGCTTTACCTGTACATCATGCCCATGTCTTTTGTTTTCTTGTTGAGGTCCTGTAGCATGTTGTTTTGATGCTTGCAATATGCCTAGTTGCTGTTTTGGATAGATTGTTGCTATAACTTGTTTCATGTGTGTGTGTTGAACCGTTGCTCCGTTTTGAGTGTGCTATATATGAAACTTGCTTGATTTTGCATGTAGTTTCATATTATCATGTTGCATCCATGTTTTGAGGTGTTTGCTTGATGTTTGGGTGCATTTTGCATCAATGACATGTTTAACTTGTTTTGCTCATATCTTCTAGGCCGTAGCTCCAAATCTAATGAACTTTATATGTAACTTGACTAGAATCTCGTGTAGATCATCTTTGTGCATCTTAACTTGCTGTTTAACAACTTGAACATAAGGTTTATTCAGATCTGGACCAATTTCGAAACTTGCATATGAGGACTTACCGGAATTGTTATATGTTGTTCCCGGCCTCATTTAAACTTGCCTTGATCTGTTGCTCTTGTTTGCATCATCACTTGTCATGAGTAGCTTCATGTAGTCTTGTCTTGCATCATACTTGTTTGTGCATCATGTCATGTTCATGTGTGGTGTGTTTACCATGTTGTGTGCTTCTTCTCGATAGTTCCTATTTCGTTGCGATCGTGAGGATTCGTTCATCTACGCTTGGTTCGGCTTCATCCGTTCGTCTTCTTCATGGACTCATTCTTCTTCCTAGCGGGATTTCAGGCAAGATGACCGCTACCCTGGATCTCACTACTATCATTGCTATGCTAGTTGCTTCATCCTATCGCTTTGCTGCGCTACCTATCACCTGTTTATCAAGCCTCCCATATTGCCATGAACCTCTAACCTTTGACACCTTTCCTATGCAAACCATTGCTTGGCTATGTTACCGCTTCTGCTCAGCCCCTCTTATAGCATTGCTAGTTGCAGGTGAAGTTGAAGATTGCTCCATGGTGGGCAGGATTTTGGTTGGTATATCACAATATCTCTTATATTTTTATTAATGCATCTATATACTTGGTAAAGGGTGGAAGACTCGGCCTTTTGCCTGGTGTTTTGTTCCACTCTTGCCGCCCTAGTTTCCGTCATACCGGTGTTATGTTCCCGGATTTTGCGTTCCTTATGCGGTCGGGTGATTGATGGGACCCCCTTGACAGTTCGCTTTGAATAAAACTCCTCCAGCAAGGCCCAACATTGGTTTTACCATTTGCCTCACCACCACCTACTTTTCCCTTGGGAGTCGCTCTCTCGAGGGTCATCTTTATTATAGCCCCCCCCCTCGGGCCAGTGCTTGTCTAAGTGTTGGTCCGAACCAGAGCCACTTGCAGCGCCACCTCGGGGAAGCTCGAGGTCTGGTTTTAGTTGTACGTAGTGTTCATCCGGTGTTGCCCTGAGAACGAGATATGTGCAGCTCCTACCGGGATTGTCGGCGCATCGGGCGGTCTTGCTGGTCTTGTTTTACCATTGTCGAAATGTCTTGTAAACCGGGATTCCGAGTCTGATCGGGTCTTCCTGGGAGAAGGTATATCCTTCGTTGATCGCGAGAGCTTATCATGGGCTAAGTTGGGACACCCCTGCAGGGTATAATCTTTCAAAAGCCGTGCCTACGGTTATAGGCAGATGGGAATTTGTTAATGTCCGGTTATAGATAACTTGACACCAGATCTGAATTAAAACACATCAACCACGTGTGTAGCCGTGATGGTCTCTTTTTGGCGGAGTCCGGGAAGTGAACACGGTTTCTGTGTTATGTTTGACGTAAGTAGGAGTTCAGGATCACTTCTTGATCATTGCTAGTTGACGACCATTCCATTTGCTCTCTTCTCGCTCTTATTTGCGTATGTTAGCCACCATATCATGCTTAGTCGCTGCTGCAGCCTCACCACTTTACCCCTTCCTTTCCCTTTAAGCTTTGCTAGTCTTGATACCCATGGTAATGGGATTGCTGAGTCCTCGTGGCTCATAGATTACTACAACAACATTTGCAGGTACAGGTTATGCGATGATCATGACGCGAGAGCGATGTTGACTTGTTTTGGAGTTCTTCTTCTGCTTCTTCTTCGATCAGGGGATAGGTTCCAGGTCGGCAGCCTGGGCTAGCAGGGTGGATGTCGTTTGAGTTTCTGTTTGTGTTTCATCCGTAGTCGGATGGTGCTCTTATGTATTGTGATGTTGTATTCGTGTGGCATTGTATGCCTCTTGTATGTATCCCCATCTATTATGTAATGTTGATGTAATGATATCCACCTTGCAAAAGCGTTTCAATATGCGGGTCTATCCTTGGTGGGACCTTCGAGTTCCTTTTGGATAGGGTCGCATATTGGGCGTGACAGCCGCGCACCCCCCATGGCAGTCTGAATTGGACTAGGGGAGGGGGCGACGTCCCCCTTTCCCTCTCCCTCTCCCTCTCCTTCCTTTTCCCTCCGGCAAAAGAAAGGAAAGGGTGGTGGGGCGAATCCTACTAGGAGTGGAGTCCTAGTAGGACTCCCCCCATGGCGCGCCCCTCCTGGCCGCCGTCCTCCTCCTACCCTCCTTTATATACGGGGGTGGGGGGCACCCCAAAGGCACATCAATTGTTCTCTTAGCCATGTGCGGTGCCCCCCTCCACAGTTTACACCTCCGGTCATAGCATCGTAGTGCTTAGACGAAGCCCTACGCGGATCACATCACCATCACTGTCACCCCACCGTCGTGCTGACGAAACTCTCCCTCGACCCTCTGCTGGATCAAGAGTTCGAGGGACGTCATCGAGTTGAATGTGTGCTGAACTCGGAGGTGCTGTACATTCGGCACTAGATCGGTTGGATCGTGAAGACGTTCAACTGCATCAACCGCGTTAACCTAACGCTTCCGCTATCGGTGTATGAGAGTACGCGGAGACACTCTTCCCCTCTCGTTGCTATGCATCACCTAGATAGATCTTGCGTGATCGTAGGAATTTTTTTGAAATTGCATGCTACGTTCCCCAACAGGCTTTGCCACAAATACGATGTCGACTACATGATCATGCAAAGCAATATAACAATGATGAAGCGTGTCATAATTGTCAGATTTCGGGATCCGGCAACCCTTGAGAGGTTTGAACTCTGGGGTGCGTGCGGAGATCTCAACCTACCCAGCCTGCCTACTCGCGATCCTCCCTAGCCTAGCGCGTCGAGCTCACAGAGACACAAAGACACAGAGATTTATACTGGTTCGGGCCACCATTGTGGTGTAATACTCTAATCCAGTGTGGTGTGGTGGATTGCCTCGAGGGGCTATGGATGAACATAAAGGATGAACAAGCCTCAGGAGGTGAGGTGTTCTTGAGCTGGTGTGGTGCTCTACTTGTTCTGGTTTCGACTTTCGGTCCTCTTCCATGGTGGTGGCTAAGTCCTATATATAGTGGCCTTTGTCGGAGTTCTGGGAACGGGGGTCCCCAGACTTGCCTTCCTGCGGCCTGCGGCGTGGCTCAAGTGGTGGCCCAGTATGGCCCATCTTCATCAACTCAAGCTCAAGACCCTCGCGAGGGGCCAAGCCTCGCGGGGCGGACGATGCAAGGCTTCCACAGGCGCGGCCTCACCAGGCCGTCTTGCGAGGAGACGGAGAGATCAAGGCAAGGGTACCTCGCGAGGTGCTCCTGACGCAAGCCATGACGATCGAGACCAGGCGGGCGCCGGCCTGTGCAGTGTCCTTGTTTCCTCTTTGGTGCAAAGGGGGCAAGCACAGGCGCGGAGTACCGAGGCATCAAGCAAAGGTTACCATTTCGGTGCAACGAGACCAAGACCAGTAGAGCGGCAGGACGGAGGTCACCGTGGAGCCCAAGAGGGCGTTATCGCCAGTGCCTTTGGTAGTCGAAGACCAACTTTAGTCGGGATAACTTGTACTAGATGTTCAACTTCAAATGGCCGTTGTTGGCGCCCTTCCCGCTCAATATTTGGGAAGAGGACCAGGGCCTCTATATATAGAGATAGCCACCATAGTAGGAGGGGATCGAATCCTTCCCAAGCAAACCACCACCACAAGAACACCTCTCGCGAGGTTGTTCTTCCCTTATACTGTTCATCATTAGCCCCTGAGGCAATCCACCACACCACACACTGGAGTAGGGTATTACACCACAACGGTGGCCCGAACCAGTATAAATCTTGTGTCCCTTGTGTTGTTCATCGTTTAGCTTAGATTCTCAGCGAGGCGTTGGGACGTGGATCGGTAGGGGGAAGATCTCCGCGCACACCCCAGAGTTCGAACCTTAAGGGTTTTGCCGGAACCCGATATCCGATATTTAGCGCGCAAGGTAGGGGTGCGCCGGAATCTTTCTTCCACTGTTCCGTGTTCGGCGTTCGTCGCATCGATGGCTGACGCTCGCCGAGCTCGCGCCGAGCATCGGGCTGCTCTCGCCGCCCCACGTCGCCCAGACGGCTCCCATCGGTGGGCCTCCCCATCGTTCCCAGCCGCCCGCCGCCCACGCCACTACCGGCCCGGCGGGGAACGAGCAGTAGGCGTTGTCACTGCATCCCTTAGTGCGGCGGGAAGGCCGCACCGCCACCCCGTTGCTAACTCCAGCTGGTTCATCGTCGCATGCCCGTCGCGCTCCCACGGACGCGCATGCCGCGTTGCTCCTAGCACGTGAGCTCCTGCACTACCGTCCCGTCGACGACCTCTATGAGGAGTGGCTCGCCCGCATCACCGAGCTCATCAGCGTCGCAAGGGGCTCCCCAGCGCCGTCCCTCTCGCTGCCTCGCCCCCCGTCCTGCGCGGGTGATGCAGCCCAGGAGGTGCCCTGGCTCCAAGGCGCGCGGACCCTGGACGAGACCCACCACGTCCAGCACCCATGCGACAAGAAAGGAGCTGCCAAGAAATCCCTCGTCCCCAAGAAGGTGCTCGCGTGCTCCCTGCACCAGCACGCCATGAATGCATCCCTGCGCCACCACGTCAAGACCCCGCGCTACCCCTGGCGGCGGCGCGCGGGAATCCCCAGGAGCAAGCCCCGCGTCTACAAAGGGCTCCGGTGGCCACCACAGGCTGCCGCGCCTTCACCACCGAGCTGCGCAGTGTCGCCTGGCCAGGCAAGTTCAAGCCGGATCTGCCTCCTCGCTACGATGGCACAGCCGACCCCGCGGAGTTCTTGCAGCTCTACGAGCTAGGCATCGAAGCGGCCAACGGAGACGAGAAGGTCATGGCGAACTAGTTTCCCATGGCGCTCAAATACGGTGCCCACACCTAGCTCCTAAACCTGCCTCCCGGCATGATCTCCTCTTGGGATGGGATGCACACCCACTTCATCGCCAACTTCCAGGGCACTCATGACCGTCCTCAAGTCATGGGCAACTTGCGCCGCATCAAGCAGCAACCTGGAGAGACCCTGCAGAAGTACATCCAGCGCTTCAACAGCGCTTGCCTCAAGATTCCCAAGGTAACCGAGGAGGCCATCATCTCAGCATTCTCTGATGGCGTCCGTGATGTCAAGATGAAGGAGGAACTGGCGATCCACTGTGCACATCTCTGGAGCTGTTCAACCTGGCGACCAAGTGCGCAAGGGCTGAAGAATGACGCCTCTCCCTCCTCGAGCTCCCAGCTGCTGACCCAGAAGAGAAGAAAGCCAAGGCCAAGGACGTGAAGCGCAAAGGAGCAGCTATGTCGCAACAGAGCCAGACATGAAGCGCGGCAGGGACCAGCCGGAGTCGTCCAAGGGCAGCTGGTACTGCATGTATCACGACCTCCACACCCGCAACACCAACGAATGCCAAGAGCTCAGGGCTGTGCGAGAAGGACATGTTGGTCGACGCCCCGAGCGCAATGATCGGGGCTATGGCCGAGGAGGAGGAAGAGGTGGAGGACGATGGGACGATCGCGACCCTCGCCAAGGGTGGCGTGACCGACCTCGCGAGGACCGCTTGCAGGACCAGCCTCGCGAGGGGTCTTGGAGGGATCAGCCTCGTGAGGATTGCCCGCAAGGCAACGCAGGCCTTCCTCCTCTACCACCACCTCCAAGAAGGAATGACGACCATCATCAGGATGAGGGACTGGGGGCTTCCAGGAGCCACGCGCTATCGCTTGCATCTTGGGCGGAGCTCAGGCCCCAGCCTCTCAGCACATCTTCAAGCAGTTTGCTCGCGAGGTGAATGCAGTCCTCCCCAAGCTCGAGGCCACGCGCCCCCTCAGGTGGTCAACATGCGCCATCACGTTCAGCTCAGCGGATCAGCTCAAGTGTGCGGCAACAGCCGGGGTCCTCCCAATGCTTTGTTCCCCAGTCATCAGTAACGTGCAAGTCACCAGGACCCTCATCGATCGCGGTGCAGGACTCAACGTTCTGTCCGTCGAGACGTTCAACAATCTCCAAGTGCCATATGATCAGCTCCAGTCAACCAAGCCCTTCTCAGGAGTCACTGATGGCTCCACCACCCCAATAGGGCAGGTCCACCTCCCTGTCACCTTTGGACAGCGCAAGAACTACCGTACCGAGCACATCGACTTCGATGTTGCCCACATGCGCCTGCCATACAATGCCATCCTTGGGTATCCAGCCCTAGCCAAGTTCATGGCAGTGACTCATCATGGTTACAATACCCTCAAGATGCCGGGAAGCGGCGGAGTCATCATAGTCCCTTGCGAAGAGAAGCATGTGATGTGCTCGCTCGAGCGTGTCTTCCAAGCCGCATCAATTGAGGACCCAGACAGCAAGAGTAGTAAACTTCCCGAGGCAGCTCCCAAGAAGAAGAAGACATCACCTAGCTCAAGGCCTCAGGAGGCAAGCACCTCTGGTGGCACCGCGTCAGGATCTCACTTGTCCAAGGGGCGCCTCCCTCCATTGCATAGGAAGGCGCACCCGACGCCCTCCTCGGGTAAGGCTCGGGGGCTCTCTCCTGGAGGGCCACTGAATTTGCCAAGATCACGAGGGAGGCGCTCGAGCACCACTTGGAGGCGTGCTTCGCGGCACATTTCCCTCAGGAAGGCATGAGGCAAGGAGGGCCCAACCCTCAGGAGTTCATCACCAAGGTCTCTCAGGAGCTGCAGGAATCGAGAGTCATGCACAGCAGTCGCCGCCTACCCGGTGTAGCTCCCCATCCAGGCAAGGATGGCGGGCTGCGCGTCTGCATCGACTACCCAGGGCTCAACCGAGTCGCGTCTCAGGAGCGTTTCTGGCCTTCGCGCGTGGGACACTGCGAGGGTCCACCTCACAGCTACGTTCGCATGCCTTTTGGCCTGCCGAACACGGCTACTGCTCACCAGTGCCTGATGAGGAGCATTCTGGAAGCTCAGGTGGCCAGGCACCGTGCATTCCTGGAGGAGATGGAGATGGACCTTGAGGAGCCACCTGGACCTCCAGAGCCTCCTGAGGCTCAGGGCTCCGAAGGCTCGTGAGGACCGGCTTCTTCACCGCGCATTGTCAGCTACTCCAACACTCGCTCTGCAATGATACCAGGTGACATCTTTCAATTTTCATTTCAGCTGGGAGCACCCTCAGGGCTGCATCATTCCCAGGTCGCGTGGGTCTGTCCCTGCGGCATGTATCCGTTTTGCTTATGTCTTCAGTTTACCTTGTTAGGGGCGCCCCTCGGGCTGCATCATCCCCAAGCCGCTCGGGCCTGACCCAGTGGCGTGTATCTTTCTTGCATCTATCTAAGCTGATTTGCTCTTTGCAGTTAACCTTCTTATGATTAACATCTCTCGCCCATCACGACCCCTTTTTCTTCCTCATGCAAACCGCTTGCACGTTAAAAGGGGGGCGCCTGAGCATCGCGACTCAGGAGCTCTTACTGGCTCTCCAGCCCTCACTCCCTGGCCTTGTCCACGGCATCACGACCTGGCATACCAGCAGCGGCTGAGCTTGCTCGAGGGCCAGGACCTAAGGACGTAGAGTATTTGCATCTAACCACCATGCAGGAACACTCAGCCTCCCAAGGCTCAAGATCAGGCACAACCCGCCTTGAGGTAGGGCCTTGTGAGTCCCGCACTGGCTCACGAGTGCCTAGATACACCTCGTCTAGCCATACCGTGCTGGCCACGTGTCAGGGCGGGGTTGTACACGCCCCGGGGGCTCCTCCCGGAGGGGGCCCTCTCCCACATACCAGTGGAAGCACCATGCTCTGTGCTGGCTGACGACACTACCGAGGAGCGGCTATGCCCGTACACATACGAAAGCGCTATGCTCCGCGCTAGTGATAAACAACTAAGGGCAGCCCACGGCTGTATCAACCTCAGGGAGCCTGGAGCTCGGTGTCTAGCCTCATCGCAACGCCTCCCCTTGGGAGCGCTGCGCGAGGGGGCTAGACACGGGGGCTACGCCCGGGTCACGCCCGGATGCATGCCACCCAGCCAGGTCTCTCAGACCTGGTCGTCGCGCGCCCCTCCCCGAGCGGAGCCAAGATATGAAGACCGTTTGAGCGTCAAGGGGGACTCCTGTGCATCGCAACTCAGGAGCCTAACTGCTCATGTAGCCCCTCACTCCTTAGTTCCGAAAGGCTAATGGTGGTTGAGGTATGCGCGGGACCGGGCCCTGCCGACGTAGAACGACAAATCCACTCCTACACCCCCTCCCTATTTGATGTTTGCGCGTCAAGGGGGACTCCTGAGCATCGCGACTCAGGAGCCTAACTTGCCACGTAGCCCCTCACTCCTTAGTCCCGTCCTAGTGATCCAGTCGGGGCTAACGGCGGCTGAGGTATGCGCGGGATCGGGCCCTGCCGACGTAGAACACAAAGCAAATAGGAAGGAAACCGCAAAATCTCTGAAATTCAGAAGCAAATTCAGAAGCAAATATTACAGCCCATAAATTGTCCTCACGATACCAAACACAAGTTTAAACGCCTCCATGAGGCACGGTACATGTTGCAGGAGTTGGAGCAGGAAAGAAACCGTGAGAAGATCACCCTTGGGCAGCACTGCCGCTCGTGGTGGGGTCGCGCTTGTCATCTCCACCCCCCGAGGCCGTGGAGCCAGCAGCACCTCGCTTGGGCGCAGTGGTGAAGGCGTGGAACTTCGCCAGCAAGGCCTCCGCTTGGCCCTTCACGACCTCAGCAACAGCGACGGAGCGCTCGGCATCCACAGGCTCCAGCAGGTCGTCAAGGTTGACATCGGGGTTGCGGAGGTAGATGTGGCTGAGGATCCGCGTCAGTGCTGCGGAGGAAAGGACGCGAGCTTCAACCTCAACCGTGGGGCCGATGCCGGTCACGACCTCCTCAAGCGCCTCGACCAGGAAGGGAAGCAGCTTGGCGGGACCTTCCGTGGCTCCAGCCAACGGCTTCTCCAGACCATCTTCAAAAAGCGACTTCAGCGCCTTGCGAGATCTCAGCTCGTAGTCCGTGAAGGCCGTGCGATCCTCGGCCAAAACTTTTGCCTTGGCGTCCAGCTCAACCCTCTCCGCCTTCAGTGTCCGCTCCAGCCTCTTCAGCTGGCCGCGATCAGCTAAGAGTTCGGTGTCGCGGTCCATGATGGCAGCCTCCCGAGCCTTCATCTCCTCCTCCTTCGCCTGACGGTTGCGAACCTCCTTGGCGAGCTCATCACACAGTTCTTGCAGCTTGTCCTCCAGCGCCCTGCAGCGGCCCTTGGCAATTGAAGCATCCTTTAACGCCGCGTCGCGAGCGGCTATGGCCTGGGAGGTGACTTGCTTCTCCTCCTCGGAAGTTGTCACAGCCTGGCTCAACGCCGCCCGGACGGAAGCATCAGAGTGAAACCAGCCAGAGATCATCTCCAGGCGCCCGGCCACCAAGCGGGGGTTGGCGCCCTGGAGATCTTCTCGTAGCCGACTCAACTCATTAGCAGCACGGTCCAAGGCGGTGGAGGACGCAAAGGAAACGGGAACTGGCGGAGTACGAGGAGAAGACGGCAGTGTGATCACGGCTTGAGAGGCCGGGACCTCCTGAGCCTTGGCAACCTCGGCGACGACGTCAAGCGCAGGCACCTCCAGAGTCAGCGGGGCCAGGGGGCTGGCTCCCCGCCAGAGCGTCCCTCGTAGCCTCGCGAGGACGATCGGGTAGGGGAGCTATGAGCTTCATTGCCTCCCTTTCCCGTAGGTGAATGCGCGGCCACAATAGACGAGTTTGCCCCGAGTGGGGCCGCTGTGTCCCCCTTCAGCCTCTTCGCTGCAGGCGGCGGCCTACCCAAACAATAGAGGGTGTCAAGCCTTGACGGCAAAAATAAGAGCGAAGCAGAGTTCGAGTACTTACTGGTTGGCTGTCGCGGGTTCCAACGGCCTCCGGCCGAGCTTGAAGCCCGAGAGCCTCCTGTGGGGCTCAGCCTCGGGAGGCCCGACAGCATAGGAAGGCGCACCAGAAGGGCTGGAGCTGGCTCCGGGCAGCACCGGGGCTGGAGTAGACCCACAGAAGATCAGCCCCGACCTGTCCTTCTTCGGGATCACGGGCGGGTCCTCTCCCCCTCGCCTGGTGCCAGCCTCATCGTCGTTTGGCATGGAGCAGAGGGCGCTGGACCTGCGCCAGGGGGACGTCTCCCCCGTCCCCTCGGTGGTCGCCTCTGAGTCACGCTCTTCCCCCTCCTCCTCATCTTCCTCCTCTCCCTCGCCGAAATCGTCGGAGGACAAGTCCACCATCGCTGTCGCCGCCTGGCCCTCATGAGCCTCCACCGGCACCAGACCGTCCCCGTCAAAGGTGGGCATGGTGTCCACCACCCGCTCCCAGTCGTCGCGGAGTAACAAGGGGAACGGAGCGCCCTCCGGGCTTGCCATGTCCTCTCTGACCAGGAAGCGGAGGGTTGCGGACAGATCCTCATCAGCCAGGTCCTCCGAGCTTAGGCGGAGGACGGCGTCCGCATCCTCGAGCCTCCACAATGGGCATGAGTGCGCGTGAAGTGGAGCCACCCGGTGCGCCAAGAACTCCCTCGGGAGCGTGGCCCCGGTCAGCTTCGCCGCCTTCATGTTGCTCGGCCTCAGGTCGGCGTTCATCTTCTCCAGCATCGGCTTCGCCCGTCGGTCATCAAGCTTCACACGGGACCATGCATCGACGGACTAGGGCAGCCCCGTGGGCAGCACCAGCCGAGAGTTGATGCATCCGGCATCCAGCATGACCCAGTTGCTCCGAAAGCCATTGGCCCTCTTCCCGGCCTTCGAAATTGTGTTGGCTTTGGAGTACGCAACAAAGCTTGCGCACGCCGAGATATTGGCGCCAGTGACTCGGAGGAAGAAGAAGTGGCGCAGCAAGGCCAGGGAGGGCATCACCCTGACGTGTGCCTCGCAATAGTAGGCAAAAATCGACAGAAGGAGAACAGAGTTGGGGTGGAGATGCAGAGCATGCAGCCTATAATGGCGGAGGACAACATAGAAGAACTTGGAGAAGGGGGTACCAGGACGGCGATGACGGCGCTCATGAAGAAGGGATAGAAGGTGCACACCGTCCTCAAAAAGATATAAGTGAAGCACTAGAGCAAATCCATGGCTCTAAAAATTTAAGTGAAGCATAGGAGCAAGCATAGCATAATTTTTGGCTCTCTCAAAAAGGTGTGTTCAGCAAGGATTCAATACTTAAAACACAAAGCAAAACAAGCACAGACTCATATCATACAAGACTCTCCAAGCAAAACTCATAATATGTGACGAATAAAAATATAGCTTCAAGTAAAATACCAATGGTTGTTAGAAGGAAGCGGGGATGCCACTCGGGGGCATCCCCAAGCTTAGTTGCTTGATACTTCTTGAATATTATCTTGGGATGCCTCGGGCATCCCCAAGATTAGCCTTTTGCTAATCCTTATTCCTTCATCCATCATAAGATCACCCAAAACTTGAAAACTTCAATCACACAAAACTCAACAAAACCTTTGTGAGACTCGTTAGTATAAGAAAGCAAACCACTACTATAAGTACTGTTGCAAACCTATTCTTATTTTCTTTTCTTTTTTATTATATCTACTGTATTCCAACTTTTCTTTGGCAAAAACTCATCAAAGAAAACCATAGAATCATCAAAACAAGCACACAACGCAAAGAAAACAGAATCTGTCAAAAACAAAATAGTCTATAGCAATCTGAATATTTCGAATACTTCTGTAACTCCAGAAATTCTGAAAAAATTATATTGACGTATCAAAATTATATTGACGTATCAAAATTATCATGATCGTTGCAATAAGTAGAGGACATATCAAAATTAGCATCCCCAAGCTTGGGGTTTTGCATATTACTATCATAATTGACATTAATAGAATTTATGGTAACACCATTGCAATCATGCTTTTCATTCATGGACCTATCATGAATCACTTCATAAATTTCTTCTTTTATCACTTTGTCACAATTTTCAGATTCATGAATCTCAAGCAAAACTTCATAAGGATAATCTAGTGTACTCAACTCACTAGCAATTGGTTCATAATAGTTGGATCTTTTAAAAAGATTACCAAGTGGATGTGTATTCGTAAGGTTTTTGGTTTTGGATTTCCAATAAAACACACAATTATGCAAAACAAACCAAGAAAGACATGAGGGCAGACGAAAAAGAGGGCGAATAAAAACGGCAAATTTTTGTGAAGTGGGGGAGATGAAAATGAGAGGCAAATAGAAAATAATGTAAATTCCGAGGAGATTATATTTGTGATTAGGAACCTGGTTGATGTTGAAGATCCTCCCCGGCAACGGCGCCAGAAATTCCTTTTGTCGTCTACTAGAACTACGTCAGTATTTCCCCAAAGAGGAAGGGATGATGCAGTATAGCGATGGTAGGTATTTCCCTCAGTGATGAGACCAAGGTTATCAAACCAGTAGGAGAACCTCCTCACACCACGTAAACAACACATGCACACAAATAAAAAATACTCGCAACCCTACGTGTTAAAGGGGTTGTCAATCCCTTTCGGGTACGGTGCCTCAAGATAGGCAAATAACGTGAGATAAAAGTGGTAGATAGGATAAATAGATTACGGAACAAATAAATTGCAGCAAGGTATTTTTGTATTTTTGGTTTAATAGATCTAAAAATAAATGCAAAGGAAAATAGATCGCAAAGGCAAATATGATGGAAAGAGACCCGGGGGGGCGTAGGTTTCACTAGTGGCTTCTCTCGAGAAAAATAGCAAATGGTGGGAAAACAATTACTGTTGGGCAATCGATAGAACTTCAAATAATCATGATGATATCCAGGCAATGATCATTATATTGGCATCACGTCCAAGATTAGTAGACCGACTCCTGCCTGCATCTACTACTATTACTCCACACATCGACCGCTATCCAGCATGCATCTAGTGTATTAAGTTCATGGAGAAACGGAGTAATGCAATAAGAACGATGACATGATGTAGATCTATTTTTGTAGAAATAGACCCCATCTTGTTATCATTAGTGGTAATGATACATACGTGTCATTTCCCTTTATGTCACTGGGATCGAGCACCGTAAGATCGAACCCATCACAAAGCACCTCTTTCCATTGCAAGATAAATAGATCAAGTTGGACAAATAAAACCCAAATATCGGAGAAGAAATACGAGGCTATAATCAATCAAGCATATAAGAGATCAAAGAAGGCTCAAATAACTTTCATGGATAAAAACATAGATATGATCATAAACTCAAAGTTCATCGCATCCCAACAAACACGCCGCGAAGAGACTTACATCATATGGATCTCCAAGAGACCATTGTATTGATAATCAAGAGAGAGAGGAAGCCATCTAGCTACTAACTACGGACCTGTAGGTCTACAAAGAACTACTCACGCATCATAGGAGAGGCACCAATGGACATAATGCACCCCTTCGAGATGGTGTCTAGATTGGATCAGGTGTTTCCGGACTCTGCAGCGGCTGGAATTGATTTTTGTCAACTCCCCTAGGGTTTTTGGAATATTGGGGTATGTATAGAGCAAAGAGGTGGTTCAGGGGGCACCCAAGGTGAGCATAACCCACCTTGGTGCGTCTGGGCCTCCAGGCGCGCCCTGGTGGGTTGTGCTCCCCTCGGAGCACCCCCAGGTACTTTCCTGGCCCACTGGATGTCTTCTGGCCCAAAAAAATCCTCAAGAAGTTTCGCTGCATTTGAACTCCGTTTGGTATTGATTTCCTGCGATGTAAAAAACATGCAAAAAACAACAACTGGCACTAGGCACTATGTCAATAGGTTAGTACCAAAAAATGATATAAAATGACTATAAAATGATTGTAAAACATCCAAGAATGATAATATAACAGCACGGAATAATAAAAAATTATAGATACGTTGGAGACATATCAGCTGGCAACTCAGCAAATTCATCGTACACGTCATCATCGGCAACATCCTCGACACCCAGTACCCTCCTATTCCCATGCATCACTAAATGGCAGTTCTTATGCAAGGGATCTTCCGCATAGAAAATCTGGGTACACTACAAGGATATCCCCTATAAAGCAACACAAGTTCTACAACATTTTTACTATATGTTCAAAATTCGTGGTAGATACGCATATAAGTGGTGCAAGGTAGGCATTGTGGATTTGCAGGTCATAACCCTATCGTGGTACATATCTAACCCCTAATAATAAAGCAGCGACTGGTTCGGGTCGTATGTCACGACAACACTTTTGCAAAAAAGCCCCTCAGTTTACATGAAATCAACCCGCAGCCCTATTTTAAGTGGCTATCAGAGAAAATGTTTTGTTCTTACATAAAGAACCCTGCATTATTATGTATTCGACCCGCAGTCCTTTTTAGGGCCAAAAATGTGTGCGCCCGAGCCAGGGAGCTCGGCTCCACACCAGGGGCTCGCCTTGACCCCGCCTTCCTCCGCCGCCTCGCCGCGCCAGCCGGCCTCACCGGAGATCACTGTCGCCGCGACCACGCCACATCGTCACACCTGCCTTCTCCTCCTGCCTCTCATTCCTCCCTTCCTCTCACCATCTCTCTCTCCCTCTCATTGTAGCGCCACCATGGCTGCCCTGAGTTTTGCCGGCAGCCGTGCTGCATGCCTCCGGCCATGACTCCGGAGGGATTCGGCTGCTCCTGCCCTTCCGCTCTGCCGCGCCCCGGATTCGGCCACCGCCAAGCCTCCCACGTCGATCCGCCCTTCCGTCGGCCTCCTCCTTCTCGGCCCGGGTGGACGGTCAAAGTTTCTGACTTGCCATTGCAGTTGACCTGAAGCTCCGTTGGTGAGGAGCATTAGCGCTTCTGTAGGTTAGGGAGGAGGGTCGAGGCAGCCATGAATTCCGCCATGTAGTGCTTCAACACCGGCCTATTCTAGCATGAATCTTCTGTCGTGAGGTATTTTTTGTGCACTTGGATGCTTGTACCAATATTTAAGGCTTTTCGTTCGTGAAATTGAGCACTAGCTGGTCAAACTATAGGTTTACTTCATGTTTCTTCCCTTGGTAGTTTACAAATCTTTCCTGTATTGATGATATTGTACTAAATTTCATTTGAAATTGAGGGGATGTGATTTTCATCCCTCAAGCAAAAAAGTGATTGAGGGTTCCAGCTATACGACGAAATTAATTTCAGCAGTTTAAGTTTTCACTACACTTTTTACAAACACTGATTAAATTTCCTTTTGCTAAGAAGACTTCACATACTTCATGTTGAGTTTAATTTCCTGTCTTCAAAATTATGATATAAGGATTTTATGCTGGTGCTTAAGTCAGCACTGCCTCCTCTTTTTTTGTGTGTTTTTAATATGAATGCAGCTGTAGAATTTTCCACTAACATCACCATTATATTTGCAGGATTTGATGCAGCAAGGGCCATTTGTTTGACAGAAATAGAGTTGTTACCGCAAGAGAGGTACAAATCAAGGACCGAGGAGGGACGAGTGCGGATTTGATCTAAGTTGAGTTACTTTGTATGAATAGATGATGTGATTGCTTTGTTATTTCATTTAATTAATAGAAAAATTGATGAGGCGATTGGAAGAATCGAGCAGCAATTTTATTATAGATCTGCGCCATTGATTTGGTCATCTCTGTCACTAGAAAGTTGCATAAGAAAGAGTGTGGCATTGCAGAGGTGTGTATAATAGTGAGTCCCTCAATTATAAAGCGGATGCAGGTGAAAGATGGGGGTGGTGTGTGGATTGAACTCTACATCGGGAACCTGCAGTACTAGATGGACGATAACTAAGCTTGCAATTGTTGACCGAACAATGTGAGGTATGTGCCTGTCCCTCTTCCACCCATGTCAACATGTAATTTTGTAAGAAGCTAATTTAGTGTAGCAAGAACATATTTTAGACACGGTCTGTAGATCGATGTACTTTGTCCGTATTTCCTTCACCAAAGCATGCATTGTGAGATCATGATTACTACTAGGCACAACATTGCAACTTATTTTCTAGAATGTTCCTTGAACACACTCCCAAGTTCCCAACCATCAACAATTATAGTCTCCTCAATTCGGATGCATAGGAATGCAACTTTTATCCGAGAATGTGCAACAAAAGCATGTTGTTTTTATCTGTTGACCATGGAAATCCCAAGACCAATGCATGGAGAAGTAGCCTGTTAACCCTGAGTTATTTCTGGAGAAATTAAACCACATATTTGACTACTTATTGATCTCCGAGCTATATATATATTATCCTTAATATGTTATTTGTGAAGACAGAGGGTGAGAAAGAAATAAAGGAAATATGCCCTAGAGGCAATAAATAAAGTTGCTATTTTATATTTCCTTATTCATGTTAGAATTGTATTAATTGGAAACTTGATACATGTGTGAATACATAGACAAAACACTGTGTCCCTAGTATGCCTCTACTAGACTAGCTCATAGATCAAAGATGGTTAAGTTTCCTTGCCATGGACATGAGTTGTCATTTGATGAACGGGATCACATCATTAGTGAAATCATGTGATGGACAAGACCCATCCGTTAGCTTAGCATAATGATTGTTAGTTTTATTGCTACTACTTTCTTCATGTCAAATATATATTCCTCCGACTATGAGATTATGCAACTCCCGGACACCAGAGGAATGCCTTATGTGCTATCAAACGTCACAAGTAACATGGTGATTATAAAGATGCTCTACAGGTATCTCCGAAGGTGTTTGTTGGGTTGGCATAGATCGAGATTAGGATTTGTAACTCCGAGTATCGGAGAGGTATCTCTGGGTCCTCTCGGTAATGCACATCATATGAAGCCTTGCAACCAATGTGACTAATGAGTTAGTTACGGGATGATGCACTACGGAACGAGTAAATATACTTGCCGGTAACAAGATTGAACTAGGTATGAAGATACTGACGATTGAATCTCGGGCAAGTAACATGCCGATGACAAAGGGAATAATGTATGTTGACATTGCGGTTCGACCGATAAAGATCTTCATAGAATATGTGGGAACCAATATGAGCATCCAGGTTCCACTATTGGTTATTGACCGGAGAGGTGTCTCGGTCATGTCTACATAGTTCTCGAACCCGTAGGGTCCGCACGCTTAACGTTCGATGACGATATGTATTATATGAGTTATGTGTTTTGGTGACTGAAGGTTGTTCGGAGTCCCAGATGAGATCACGGACATGACGAGGAGTATCAAAATGGTCGAGAGATAAAGATTGATATATTGGAAGGTTATATTCGGACACCGGAATGGTTCCGGAATGTTTTGAGGATTTTTCGGAGTAGCGAGGGGTTACCGGACCCCCCGGGAAAGTTAATGGGCCTCATGGGCCATAGGGGAGAAGAGTAGGCAGGCCACAGGAGGTGGCGCATGCCCCCCATGGGAGTTCGAATTGGACTAGGGGAGGGGGCGCGACCCCCCTTTCCTTCTCCCTCTCTCTCCCTTCCCCCTTTTCCCCCTCCGGAAAGGAAGGGGGGGTCCAAATTGGACTGGGAGTCCTAGTAGGACTCCCCCCTTGGGGGTGCACCCTAGGCCGGCCCACTCCCCTCTCCCTCCTTTATATACGGGGGTAGGGGGCACCCCCAAAGTACAACAGTTGTCTCTTAGCCGTGTGTGGTGCCCCCCTCGACCGTTTACTCCTCCGGTCATATTGTCGTAGTGCTTAAGCGAAGCCCTGCACAGATCACTTCACCAACACCATCACCACGCCGTCGTGCTGACAGAACTCATCGACTCCTTCGTGCCTCTACTGGATCAAGAGTTCAGGGGACGTCATCGAGTTGAACGTGTGCATAACTCAGAGGTGTTGTATGTTCGGTACTATCGGTTGATTTGAGAAGATGTTCCACTACATCAACCACGTTAAGTTAATGCTCCCGCTTTCAGTCTATGAGGGTACGTGGACACACTCTCCCCCTCTCGTTGCTATGCATCTCCTAGATAGATCTTGCATGAGCGTAGGATTTTTTTTGAAATTGCATGCTTCATTTCCCAACAGTGGCATCTGAGCCAGGTCTATGCGTAGATGATTTGCACGAGTAGAACACAAAGAGTTGTGGGCGGTGATTGACATACTGCTTACCACCACCATCTTATTTTGATTCAACAGTATTATTGGATGAAGTGGCCCGGACCAACCTTACATGACCACGTTCATGAGACCGGTTCCACCGACAGACATGCAACTAGTTTTGCATAAAGGTGGCTGGCGGGTGTCTGTTTCTACAACTTTATTGAATCAAATTTGACTGCAGCCGGTCCTTGTGAAGGTTAAAAACAGCAAACTTGATAAATCACCGTTGTGGTTTTTGTGCCGTAGGTATGTACGGTTCATGCTAGAAGCCCCTAGAAGCCACGTAAAACTTGCAATAAACAAAGTAGAGGATGTCTAACTTGTTTTTGCAGGGCATGTTGTGATGTGATATGGTCAAGGCATGATGTGATATAAGATGTTGTATGAGATGATCATGTTTTGTAGAAGTTATCCGCAACTGGCAAGAACCACATATGGTTGTTGCTTTATTGTATGAAATAAAAACGCTATGTAAGTGCTTTACTTTATTATTAAGCAGTAGCGATAGTTGTAGAAGCAATGGTTGGCGAGATGACCACGACGCTACGATGGAGATCAAGGTGTCAAGCCGGTGACGATGGAGATCATGACGTTGCTTTGATGATGGAGATCAAAAGCACAAGATGATGATGGCCATATCATGTCACATATTTTGATTGCATGTGATGTTTATCTTTTATGCATCTTATTTTTCTCAGTACGACAGTAGCATTATGAGATGATCCCTTACAAAATTTCAAGGTATAAGTGTTCTCCCCGAGTATGCACCATTGCAAAAGTTCTTCGTGCTGAGACACAACGTGATGATCGGGTGTGATAGGCTCTACATTCAAATACAACGGGTGCAAGCCAGATTTGCACACGCGGAATACTCGGGTTAAACTTGACGAGCCTAGCATATACAAATATGGCCTCGAAACACTGGAGACTGAAAGGTCGAACGTGAATCATATAGTAGATATGATCAACATAGTGATGTTCACCATTGAAGACTACTCCATCTCACGTTATGATCGGACATGGTTTAGTTGATTTGGATCACGTATCATTTAGATGACTAGAGGGATGTCTATCTAAGTGGGAGTTCTTAAGTAATATGATTAATTGAACTTAATTTATCATGAACTTAGTCCTGATAGTTTTTGCATATCTATGTTGTAGATCAATGGCCCGTGCTACTGTTCCTTTGAATTTTAATGCGTTCCTAGAGAAAGCTAAATTGAAAGATGATGTGAGAAACGACACGGACTGGGTCCTTAACTTGAGGATTATCCTCGTTGCTGCACAAAAGAATTATGTCCTTGATGCACCGTTAGGTGTACCACCTGCCCCAGCAATTGCAGACATTGTGAATGCCTGGCAGTCGTGTGTTGATGACTACTCGTTAGTTTAGTGTGCCATGCTTTACGGCTTAGAATCAGGACTTAAAAATGTTTTGAACATCATGGACCATATGAGATGTTCCAGGAGTTGAAGTTAATATTTCAAGCAAATTCCCGAGTTGAGAGACATGAAGTCTCCAACAAGTTCTATAGCCGCATGATGGAGGAGAACAGTTCTGTTAGTGAGCACATACTGAGAATGTCTAGGTACCATAATCACTTGACTCAGCTGGGAGTTAATCTTCGAGATGATTGTGTCATTGACAGAGTTCTTCAATCACTGCCACCAAGCTACAAAGGCTTCATGATGAACTACAATATGCAAGGGATGGAAAAGACTATTCCCGAGCTCTTCGTGATGCTAAAGGCTGCGGAGGTAGAAATCAAGAAGGAGCATCAAGTGTTGATGGTTAACAAAACCACTAGTTTTAAGAAAAAGGGCAAGGCTAAAAAGAAGGGGAACTTCAAGAAGAATGACAAGCAAGTTGTCACTCCCGAGAAGAAACCTAAAAATGGACCCAAGCCTGAAACTGGGTGCTTCTACTGCAAAGGGACTGGTCACTAGAAGCAGAACTGCCCCAAGTATTTGGCGGATAAGAAGGATGGCAAAGTGAGCAAAGGTATATTTGATATACATGTTATTGATGTGTACCTTACTAATTCTCATAGTAGTGCCTGGGTATTTGATACCGGTTCAGTTGCTCATATTTGTAACTCGAAGAAGGGACTATGGATTAAACGGAGATTGGCTAAGGACGAGGTGACGATGCGCGTCGGAAATGGTTCCAAGGTCGATGTGATCGCCGTCGGCACACTACCTCTACATATACCTTCGGGATTAGTTTTAGACCTGAATAATTGTTATTTGGTGCCAGCGTTCAGCATGAACATTATATCTGGATATTGTTTAGTGCGAGATGGTTATTCATTTAAATTGGAGAATAATGGTTGTTCTATTTATACGAGTAATATCTTTTATGGTCATGCACCCTTGAAGAGTGGTCTATTTCTTTTGAATCTTGATCATGATGATACACATATTCATAATATTGATGCTAAAAGATGCAAAGTTGAAAATGATAGTGCAACTTATTTGTGGCACTGCCGTTTGGGTCATATCAGCGTAAAGCACATGAAGAAACTCCATAAAGATGGACTTTTGGAATCACTTGATTATGAATCATTTGATACTTGCGAACCGTGCCTTATGGGCAAGATGACTAAAACTCCGTTCTTCGAAACAATAGAGCGAGCTAGTGACTTACTGGAAATAATATGTACCGATGTATGCGGTCCAATGAGTGTTGATGCTCCTGGCGGATATCGTTATTTTCTGACCTTCACAGTCGATTTGAGCAGATATGGGTATATCTACTTAATGAAACACAAGTCTGAAACATTTGAAAAGTTCAAAGAATTTCAGAATGAAGTGGAGAATCATCGTAACAAGAAAATAAAGTTTCTGCGATCTGACCGTGGAGGAGAATATTTGAGTTACGAGTTTGGCCTTCATTTAAAACAACATGGAATAGTTTCACAGCTCATGCCACCTAGAACACCACAGCTTGTGTGTCCAAACGTCATAACCGCACTTTATTGGATATGGTGCGATCTATGATGTCTCTTACTGATTTACCACTATCGTTTTTGGGTTATGCATTAGAGACAGCTGCATTCAATTTAAACAGGGCACCGTCAAAGTCCGTTGAGACGACACCGTAAGAACTGTGGTTTGGAAACAAACCTAAGCTGTCGTTTCTTAAAGTTTGGGATGCGATGCTTATGTCAAAAGGCTTCATAGGATACCCTAAGAAAACAATTGGGTACACCTTCTACCACAAGTCCGAAGGAAAGATTTTTGTTGCTAAGAACGGAACCTTTCTAGAGAAGGAGTGTCTCTCGAAAGAAGTGAGTGAGAGGAAAGTAGAACTTGATGAAGTAATTATACCTTCTCTCAATTTGGAAAGTAGCTCATCCGGGAAATCTGTTCCTGTGATGCCTACACCAACTAGAGAGGAAGCTAATGATAAAGATCATGAAACTACAGATCCAGTTGCTGCAGAACCTCGTAGGTCTGGCAGAGCACGATCCGCACCAGAGTGGTACGGTAATCCTGTTCTGGAGGTCATGTTACTTGACCATGACGAACCTACGAACTATGAAGAAGCTATGATGTACCCAAATTCCGATAAATGTTTTGAGGACATGAAATCTGAGATAGGATCCATGTATGAGAACAAAGTGTGGACTTTGGTGGATCTGCCCGATGATTGGCGACCCATAGAGAATAAATGGATCTTCAAGAAGAAGACTGACGCTGACGGTAATGTTATTGTCTATAAAGCTCGACTTGTCACAAAAGGTTTTTGACATGTTCAAGGAGTTGACTATGATGAGCCTTTCTCACCTGTAGCGATGCTTAAGTCTGTCCGAATCATGTTAGCAATTGCCGCATTTTATGATTATGAAATCTTACAAATGGATGTCAAAACTGCATTCCTTAAAGGTTTTCTTAAAGAAGAGTTGTATATGATGCAACCAGAAGGTTTTGTCTATCCTAAAGGTGCTAACAAAGTGTGCAAGCTCCAGCGATCCATTTATGGACTGGTGCAAGCATCTCGGAGTTGGAATATACGCTTTGATGAGGTGATCAAAGCATATGGTTTTATACAGACTTTTGGAGAAGCCTGTATTGACAAGAAAGTGAGTGGGAACTCTATAGCATTTCTAATATTATATGTGGATGACATATTGTTGATTGGAAATGATGTAGAATTTTTGAATAGCATAAAAGGATACTTGAATAAGAGTTTTTTAATGAAAGACCTTAGTGAAGCTACTTATATATTAGGCATCAATATCTATAGAGATAGATCAAGACGCTTGATAGGACTTTCACAAAGCACATACCTTGATAAAGTTTTGAAGAAGTTCAAAATGGATCAGTCAAAGAAAGGGTTCTTGCCTGTGTTACAAGGTGTGAAGTTGAGCCAGACTCAATGTCTGACCACTGCAAAAGATAGAGAGGAAATGACAGTCATTCCCTATGCTTCAGCCATAGGTTCGATCATGTATGCTATGCTGTGTACCAAACCTGATGTGCCCCTTGCTATAAGTTTATCAGGGAGGTACCAAAGTAATCCAGGAGTGGATCATTGGACAGCGGTCAAGAACATCTTAAAGTACCTGAAAAGGACTAGGGATATGTTTCTCGTTTATCGAGGTGACAAAGAGCTTGTCATAAGTGGTTACACCGATGCTAGCTTTGACACTGATCCGGATGACTCTAAGTCGCAAGCTGGATACATATTTTTATTGAATGATGGAGCTGTCAGTTGGTGCAGTTCCAAGCAGAGCAGCGTGGCGGGATCTACGTGTGAAGCGGAGTACATAGCTGCTTCGGAAGTAGGAAATGAAGAAGTCTGGATGAAGGAGTTCATATTGGATCTAGGTGTAATACCTAGTGCATCGGGTCTAATGAAAATCTTTTGTAACAATACTGGAGCAATTGCCTTGGCGAAGGAATCTAGATTTCACAAAAAGACCAAACACATCAAGAGACGCTTCAACTCCATTCGAGATTTGGTCAAGGAGGGAGACATAGAGATTTGAAAAATACATGCGGATCTTAATGTGGCAGACCCGTTCACTAAGCCTCTTCCACGAAAAACATGATCAACACCAAAACTCCATGGGTGTTAGATTCATTACAATGTAATCTAGATTATTGACTCTAGTGCAAGTGGGAGACTGAAGGAAATATGCCATGGAGGCAATAATAAAGTTGTTATTTTATATTTCCTTATTCATGATAAATGTTTATTATACATGCTAGAATTGTATAACTGGAAACTTGATGCATCTGTGAACACATAGTCAAAACACCGTGTCCCTAGTGTGCCTCTACTAGACTAGCTCGTTGATCAAAGATGGTTAAGTTTCCTAGCGATGGACATGAGTTGTCATTTGATGAATGGGATCACATCACTAGTGGAATGGTGTGATGGACAAGACTTATCCGTTAGCTTAGCATAATGATCATTCAGTTTTATTGCTACTGCTTTCTTCATGTCAAATATATATTCCTCCGACTATGAGATTATGCAACTCCCGGACACTGGAGTAATGCCTTGTGTGCTATCAAACGTCACAACATAACTAAGTGATTATAAAGATGCTCTACAAGTATCTCCGAAGGTGTTTGTTGGGTTGGCATAGATTGAGATTAGGATTTGTCACTCCGAGTATCGGAGAGGTATCTCTTGGCCCTCTCGGTAGTGCACATCATATGAAGCCTTGCAAGCAATGTGACTAATGAGCTAGTTACGGGATGATGCACTACGGAACGACTATGGAGACTTGTCGGTAAAACGATCGAATCTCGGGCAAGTAACATACCGATGACAAAGGGAATAATGTATGTTGACATTGTGGTTCGACCAATAAAGATCTTCGTAGAATATGTGGGAACCAATATGAGCATCCGGGTTCTGCTATTGGTTATTGGCCGGAGAGGTGTCTCGGTCATGTCTACATAGTTCTCGAACCCGTAGGGTCCGCACGCTTAACGCTCGATGACGATATGTATTATATGAGTTATGTGTTTTGATGACCGAAGGTTTTTCGGAGTCCCGAATGAGATCACAGACATGATGAGGAGTCTCGAAATGGTCGAGAGGTAAAGATTGATATATTGGAAGGTTATATTCAGACACCAAAATGGTTCCGAAATGTTTCAGAGATTTTTCGGAGTACCGAGGGGTTACCGGAATCCCCCTCCCCCCGGGAAAATTAATGGGACTCATGGGCCATAGGGGAGAAGAGGAGGCAGGCCACAGGAGGTGGCGTGCCCCCCCATGGGAGTCCGAATTGGACTAGGGGAGGGGGTGCGACCCCGCATTTCCTTCTCTCTCTCTCCCTTCCCCCTTTTCCACCTCCGGAAGGGAAGGGGGGGTCCGAATTGGACTGGGAGTCCTAGTAGGACTCCCCCCTTGGGGGAGCTCCCTAGGCAGGTCCTCTCCCCTCTTCCTCCTTTATATACGGGGACGAGAGGCATCCCAAAGGACAACAGTTGTCTCTTAGCCGTGTGCGGTGCCCCCCTCCACCGTTTACTCCTTGTCGTAGTGCTTAGGCGAAGTCCTGCGCGGATCACTTCACCAACACCGTCACCACGCCTGCGTGCTAACGGAACTCATCGACTCATTCGTGCCTCTACTGGATCAAGAGTTCAAGGGACGTCATCGACTGAATGTTTGCAGAACTTGGAGGTGTTGTACATTCGGTACTTGATCGGTTGATTCGAGAAGACGTTCTACTACATCAACCACGTTAAGTTAACGCTTCCGCTTTCGGTCTACGAGGGTACATGGACACACTCTTCCCCTCTCGTTACTATGCATCTCCTAGATAGATCTTGCGTGAGCGTAGGAATTTTTTTGAAATTGCATGCTTCGTTTCCCAACAAGAAACAGTATCCAAGACCGTGTACTATACTAACATTGTAATTATGGGTCCGTGCCACGTATTTCTATTTTGAAGCAATTCTTGTAGGAACATATGATTACACATGAGAGTAATGGTATCCATGACTATGTACTATACTAACATTAGTAATTATGGGTCCATGCTAGGTTTCTGAAGTAATTCTGTCAGGAACAGATGATCACACAATATCTTTTGATAAATTCTTTTTGCCTAGCTTCTGATTTCTATTATCAGAAACAGATCGTCTATTCCTACAGGAAACATCTATAAACAACCGTCATTCGTTATTGTGCTCTTCCATGTCGTGCCGCTGACGAGAGGGTGGAGGGTGTTAGTCGTTGTCGCAGAGGAGAAGAAGGGTAACCGCCAAGCAGGAGAGAGGGAGGAAAGTTGTGCCCGTTCAGTGGAAGCCAGGCAACCCGGTGCCATCGCCGAGGAGAGCGAGGAGGGGCTGGAATACGCCGCCACAGAGGTGAGATACGAGGGGCTCCGGCGTCCCTGCATAGGAGGGGGGAGAGAAGTTGCCATCGTACCAAGTGATTCTACTTGAAACTTCTCGGTGCTTGCACCAGGCTCAAACGTGAGTCCACTGCTCTTCATATTCAGGCTGCAACATTATCTGAAATTTAAGTTTGGCTGAAGATGCTCTTACTCATACACTAGGTCAACCGTACAAATTTCTCTAAATGTACTACTTGTCTTTATTTTAATCATTTTTTGGCAGCTCTAAATTTTTAATTTGGCTCATTGTCTTTCTCTGGTGTACAAATGCTTTCAATTTTTAGTCTGGCTTGTTGTCTGAGTCTCTTCATAAATATGAAGAAAACTGTACTGTGGAAGGATGGCAATATTATTTGCTGCTTCTCGTCAATTGTTTCTTTGCATAAAACTCTAGCTTTGTTTCTGCTCATGTTTATGCAATGCGAGTATACATGATAGCTTTTCTACAATGTTGTTTTATTCAGTAAGTGTTCTTTTTCGGTGGCTGTTGTTTGTATTGTTAACTGACTAAAAAACTGATGTTTGTCTTTCTAATGGCTGAAAATGGCCAAGTCTAAATCATGGTTTTTGTTCAGATGTGTTGGATGCCTTACACGTTTGTACCCATGGGTTGTTTTCACTTAGGCGAATGACAATTAATATCTGATCGAACTCAGTTGGAGGCCAAAGAGGTTTGGCTTTTGGACATGCCACCAATAATGCTCGATGACATCCACGTGCAGACTGTAAGTTTCCCCCCTCGGTCCTGATATATTGGTGCGAGACACCCTGCATTTACATGATATTGCTAGGAGCACGTGCAAATTACATAATTTGTTATACATGCTGCTTAAGTTGATCACCATTATGTTGTTAATTGGACCTCAAGAATAGATATGACACCTTACCATAGGCAGTACAATGACGCTTTCTCTGTTAAAATCTTGACACTGCATTATCAATCTCAATAGCTTAATCGATTCTAAGCTTACCAGAAGTATTTGCTCAGAATTTGGATCATATACCGCATATGCTTATACCCGAACCCTCTATAACGTGGTATTCTCCTACCAGATTTTTGCCATTCGATAATAGTTATAATCGCATACTTCGATCTGGGAGTAATGATTGTACCAGGATGCGTCTCATGTCTTTGTGGCAACAGTTGGTCGCATTTTAGTGACAGTCAATTCAACTTTGAACAAGCATCTAAATAGCAGGTCTTCTTTGGTTGGAAACACCACATCTCATCTGTGTTGCGGCAAAAGCTTTTCATTATTGGACCAAGCTTATGGGATATGCATTGCAGTAAGTATTAGTTACCATGTTCAGTTCATGCGACCGATTTAATTACTTCTCTTGTGTGGCGAAAAACTCTTTAGTTGCTTATTTTGTTTCTGCGAAGAAAGTTGTCGAGTTACTTCAAAAATGTCCTTTTCTCCTAGGATGTAAGATTATGTTATGTGGGCAAGCTGATTAATTTGTAGGTCAGTAAGGATGTACATTATGTGGAGGGACTGAATGTGTATCCAAGTTTAGTGCACATCGATGAAACTAGATTCAGAAAAGTAAAATATAGAGGCGGGAGAGTTCGGCGACCATCTTAGTAGCACTTGTGTGGCATCTATCATCGAGCAGCACCCTTACTGCAATGTCCTACATGTGGTCCTAATGGCGCCGTTTACATAGCATAGACAGGGACGTGGTCGGCCTCGGGATGTTCTCCTTTTGTGGCCAAGGACAGTGATATTGCAGAGAATTTTAGAATTGGGTTGCAGGCATGATGCTCAGAACTGCTCTTTAGGGACTTGCAAAATGATCTTTTCTGTTACGCAACAAAACATTCTCATGTAGTACCAGAGGTCATGGAGGAGAAGAGCATGTATGATCGTGATGAGGCCGAGCGTTTGGCTGCTGCTATGTGGGACCATAAGATCATCACCGAGATCAGTGACCATATGCGGCTCCTTTCGTGCGAGAGGAATTCTTCGGCAGCTACAAGGACGACAAAAACACGTCCGCCTGGAAGCAGCAGAGAGATCTATTTGAGGATTTTGTACTATCTGTGTCCTTAACAGACTACTACTAATCACAAACTAAAAAGGAAACGAATTACTGGATGGGATGTGGAAGAGGAAAAGCAATCGGAAGCAAATCCATACAACAACTCGACCAGCAGTAAAGTACCCAGCTTTCAGAGATTGGACGTGGAGATTAGTACATACAAAAGTTGGACCACTTGATCGTCTTGAAGGAGGATGTCTACATGTACTGAACGAGTAAATCGTTCATGGATATTTCTTTATAATGTTTGCAATGACTCGTTCGTTGTTATTTAAAATTTTGATTAGTCTGATGGTCCTTCTTTATAATGTTTGTGCAATCTATACGAATAATTCCATGTGCATATGTAATTTACCACCAAAATCAGTAACTAAGGGGAAAGACTACGACAAGTGGTGGTGGAGGTAAAAGCCATGATCAGAACTTTGAGCGAGTTCAATGTCACCTGGGTCTGAAGAATAGCAAATGGTACGGGAATGAATAAGCAGTAGAGCATCGATGCTTGGGACTTGATTCCCCCTGATTGTATTCTTAGCATTATATCAGACGAAATTCTTAATTTAGTTTAATAAAGCGGGGGTGTGAACTTATAAGTGTTTGTTTGGGACAAGCCTAAATAGTGCTCAATAATTTTATGAAAACGTTAACTTTTATTGAAAAGAAATGCACCAAAATTTACCTAATTATCAATCTTTACCTACTAATAAAGCACGCATCGCTTCTGCCCGTCCGTCATTAAAACTGCCCCTAAAGTTGGCAATAATTACCCACCAATGCCACCCGTAAGTGGCAAAAACGATTCGTTTTTAATTTCTAATATCGCTCCAGGGTTCTGTTATTAAAGGTGGATACGATATAATAGCACCAATGCATGAGTAGCGCGATGGCTGAGGCAACGATGCTCCACACAGGAGACCAGGGTTTGATCCCTGGTTCTCATGCTTTTTCTCTTTCTTTTTACCAAGCGCGGTAATGGGCCAGCCCATGTGCGGGTCGTGGCGCCCCCTGTTTTCTATATCTTTTTTTATTTCTATTTTGTTTTTTCCCTAAAAATAAATTTCGGATTGATGGCGCCCCCTATTTTTTATTTCTTTTTACTTTTTTATTTCTGTTTTGGTTTTTTATCTCAAAATTAATTTCGGATTTCCAAAATATCAAACAATTGCGAGTTCTGAAAAAAAGTAGGAAAATGGTAAACTGTTTGTGAATTTAAAAAATATTCTAAAAATCAAAAAATGTTCATGACTTAAAAAATTGCTCACAAATTATAAACAAATCACGATTTCTAATGATTTCATGAAATAAAAAATGTTCATGATTTTTTTAAATGAGCCAATATTCAAAGCATATTCAGGAATTTAAAAATCATGTCCATCAGCTTTTAGAAAATGTTCACAAAAATTAAAACACATCCGTAAATAATAAACAAAACTAATTGTAGGTTCCATAAAGGTTTTATTAGGAGATCTATATAGCTCGTTTTATGATTTTATTTAGTCATTCGCGTTGGGTAAAAAAGGGTTTCCGTGTTTTGTACAACGCTGAACCCAACAAAATTGACATAACTTTCTAAGGGTTTGTTTTTGTAAGCTATATTAAAATGACTAAATGTCTATTTTGCTTCCATACACAGTTATGCTTATTTTCATATCACAATAGTGATTATGGTAAACACCGCTACGCTAAGTCTAGACGAGACACTTTATTTATCAGTATAGCTCAGGCAGGGTCCGTCAATGCAGTTTGCTCAGCCACAAAATATTTTGTTGTGACGCCTTAAAAAATCAAGTCTTGATGAGCATCATATTGTTCTTTTTTGAAATTACATTTTAAAAGTGTCTTATCGCATCATGACATGATTTGTATATACTTTGTGAATTTGATTCATACTTTTTTATATCTACCACACATGTATAACTTGATAGTTTTTTTCCGTTGCAAGGCACGGGCATTTCCAAAAATGTTCGCTAAATCAAAAAAAGTTCGTCAAATTCAATAACTATTCCACCCAATTTCTAAATATTTTCATCGATTATAGAATGTTTGCCAGTTCAGGAAAATTGCTTAAAAATGTTCACAATTTCTAAAAAATGTTTGTAAATAGCAAAAAATATTCATAAATTGAAAAAATGTTCTTGATTGTAGAAAATGTTCAGAAATTTGTAATAGTATGTTGTTTGCGATTTCAAATATGTGCATGAGTTTAACAAATTGTTCATAATTTCAAAATGTTCATGATTTCGAGAAATTGAGAGAGATATTGTATCTCGGTGATGCAACGAAATGTGATCATGACCATTTGAAATTATGAATTTTTTTCTCCCGTTGCAACGCACGGGCCCTTTTGCTAGTGTTTATTTAAATTGGATATAAAAATAATGCACAATGGCACATGAAGCAGATTGTGTCTTTTTTTACCAGGTGCAACGCACAGGCATTCGTACTAGTATGAACAAAATAAACCCAGAAAAAAAAAGACGGGCGAGAAACAGAGCACCCAATTCCCCTCATGTCTCCCAAATCGCCGCCACCAACCGCCTCGTATGCCTCCTCCGACCCACCTCGCCGTCGGCCCTCCCGCTCCCCACTCCCACATCACAGCTCCGGAGGCTACCGGATCCGCCGCATCCACCATCCACCCATCCCTCTCCCGTCCCATCCCTCTCTCTTCACGCGGCTTCTCGATGCGCCACCTGCGTCGGCTAATTCACGCGGCGTCCGGCGAATCCCGCCACCGTAAAGCACAGCTCGAGGCCCCCTCGCATCATGGACCCCCCCAACCTCCCACACACACACAATCAGGCTAGGTCCGGCGCTCGCAGCCACCAAAGACCACCGACTAGCCTCCCCCTATGGCTAGGGTTTCGGGCGCCGGGCATCGGCTCCGGCGCTGGTGGCCATGTCGTTTTCTTTTCCACTTGCTTGCCCCTGCAGTCATCTCTTGTTACCTAGGTTGCTCTTCGAAGATATCATGATTTTGTTTCTTTTGTTTGGATGGATAGTAGCTTATTCCCGATTGTAATTGTAGTTCTGTTATCGTTGAAGAGATTGTTTGGAAATTGCTGCACACAAACCTGCTTGCACGTCTTCGGGGCAGCGATGACGGCGATGTCTGCTCTTTGTCGCTTTCCCTCTTCCCACTGAAGTGGACACTGGTAAAGATTGGGATAAAGTTCCACCCGTCCCTACTTATGACTGTTCTTTCTTCTTCTGACTGTTCTTGCATATAGATCCTATTTTGTTTTCATTGATGGAACAATGAGTTTGTTTTTACCCTGTGAGAATATCTGAGTAAGGCCAAGAATCTGTGTGGTTGAATTCATGTTGGATTCACAGAAATAGTGTATGATTTTTGTTTATTATTATCATGTACCCTGTGATTGTCCAAGTGAGTATGAGATTTAATTCCGGTTGTGCAAGATTTGTGCCTAACTTGAACCATCTTCGCATGTATTTTCCATTGATCAAGTGTTGATGATGTGTTGATCCGTCGAGTTGAGATTTAGTTTTTTCATGACCATGCTGATGATTTGTTAATCCTGTCAATAACTTGTTGTCTTATCCTTGATTGTACTCTGATAGATGTGAAGTGCAAGTAAGTGCTCCCGTTTACACTTTTGACTAAACCAAGGCTTTTTTGCTAAGCTAATTTTATTCCAGTTTTCGTGTATTACTCCTAAAAGTATTTATAACAATTTATTCCTGGAATATTTTGTCGCTTTGTTGATTGTCTATATGCACAGCTAAATCCTGAAAGTAGATGTTCCGCTGTTAAGCTCCAGCAAATCTTGTATTTCATCTAGCTAAACTTGATTCATTCTTCCCCCACGGTTTTAAACTTCATAGCCTGTGCGAACAAATAAATATACATTTGCATTGGGTTGTAATAGTCTTAGATGGAGCATCTGAATTTGACAATCATGCAGTGTTTCTTGCAATTAACTGAGCACTCGACTTCAATGGTGCTATTTCAGGTTTCAGTCCATTGGCAACAAAAGAATTTGTATGACTGAGATCGAGTTATATACATTGTGATATATGCATCCGATGACCTGGATACAAGATGCCAGTGACTTGCTGGATTTCACATTGCACGTGTGATGTTTTGTGCATCGATACTCACAACACTACAAGAATGCGACAGATTGACTATGGTTTGGTAAAAATTAGGATAGTCTAAATGCAGTGAATCCCATTTTTCATGCTGCATCTTTTCTTTTGAACAGTTTCTGAAAGTATTGGAGTGCCCATGTTCTTATCAGTCTTGTTTTCCTTTTCTCAAGATTTAGGATAATTTGTTTAAGATGGTTCGGCAAAAGTGCAACACTGCCTTTTAATCTATGGTTTAAAGCTTTGGACTGCTACCTCAGAAATATGTATCGCCCATATTTGAACTCATCCAAACTGTACAATTTTTCTTGGATGATTGTACCATTCGGTTTCCTCTTTTAAAGTAGTTTTGTTATTTGTTGTGAATATGGGTGGGTGCGGCAAAGCGAGCCTTTATGTTCTAGTATGTATACTCTCCAGTTCATTCATCCTGATGCATGTGTATAACTATCTAACTAACTCGGGGATAAATTCATTGAGCCAGATGTAAAGTTGTTAAGGTAGTAACTAGGACACATTGAGCGGGAGGAGTATATCTGGCTCTTCTTTTATTAAGTAGGAATGGAACTTGATTGAGCTTTACTTGTGTTGCACTGTTCTATAGATGCATGAGACACCTGTAAGTCTGTAACCTTTCTCCCTTGGTTTTGCAGCTGCACGCACCAACTCGATGCAGGGGGACGCCATGGAGCAAGTCGAGTTCGTGGAACAAGTCATGGACGATGCCATGGAAGGTATAATCTTTGCCCTCTCCCTACCATGCTACTGCTTGTGCTGTCCATGGCCATCGAGCCATGACAGGTTCTATGCTTCTGTCCATGCAAAATTATAAGATTTGGGGTTGTAGGTCCAGTGGATTTATTTAGCAATAAATAAATCTATTGGTTCACATAAAAAAGTTTTGGCTGCACGTGTACAGAATTAGCATGGATCTCTAGGCTGGTGATGACCATGTAAATTAGTTTCAGTGAATTTGGGGTTGTAGGTTTGTTCCAAAGCATGGTGAACACTGTAGGTTTATCAGTTTCCTGTTGGATGACTAAAACCAACTAGAGCTAAATGTTTTGGTTCAGTTTCAGATGATAAAAACTGTTGTAGTTCAGTTTGCTGACTAACTAGTCATCCTAAATTTAAACTTGATGGTGCTGAAATTACAGATGAATGGGCATGTCGATAAGGCACTTGTGAAAACTAAAGATTTGGTAGGGAGTCACAAAAACTGCACTACTCCCAGCAATACAGAAAAAACAAAGATGGCATGGCCTTCAACCTTTGTATGTGTCTAATATTCTGCCTCTATCACTACTTGAATCATGCCAATCCATTGTGTGTTAACAATTCATTTTGTTATTCTCTTTGTAGATTCAAAAGATATATGGATGAATATATGGGTTTAGTGGCAAGTATACTGCAATTGATGACGTAGCATCGCTAGCAAGAATGAACGGGTCCGCGTGATATGCCATCACTGTCCTGTTAACACAGGTCTTCCTGTAATCATTAACCTTTACCTGACCAAGAGGGATCCATGTGCACCTGAATAATGCCACCTTAACTTTCATATAGTTAAGCTTCTAAATATCTTTGATGGTTTCGTAGTATACCTTTTTATCAACTTTATTTATAGTCATGCATTCTATTTGAACAAAGTTGTTCTGATATGAGGTCTTCTTATCACGTTCCTTAGTGTAGAACGTGTAGCCATTTAGGTCATATGCTTGGTACGTCAACACCATAGGTGATGGCTTTTGTGCCAACCATGTAGCAATGTCATCGATGGATCCTTGTGCCAAACGATTCTTCAACCATTCGGCGTAGTTCTTAGTGTGCTCCTTTATCTCCACATTTGATGGATAGACCATTGGTAAGAAGTGTTCTTAGTGTGCTCCTTTATCTTCACATTTGATGGATAGACCATTGGTAAGAAGCTTTGGCGTATCTCTGCCAAGTGTTCTTCGTCATAAGCGCTGAGAACTGGTCAAGTGTTCTTCGTCATAAGCGCTGAGAACTGGGCTGTTAAGCAGTACCATCAAATGGGCTCTCTGCCAATTCTCTGGGTGCAGCCTTTTGCGTGCCAGCAAGGACCGACCTACCTTTCAGCCTTCCCTCATGGTAAGATAGGGGCAAACCTATAGGTCTTCGTTTCATGTATTCGGTGCAAAATTCAACCACCTCCTCCGTGGTATAACCTTGTAGGATTCTTGCCTCTGGATGGTTTTGGTTCTGACAATAGCACTTCAGTATAGCCATGAGCCGCTCGAAGGGATACATGTTGCGAAGAAACACAGGGACCACAATACTTATCTTCTCCACAAGGTGCACAATGAGATGAACCATGACATCAAAGAATGATGGTGGGAAAAAGATCTCTAGGTTGGACAATATTCTTGCAATATCCTATTGCATATGATCCAACTCTTCAGGATCTACAACTTTCTGCCATAGTTGGTTGAAGAAATCACAAAGCTCAATGAGTGTATTTCTTATATCTTTGTCCATCATATTCCTGATGGCCACCGGGAGGATTTGTGTCAACATTACGTCGCAATCATGTGATTTCATGTGTTCCAACTTCATTTTACTTGAGCTCACATCCACGAGACTTCTGATGTTTGCGGAGTAGGAAGAGGGTGTCTTAACTGACAACAAATAGGTGAAGAACTGTGTTGCTTCTTTTGTACTGAAATTGCAACTCCGGTGAGCGTGGATGAATTTGTTATCATCTTCTGCTTCACTCTTGCCTTTTGATTGATCAACAAGCATATCGAGCCGTGCACCGTCACCATCCTTTGTTTTACCTTTAATCTTGAGCAGAGTACCAAGGATGCTTTCACATACGTTCTTCTCTACGTGCATGACATCGATGCAGTGACGTACACGTAGAATCTCCCAGTAAGGTAATTTTCAGAACATCGATTTCTTCTTAAACACTTGACCCTTGGGTGTTTGTTTCACCGTCAAAGCATGCTTCTTGCCAAGCACAATATTAATTTGTTTAGCCATATTGTGGACCACCTCCCCAGCATAGGGTCTTGGGCCCACATCTACCTCTACCGTACCATCAAATTCAGCTTCATGTTTTGGTATGGGTGATTTCTCCGTAAGAACCTACGATGACGCAAATACACGGTTTTGCGCGAGTTGGGAAGAAATCTGCTAGCTGTCCTATCCAGGCATGTCACACCTTGTAACACCCCAAAAATTTAAACATATTTTCATTAAGTAAAATTTGGTCAGAAAGAAAATTTTAAATTATACTAGATCAATTATTAATTTGAGAGCCTTTTCTATTTTCTGTTTTACAAAATTCTTCCCTCCATAGAAGATTATTTTTGTAAAATGTTGTGGTCATTGGTTGTTTTGTAAATTATTTCATTTATATCATAAATAACAATGAAATATTTTGATAATTTTTTTGCCACAAATAATCCTTTTAAAGCATTTTCAGTATTTGAAATGCTTCTGTTGCACTACAATTATTTTAAATAATTGTTTTAAAATCCCACAAAAATTGTGAGAGGTCATGTGATTCTTTATATGTCACTTTTGTGGAAAAACTTAACTATGTCTTTTGAAAATTTTGAGTGAAACATCCCCTTTTCATTTCTGTCCCCTCCTTAGGTTATAACCGCAACCCTAATTTTCCTAGCTTCAATAATTCTGAAACTTTTCCATCTTGTAGTCCTTCCAACCAGAACCTTAAGTCTAAGAGATCAGCTCCATTTGCATATTTCAAGTACACCAAACATTCTTCTCAAGTTTCTGTCCAGAAATGAATTCTGGTAAAACTTGCACTAGCAAGTTTCTCTTATTAACAAACTAACTCCACCATCAACTCTATCATCTAAAGAGACTCCATCCTGCCAAGTTTCAAATCCAGCAAAGTCTCCTAGCTAGCCCTAGCATTGTCTCCTAGCTAGCCCTAGCATTGTCTCCTAGCTAGCCCTAGCATTCTGTCAAACACCTGGTGGGCATGATAGAAATGTTGCCACTTCCTAAACTACACCGGACACTTGGTCATTCGGCTAAACCAGCATGCACATTAGTTCTCTAATAACCAGGATCGCAATCCTATCAATTTGCACTGCCATTAGAGGCCCCTAGGTGGCCCTGGCATTTCGTCGAGCACTCTGTGCATCTGCTCTGGGCACGGCCAGATCGTGCGTTTTGCACGCGTCGACATCGAGCTACTGCCGCCGCTCTGCTGCCTCCCCCTCTTGTCCTCATCCTCCTCTAGATCAGCTCAACCGCCCAGGACCACGCTAACACCCTCGCTTGGCCCCTAGCACCATCCACTGCCATCCACAACGACCAGGACCGCCGCCCGATGAGTCCCGCTCGGCCACGTCTCCGCCCAACCCGCGTGGCGCGTCCTGAGTAGCCCAGCTCCTCCTAGGAGTAACTACGGGCGGCCACCATCCTCATCGACCACCCTACCGACCTCAATGGCCTCACCTGCCGCTGTAATGATCGTCGCCGCCGTGCTTATCCTCTGGGCACCATGGAGCCAACCCCCTCGCGCTATAAAAGCTCACCCCGGGCTCTCTACGATCCTCACCACACTCCCCTCCCCCTCTCTGAGCCCCTCAAGCAGCCAAGCGACCAGACGAGGTCATCGTCCTCGACTCCGGCCAGGGCGCCTGCCAGCACCTTCTGGTCGATTTCGACGCCACTAGGGCCTCCCCTCCCCACTCTCTTCATCGCTAACCTCCTTGAGCCACCACCAACCGATTCCACCCTTCGATTCCATGCGAGATGGCCCGTAGACGGAACTCCCGTTTCGCCCGACGCCGCCGTCCGCTGGAGAGCTCGCCGTAGGCGACTCCGTCCACCACGACGACCGCTTATGGTACCCACGTGTCTGCCATGATCTCTTGATCACGCCCATACTCTTAGATCCCCAGGAGGTGCAGTCATTTGCCGGCGAGGCCCTCTATTCTGCCTCGGAGGAGGACGCGCGCGGCGACTAGTCAAACCTGCCGGATGGGCCCACCTCAAGGACCCAACGTCCGCCGACTCGTTCGTAAGTGGAGACGGACTCCCCTGGAGGCGCCTTTGAGTGGGAAAGACGTATTCTTGATAATATGTCTTCGACGTCGTCAGCCTCCCGTGCGGCCGAACGACTGGGCTCGGCCCAGTAACGCCAGACGGCTAAACCATGCCCAGGGTACATCTTTGCTCTTTCATAGTTTCTTTTCCAGCAGACTTCAAATAATTCCACAACAACCATTTCACATCCAAATTTGATGATTCAAATCCCTACCTACTCCTAAAATCATGCTCTGTTTATCCAGCTTGGGTGAACATTTTTCCTAAGCTCTGTTTCTACTGGATCTATTTAATAGTCCTATTCTTCATTTATTCCAGGAAAATCATATGAACTCCAAATGACTTGATTCTTTTTCTGTTATTTCTCAAATTTCATCTATTTTATTTTAGTATTTGTTTCAAAAATTTCCAAACAACTTTTTAGCACTGTTTTGGATTTATGTGGCAATTATAATATTTTGAAAATAGGAAATGGAGGGGAGATATAATTTTCAAAGTTTTGGAGTGCACCCAATCTTTCTGCATGATCAAGGCAAGCATCTTGAACACATGATATGGTGAATGCATAGTGTTTCTTTGCATGTAGGATTGAGTTATGGATATGATGAACTCATCTGAAATTTGCATAGTATTGGTCATACATCATTGATCCCCCTTGATGGTATTTTATCTTCATATAAACATGAAGTATAAGTGAGTAGGGTTATTTTCATGTGCCATATGTGCATGTGTTGGTCCAGGCTAATTTGCGGGAAAAATTAGTCGTGAGAGGAGTGACCCAAATCTCGTTGTCACGAGAATGAACAGTGAGGGCATGTTGGGACATGCCAGTGGTGACCCTGTGGGGTACCACTAAGGAAATATTTTGTGCTAATCATTGCAAGGAATTGTAAACCTCCTGAGTTAACCGTAGATCGAGTCTTGTTCCGATAACCCCCATACTTGAATCGTGCTGCCACTTATCCCTGCCACAGGTAGGGTACAATTCAGTAAGTTGTTAACCCCTTCCCATGCACACACGTACAGAGAGGCCATAGTGAAAGATACCATTGATCACTTGTAGGCATGTCACTTGGTCCGGGGGCATGGGTGTCTCCGGTTGTAGCCGGAGTAGGGTAGCACCCGTGTTTGCGCGCCGATATAAGTATTGTGATCCCATGCTATTGGAGGTCGTTGAATGAGGCCTTCCCACTTAGAGTCTTACTCTATCATTGCCTTGGGTGGTTCCTGGCTTCAGTGAGTTAAAACTGGTGTGTGCTGGTCAGGCGTGTTTTCAACTCAAAGGCTGTAATGGGAATTAGCCAGCGTCTCGGTGCTGGCTAAAGAAATCCTTTACTTGTGGGTAAAGAGTACAACCTCTGTGGAGTATAAAACCTATTCGAATAGCCGTGTCCATGGTTAATGACTACAGTCTGGGTTGGTCAAGTGTTAGTGTTAGTGTCAGTTTTCGGAGGAAATAGATAAATTTATCATGGTCCGTTCTGCAGGATAATTACTGTCACTATTGATGCCACTATGATTATAAGTGTTGACATGAATATTGTTGTGGACTAACCCTTTCCTCTTATGTGAAACTATGAGTATCTCTTGGGATGGCTAGACTACCCGGGATACTCATTTTCATTTTCGTTTCTGGGTATCACTTGGGATGGCTAGTCCACTTAAATACTCGTGTTATTATTTTCATATAAGACCTTTATGAGGCGTCGCTCAGACACCCGACCGTGGCATTTATTTTCAAGACCTCTCGAGGCGTCGCTTTTAAACACCCGTTTGGCATTTCTTTCCAAGACCTCTCGAGGCGTCGCTTTTAGACACCCGCTTGGCATTTTTCTTAGAATTCTTCTGGCGGTCCAACGCCCGATGTTCCATTTCATTTCCTTGATTTACTACTAAGGTGATTCATTTATTCCTTTTGCACCGTATGAATATTGGTCATGCCATGCTTTATTTTTTAGTCAGCACATGCATATAGTTTAATTCATCATGAACATTTGCATTCGACATATCTTTTGTTCATCATGTTTGTGAGTACATTCAAACATACTCACTGGCTTGTCACTGGCTACTGTCTTGGCCAGATCATGATTCAGAGAGTACTACGACGACATCCCGCAATCTAGGATTCGAAGATAGCAGTCGTGCGAGATAGGAGTTATCCTGGTCAGCTGTTCTTGTGGGAATGGAGTCCCATCAACGTTGGAGATCCACGAGTCACTTCCATCATCCACCACTAGAGATACTTGTTATATTCATTTGACCTTTGTGGTCTTGTACTCAATTTCTTGTAATTTGACCCATAGGCCGTGCGCCCGTGGCTGACACTTGAGTTGTCCCATTCGCAAGTGTGCGATGGAAGACTCCGCTAGCTTATAAAGGAAGCCTTGCCCAACTCAGCACATCACAGCCTTCACTTGTAGCCTGATTTCCAAACCACCAAGATGCCTGGTCCCATCGTCCGCAACGAGACCACCGCATCTGAGCTTGGAGATTTCGTAGCCATCCTCGCCAATCTCACTCGTTGTGCTTTTGGCATAGTTGAACCTCCAAAATATGTTGTGTACCAGGAACACACAAGTGATGCCATCCATCACTTCCGGGCCACGGTGCACATCTACGGGAGGGGCACCACATCAGTGCGTCCATACCGGTTCACCGGGAGGACGACCTCCAATGAGCCCCAAGCCATCCAACTTGCAGCCCGAGAGGGTATAGTTAATCTCTGGCACTTGTCGCCGAGAGTTAACATTCGCCCTTTCTTCTACTACCCTAGTCCTGAAGGCTATGGTAGCCCGACCCAGGTTGCCAATGGAGACCATGAGTAGGATCCTGCTCTAGTGCAGCTGGTGCGCTACCTAAGAGCGCAAGAAGCACTATTTGATTAGGTCACCAATTATCTGATTGTGACCCGCAAGACACTTGCTCTCCTGACACCGGTGAGAAGTGAAGTGTAACCGACACCAACACCCCAATAATGCTGCTTGGGAGGCCAGTTGAGCCCCTAAGGTCTACTCCTGTCAACTATCCAGGCAATGCCTTCGCCTCCCCAGGGAGACTCCATCATCTCTTGGAGACCTACTCCAACGGGATTGTGACCACGAGACCCCCACGAGGGGCATCACTGCTATCCCAGCCCTATAGCTCCACATCCTACCCCGACCAACTCCGACACTGAAGCTCACGGAGGAGCCTCGACATCTGCAAGACACACCCGACTAGATGTCAACGAGGTGGACTGAGTCCACCAGGAGCATTGTCAAATCTTAGTAGTCCTGTTGTCGTGCATTTTCAAGGTAGCAATCACATGGTGTAGTGAGCATGCAAATTACTTGCGTGTCGTTGTTTTAATGTTACTATGTGTGATCTAGCGTAAATGGTTGGCGTTTGGTGATAGAATAATTGCTAGATGTAACTGCCGACATGCACAGTAATACGTCACACTCCTTATGGGAAGTGATGTCCGAGAATTTGATTTGGACAACCCTATGTCGGAGCCGATGCACAAGTCGTACAAGTGCTGCATCGTGTTTACTGACCGAGGCACCTTACAAGGGGTCGTATCCATACACCACACCAGCCACCACCACACTTGAGCACCGCTCTTCTCCATTCATCCCTCCATGTCTCACCTCGGAGCCTACCTAAGGACTTCAGATGCAAGCCCTAGTAGTTTTGTTAAGGTTTTGTGGGATCTGGCCCGCAATACCCTTGGTTCCAGCCACCCACCCTAGTACAAGCTGTTCAAAATGAGGATCACCCCTGATTCCTCAAAATACCGGGCAGTTGTGCACATCCCACGAGAGGATTTAAATCAAGGCCCTCCATAAGTCGTCTTCGTTGGGAGATCCATGCCATCCTCAGACATGGCTATTGAGGCTGCTTCTTATGAAGCAGTTACCCGTATTCAATTTACGGTACCCACTGCCAATGAAAGGAAATACTACTATTTCCCAAGCCGCGCAACTTCTGGAGCAGAAGCCATGTTCTGTTGTAAACGTATAGAGAGAGATCCAGCTTTCACCAATCTCATTTAGTATGTGATGGCCCAGGAGCATCTAACCCAACAACTAATGGATTATCTCCATTATCTTGTTGTCCTGAATCCCCACATCGCCATCGGTGGACCACCCTGGCCAACTCTGGGAGGGCATGTTCTTCGTTTACTTCCTTCACTTTCCCTGGAAGAAGAAGAATGTGCTCCAGCACCGGGAACCCTTCCACAAGACCCTGTAGATCTCACCTTCGAACCATAGACGGTCATTGTTGCAGTACCTAACACTAGTTTATGTGATGCAACCATTTTATTGTATTTTAGGGCGTATGTCATAAGTGCATTACCATGGTAGCATTCTGGATATGATCATTGGTTGTGATTTGCATCTAGTCCTTCCACCCTTAACAAATCTCGAGGACGAGATTTTTCTTAAGGGGGGTAGAGTTTGTAACACCCCAAGAATTCGAACATATTTTCATTCAGTAAAGTTTGATTAGAAATAAAATTTTGAATTATACTAGGTCAATTATTAATTTCAGAGCCTTTTCTATTTTCTGTTTTACAAAATTCTTCCCTCCATAGAAGATTATTTTTGTAAAATGTTGTGGTCTTTGGTTGTTTTGTAAATCATTTCATTTATATCATAAATTACAGTAGGAAATGTTTTCATAATAAAATTTGCCACAAATAATCCTTTTAAAGCATTTTCAGTACTTGAAATGCTTCTGTTACACTACAATTATTTTAAATAACTATTTTAAAATCCCACAAAAATTGTGAGAGGGCATGTGATTCCTATATGTCACTTTTGTGCAGAAACCTAAGTATGTCTTTTGAAAATTTTGAGTGAAATACCACTTTTCATTTTTGGCCCCTCCTTAGGTTATAACTGCAACCCTAATTTTCCTAGCTGCATTAATTCTGAAAGTTTTCCATCTTGTAGTCCTTCCAACCAAAACCTCAAGTCTAGGAGATCAGCTCCATTTGCATCTTTTAAGTACACCAAACATTCCTCTCAAGTTTCTGTCCAGAAATGAATTCTGGTAAAACTTGCACTAGCAAGTTTCTCTTATTGACAAACTAACTCCACCATCAACTCTATCATCTAAAGGGACTCCATCCTGCCAAGTTTCAAATCCAGCAAAGTCTCCTAGCTAGCCCCAGCATTCTGTCAAACACCTAGTGGGCATGACAGAAATGTTGCCACTTCCTAACTGCACTGGACACTTGGTCATTTGGCCAAAGCAGCATGTCCATTAGCTCGCTAATAACCATGATCACAATCCTGTTGATTTGCACTGCCATCAAAGGCCCCTAGGTGGCCCTGGCATTTCGTCGAGCACTCTGTGCACGTGCTCTGGGCACAGCCAGAGCGTGCGTTTTGCACGCGTCGGCACCGAGGTACTGCCGTCGCTCTGCTGCCTCCCCCTCTTGTCCTGATCCTCCTCTGGATCAGCCCGACTGCCTAGGACCTCGCTGACACCTTGCTTGGCCCCTAGCACTGTCCACGACGACCAGGATCGCCGCCCGACGAGTCCCGCTTGGCCACGTCTTCGCCCAACCCGCGTGGCGCGTCCCAAGCAGCCCAGCTCCTCCTAGGAGTAACTACGGGCGGCCACCGTCCTCACCAACCACCCAACCGACCTCAACAGCCTCACCTGCCGCCGTAATGATTGCCACCGCCGTGCTTATCCTCTGGGCACCGCGGAGCCGACCCCTAGCGCTATAAAAGCTCACCCCGAGCTCTCTACGATCCTCACCACACTCCCTTCCCCCTCTCTGAGCCCCCTCAAGCAGCCAAGCGACCGGACGAGGTCATCGTCCTCGACTCCGGCAAGGGCGCCTGCCACCACCTTCCGGTCAATTCTAACGCCACTAGGGCCTCCCCCTCCCACTCTCTTCACCACTGACCTCCTTGAGCCACCACCAACCGATTCCACCCTTCGATTCCATCTGAGATGGCCCGTAGACAGAACTGCCCTTTCGCCCGAAGCCGCCGTCCGCCGGAGAGATCGCCATCGGTGACTCCGTCCACCACGGCGATCGTGTAGGGTACCCACATGTCCGCCATGATCTCCTGATCACGCCCATACTATTAGATCCCCAGGAGGTGCCACCATTCGCCGGCAATCACCACCGGCGAGGCCCTCTGTTCTGCCTCGGAGGAGGACGCACGCGCGACTGGTCAAACCTGCCAGGCGGGCCCACCGTCAGGGACCCAGCGTCCGCCGAGTCGTTTGTAAGTGGAGACATACTCCCCTGGAGGTGCCTTTGAGTGGGAAAGACATATTCTTAATAATACGTCTTCGACGTCGTCATCCTCCCGCTCGCTCATATTAATTTGTTATCTCTAGTTATCCTGTCAATCTCATCGCAGACGGTTAGTAATATGTATTCGACAGAGATCTTCTACATTGTCGCCCACGGGTTGGTTTCTTGAACTGTGTGCCCTGTCGAGCACACAATTCACAAAAAAGACCGTATGGGCTGTCTATAATGATCGCACACAATTCTAATTACCGACCAATTTGCCGGATATCGCAGACATCTTGTTATGCCGAATCGTTTATGTTCAACTTGATCATCACAAACAGTTCATCGGATCAAACTGTATGCTATATATCGCACACACCTTGGTCCGGTTGCCCGTTTTGTTGCTCTGTCTCATCGCAAACAATTCATTTGGATCAACCATATACCCCACATCGCACACACAACTAAAATCTGACCCGTGTTCGATGTATCCTTCATCGCAAACGTTTTGCATCTTTTTTGATGGTTTTTTACATCACCATTTGCAATTAATGCATCACACACAGTTTCCTCAAAGGGTCTCTGATCGTATTATCGCGTTAGCAGCATCCTGCAGTAGTGTTACCAACTTCCTCGTAGATGAGTGTGACCAACACCATGTCCTTACAAATTCCTTTCTGCAAATTTTTCATTTTTTGAATGGGCATGAACCTCCTACGGCGCGGTTTAATTTATATTTTGAAACCCGCCAGATACCGCTCGCTGAATTTTGTGAGATATGTCTAATTCCCTCTGATGGGGAATTAAGAGAGCCTAGACCGATAGAGTTCGAGGAATTCCTCCGCACCCTAACTGTTGGTGAGGAAAGGGGCGTGTTGAAAGCAACAACCACTAGTTTATAGTTTCCTTCTGTGCATTACTTTGCTTTATTTATCACGAAGTGTTTGACTGCTAGAGAGAAGGGCAGTATACTTAGTGCCCCTGACCTCGCCATTTTACGCCGTGCACTTCACAATTATCACACCTTTAACCTAGGGGCTATTGTTGCACGTTGTTTGCATCTTAACAGAACTAAGGGTAAAATCATGGTGGTATTTGTGCCACTCGCTTAGCGAGTCTCTTTAATGTTTAGATACACCAACAGGATTATTGGTTGCCTAGAGTTTATTTAGACCACCAGTCGGTGGCGGACCACCACTTTCTTGATAACACTGAGCCACTTAACCCTCTTCGCTATAACTTGGTCTTCAGTGAGAAGACCTGTGAAATTATTCCGTTGTATGCATCTACTTTGTTTGATTCTGATGCGAGGAATGGATACACCGTCCTACCAGCGGACATTGTTTCCTACCGAAACGCTGAGGCCCAGGAGTGGGATGATCAGGTGTCGCCGCCGCAACACTTTTACATGGAGCCGGACGGCTACTACGGATGGTGATTACCAAGCTAGGCCAAAAGCCTAAGCTTGGGGGAGTACATATTTCCATCGACATTACATTCATGTTCACACATTTCATTCCATTTGTCGGTGTCCACACTTTTTCATTGTACTATCCATGTTAGTTTTACTTTTTCTCGCTTTCTTCTTATGTGTTTTAAAAACTTTGAGAAAATCCAAAAATATTTCTCACTTGATTTTTGTTTTCTTTCCAGTTTAAATTAGTTGTAGCATTAAAGGAAAACCCAAAATGATTTCTTGTTCTTCTTTTGTTTGTCGGGAGATTTCCCGTGTAAATAGTTTTTTCTCGTTTTTGTTTTTCCTTATTTAATTTGCTTTCTTCAGAAAAAACTAAAAACTTCAAAAATATTTTAGTGTGTTTCTCTGAAATTCTTTCTTGTTGAGTCGTACCAAGGAGAAGACCACGATGAAAATGTTGAGTGGCTCTATTATTGTTGATATAATAAAGAGCCTATATTATTTTGTCTTGTCCTCCGAATAAAACGTTGCAGATTCCAGCTTAGTCCATGACACTCCTGCACTATTACTATTTTCATATCATTCGGTTGTGCAAGTGAGTGGCAGTAATGACGATATATGATGAAGTGACTGTGGCAAGAAAAGCGGGTATGAACTTGACTTGTTTTTGTTTTTGTAAATATGTTTAACTCAATATCCATGATTCAGCATATTATGATTAAACATGCTTGCAATGATAATTAGATATTATAGTTGCTCATGCCAAGCTTAAGTAGCTAGGAGTGGATACTAATTTATCTTGGGTGTCAACATGCATTAATATGATTGTGATGTAGTATGATGATATGGTATCCTCCTCTGAATATTTCAAGTGGCTTGACTTGGCACATGTTCACACATGTAGTTGAATAAAAACCAACATATCATCCACAGTATTTATGTTCATGGTTTTTATATCCTACTCATGCTAGTATTCAATGTTGATTATTCATAAGCATGTTCATGACTGTTTTCGCTCTCTAGTTGGTCGCTTCTCAACCTAATTGCTAGCCTTTGCCTGTACTAAGCGGGAATTATGCTCATGCATCAAAATCCTTAAAGCAAAGTTACAGACGAGTCTGCTATATCTACCTATATGCGGGTTTACCCTGCCGTTCTAAGTAAATATGCATGTGCCACCTCTAAAAATTCAAATGAACTTCTGTTTTGTGTGCCCGGACTGCTCATGGAGCGACAGGGGGTGGTCAGTATCTTCCATGCTAAGTGGGTTATTCTCGTGATGATTGTTTATTCACTCGTCCTCTCACGAGAGGGGCTGGTAAAAGGGATGCCCAATCCCGAAAACCAAAATGGAAATAATCAAACAAAACTCCCCCGGACTGTTATTGGTATGGAAGGCACTGCTACCTCTTGAGCATGCGTTGGTTTTCCGTTGAAGAGGAAAGGGTGATGCAACAAAGTAGCGTAAGTATTTCCCTCAGTTTTTGAGAACCAAGGTATCAATGTAGGAGGCTACACTCAAATCCCTCGTACCTGCACAAACAAATACGAACCTTGCAACCATCGCGATAAAGGGGTTGTCAATCCCTTCACGGCCACTTGCGAAAGTGAGATCTGATAGAGATAATAAGATAAATATTTTTGGTATTTTTATGATATAGATTGGAAAGTAAAGATTGCAAAATAAAATAGATCGGAAACTTATATGATGGAAAATAGACCCGGGGGCCATAGGTTTCACTAGTGGCTTCTCTCAAGATAACATAAGTATTATGGTAGGTGAACAAATTACTGTCGAGCAATTGATAGAAAAGTGCATAGTTATGAGAATATCTAGGCATGATCATGTATATAGGCATCACGTCCGTGACAAGTAGATCGAAATGATTCTGCATCTACTACTATTACTCGACACATCGACCGCTATCCAGCATGCATCTAGAGTATTAAGTTCATAAGAACAGAGTAACGCATTAGGCAAGATGGCATGATGTAGAGGGATAAACTCAAGCAATATGATATAAACCCCATCTTTTTATACTCGATGGTAACAATACAATACGTGCCTTGCTGCCCCTGCTGTCACTAGGAAAGGACACCGCAAGATTAAACCCAAAGCTAAGCACTTCTCCCATTGCAAGAAAGATCAATCTAGTAGGCCAAACCAAACTGATAATTCGAAGAGACTTGCAAAGATAACAAATCATACATAAAAGAATTCAAAGGAGATTCAAATATTGTTCAAAGATAATCTTGATCATAAACCCACAATTCATTGGATCTCGACAAACACACCGCAAAAAGAATTACATCGAATAGATCTCCAAGAAGATCGATGAGAACTTTGTATTGAGATCCAAAGAGAGAGAAGAAGCCATCTAGCTAATAACTATGGACCCGAAGGTCTGAGGTAAACTACTCACACATCATCGGAGAGGCTATGGTGTTGATGTAGAAGACCTCCATGATTGATTCCCCCTCCGGTGGAGCACCGGAAAAGGCCCCAAGATGGGATCTCACGGGTACAGAAGGTTGCGGCGGTGGAAATAGGGTTTCATGGTGCTCTCGGATGTTTTCAGGGTATATGAGTATATATAGGCGAAAGAAGTCGGTCAGGGGAGCCACGAGGGGCCCATGAGGGTGGGGGCGCGCCTACCCCCTGGACGCGCCTCCATGCCTCGTGGCCGCTTCGTTGCTTCCTTGACGTCCACTCCAAGTCTCTTGGATTGCTTTTGTTCCAAAAACGACTCTCCCGAAGGTTTCATTCCGTTTGGACTCCGTTTGATATTCCTTTTCTGCGAAACATTGAAATAGACAAAAAAACAGCAATTTGGATTGGGCCTCCGGTTAATAGGTTAGTCCCAAAAATAGTATAAAAGTGTATAATAAAGCCCATTAAACATCCAAAACAGATAATATAGTAGCATGGAACAATAAAAAATTATATATACGTTGGAGACGTATCAGGCACCTGTGGATCCGGCTAGCCATGGATTGTGTGTGTTCGTGGAGGGGGAGTAAACTTTACTTTTGTTGCTTGAGAACCGCCACTAATGTGTTTAGCATGGAAGATATTGAAAACTCTTGGTCGTAACATCGACAGGATGGGTGTACCTCCCAAAATTATATTTATCCCTGATTTAAACTTCGAGCTCTGGCACCTCTGCAAATCCCTGCTTCCCTCTACGAAGGGACTATCTATTTAATTTTATGTTATTTTACTTTTATGTTGAGTCATCACCTTCTCAAACAAGCACCAGTCCTGAGAGCACTATTGTCATCGTCATGCATTTTGTATAGTTAATGTTGAATGCATCATGACTGGATCTCTTCTACCATGAATTACAATGTTTCATCGCTGCTTGAACTTCGGAGGTGCTCTGCATTTATGTTTTGTGGTCTCAAGCACCTATTACCGCTATTATCATATTATATCACGATTGTTTTGACAAAGTGTTGGCATTTGAAATATTTTATTATTGCTCGCTAGTTGATTATGCCATTGATATGAGTGAATATAATTTCTAAGAGTTATTGCTTGCATGGTTAGTTATGATCTTTGCTGAAAACATGGGTGCTATTTAAGCATATATATGGACACAAGAACAAAAGAGTTCGTAAAAGTTTTTCTTTATCACTTTTAGTTTGTCAACTGAATTGCTTGAGGACAAGCAGTGGGTCAAGCTTGCGGAAGTTGATACATGTCCATCGTATCTACTTTTCCTAACGCTTTTGCTCTTGTTTTGGACTCTAATTTGCATGATTTGAATGAAACTAACCCGGACTGACGTTGTTTTCAGTAGAACTAGAATGATGTTGTTTTTGTGCAGAAATAAAAGTTCTCGAAATTGGACGAAACTTTTTGGAGAATTATTTTAGAATAAATAAAAAATACTGGAACCAAGACCCACTGGAGGGGGGCAGCTGCCCTCTAGGCATCAGGGCATGTCACCCCCCCTCTGGCGCACCTTGGTGGATAGTGGGGCCCACGAGGCTTCGCTGACCCTAATTCCAACTCTATAAAATACTATTTTTGGAGAAAAATAAGAGAGGAAGTTTCATCACATTTTACGATTGGAGCCGCCGCCGCCACCTCCTGTTCTTCATCGGGAAGCCAGATCTGGAGCCCGTTCGGGGCTCCTGAGAGGGGGATCTTCGGTCTTCTTCATCATCAACCATCCTGCATCACAAATTTCACGATGCTCACCGCCGGGAGTGAGTAATTCCTTCATAGGCTTGCTGGACAGTGGTGGGTTGGATGAGATTCATCATGTAATCGAGTTAGTTTTGTTAGGTCTTGATCCCTAGTATCCACTATGTTCTGAGATTGATGTTGCTATGACTTTGCTATGCTTAATGCTTATCACTAGGGCCTGAGTGCCATGATTTTAGATAAGAATTATATTTCCACCATTATATCTATGTTCGTGATCCGGTCTTGGAAGTTATATGCACCTATTACGTGTTATGATCCGTAAACCCTAAGGTGACAATAATTGGGATACTTTCCGGTGATGACCATAGTTTGAGGAGTTCATGTATTCACTATGTGTTAATGCTTTGTTCCGGTTCTCTATTAAAAGGAGGCCCTAATATCCCTTAATTCCTTATGGACCCCGCTACCATGGGAGGGTAGGACAAAATATGTCATGCAAGTTCTTTTTCATAAGCACGTATGACTATTTACGGAATAAATGCCTACATTATATTTATGAACTAGAGCTAGTTCTGTGTCACCACAGGTTATGACTGTTACATGATGAATATTATCCAACATTATCACCGATCCAATGCCTACAAGTTTTTCACATATTGTTCTTGCTAAGTTACTATTGCTATTGCTACTGTTACAACTGCTAGAAAATTATTGCTATCACTGTTACTGTCACTGCTATTGTTACCACTGCTATCAAAACTATCATACTACTGTGCTAATGATCACTTTGCTACAGATATTTAATCTCCAGGTGTGGTTGAATTGACAACTCAACTGCTAATACTTACAAATATTTTTTTGGCTCCCCTTGTGTCGAATCTATAAATATGGGTTGAATACTCTACCCTCGAAAACTGTTGCGATCCCTATACTTGTGGGCTTTCAGCGTTGCGCTGAGCCAAACAGGAGGGAGGGGGACGCTGACCCACTCCCACAGCTGGTTGGTCCAGATGTACCAGCCGGCCGACTCGGCCTTATGCCTCGAGGGGATGAGCGGTGACGGTGACGGTGGCACCACACACTCACCGGCCACAGAGTGGGCGAAGGCCTCCGCCAGCCTCGCCTGGTAGTCTGCATCCTCTGCCTCCGCCTTGAGCCGCTCCTCCTTGATGAAGGTCTCCATGGCTGCCGCCTAGTAGGAAGCCTCCTCCTTCCTTGGCTTGACGACTGGAGGAGGTAGGGGTTGGTGTGGTGGTGCTGCATGCCGAGCCGCCGTTGCTCCTCGTGCTCGAGGGCAAACCAGACCTCCCAATGGGGAGAGTCTGGCGCGTACTCCAGCATCTATTGCTGCTCTGGTGTGAGCAGTGACTGGCTCCTGCGCACCTCTTCGGCATGCGCTCGCCGCGACCACGACACCGCCGGCACCGGGATCCACTGCAGATCGAGATGCCAGTCATGTGGCTGCGTCATGTTGGGGTATGGTAGCGGCTGCCTGAACTCCTAGTGCCACCGTGCTTGGTGCACTAGAATGTATTGTTGCTGCCTCGCGGGGTGGGCAGGCGCCGGCGGAGGAGGAGGAAGCGCCGGGGTGAACTTCCCCTTGCTCTTGCCGGAGCCATTGAAGAAACCCATGTCTAGGGTTTAGTTGTCACCGGCGAGGAAGCACGCGAAGGGGGAGGGGGCAGATGTGGACAACAGTGGAAGTGGATGAGCCCCCCCGCATGCGTGGATTAAAAAAGTACGGCCTCCCGACGCTTCCACTGGCTGACGCGTGGGCCCGGTGTTGGTGGCTGCTATTAATATGACCATGTTCGGTCATTGGCCGACCGCCATGTGGGACCGTGACGAACACCAAAGGGACGCGCGGCGCGTCCGGTTCGTGTCCGTGCTGACACATTTCAGGCCCAAATTTGACCCTGAAATGGGTCGGCATAGACATGAAGCGGATGCGTTTTGGGTTTTGGTCAACGCATTGGGCAGGCGTTTTGGTCCGAAGTGACCCAAATGAACATGGGCGGATGAAATGGGTCACCTGGTTGGAGTTGCTTTAACCCACAGTGGGCAAACCATTTAATCCCACCCGCACGCCTTTTCTCTCTATGCCCTCCCTCTGAGCTCAACGCCTTTCGTCGTCTCCAATGTTTGTGTTTGTGTCATTGACACATTGTATTTCGAAGCATCTCTCAGCGCATCTCGTCGTCTCTGCTCACTCCTTGTCATGTTCTCTGCCGTCAATCTTTTCCGATGTGGCTCGGCCTCGCTGTTCTAAAATTTGCTCTTTGCCTGTGTCGGAGCAGCTACATGTGATCTGGTTTAAGACTGCTGTCGGTGTCAAAACCGGCAGATCTCAGGTAGGGGGTCCTGAACTGTGCGTCTAAGGATCAAAGGTAATAGGATGCAGGGGACACGATGTTTACCCAGGTTTGTGCCCTCTTAATGGAGGTAATACCCTACTTCTTGCTTGATTGACTTTGATGAGTATAGGGGTTACAAGAGTTGATCTACCTCGAGATCGTAATGGCTGAACCCTAGATGTCTAGCCTGTATGATTGTGATTCCCCCTGAGGACTAAACCCTCCGGTTTATATATGCACTGAAGGGGACTAGGGTTATACAAAATCAGTTTATAGAGGAAGGAAACTATACATCCGGATGCCAAGCTTGCCATCCACGCAAAGGAGAGTCCCATCCGGACACGGGAGAAGACCTTCTATCTTGTATCTTCACGGCCCACGTCACATAGGCTGGCTCCCCGAGGACCCCACGGTCGAGGACTCTCTCAGTAGCCCATGAACCGGGCTTCAATGACGATGTATTCAGCGTGCAGATTATTTTCGACATTGCAAGGCAGGTTCCTTCTCCGAATACTCCAATGCAGTCCCCCACACAAAATAGCTGTATCCGGCTTTGTTAAATAATTACAGCCCTAAGCTGTATGGGCAAAAAATATTTGAAACCAAGTAAGTCACATCCATAGGCGATTTTTCCAGTGAGGCGTTATATCATGGCCTTGTTATTATGCTGAACCGTTTCACAGCCCTCGCTTCATGTTTCAAGGCATGGTCATAGGCACATCTTGTCAAAGCAGGGACCGCGTCCCCTTATCACGAGATTCTCATCAATAGGGGTTTGGGTAATCCAACCGTGTCGTTCACACGTCCCCTTGGGAATAGGCAAGATTTAAGGCTTATGAGGGGGTGCTTGATATCCACTGGCTCTATAAGAAGATAAGGATCCATCTTTTTACCCCACACCTTCTTCCTCCTCAGCCCATCTGCCATTCGAGCTCCAGTGCCCAAGTCCCAATCTTTTCCATTGCGACCAAACACCCCAGCCATGTCCGGATTCGGTGTGCAGGGTAAATGGATATGGCTTCCTTTGTTATAGAGGAGAACATTGCTACATCTTGAGCTTGCGTTGGTTTTCCTCGAAGAGGAGAGGATGATGCAACGATAGTAGCGTAAGTATTTCCCTCAGTTTTTGAGAACCAAGGTATCAATCCAGTAGGAGGCTCCTCAAAAGTCCCACACACCTACACAAACAATCTGAGAACTCGCAACCAACGCAATAAAGGGGTTGTCAATCCCTTCACGGCCACTTGCGAAAGTGAGATCTAATAAAGATAGTATGATAAGATAAATATTTTTTTGGTATTTATAATATAGATGCAAAAAGTAAAGATGCAAATAAAAGTAGATTGAAAGCAAATATGATAAGAGATAGACCCGGGGCCATAGGTTTCACTAGTGGCTTCTCTCAAGATAGCATAAGTATTACGGTGGGTGAACAAATTACTGTCGAGCAATTGATAGAAAAGCGCATAGTCATGAGATTATCTAGGCCTTGATGCATCTACTACTATTACTCCACACATCGACCGACTCCTGCCTGCATCTAGAGTATTAAGTTCATAAGAACAGAGTAACGCATTAAGCAAGATGACATGATGTAGAGGGATAAACTCAAGCAATATGATATAAACCCCATCTTGTTATCCTCGATGGCAACAATACAATACGTGCCTTGCAACCCTTTCTGTCACTGGGTAAGGACACCGCAAGATTGAACCCAAAGCTAAGAACTTCTCCCATGGCAAGAAAGATCAAATTAGTAGGCCAAACCAAACTGATAATTCGAAGAGACTTGCAAAGATAACTCAATCATAGATAAAAGAATTCAGAGAAGATTCAAATATTATTCATAGATAAACTTGATCATAAACCCACAATTCATCGGATCTTGACAAACACACCGCAAAAAGAGTTTACATCGAATAGATCTCCACAAGAGAGGGGGAGAACATTGTATTGAGATCCAAAAAGAGAGAAGAAGCCATCTAACTAATAACTATGGACCCGTAGGTCTGTGGTAAACTACTCACAACTCATCGGAGGGGCAAGGATGTTGATGTAGAAGCCCTCCGTGGTCGATTCCCCCTCCGGCAGAGTGCCGGCGAAGGCTCCAAGATGAGATCTCACGGATACAGAAGGTTACGGTGGTGGAAATTGTGTTTCATTCTGCTCCTAGATGTTTACGGGGTACGTATGTATATATAGGAGGAAGAAGTACGTCGGTGGCCGCCCGAGGGGCCCACAAGACAGGGGGCTCGCCCTATAGGTGGGGGGCGCGCCGCCTCGGCAGCTTCTTGGCCTGCACTCCAAGTCCTCTGGATCACGTTCGTTCCAAAAATGACGCTCCCGATGGTTTCGTTCCGTTTGGACTCCGTTTGATATTCCTTTTCTATGAAATACTGAAATAGGCAAAAAAACAGCAATATGGGCTGGGCCTCCAGTTAGTAGGTTAATCCTAAAAATGATATAAATGTGTAAAATAAAGCCCATAAACATCCAAAAGGGGTAATATAATAGCATGGAACAATCAAAAATTATAGATACATTGGAGTCGTATCAAGCATCCCCAAGCTTAATTCCTGCTCGTCCTCGAGTAGGTAAATGATAAAAAGAGAATTTTTGATGTGGAATGCTACCTAGCATAATTCATAATGTAATTTTCTTTATTGTGGCATGAATGTCCAGATCCAAATGATTCAAAATAAAAGTTCATATTGATAAAAGAAATAGCAACACTTTAAGCATACTAATCAAAGTAATCATGTCTTCTCAAAATAACATGGCAAAAGAAAGTTCATCCCTACAAAATCATATAGTTAGGCTATGCTTCATTTTCGTCACACAAAGATGTTCCCAACTTCTATACCCCCGATGATAAGCCAAGCAATTGTTACATACTTAAATAATCTCAAACTTTTTCAACCTTCACGCAAAACATGAGCGTGAGCCATGGATATAGCACTATGGATGGAATAGAATATGATGATGGGGATTGTGTGGAGAAGACAAAAAAGGAGAAAGTATCACATTGATGAGGATAATCAACGGGCTATGGAGATGCCCATCAATTGATGTCAACATGAGGAGTAGGGATTGCCATGCAACGGATGCACTAGAGCTATAAATGAATGCTCAACAAAAGAAAACTAGTGGGTGTGCATCCAACTTGCTTGCTCACAAAGACCTAGGGCATTTGAGGAAGCCCATCGTAGGAATATACAAGCCAAGTTCTATAATGAAAAATTCCACTAGTATGAAAAAGACAACTTATGGGACTCACTCCATGAAGAACAAGGTGCTACTTTGAAGCACAATATATGAGACTCACTACATGAAGAACAAGGTGCTACTTTGAAGCACAAATGTGGAAAAAGAGATAGTAACATTGCCCTTTTTATTTATTTTTTTCTTTTTTTTGGGCCTTTTTTTGGCCTTTCTTTTTTTTCTTCGGGCAATGTTCTAATAATGATAATCATCACACTTCTATTGATTACAACATAAGAATTACGACTCGAAACTAGAACAAGATATGACTCTATATGAATGCCTCCGGCGGTGTACTGGGATGGTGCAATGAATCAAGAGTGACATGTATGAAAAATAATGCATGGTGTCCTTGCCACAAATACGATGTCAACTACATGATCATGCAATGGAAATATGACAAAAGTAAAGTATGTCATGATGATGATGAACGGAACGGTGGAAAGTTGCATGGCAATATATCTCGGAATGGTTATGGAAATGCCATAATAGGTAGGTATGGTGGCTGTTTTGAGGAAGATACAGGGAGGTTTATGTGTGATAGAGCGTATCGTATCACGGGGTTTGGATGCACCGGCGAAGTTTGCACCAACTCTCAAGGTGAGAAAGGGCAATGCACGGTACCGAAGAGGCTAGCAAAGGCGGAAAGGTAAAAGTGCGTATAATCCATGGACTCAACATTAGTCAAAAGAACTCATATAATTATTGCAAAAATTTAGAAGTCATCAAAAACCAAGTACTACGCGCATGCTCCTAGGGGGATAGATTGGTAGGAAAATACCATCGCTCGTCCCCGGCCGCCACTGATAAGGATGCACAAGCCAGGTACACTTCATGTTTCAAATTTGTTACACAACTTTAACCATACGTGCATGATACGGGACTTGCTAACTTCAACACAAGCATTCTTTAAATTCATAATCACCCAACTAGCATGACTTTAATATCACTACCTCCATATCTCAAAACAATTATCAAGTATCAAATTGATCATAACATCCAATTCACTTCCTATGATAGTTTTTATTATACCCAACTTGGATGCCTACCATTCTAGGACCAATTTTATAACCATAGCAAATACCATGCTGTTCTAAAATACTCTCAAAATAATATAAGTGAAGCATGAGAGACTAGTAATTTCTACAAAAATAAATCACCACCGTGCTCTAAAAGATATAAGTGAAGCACTAGAGCAAAAACTATCAAGCTCAAAAGATATAAGTGAAGCACATAGAGTATTCTAGCAAATTCTAATCAAAAAGGCTTCTCCCAAAAGGTGTGTACAGCAAGGATGATTGTGGTAAACTAAAAAGAAAATACTAATATAATACACGACGCTCCAAGCAAAACACATATCATGTGGCGAATAAAAATATAGCTCCAAGTAAAGTTACTAATGAACGAAGATGAAAGAGGGGATGCCTTCCAGGGGCATCCCCAAGCTTAGGCTTTTGGCTATTCTTGAATATCTTGGGGTGCCATGGGCATCCCCAAGCTTAGGCTCTTGCCACCCTTTATTCCATAGTCCATAAAGGCTTTACCCAAAACTTGAAAACTTCACAACACAAAACTCAACAGGAAATCTTATAAGCTCCGTTAGTGAAAGAAAACAAAACCACCACATAAGTTACTGCAATGAACTCATTCTTTATTTGTTTTGGTGTTAAACCTACTGTATTCCAACTTCTCTATGGTTTATAAACTATTTTACTAGCCATAGATGCATCAAAATAAGCAAACAACACACGAAAAACAGAATCTGTCAAAAACAGAACAGTCTGTAGAAATCTGTAACTAACGCAAACTTCTAGAACTCTAAAAATCCTACCAAAACAGGAAGTCCTGCAAAATTTGTTTATTGAACAGAAGAAAAAAGAATCAACGCAAAATCACGTTTCTGTGATTTAACAAAATTATATTCGTACGTGCAAAGTTTCTGTTTTTCAGCAGAATCAAATCAACTATCATCGTAGGTTATCCTATAGGTTCTACTTGGCACAAACACTAATTAAATGATAAAAACACATCTAAACAGAAGGTAGATGCAAGATTTATTACTAAACAGGAGAAAAACAAAAAAACATAAAGAAAATTGGGTTGCCTCGCAACTAGCGCTATGGTTTAACGCCCCTAGCTAGGCATAAAAGCAAAGATAGATCTAACAAGTGCCATCTTTGGCACTAAATTCATAAGTAGCCCGCATGATAGATTCATAAGGTAATTTGACTTTCTTTCTTGGAAAGTGCTCCATGCCTTTCTTTAATGGGAATTGGAATCTAATATTCCCTTCCTTCATATCAATAATCGCGCCAATCGTTCTAAGGAAAGGTCTACCAAGAATAATCGGGCAAGAAAGATTGCAATCTATATCAAGAACGATAAAATCCACGGGCACCAAATTTCTATTTGCAACAATGATAACATCATTGATCCTTCCCATTGGCTTTTTAATGGTGGAATCCGCAAGGTGCAAATTTAAAGAGCAATCATCCAGATCATGGAAACCTAGAATATCACATAAAGTTTTCGGAATCATGGAAACACTAGCACCCAAATCACATAAAGCAAAACACTCATGATCTTTAATTCTAATCTTTATAGTAGGTTCCCACTCATCATTAAGTTTTCTAGGTATAGAAACTTCCAAATTAAGTTTTTCATCATAAGATTGCATCAAGGCATCAACGATATGTTTGGTAAAAGCTTTATTTTGACTATAAACATGAGGAGAATTAACAATGGATTGCAACAAGGAAATACAACCTTTTAAAGAACAATTATCATAATCAAATTCCTTGAAATCTGCGATAGTAGGTTCAATGTTATTTGAAGTTGTGACCTCTCCAATCTCACTTTTACAAAATTTAGCATCAAGATCTAAAGACTCCGAATTTTTGGGACACCTTCTAGGCAAAGTTGATTCATAATCAGTCCCATAATCCTCAAAATTTATATTGCAAAACATAGATCTAATAGGAAACGCATTGATAACTTTAAGATCCTCATCATTATTTTCATCTAACTTTTCTGGTTTAGTGGCCATCTTATTGACTAAGGTGGCTTGCTTATCAGAAATTTTGGCTATAGCATTTTCAAGCCGGGTAATTTGAGCATTAACACCATAAAATTCTTTATTCATATCATCAAGCTCTTTGTTCATAAACCCCAAAAATCCTTTTTGTTCCTTAAGCTCTTTTCTAAAGAAAATATTATGCTCAAATTGCAAATTCATAAAGCTTCTAATATTTGATTCAATCTCATCCATCCTTCTGAGAAGGTGGGCAGGACCCTTAGCCGAAGCCATAAGGTCAAACAAGCACACAAGCACACAGAAAAAAGGCAAGCGAAAAGAGAGGAGGAGATTGGGAAAGAGAGGGCGAATAAAATGGCAAGGGTGAAGTGGGGGGGGGGGGAAACGAGAGGCAAATGGCAAATAATGTAAATGCGAAGCAGATGGGTTTGTGATGGGTACTTGGTATGTCTTGACTTGAGCGAAGACCTCCCCGGCAACGGCGCCAGAAATCCTTCTTGCTACGTCTTGAGCTTGCATTGGTATTCCTCGAAGAGGAGAAGGTGATGCAGCGATAGTAGCGTAAGTATTTCCCTCAGTTTTTGAGAACCAAGGTATCAATCCAGTAGGAGGCTCCTCAAAATTCTCACGCACCTACACAAACAAACTGAGAACTCACAACCAATGCAATAAAGGGGTTGTCAATCCCTTCATGGCCACTTGCGAAAGTGAGATCTAATAAAGATAGTATGATAAGATAAATATATTTTTGGTATTTTATAATATAGATGCAAAAAGTAAAGATGCAAATAAAAGTAGATTGAAAGCAAATATGAAAGGAGATAGACCCGGGGGCCATAGGTTTCACTAGTGGCTTCTCTCAAGATAGCATAAGTATTACGGTGGGTGAACAAATTACTGTCGAGCAATTGATAGAAAAGCGCATAGTTATGAGATTATCTAGGCATGATCATGTATATAGGCATCACGTCCATAACAAGTAGACCGACTCTTGCATGCATCTACTACTATCATTCCACACATCGACCGACTCCTGCCTGCATCTAGAGTATTAAGTTCATAAGAACAGAGTAACGCATTAAGCAAGATGACATGATGTAGAGGGATAAACTCAAGCAATATGATATAAACCCCATCTTGTTATCCTCGATGGCAACAATACAATACGTGCCTTGCAACCCTTTCTGTCACTGGGTAAGGACACCGCAAGATTGAACCCAAAGCTAAGCACTTCTCCCATGGCAAGAAAGATCAATCTAGTAGGCCAAACCAAACTGATAATTCGAAGAGACTTAAAAAGATAACTCAATCATACATAAAGAATTCAGAGAAGTTTCAAATATTATTCATAGATAAACTTGATCATAAACCCACAATTCATTGGATCTCGACAAACACACCGCAAAAAGAGTTTACATCGAATAGATCTCCACAAGAGAGGGGAGAACATTGTATTGAGATCCAAAAAGAGAGAAGAAGCCATCTGGCTAATAACTATGGACCCGTAGGTCTGTGGTAACCTACTCACAACTCATCGGAGGGGCAAGGATGTTGATGTAGAAGCCCTCCATGGTCGATTCCCCCTCCGGCAGCGTGTTGGCGAAGGCTCCAAGATGAGATCTCGCGGATACAGAAGGTTACGGTGGTGGAAATTGTGTTTCATCTTGCTCCTGGATGTTTTCGGGATACGTAGGTATATATAGGAGGAAGAAGTACGTCGGTGGCCGCCTGAGGGGCCCACGAGACAGGGGGCACGCCCTATAGGGGGGGGCGCCCTCCTATCTCGTGGGAGCCTCGGCAGATTTTTGGCTTGCACTCCAAGTCCTCTGGATCACGTTCGTTCCAAAAATCACGCTCCCAAAGGTTTCATTCCGTTTGGACTCCGTTTCATATTCCTTTTATTTGAAATACTGAAATAGGCAAAAAAACAACAATATGGGCTGGGCCTCCGGTTAGTAGGTTAGTCCCAAAAATGATATAAATGCGTAAAATAAAGCCCATAAACATCCAAAAGGGGTAATATAATAGCATGGAACAATCAAAAATTATAGATACGTTGGAGACGTATCAAACATCAAGGAGCACCGGGAAGCTGGGTACCTGGCCGCGGATATAATGCACCGGCTCCCTGCCAAAAAGCAGATCATTCCCACTCTGAAGCCTAATGAGAGGGTAGTGTTCATCCCGCATTTCATTCGCGGACTAGGGTTTCCCCTTCATCCTTTCGTCCGCGGTCTCATGTTTTACTATGGGTTAGATTTTCATGATCTAGCCCCAAATTCATTCCTCAACATCTCGGCGTTTATCGTCGTGTGCGAGGCATTCCTCCGCGTCCCTCCCCACTTCGGCCTATGGCTCAAGGTCTTCAATGTGAAGCTGAAGGTGGTCGAAGGCCAACACGCGGAGTGCGGCGGTGCCATGGTGAGCAAACTCCCCAACATACCCGACCAAAGGGGACCTTTGTGGAGACCGTCAAGGGATGGCAGAAGGGGTGGTTCTATATCACAGAACCCTGCGATTTCTCATGGGCCGCCGCTCCTGAGTTCAAGTCCGGGCCCCCGATGCGGCTTACATCCTGGCTCAGTAAGGGCCTAGATTGGGAGTCGCCTAACGAGGTGACGACGCTGGAGAGCTGCGTCAAGGGCATGCTAAACAAGAACAACAGCCTTGTCAGCGTGATCTAGGTGATGTTTTTTCACCGGATTCTCCCTTGTCAATGCCAGACCCAACATATGTGGGAATTCGACCCAGCCGGTCCTCGATCCCTGCAGCGGTTCTTCGGCACGACGCACGAAGACATATGAAAGCTGCTCTTCAAGGCTCAAAAGTCGTGGCCGAAAACGACCGAAGACCGCGGCCTCGACTGTGTTCGTCCGGCTACTCCCGTAAGTTTTATGATGACTTTAATTTGCAAGTCCAAGGAGTATATTGAACTTTCCATTACTCCCACAGGGCTTGACAAATAAGGCTGAGCAAATCCAATGTCCAGCTCCGCTGCCCGAAGACCCAGCCATTCCTTTGTTGACGAAGATGCTAGTTCTGGTGCCGTATCAGGCGCTTGAGAAGAAGACCAAGAAGAAAGGCAAGGAGGCCAGAGGTGGCCTCCGTCGTAAGGGCACTTCGGACGTTAGGTTCAAAGATACCGAGACCTCCTCCTCTCATGACAAATATGTAGAGGAGGAAGAGAGCAATTCTCCCCACAAGGGGGGAAAGAAGAAGAGGGCGGCTTCCGCGGATCTAGAGGCGGAGGCGACCAAGAAGGGGAAACCCTCCCTTTCAGATGATACCAAAGTGGATGCCGATGCCATCCCTGAGTGGCACCCCAGGCCGAAGCCCTTGGCCGGATCGTAAGTATCCGAAGACACCGTACATATATCCAAATTTATGCCTTATTATTTTAACATACTGAATTGCATATTGCAGTACGGCTCACGATCTTCCCCTACGATCGTTGTCATCTGGGATGTCACACCCTAGCTAGTTCATGCATTAGAGTGTTGCATCATGTCTATCCTTTCATCAGAAACTTGAAATGGGGATGTCAGAACCCCCAGCCCCCTCTGAAAACAACTAGGGTTTATGAAAAATAATTTCAATGAACCTGAAAAGCCCTTCTAAAATGTCCATCATTTTTGTCCTGGTTCAGAACCTCTGCCAAAAGTGATGCACAGTTTTCTAGGTCATCCTAAGGTCTTTGAGTTAATTCATAATTATTTGAATTTGGGCATTTTAAATTTATAAAATATTTCAAATGCTCAAATATCTCCAAACTAAAATGTTTCATGTTGGAAATAATCCAACTATGGACCAGAAGCAGTTTGGTGATTTTAGGAGTTGCCTAGGTATTTTTAATAATTCAACAAAGCTTGCAGAATAATAGAAAAAGAAAAAAACAGAAAGGAAACTTACCTGGCGCCTGCAACCGGCCCACCTGCCGGCCCAGCCCAGCGCCGCGCCAGCGAGCTGCTTGCCGGCCAGGCAGGCAGGCAGGTGCCCGACGGCGGCCGCAGCGTGCGCCACGCAGCTGGCCATCGCCCTGCTTCACCTCCTCGTCTCTCTGCTGGCTTGGATGAACTCCACGTCGAGCCGTGAACCCCCAGGACACCTCCATTCTCCCCCAACTCCTCTCCCTCGCTCTCCCACGCCATGGCCGACGCCATCGCCGCCACCCCCTCGCCGTAGCCACGCTCTCCGTCAACCCCACGCCGCGCCACCGTGTCCAGGAGCTCCGCCACCCTCCTCTCCTTCGAGCAAGCCGAGCCCCGAGCGCTCGCATGCCCCGAAGCCACCGCACAGACCTCGACCGAACCGCCGTCGCCAGAGATCCCCTTCAACGCCGTCGCCGCATCAGCTCGTCCCCGACCCCGCCGGTGGCCTCTACGGGTGCTCTGTGAGCCTAGCTACCCCTCCTACTCTTCCTCTCTCGCCCCCGAGCCGTGTAGCCACCGCACGAAGATCACCCGCACGCACCGCCGTGGATCTCGTCGCCGACGTGCTCCCGGCCATCCTCCGGCCACCTCTCGGTGTCCAACGCACTCACCACGCTGCGTTGAGTCCAACCGTGCACTCCCCGCACCTCACCGCACACCCTAGCCTCGAGTTCGTCCTTCACCCGAACTCCGGTGGCCGCCTAGGTCGTCGCCGGCGCCAACTCCGGCCACCCCGACCCCAACTGACTCCACCAAGAGCCGCGGCTCGTCCTCAGCTCCACGTAGATGCCCTCCGCGCCCCATTTGGTGGCCGGAACGGCCAAAACCACTTCCGCCGCCGCGTCGGGCTCGCCGGCGGCTAAACGCCGGTGCAGCCGTTTTGACTTTGACCGCGGGTGGGCCCCGGTTGACTCTGTTGAGTCAATGACAGGTGGGGCCCCCTTCTGCTAATTATCCAGATTAGTTTAAACTAAATTAAATTAGTTAATTAGCCACTGACACCCTGGACCCACGCGTCAGGTTTGACCTGGACCGGGTCTGTTGACTTGCTGAGGTCAGCATGACCTCATGCTGACGCAGTAAACCTTTTTCTGGAATTAAAACAAATCTAAAATGATTTATAAATTCCAAAAAATAGCCCAAACTTTAAAAATTCATATAAATTCAACCGTAGCTCCAAATCAAACAAATTATATATGAAAAATGATCAGAAAAATCCAATCTATCCATCTGTACTAGTTTCATGCATGTTTAAACAAGCTAACTTGAGGTTTAGTGCAGAACAAGATAAAACACTTTAAAGGGCCATTTATGAGTTTGAAATTTGAATCTTTGGTTCAAATTGATTCAAACCCATCTGGTTCTAGTTGCATTAGCCCAACACACTCATATTGCCATGTTTCATGCATGCATCATATTGTCGCACATTGTTTGGTGATAGTTGTGTATCGGTGTTCTTTGCGGCAGGTTCTGCCTCCGAGGAGTACCGTGATTACCCTAGCGAAGAACCGTATCCGTGCATCGATCCATCAGGCAAGCAACCAACCATTTGATCATATCGATACAATCCCATGTTCTCGCTCTTGCTCTCTTTTACTGCATTAAGACAACGCGTTTCAAACTGCTGTGTGCTACGGTAGTTGAACCCATTTCCTCTGCATGACCTGTCATTGCCACAGTAATTAGATGAAACCCACTAGCATGTGTAGGAATTGATTGAGCCATATGTATGTGTTGTTCCTACCTTGCTATGCCTGCTATGCTTAGAGTCGTGTCAGGTCTGGTTCATCTGGGTGATGGGCTAGAGTGAAATGATCATGTCGGTAATGAGAGTGATGTGGTGAACACGATTGGTAAAGGTATCGATGAGAGGCCATGTAGGAGTACATGGTGGGTTGTTTCATTGAAGCCGACCTTAAGCACTGAGATCTGTATATGTGATTTAAGATACAGCTACTACCATGCATTGGGCCCTGAAATATGACCCCGCTCGACTTCTTATTCACCCTAGTCCTCTGTCCAGGAGTTGCAAGTAGTTTCTGGTGTTTGTAGCCTACTGGAGGCCGTGGACAGCGCTGACCGTAGGGGTGGGCTGTGATGCGGTAGGTACGTGGCCGGGAATACCGGGCACCCGTTAGGTGTCACGGAACCCTGTACACATCGTTCGGGGCCGTATGGGAAACCTCGGCCGGACTCCCTGCGGATGGAACCTGGATAGGCGATAAACCTGGACTAGAGACTTAGGTGTTTAGGTAGGTCGTGGTCTACACCCACGTCGGCTTTCGCTTGAAGTCTGCCGAGCACATGTCGTGTGCAGACGCTAAGTGGTGGAAACATGTATGAAGAAGTACACCCCTGCAGGGTTAACATGATCTATTCGAATAGCCGCGTCCGCGGTAAAGGACTACTTGGTTGCTTATACAGTTCATAGATAAGTAAACTGGATACTACTAAAAGCCTCAAGATAAGCGTGAGTGCCGAGGATGGCCCTCCGTAGGAAGACGGAGGTGGATTCTCGGTAGTGTATTGAAGTGGTGAGTAGTGGACTCGTGTGCGCAAAACCATTTCAAGTTGGAGTCTCGTAGGATAGTTTAGCCAAGAGTCAAAGCTGGCTTGCTGCAATAACTCCACCAACCCTTCTTGATAATGTGCATGTATGTAGGATCTGATGTAAGTCTTGCTGAGTACCTTTGTACTCATGTTGCTATAATTTACATTTTTACAGAAGACGCTGCAACCCCTTCTGATGGGTTATTCGTAGACGTTGACATCGACGAGTAGACTAAGGCCCAGGTGGTAATCCTGAGCTTGTGAAGGTCCACGTAGTATAGCTAGGCTTTCCAAGCCTCTTTTATTTTACTAGTTGTCTGTACTCAGACAAGTTACTTCCGCTGCTGGTTTGTATGACTGTATGATTTGAATGTGGGTCGTGTGACCCGTACTTGTATGTATGTTATGTATGGCTCTCTGAGCCTTTAAATAAAGTACTTGTGTCGTAGAGTCATGTTGTGATGCCTTGTTGTATTTGCACATATCGAGCATATTGTGTGTATGATTGAAATGCTTGGTATGTGTGGGATCTGACTATCTAGTTGTTTATCTTTAGTAGCCTCTCTTACCGGGAAATGTCTCCTAGTGTTTCCATTGAGCCATGGTAGCTTGCTACTGCTCCGGAACACTTAGGCTGGCCGGCATGTGTCCTTCTTCGTTCCTGTGTCTGTCCCTTCGGGGAAATGTCACGCATTGAGTACCGGAGCCCTGTTAGCCCGCTACAGCCCGGTTTACCGGAGTCCTGCTAGCCCAGTGCTACAGCCCGGACCCACTTGCTGATGACCGACACGTTCGATGCTGGGTCATGGATGCCTGTCCCTGTAAGTCTGTGCCACTTTGGGTTTACGACTAGTCATGTCAGCCCGGGCTCCTTATCATATGGATGCTAGCGACATCATCATATACGTGAGCCAAAAGGCGCAAACGGTCCCGGGCAAAGGTAAGGCGACACCCGTGGGAATACCGTGCGTGAGGCCGCAAAGTGATATGAGGTGTTACAGGCTAGATCGATGTGACATTGAGTCGGGGTCCTGACAGCGTTGGCATCAGAGCCGGACTGCCTGTAGGTTCTCCAAGCCAAACTGGTCGATGTTGAGTCTAGAAATGCTTTAGTTATATGTAGGGGAATTGATTGTGGGATGGTACGTAAGGCTCTTTTTACTTCTTTACCTCATGGCATTCTGATCTGAGTCAGTCCATTCTTCTACCGGGGATTAAGGATTAGGATCTTCTCTCTCTATCAGGTTCACGTGTTACGAATCAGTAGTACCTTATAGGTTTGATGACTACAAGCCTAGTTCAGTTCTACTACCTTGTTATGCTGATAAGTTGAACCCAGAACCTTGATATGATATTGTTGAGTGTCTATGCAATTTTTTTGATAAATGTCTCAAACCCTTCTTGAGCATTTACAGCCGTTATGCTGTCGAAATTTTGCTAGAAATTCTAATGCCTTTGCATTATGGTTGTGCTTTCAGATGGCCACTCGCGACCAAAATCAAGTGGTTCGCCTGACCCGATGCATTGGTGTGACCGGTCATACGTCTATGTTAGTCCGAGTGATGATCGAGACGGGTTACCGTTGGTATCCCGAATACACGGTCGAAGAGCAGTTTCGAGATTTTAACCAAAGCCAGTATCTTTGCACCGTCCGGATATTTCCCTCTTATCCTGGTTCTACCGAGGCTCTTCACTGTTCCTATGGGCTCGGTGTTACTATTGAGATGGCTGTGCAAGATGCGGCTTATTCTATGATGACCATCATGCGAGTCAGGTCTGGCCTGCTTCGCAACACCGACTTCCGGTATATGCCGGCTTCACTTCCTGGAGCGCACGGATATCTCCGGGCTATCTATGCTGACCCCAGTCAGGAGGACTCACTAACTCGCACCACTGCTGAGTTGCTCGAGGATAAGGACCGAGAGAATCGGGCCTTGAGAATGGAGCTTTTCAACACCCGCGCTGATCATTGGGCCACCTTGACTCGGTTTGCACCGGCTGTGCAAGCTGGATGCATGGATATGAGAGACCTGTATCCTGTTAGGTCTGCTCTGCCGGACATGATGGATTGGCGTGATGTGGGAGGCATCACCCCACCTCGTGGTCCTCGCAGGCCACCGTTTGTTGGTCCAAGACCTCACCCTAGCCCTTTTGGTCCACAGGCTCCTCAGGACCGTTTGTTTCCGGATGCTCACGTTGAACTTCCAGGCTATGGAGGTGACTTCTATGAGAACTACTACGGAGATGACTGAGATAGTAGTAGTTCCACTAGGTATTGTAATAGTTGTATTTCCACCGTCCTGCGTGACTTGTGGAATATGACTTAGCATGTAGTAATTCCGGGGGTGTAAAAAAATAATGTATAGGAGCTTGGGATGCCTCTGATGAGATGTAATCCTCCTCTCACCGTAGTAGTACTTGTTGGTCTTGTACTAAACCTCGTATGGTGTGTATGACGATGGAATAAAAGAAGTAGTTTCTGTATCTACCATGTCATACGGATGATCATCTTGCATTCCGAGTTGTCCATTACATTCTACATTCTATGTCGGAATCTTGTCATGTTGGACTAAACCATTGTCTTGTTTTTCCTAGGATGGTCAACACCCGCAACAACCCTGCTCCCCCAGAGCAGGCCGAAGGCAGCAGAGTTGGGGAAACAAATCTGCCTCACCCTCCCTCTCTGGCAGAAGTTATGCTAGAGGCTGAGAGAAACAAGCGGGAGACCAACCGTTTGTTGGAGCGTATTGAACAGAACACAGCACACCATCAGAGGACTAACTTGGTGTCACTTAGTGATTTCATCAAGTTACATCCACCCACGTTCCACCACTCCGTCGAGCCTCTCGACGCTGATGACTGGCTTCGCAGTATTTCTCACAAACTGCATTCTGTGCTAGTAGCTGAGGCTGACAAGGTCACCTTTACTGCATATCATCTTGAAGGCCCCGCCAGTCTCTGGTGGGAGAATTACGAAGCTATGCGCCCAGCGGGCCACGTCACTACTTGGGCTGAATTCAGCGAGGCTTTCCGTGAACACCACATTCCGGAGGGTCTCATGGACCGTAAACGTGAGGAATTTTGCAGTTTCACTCAAGGTCGACTCTCTGTGGATGCTTACAGCAGGGAGTTCGGTAACCTCGCACGATATGCAACTGAGGAAGTTTCTACTGATGCCAAGAAGCAAGCAAAGTTCCGTAAGGGACTTAGTCCTGAGCTTCGCCGCGATCTCCGTCTGCATGAGTGCACATCTTTTCAGAAGTTTGTTAACAAAGCCATCAGTGCTGAGACTGGTCAGACTGATTATGAAGCAACACGCAAGCATGGCCGTGACTTGGGTTCCTCATCCGGTGCTGGTCCTCAGAAGCGCCGCGTGTGGGTGCCTAATACTGCCCTGCCACCCAGGTTCACACCGAGGCCATCCTTCCAGGCGCCTCACCCAGCTCAGCCATATGCACCAGCCAAGCCCTATGGTGGTCCAACCAACAATGTCCCCCCACGCACCAGTTCTGTGACTTGTTTCAAGTGTGGGGAATCAGGCCACTATATGCGCGAGTGTCCCCAAACCAACTCCAACCAGACAGCAAAAACTGTTGGCCGCGGCAAGCCGACAGGGAAAGTGTTCCACGCCAAGCCGGCCACCGCTGCACGTGGCCATGTCAACTGTATCTCTGCTGAGGAAGGCTCAAGAGGATCCCAACGTCGTTCTCGGTACGCTCCTTGTTAATTGCCACTCGGCATCTGTTCTTTTCGATACAGGAGCATCTCATTCTTTCATATCCGAAAATTATGCTCGTTTGCATAACACCGCATTCTGTGACATGCCATCCACTATGGAAATTTCTACTCCTGGTTCTAGATGGCAAACCTCTAGAGTAAGCCATGGAAATGAAATTCAAGTCGACAGACTTGTTTTTCTCGCATCTTTGATAGCTCTCAAATCTTCGGATATTAATATCATCTTGGGTATGGATTGGATGTCAGCCCATCATGCCAAGATTGATTGCTTCTCTAGGACTGTTCAACTCACCCATCCTTCGGGGAAGATAGTCAATGTCTTGACCCGAGTAGCCAAGCGACAGCTATATTCTCTTAACGCCAGCCCGTTGCCAGACCTCGAAGACGTTCCGGTAGTCCGTGACTTTCCGGATGTCTTTCCAGAGGAATTGCCAGGTGTTCCACCTGACAGAGATGTCGAGTTCGTAATAGATCTCATTCCAGGAACTGTCCCGATTTCCAGAAGACCCTACAAGATGGCACCTTTTGAACTAGCTGAGCTTAAGAAACAACTCGATGAGTCCTTGAAAAAGGGTTTCATCCGACCTAGTTCATCTCCTTGGGCTTGCCCCGTCCTCTTCGTCAAGAAGAAGGATGGTACGGACCGGATGGTTGTAGATTATCGACCTGTCAACTTGGTCACAATTAAGAACAAGTATCCGCTCCCCAGGATCAACGACCTGTATGATCAGCTCGCTGGATCCTCAGTCTTCTCTAAAATGGATTTGAGGTTGGGCTACCATCAAATCAAAATCAGAAACGGGGACATTCCGAAAACAGCCTTTGTTACTCGTTATGGCCAATACGAGTACACCGTCATGTCCTTCGGTTTAACCAACGCTCCAGCCACCTTCTCTCGGTTGATGAACTCAATCTTCATGGAGTATTTGGATAAATTCGTCGTGGTTTACCTCGATGATATACTCATCTACTCCAAGAACGAGGAAGAACATGCCGAACACCTAAGGCTAGTGTTGAAGAAACTTCGAGAGCATCGCCTTTATGCCAAATTTTCTAAATGTGAATTCTGGTTGTCAGAAGTGACCTATCTTGGACATGTAATTTCTGGTAAAGGCATTGCTGTTAACCCTGAGCGAGTTCAAGCCGTTCTTAATTGGACTCCACCTGAATCGGTCAAGCAAGTTCGGAGTTTCCTTGGCCTAGCGAGCTATTGCCGTCGCTTTGTCGAGAATTTCTCCAAAGTTGCCAAACCTCTAACTGAACTCCTCAAGAAAGATAAAAAGTTCGAGTGGACTCCACAATGTGAGCACAGTTTCCAGGAACTGAAAAGACGTTTAACCTCTGCTCCCGTACTGGTACCACCGGATTTTTCCAAGGATTTTGTTATCTACTGCGACGCCTCGCGACAAGGACTAGGCTGTATTCTCATGCAAGATCGACACGTAATTGCTTATGCTTCACGGCAATTACACCCACATGAGGAAAACTACCCCACTCATGATCTAGAGCTTGCAGCTGTAGTCCATGCACTCAAAACATGGCGACATTACCTTCTCGGTAATCGTTGCGAAATCTACACTGATCACCAAAGTCTGAAGTACATATTCACCCAACCGGATTTAAATCTCAGGCAAAGACGTTGGGTTGAGTTGATCACAGATTTCGACTTAGGAATAACTTACACCCCAGGGAAAGCCAACGTCATGGCTGATGCGCTAAGTCGTAAATCTTATTGTAACAACCTGATGTTACAACAAAGTCAACCGCTTCTCCATGAGGAATTTCGGAAGCTTAACCTTCACATTGTTCCTCAAGGTTTTCTTTCCACCTTGGTGGCGAAACCTACTCTTACGGATCAAATCATCGCTGCCCAAAAGCGAGATAAGGGAATATCTAAGATCAAGGAGAACATTGCTAGCGGAGGTGCTAGATGTTTCTCAACAAATGATCATGGTGTTGTGTACTTTGAGAACCGTTTAGTGGTTCCCAAGAACCAGCATCTACGGCAGTTGATCCTTAAGGAGGCTCATGAATCTCCTCTCACCATTCATCCCGGTAGTACCAAGATGTATCAGGACCTACGCCAGAGGTTCTGGTGGACTAGGATGAAGAGAGAAATTGCTCAGTATATTGCTAATTGCGACGTCTGCCGTCGTGTAAAAGCAGAGCATCAACGGCCTGCTGGCACCCTTCAACCCCTAGCTATTCCTGAATGGAAATGGGATAAAATTGGTATGGACTTCATTACCGGTTTTCCCAAGACCAAGAGAGGGAATAATGCTATCTTCGTCGTTATCGATCGTCTTTCCAAAGTAGCCCATTTCCTACCTGTTCGTGAGAGTATAACCGCTAGTCAATTGGCAGACTTATACATCTCCCGAATAGTGTCTCTCCATGGTGTTCCTTTGGAAATTAACTCGGATCGAGGAAGTCTTTTCACCTCTCGATTTTGGGAAAGTTTCCAAAATGCTATGGGAACCCGCCTTTCTTTTAGCACCGCTTTCCACCCTCAATCAAGTGGTCAAGTGGAACGCGTCAACCAGATTCTAGAAGACATGCTTCGAGCTTCTGTTATCTCATTCGGAATGGAGTGGGAGAAATGCCTTCCATTTGCCGAATTTGCTTATAACAACAGCTATCAATCCAGCTTGGGCAAAGCCCCTTTTGAAGTTCTCTATGGACGAAGGTGTCGAACGCCTCTTAACTGGTCAGAAACCGGGGAAAGACAATTCTTTGGCCCGGATATGATTCAGGAAGCAGAAGAGCAAGTTCGCATCGTTCGTGAAAAATTGAAAACAGCCCAATCTCGTCAAAAGAGTCAATATGACCGAAAACATAAGGCTATGACTTTTGAGGTTGACGAGAAGGCTTACCTTCGGGTTACTCCTCTGAAGGGAACCCATCGCTTCGGTATCAAGGGCAAATTGGCTCCTCGTTACATTGGACCTTTTCGCATTCTCGCAAAACGAGGAGAAGTTGCCTACCAATTGGAACTACCTCCGAATCTCTCCAGAGTCCACGACGTCTTCCACGTTTCTCAACTCAGGCGTTGCTTCTCGGATCCTATCCGTGAAGTAGACCACGAAACGCTTGATCTCCAAGATAATCTCACGTATCGAGAGTACCCCGTTCGTATCCTCGATCAAGCTGAGCGTACCACTCGACGTCATAATATCAAGTTTCTCAAGGTTCAATGGTCGCACCATTCTGAGAATGAAGCAACTTGGGAAAGGGAGGATCGTCTTCGACTCGAGTATCCCGCCTTCTTCCCGGAGGAACCCAAATCTCGGGACGAGATTCTTTTGAGTGGGGGTGAGTTGTCACACCCTAGCTAGTTCATGCATTAGAGTGTTGCATCATGTCTATCCTTTCATCAGAAACTTGAAATGGGGATGTCAGAACCCCCAGCCCCCTCTGAAAACAACTAGGGTTTACTAAAAATAATTTCAATGAACCTGAAATGCCCTTCTAAAATGTCCATCATTTTTGTCCTGGTTCAGAACCTCTGCCAAAAGTGATGCACAGTTTTCTAGGTCATCCTAAGGTCTTTGAGTTAATTCATAATTATTTGAATTTGGGCATTTTAAATTTATAAAATATTTCAAATGCTCAAATATCTCCAAACTAAAATGTTTCATGTTGGAAATAATCCAACTATGGACCAGAAGCAGTTTGGTGATTTTAGGAGTTGCCTAAGTATTTTTAATAATTCAACAAACTTACAAAATAAATAAAAAACAAAAAAAACAGAAAGGAAACTTACCTGGCGCCTGCAACCGGCCCACCTGCCGGCCCAGCCCAGCGCCGCGCCAGCGAGCTGCTTGCCGGCCAGGCAGGCAGGCAGGTGCCCGACGGCGGCCGCAGCATGCGCCACGCAGCTGGCCGTCGCCCTGCTTCACCTCCTCGCCTCGTTGCTGGCTTGGATGAACTCCACGTCGAGCCGTGAACCCCCAGGACACCTCCATTCTCCCCCAACTCCTCTCCCTCGCTCTCCCACGCCATGGCCGACGCCATCGCCGCCACCCCCTCGCCGTAGCCACGCTCTCCGTCAACCCCACGCCGCGCCACCGTGTCCAGGAGCTCCGCCACCCTCCTCTCCTTCGAGCAAGCCGAGCCCCGAGCGCTCGCATGCCCCGAAGCCACCGCACGGACCTCGACCGAACCGCCGTCGCCGGAGATCCCCTTCAACGCCGTCGCCGCATCAGCTCGTCCCCGACCCCGCCGGTGGCCTCTACGGGTGCTCTGTGAGCCTAGCTACCCCTCCTACCCTTCCTCTCTCGCCCCCGAGCCGTGTAGCCACCGCACGAAGATCACCCGCACGCACCGCCGTGGATCTCGTCGCCGACGTGCTCCCGGCCATCCTCCGGCCACCTCTCGGTGTCCAACGCACTCACCACGCTGCGTTGAGTCCAACCGTGCACTCCCCGCACCTCACCGCACACCCTAGCCTCGAGTTCGTCCCCAACCGAACTCCGGTGGCCGCCTAGGTCGTCGCCGGCGCCAACTCCGGCCACCCCGACCCCAACTGACTCCACCAAGAGCCGCGGCTCGTCCTCAGCTCCACGTAGATGCCCTCCGCGCCCCATTTGGTGGCCGGAACGGCCAAAACCACTTCCGCCGCCGCGTCGGGCTCGCCGGCGGCTAAACGCCGGTGCAGCCGTTTTGACTTTGACCGCGGGTGGGCCCCGGTTGACTCTGTTGAGTCAATGACAGGTGGGGCCCCCTTCTGCTAATTATCCAGATTAGTTTAAACTAAATTAAATTAGTTAATTAGCCACTGACACCCTGGACCCACGCGTCAGGTTTGACCTGGACCGGGTCTGTTGACTTGCTGAGGTCAGCATGACCTCATGCTGACGCAGTAAACCTTTTTCTGGAATTAAAACAAATCTAAAATGATTTATAAATTCCAGAAAATAGCCCAAACTTTAAAAATTCATATAAATTCAACCGTAGCTCCAAATCAAACAAATTATATATGAAAAATGATCAGAAAAATCCAATCTATCCATCTGTACTAGTTTCATGCATGTTTAAACAAGCTAACTTGAGGTTTAGTGCAGAACAAGATAAAACACTTTAAAGGGCCATTTATGAGTTTGAAATTTGAATCTTTGGTTCAAATTGATTCAAACCCATCTGGTTCTAGTTGCATTAGCCCAACACACTCATGTTGCCATGTTTCATGCATGCATCATATTGTCGCACATTGTTTGGTGATAGTTGTGTATCGGTGTTCTTTGCGGCAGGTTCTGCCTCCGAGGAGTACCGTGATTACCCTAGCGAAGAACCGTATCCGTGCATCGATCCATCAGGCAAGCAACCAACCATTTGATCATATCGATACAATCCCATGTTCTCGCTCTTGCTCTCTTTTACTGCATTAAGACAACGCGTTTCAAACTGCTGTGTGCTACGGTAGCTGAACCCATTTCCTCTGCATGACCAGTCATTGCCACAGTAATTAGATGAAACCCACTAGCATGTGTAGGAATTGTTTGAGCCATATGTATGTGTTGTTCCTACCTTACTATGCCTTCTATGCTTAGAGTCGTGTCAGGTCTGGTTCATCTGGGTGATGGGCTAGAGTGAAATAATCGTGTCGGTAATGAGAGTGATGTGGTGAACACGATTGGTAAAGGTATCGATGAGAGGCCATGTAGGAGTACATGGTGGGTTGTTTCATTGAAAACGACCTTAAGCACCGAGATCTGTATATGTGATTTAAGATACAGCTACTACCATGCATTGGGCCCTGAAATATGACCCCGCTCGACTTCTTATTCACCCTAGTCCTCTGTCCAGGAGTTGCAAGTAGTTTCTGGTGTTTGTAGCCTACTGGAGGCCGTGGACAGCGCTGACCGTAGGGGTGGGCTGTGATGCGGTAGGTACGTGGCCGGGAATACCGGGCACCCGTTAGGTGTCACGGAACCCTGTACACATCGTTCGGGGCCGTATGGGAAACCTCGGCCGGACTCCCTGCGGATGGAACCTGGATAGGCGATAAACCTGGACTAGAGACTTAGGTGTTTAGGTAGGTCGTGGTCTACACCCACGTCGGCTTTCGCTTGAAGTCTGCCGAGCACATGTCGTGTGCAGACGCTAAGTGGTGGAAACATGTATGAAGAAGTACACCCCTGCAGGGTTAACATGATCTATTCGAATAGCCGCGTCCGCGGTAAAGGACTACTTGGTTGCTTATACAGTTCATAGACAAGTAAACTGGATACTACTAAAAGCCTCAAGATAAGCGTGAGTGCCGAGGATGGCCCTCCGTAGGAAGACGGAGGTGGATTCTCGGTAGTGTATTGAAGTGGTGAGTAGTGGACTCGTGTGCGCAAAACCATTTCAAGTTGGAGTCTCGTAGGATAGTTTAGCCAAGAGTCAAAGCTGGCTTGCTGCAATAACTCCACCAACCCTTCTTGATAATGTGCATGTATGTAGGATCTGATGTAAGTCTTGCTGAGTACCTTTGTACTCATGTTGCTATAATTTACATTTTTACAGAAGACGCTGCAACCCCTTCTGATGGGTTCTTCGTAGACGTTGACATCGACGAGTAGACTAAGGCCCAGGTGGTAATCCTGAGCTTGTGAAGGTCCACGTAGTATAGCTAGGCTTTCCAAGCCTCTTTTATTTTACTAGTTGTCTGTACTCAGACAAGTTACTTCCGCTGCTGGTTTGTATGACTGTATGATTTGAATGTGGGTCGTGTGACCCGTACTTGTATGTATGTTATGTATGGCTCTCTGAGCCTTTAAATAAAGTACTTGTGTCGTAGAGTCATGTTGTGATGCCTTGTTGTATTTGCACATATCGAGCATATTGTGTGTATGATTGAAATGCTTGGTATGTGTGGGATCTGACTATCTAGTTGTTTATCTTTAGTAGCCTCTCTTACCGGGAAATGTCTCCTAGTGTTTCCATTGAGCCATGGTAGCTTGCTACTGCTCCGGAACACTTAGGCTGGCCGGCATGTGTCCTTCTTCGTTCCTGTGTCTGTCCCTTCGGGGAAATGTCATGCATTGAGTACCGGAGCCCTGTTAGCCCGCTACAGCCCGGTTTACCGGAGTCCTGCTAGCCCAGTGCTACAGCCCGAACCCACTTGCTGATGACCGACACGTTCGATGCTGGGTCATGGATGCCTGTCCCTGTAAGTCTGTGCCACTTTGGGTTTACGACTAGTCATGTCAGCCCGGGCTCCTTATCATATGGATGCTAGCGACATCATCATATACGTGAGCCAAAAGGCGCAAACGGTCCCGGGCAAAGGTAAGGCGACACCCGTGGGAATACCGTGCGTGAGGCCGCAAAGTGATATGAGGTGTTACAGGCTAGATCGATGTGACATTGAGTCGGGGTCCTGACATGGGAACTCGCTTGGGCCGAACGTGATGGAGAGCGATTCGCCTCCGCAGGTCTCTCCACCCACCACTACAGACAACACTGAAGTGTTGTCCCGAAGAACCCCTCCAGGTCACGGGGAGGAGCAGGAGGCCGTGAAGGTGGCGATAGAGGGTAATACTTCTGTCGCCGAGGAGAGGGGAAAATCAACCCCCATGGATACCAGCGACCGGGGCCATGCTCAATTCGGCCCCCAGCCGAATATTATTCCGGAGACCCATATGACTCCGGAATCGGACCAGCAACCTTCTTTGAGGGAAGGGGGCACGCCATCTGCACCGGCATCCTCTATCAACCCGGAGGCGCCGGACACTCTGTTGGAAGCGCTTCAGAGTGCTTATTATGGAGGAGCACTGTACCGTTATGGGTACGATGGTTGAAAAGGTTCGGTCCGCTAAGAGCGGATTGAACCAAGCCTATACCGGCCTTCTAACAAGCTTTGAGGTATGTGACGTAATATATTTTTGGCTATTTGCCAAAGGAATACCTGTATATAGATAGTAGCCCCTGAGACTCTGTTCGGCGTTTGTGAAGGAAGTCCGAATAGGGGATCGAATAATGCTCCGCAAGAGCTAACATATATGTTGATTTTGATGAACAGGCTTTGATGCGAGCGGCAACCTCGCATGACGCCGAAGTGTCTGAACTAAAGCGGAAGCTGGAAGAAAAGCAAGGTATGTGATACTGAAGCATATATGAAATGATATTAGTTCTGATTTGTTATCTTAAATGAGCTTTATGATTACGCTCATAGGTGACACGTCTGAGGTCGAGGCCCTCAGGAGTGCTCTGGCCGAGGCCAAGAAGGAGGCGGATGAGGAGCGAGCCACCCACCGAAAACATAAAGCAAGGTTGGATGAAGTCCAACAAGAACTCACGGATGCTATAAGCAAATGTGAGTCCTTGGAGCGCAAGGTGTTGGATCGTGACTCCGAACTTGCTACGGCGCTCCAAAGTGCGAAGGAGGCCCGGGTTGAAGCCCAAGGCGCATGTCAGGAGATCCGAAAAGCCAAGCAGATCGTGGTGGGTAAGGCCTTTAATATGCAGAGCAAATTCGTAAGGAGAAAGTACACCTTACTGACATGCATTTGGAGTTCTCCAGGAGCATTTGCGGATCTGCCCCGAAGTATTGCAAATGCTGCAGATTTCTTCTGAACCGGAGAGGGGAGCTCAATAGAGAAGCTGTTCTGGTCGCAGTACCTTGCGCCAGAGCATCCTGTGACCCTCAGTGATCAGCTGAAACAGCTGACCGAGCTACATAGGGTGGCTGAACTGGCCATGAAGGATGTCATAGTCCGTCTTTGGCCAGCCAAACCCATACCTAGTAGCTACTTTGGGCTTGTGAAGCGGCTAGTCGATGCCTGCCCACGGCTTGATGCTATAAAGCGGCCAGTCTCTATCAAAGGTGCCCGGATGGCCTTCGCGCGTGTCAAGGTGCAGTGGGTGAAGATGAATGCCACCAGTCTTGCAACCTAGGGACCGCCCGCAGGCAAGGAGCATCGTATGCCAGAGCGATACTTCAACGACATCCTTGAAGGATCCCGCATTATAGAGGGCATGTGTTCGAAGGACATCATTTTTGAATGAATGTATCTGTGCTGCCCAAACTTTGTATAATGAAAACAAGGTGTTTGTATAATTTTAGTCTTGTTTCATCTGAAATTATTTATCCTATGTTGCGGCCGTTTATTGAATATGAGAGTTGGCCAGTCGTCGACTTCAGCCCCTCACGTAGATACTACGGGGGTGTTTAGAACAACACAAAAACACACTTAACCAATCGACTTGGTCCTTGAAGGAGGTGCTAGTGCGGCGAACCAGGCAATCATACTATGCGGCTTTATCACTCTCACTTGGCCATAGGAGTTTGACAATACGATTGTAGGCGCAGCCCCTGGTATTGTTCGATGATCCGAACTTGGGTGTTGTAGACACCTGACCAGGTAAAAACCAGTCCTTCGTGTGACACGGAAAAAATTGCAAGAGATTTATACCGAGTCACCGAATAGCTGACCAGCTCTCGCTGCATCATGATAGTCAGTTTTCAGCTTTCTCTACTGAGGTGTTTATCCAGCTAACTAGAAACACAATCGCAGTAGTGCTCCCTTTACTTCCTTAGCCGAACAATCAGAATGTAAGGTAGTAACCACAGGAGCCGGGCAACCCAACTATTGACCCAAGACATGATTTGGAGCCGATGCATACAATGCTAGATTCGGGACGCTGAATTGTACTATAAAAGTGTTTGGACTTATGTTACATTTAAGAAATGTACGTGGCTGAATGGATCCCCTGGCGATTTTAGGTTGTGCCGAGGTGTACATGACAATCAGACGAAAGAGAAGAGGGAAAACATATTAGGAAATAAGCCAGTACCGAATAGTTTGGGCGAAAAACTGTTTCCATTATAGTCTGATTGATACGTCAAAACGTATTTGTACTAGGTTTTCATAAGGGGCCGGAAAAAGGGCCCTTGGTACCATAGAAAGGTGATGTGGGTTGTAGGGAACCTGAAAAAAACAAATTTTTAAAAAAAGGTTAGATATGGGGGTCCAGGTACGGTCAAGCCGTATTGTGGACTTTATCTTTGATATGCCTCCATCGTCGCCCATGGTATCTTTAATGCATAGTTATGTGCACACGATACATACGGCGCAGTTCGGTTGGGGTTAAGACAGAGGCCGAATTGCTAATCGAGCTCCTAACGAGCTGGACTATCATTCTGCGGGGTAATCTGGACTCGTTTGACAGGGTCTGGGGGCTTGACTGCCAATGTACAGTTGGCTTGATAAGGCCGACCTGCACTTCCGCTGCGAGGGGCACGGTGTGTTCCTCAGTACGGAGGGAGCGATCCATGTTTCCATGGACTGTATAACACCGCGTAGTCCTGGCATTTTGAGTTTTATAAGCATAGTGCGGGACCGCATTGAAGCAGGCAAACGTAGTTCATCCGAGCAGTGCATGATATCCACTGCGGAAAGGGATGATGTCGAAGATCAAGTCTTCACTTCGGAAGTTGTCCAGCGAACCAAAGACGACTTCCAATGTGATTGAGCCCGTGCAGCGGGCCTCTACACCAGGTATTACTCCTTTAAAGGTAGTTTTGGCGGGCTTCATTCTTGACGAGTTAATACCCATTTTCCGAACTGTGTCCTGATAGAGCAGGTTAAGACTGCTGCCGCCGTCCATGAGGACTCTCCTGAGGTGGAATCCATTGATAATTGGGTCGAGGACCAGCATGGCTGAACCTCCATGACGGATACTGGTCGGATGGTCTCTGCGATCAAAAGTGATCGAGCATGCTGACCATGGGTTGAATTTTGGGGCGACTGGCTCCATCGTATAGACGTCCCTTAACGTGCGCTTGCGCTCCCTCTTAGGGATGTGAGTAACATATATCATATTCACCGACTTTACCTCGGGGGGGGGGAGGATTTCTTCTGTCCCGCTGTGTTCGGTGGGCGAGGCTCCTCGTTGTCATCCTCGCTGGGCGACCCTTTCCCCGTGTGCTCGGTGTTTTACTTACCAGCCTGTTTAAAGACCCAACAGCTTCTGTTGGTATGGTTGGCAGGCTTGTCGAGGATGCCGTGAATCTGGCAAGGTCGATCAAGTATTCGGTCCAGGCTAGATGAACCGTCTTTGTTTCTTTTGAATGGCCTCTTCTGCTGACCGGGTTTGGAGCCACTGAATTCGGCGTTGACCGCTGTGTCTTCGGCATTGTCAGTGTTGCTCTGACGCTTGTTTTTGTTGCGTCGGGGCCTGCTGTTTCTGTTCCTTGCTTTGGAAGTGCCAGATCGCCGGTATTGTTGCTGCTACGGGCAAGCCAGCTATCTTCGCCTGCGCAAAGGCGGGTCATGAGTGAAGTGAGGGCTGCCATGGACTTCGACTTTTCTTGGCCGAGGTGTCGGGCAAGCCATTCGTCACGGATGCTATGTTTAAAGGCTGCTAGAGCCTCGGCGTCTGGACAATCAACAATTTGGTTCTTTTTGGTTAGGAACCGGGTCCAGAATTTTCTAGCTGACTCTCTGGGTTGCTGGACTATGTGACTGAGGTCATCAACGTCTGGAGGCCGGATATAAGTGCCCTGGAAGTTGTCTCTAAAGGCGTCCTCCAGGTCTTCCCAGCTTCCAATGGAGTTTTCTGGGAGGCTGTTTAACCAGTGCCAAGCTTGTCCCTTAAGTTTGAGGGGGAGGTATTTGATGGCATGTAGATCGTCACCGGGAGCCATGTGAATGTGGAGAAGAAAATCTTCAATCCATACTACGGGATCTGTTGTGCCATCGTAGGATTCGATGTTCACGGGTTTAAACCCTTCTGGGAACTGGTCTTCCATTACCTCATTAGTGAAGCATACGGGGTGTGCGGCGCCTCTGTATCGGGCAATGTCATGATGCAGTTCGGATGGAGTCCGTATGCGGTTTTCAGCCTGGGTGAAGTTGTGCTTGTCACGCCAGGCCTAATTGCCGTCTTCTCGCGCTGGGGCATGCCCCCTCGATCCATAGATTGATCTAGACTGACCGGATCTATTAGCCAGGCCCTGTCGTAGGTCATAGGTATAACCTGCAGCTGTTGTTTCTCTATCTTTATGGTGGGGTGGTGCAGGCTGGTGTTCGGCTTGAGTTGCTGCTCTGTCCCAGCCACGTGGTGGTCGGTCACGTCCATCGGCAGCGTTACAGGTTGGCGGTATAGGCCCTGGGGCCTCGTCGTCGAATTGGGGTAGGAGCTTGCGCTTCAGATAACTCTTAGTTGAGCGTTCGAGGTCGTATTCCTCGGCTGCCAGGACGTCAGTCCATTTATCATTGAGCAGATCCTGATCAGCTTGAAGCTGCTGCTGCTTCTTTTTCAAGCTTCTTGCAGTGGCTATTAGCCGGCGCTTAAAGCGCTCTTGTTCGAGGGGTTCCTCTGGCATGATGAATTCTTCGTCGCCAAGGCTCTCGTCCTCTTCGGAGATCGGTAAGTAGTTACTATCCTCCGAGCCCTCGTTCCCGATGGGATTGTCGGGGTTGACTTGCCCATCCTCACAATCGTCATGCTCGGATGTTGGTTGGATAGGGGCTTCTTGGTCTTCGGCGTTATTCGGAGTATTGTTGTCTCCAGTGCTGGTATTGCTGTCTTTTTTACGACGTGATTTAGAGCGGCACCGCTGATGTCGATGCTTTGGTGGTGCCACGGGAGGCTTGTCCTCAACTGGATCCTTCCCCCCATCGCCGTCATCCTCTTTGGGTGTGTCCACCATGTCCACGCCATATGTGGAAGTAGTCGTCCAGCGTCCGGTAAGCGGCAGGTTCTGGCTTTGTTCTTCTCCAGCATCGCCGTTCATGCCGTCGATGTCTTCGGAAGCGTAATCGAGCATGTCGGTTAAGTCCTCGATGGTGGCTATGAAGTGGGTGGCGGGTAGGCCGTAAAATTCCCCGCTCTCAGCCCCTAGTGTGGGCTGGGCGTAGTTCGGCAGCGATCCTTCTGTAATGGCGAGAGATCACATTAAGTCCAGGGCCTCGTTTAAGGGTGAGGTTTGGACAGAGAAGCGAGAATGCGTGGAGCGGGGCGGGACAGGAGTTCCCTGGCCGAGATCGTATAACATGGACCTCGAGAGTTTAGAGCTGGTGCTCGGAGGTGAGTGCGGATCAATGAGGATAGAGGGAGCCTGGCGTGACTCCTGACCTGCCGGTGTTGTAATTCCCTTCGGTTCTCCGGTGCAAGGCTCTATAGCCGCAGAGAGTCCGGCGGGATTTAAACTCCTGTCTTCAGACCTAGTGGTGCACTCCGGATCTTCGGCCAGAACGGTGATTGGGGTCGCGAACCCTTGGAAGATCAAGTCTCCTCGGATGTTAGTGACATAATTCAGATTTCCAAAACTGATCGGATGACCAGGGGCATAGCTATTGATCTGCTCCAGATGGCCAATCGAGTTGGCATGCAGTGCGAAACCGCCAAATAAAAAAACTTGGCCGGGGGGAAAAGTCTCCCTGAAGGTGGTATTGTTGTGGATGATCGATGGACCCATCGAGCCTTCTAGCGATGACACAGTGGAACTCTCAATGAAAGTACCAATGTCGGTGTCAAAATCGGCAGATCTCGGGTAGGGGGTCCCAAACTGTGCGTCTAAGGATCAAAGGTAACAGGAGGCAGGGGACACAATGTTTACCCAGGTTTGGGCCCTCTTAATGGAGGTAATACCCTACTTCATGCTTGATTATCTTTGATGAGTATAGGGGTTGCAAGAGTTGATCTACCTCGAGATCGTAATGGCTGAACCCTAGATGTCTAGCCTGTATGATTGTGATTGCCCCTAAGGACTAAACCCTCCGGTTTATATATGCACCCGAGGGGACTAGTGTTATACAAAGTCGGTTTATAGAGGAAGGAAACTACAGATCCGGACGCCAAGCTTGCCACCCACGCAAAGGAGAGTCCCATCCGGACACGGGAGAAGACATTCTATCTCGTATCTTCACGGCCCATCAATCCGGCCCATATCACATAGGCCGGCTCCCCGAGGACCCCCACAGTCCAGGACTGCCTCAACTGCAAAGATTGATTCCCCCTAAATGTCTCGCTCGTTGTGCGAGTTTTTTTGGATTCAGTCAATGATGGTTCAGGTTCTACAAGTGATGTTTGTCAATTTCAGTTCATGTGCTCATCACCAAAGCTGCGCAGGGAGAAACTATGTATCTAAGGAATCAAGCCCTTGTCACAGCATTACTAGCTCATGTTTTCGGGGGAGCTGTTGTCGATTCTGACTATATCAGGACAACGCTAGCGCTTAGTCCTGATTAATGTTTTCATTTCCTCTTGTTTCTTCAGTTGTTCCTACATATTTTTTTGATCTGGTAAGCCTAGTCATTCTTAGTTGTAGTCAGAATTAGTTTTACCTAGTTCTAGCCTATGTTTAGTCCTATTTAGTTGTAAACAAACCAGATGAATGGTTTGAACAATGTTCTGGATTTGCAATGCTTAGTTATACACATTTATAGTTAGACTATATCATCTTAAGTTGCAGCGTGCTCTAATTAGATTACTACATAGCACACTAGTACTTATTCTTCGGCCTCAGTATGCAGCTCATTTGCAGTTTCAGTCTCAGCTTTGTCTTTCTCTGTGACCCAGTCTTTGTTTATTCGTCGGTGTTTTACATTTTCCACCCTATTTAGTCCTTAATCTTCTCAGTTCTATCTAGTTTCTATCAGTCAAATGTGTTAGTCTTATGTACTTATGGTTTAGTTTTAGTCTACACTCTTCTTAGTCAGTATTTCTGTTTTCTTCAGGTTTCACTCTTTAAATAGGAGCATCCTGCTTAAGTGGTTCAAGATAGGCTTAGTCATTGTTTGTCAATATTTTTTTAGGATTTTATTACTTACTCCCTCCATCCCATAATGTAAGACATTTTTTGACACTACACTTGGAACAAACTCTAATTACTCTAAGGCCTAAAAGATAGTAATACTCTTTCTGATGCTTTATTGATCGTGGGAGAAGCCCCATATATAACGGGAATAAGTTGGCTGACAAGCTGACCCAAAGGGAATACAATCTGGACTCTGGAACAAGTTCTAATTTGGACTCTGCACCCATTTCGAATATGAACCTACTAACTAATCTGGACTCTGAACCTAATACGAATTTGGACCTTAATAACTACTTGTAGCAGTACAAGAATCCTAGCCACTTTGGGCTGGACCAGGGGTGGTGCGACTAGAGCTTAGGCCCTCCGACCATATGTGGTTCCCCACATAACATCTCTCCCTCCCTCCACAAATAGCTCACCGTCGAGCTGAAACGTGGGAAAACAAGCAATGAACTCATCCAGCAGTTCCCATGTTGCATCATCTTCAAAAGCCCCAACCCACTGCACAAGAACATGCTTCACGCCATCGCAAATGCTGGATATAAGAAACTTGGTTGGTGCAGGCACCACACGAGCATCCTCAATGGCAGGAAGTATAGCAGGAGTACCTGGTGGTTCACCATGAAATGTTTTAAGGAGATTGACATGGAATACATCATGGAGCTGAGTTCCAGCAGGCAGCGCAGGTCTATATGTAACAGAACCAATGACTTCAGTGACTCGGAAAGGCCCTTAGAAGCAAGGAGACTATTTGCCATGCTTGTGACCTGGTAATGATGTTGTTGCACGATGGTGAAGGCGAAGCCATACCCAATCACCGACGCCAAATGTCATCTCAGATGCTTGTGATCATAATAATGCTTTGCCCGTACTGCTCTTGATGGAGATGCTCACCAACCTCATGAACGAAGTTGGCGCGATCCTATAAGGCGGTGTCCACAGCTGCCACCTTGCCCTTGCTAGGAACATAGTCACGAAGACATGGCGGTGGCCGACCCTCGAATGGAGTGGCACAAAGAGCGGAGTGGTAGGACGTGTTGTAACAGAATTCCGCCCAGGGCAACCATTCAATCCAGCGTCGTGGCCGATCACCAATGAGGCAACGCAGGTACATTGCGATGATTTTTTTGACAACTTTAGTCTGCCCATCAGACTAGGGTAAAAGGCTGAGCTCATGTGAAGCTGAACACCAGACAACTTGAATAACTCACGCCAAAATTTGCTGGTGAAGACAGGATCTCGATCACTCACAATGGACCGTGGAAGTCCGTGGAGGCGCACAATGCCCTCAAAAAATGCCTATGCAACAGACGCAGCCATGTATGGACGGGACAACAGAATGAAGTGTGCATATTTGGAGAAACGGTCAATGACTGAGAGGATCACAGACTTGCCATGCACCCCTGGAAGCACCTCGATGAAATCCATGGAGACATCACTCCACGCAGACGTCGGGATGGGCAGAGGCTAAAGTAACCCGGTAGGCATGAGTGTTTCTGTCTTGTTGCGCTGATAGATTACACAAGCATGTACCAAATCCTGAACCAATTGGCAATCACCAGGGACATGGAAATCAGCTCAGAGTCGATGAAGCATCTTTTGGACCCCCTCATGAGCGTCATGAGAATGTTGCAAAATCATTGGTATGGACGGGGAGGTGGGCAACACATGCACCCGGTGCCCATGAAGAATCAAGTTGTCAGTACAACTCCAGGGGTGGTCGTGATCACCGGCGCAAATACCATCACAAAGGCAGGTCAACTCAGGGGAAGCATCAATCTCACGATGTAGGTCCTCAAAGATGGTGAAGATTGGCAGCAAGAGAGCATAAAGCATAGATGTTGCATCCGCATCACGACGGGGGAGGGTGTCAGCGACGATGTTGAGGCGCCCAGGTGGAACTCGACAGTGAAGTCAGATCCAAACAATTTGCTGACCCATTAGTGTTGAGGGATTGTCGAAAGCTGCTGTCAAGGAGAAACTTCAGGCTATAGTGGTTTGTGCGTACGATAAAGGAACGATCCCAGAGATATGGCCGCCAGTGACATACAACCTGAACTAGTCCAATGAGTCCCCGCTCATAGGCAACAAGCTTGGCATGGCGTGAAGGAATGGGCCGACTGAAAAAGGCCAAGGGCCCCACGCCTTGGTGAAGAACAGCACGAAAGCCAGTCCTAGAGGCGTCGCACTCAACAATGAAGCGATTGTCAAAGTTCGGCATCTGGAGCACCGGATCTTGACCAAGGGCATGCTTGAGCACCTGGAAGGCATCCTGGTGCTCGAGCTCATCCTTCTGAAGTTGCGCATGGCGGTATGGCTGAACAGCAACTGGCGAGGTGTTAGGTAGAAGCCGAATGTGGTGGTTACGAGAGCATCCTGGAGGCAACATGGTCGGAGTGACGAAGAGGTCAGCAAACTCGTCGAGCATGTCACCCATGAGGCTAGAGTCCTCGCTCGTGATTGTGCAAATAGCAGGCAAGGCAGGCACCACCAATCCATTCCACTTGGGAACCAGCAAGGACAACAGTCATGCTGTGGTGATCAAAATCCCACAAAATCGGTCCTAGGGAATGGAGCCAGTCGACACCAAGGACAAGGTCGAAGCCGCCAAGTGGAAGCGTGAAGCAGTCAACCCGGAAGTGGCAACCGCCAATATTGATGGGGATGTCGCGACATAGGCCAGCACTAACAAGCGTGTCCCTATTAGCCACCATGGCCCATAGATCGGGGTGAGTCTCTGGAGTTAGGCTGAGTGCGTCAACCACGACTGAGCAATGAAACTGTGTGTCGAGCCCGTGTCCAATAAAGTAGTGACGGTATGAGTGCCGACGACGATACGCATCTTTATGGTGTCAATCACGCGGATATTCCAGAGCCCGGTGATGGCGTGAAGCGAGATGTGTGGCGTCTCTGGTTCCTCCTCCAAAGGTGCATCCTCAGGCGCAAAATCATCAAGCTCGATGAAGAAGCAGCGTTCACATCGATGACCTGGGATGTACTGCTCATCGTAGTTGTAACAGAGACCTTGGCGGCGCCGTTCAGCCATCTCGGTAGGCATGAGGGGGTGTGTAGCGTGAGGAGGAGCCGATGTAGGGGCAACAGTTGCAGCAGAAATGCCTTGTGTCATGGCAGGCGATAAAGTCGGCCCTCGTGCCCAAGAAGTCAAACCATGGGGACGTGTCGGGGCCATGAGTGGTGGGAACGGATGGCGTTGTTCATATGCCTTAACAAGGGATACTATCGTGAGGAGTTCCACCGGTTGCTGAAGCTCAACATCAACTTTGAGGCCTTCAGGAAGTCTAGATGTGTATAAGAAACACTACTGGGCTAAGCTTAATGGTTCGCTGGTCCTGCACAACAGCACCATAAATCTACTAGTGTAGTCGGCAGCGACAGAGATGAACGAAAGTCGAGCCAATTCTCCTAGGGGGTTGGCGCGTACAGATGGCCCATACTGAAGGTGACACACCTCCTTGAAGTGTTGCCAGGAGGGAATGCCATGATCACACTCAAACTGGAGGTACCAGAACTAAGCATTATCGACTAGGTGGTATACTTCTATCCACACCTTGTCAGCCTCCTCCGTGCGCTGTCCCAGGAAGAATTGCTCACACCGATGAAGCCAACCAAGCATATCGACAGAACCATCATAAGTAGGAAAATTGAGCTTGTGAAAGCGTGGGACACCGGAGCCGGAGCCAGAACCAAGGTGCTGGTATGGGAAGGGGACAACTGACGTGAGGTATGGTGAGGCAGCATAGGTGGGCTGGGTCTGTAGTGTTTGAGGAAGTGACTGATACGAATTGGTGGGTGGCTATTGGTAGGGAAGTGGTGGCAGAGATGCGTGGTGGAAAACTGGCTTGAACGAAGGATAAACATGAGGTTGTTGCGGGAAGAACTGGGAGGCCGAAAATTGGGGCGGTTACGACGGTCAGGGAAAGCGTGGATCAAATTCGGTGCTCATGAGGGTGGGACAGTGGTGGGGGCAATGGTGGAGAGGGTGACAGAGGTACTGGACGATGTGGAGGCGGCGGAGGAGCCGATAGCTGTCGGCAACACCGCGCACAGGTCGACCAAGGTGGAAGGTGGAGTGTTGGGGTACTGCTCCAAGGTGTTGAGGCGCTGGACAAGACCCTCCATGAAAGCCTGATCCGTGGCCCATTGCACTAGCATCTCCTTCAGTTGGGTCGCTAGCTCCTTGAGCGCGAGGTTGATGTTGCTGCCGTCGTCTTTGTCATCGTCCACCATCGTAGATGATGCTGATACCAGATGGAACTGGCTCTAATTACTCTAAGGCCTAAAAGACAATAATGCTCTGAATTCGGATGCTTTATTGATCGTGGGAGAAGCCCCATATATAACAGGAATAACTTGGCTGACATGCTGACTCAAAGGGAATACAATCTGGACTTTGGAACAAGTTATATTCTGGACTTCGCACTTATTTCGAATCTGGACCTACTAACTAATCTGGACTCTAAACCTAATACGAATCTGAACCTTAATAACTACTTGTAGCAATACAGGAATCCTAGCCACTTTCGGTTGGACCAGGGGGTGGTGCGACCAGGGCTTGGGCCCTCCGACCATATGTGGTTCCCCACATAACAACAGTAATGTCAAAAATGTCTTACATTATGGAACGGAGGGAGTAGTTCTATCAGTTTTCATTTTTCAGACTTTGTTGTTCTTAGTATTTGATTAGTGTCACTGTTCATCAACCATCAGTCTCCTTTGGTTATGGTTTAGGACTATATATTTAAAATTTAGTTTCAGCCTTCACTCTTTTTAGTCAACATCTTAGTTTTTCTTTAGATTTCAGTCTATAAACATGAGTGGCCTCATTTGCATCCTTCTTCAGTCTTGTTCCTCATGGGTCTTGTCTTTTAGTAGTTGATTAGTGTTTTTGTGTACCATCTGTTGTTGTCAATCATCAGTTATCAGTCGTTAGTTTTATTGATCTTTTTTTAGTATATCACTTTTCAGTCGCCATTTCTTCTTTCCATAGTGATATGGCTCGGTCCCTCTTTGGTTAGTCTTTGCTCTTCATCTAAGTGGGTTGTAAAGAGGTGTTTTAATTAGTCATTTAGTATTCTTTAGTGTTTATTTTGAGTTCTCCACACTTATTCATTCCTTCTGTCCTTAATTTTCTTTGTCTTTCATTCCTCAAATCCTTACTTCTCATAATTAATTTTATTTTATTATGTTTTTTATCTTCAGCTAACAGTTTTCATTCCCTGTGCTAGTTACTCTTCAGTCCCATCAGTATCATTGTCATGTTATTGATATTTCTTTGCAAGATATCACTATTTAGTCATCTTTTATTATTTCTATAGTATTCATTTTTTTCATGTTGGAGGGGTAGATAACAGTCTCTCTCTGTCTGGTTGATTGATGTACATATATCTAGTAAATATCTCTAGTTCATATCTAGTAAATGGAAGAGTAAGGAAATGATTTTGATTAGTTTTACTTTTCCAGTTTTCTTACTTTTTTTGAAAAGGAGGATAACCCCCGGCCTCTGCATCAATCGATGCATGTAGCCATATTATTAAATAAAAACGTAACAACGTCTTAGGGTCCAAAGAAGCTCATAATCTGAGCAAAAGTTGAAAAAATAAATATGAAAAGTACCACATTCGGCGATAAAGAACAGACTACGATGTCTACACACCTAGCCTATTATTAGCTCGCCATCCAAATCGGCTGAAGATAGCCTGTGCTACCGTCTTCCAGCGGTTGCACCCAATAACCAAAAGCTCCCTGAAGTCCGCATGAATGAGTAATGACCACATACAGATCCAAGCTGTAGCTTTGTAGATAACCTGCAAAAAATAGTGAATTTTGTTCCATTAAAAATCATATCATTCCTAGTATTCCATATATCCCAGAATAGTGCACATATCCCTATCCGAATATGTTTAGCTATGTGTATGTCTACTCCATTAAGGGACGTCCCAAATAATGTGTTTATGCTCGTTGGAGGATGAACGTTAAAGGTTATATCCATTGATCACCATAATAATTTTGCAAGTGGACACTCAAGAAAGAGGTGATTAATTGATTCATTTTGATCACAAAAACAACAGCTGGAGTTACCAATCCAATTCCTTTTCACCAAGTTACCTTTGGTCAGAATGACTCCTTTGTGTACGAACCACATAAAGGTTTTGATTTGAAGTGGAACTATAATCTTCCATATGTGCAAAGACCTCGACAATGGCCTGGAATCAATTAAGTCCAAATACATGGACTTCACTGAGAAGATTCCATTCGTGGCTAACTTCCAGCGAATTCTATCAGCCTGATCTGATAGTTGAACATCCATCAACCTACGGACCATATGCAACCAAGCATTCCAACGTTCCCCTACTAGGGATCTCCTAAATTGGATATTAAGAGATACCAAGTTTAATACTGTGGAGACATAATCCTCCTTACGTTGCACAATATTATATAGGGAAGGGTATTGCAAAGCCAAAGGCATCTCCCCTAGCCATGTATCCTCCCAGAATCTAGTAGTGGTACCATTACCAACTAGAAACTTCACCCATTGGAAGAAAGTTACTTTTGTCCTCATTAACCCCTTCCAAAAGGCGAGTCTGTTGGCCTAGCGGTAACCTGGGCCAAAGTCTTAGAGTGTAGGTACTTATTCCACAAGATTTGTACTCACATACCCTTGGTCTCAACAGATAGTTTGTATAGCCATTTTCTAAGCAGACATCTATTCTTTACCTCTAAATGTTTGATCCCTAACCCACCCTGGTCTTTTGGTCTACAAATGATATCTCATCTAGCCAATATGTATTTCTTCTTGGCCTCATCACTTTGCCAAAGGAACCAGGATCTATAGAAGTCTAGTCTTTTCCTTACCCCTACCGGTACTTCAAAGAAAGATGAGAGGAACATCGACAGACTCGTCAAAATCAAATTTATCAAAACCAACCGACCTCCGTAAGACATTAGCTTGCCCTTCCAGCAGCTTAGTCTTTTTTCAAATCTATCTTCTATACATTTCCATTCCTCGTTCGTTGAACATCTATGATGAATTGGGATCCCTAGATAACTAAATGGTAAGGATCCCATTTCACAACCGAACAATTTTCTGTAATCTCTTGTTCCTCTTTGGCTCTCTCAAAGCAGAACAATTCGCTTTTATTGAAGTTGATTTTTAGCCCAGACAGTTGCTTAAAAAGTCATAACACAAGCTTCATATTCCTAGCTTTTGCAGGATCGTGTTCCATGAATATAATAGTATCATCCACATATTGTAGAATGAAGACGCCCTCCTCTACAAGGTGGGGGATGAGTCCTCCTACTTCGCCACTCTCTTTGGCCTGACCAATAAGTAATGCCAACATATCTGCTACAATGTTAAACAGTACAGGAGACATGGAGTCCCCCTGTCGTGACCCCTTGTGTGTCTGTAAGACTTGTGTCATCATTCATTTTTATCCCAACACTCCCTTTCTTATGAATGAATCCACCTGAGAACCCCAATATTTCATTGAACCCCTTCATACGTAAGGCTTGCTCGAGGAAGGGCCATTTAACCTTATCATACACTTTTTCAAAATCCACTTGGAAGATAACACCATCTAGTTTCTTTGTATGAATTTCATGTAGCGTTTTATGTAGGACCACAAGCCCTTCTAGGATGTGTCGTCATGTCATGAAGACAGTTTCAGTTGTTTGCACAACCGAATGGGCTATCTATGTCAACCTGTTCGTGCCAACCTTTGTAAAAATCTTAAAGCTTACATTAAGGAGACAGATCGGTCTGAATTGCTCAATGCAAATAGCCTCCACCTTCTTTGGCAACAATGTTATTGTTCCAAAATTGAGGTGAAAAAGATTCAAGTGACCATCGAACAAATCATAGATCATAGGCATAAGATCTCCCTTTATGATATGCCAACATTTCTGATAAAATTCCGCTAGAAACCCATCCGACCCGGGGGCTATATTATGCTTCATTTGCGTTATTGCATCAAACACCTCTTTCTCAGTGAATGGAGCAGACAACACCTCATTCTCTTCTAAGCTAAGTTGAGGTATGTCCCTGATTGCACTCTCATCTAGAGATATGAAACTTTCTTCGGGTGCTCCGAAAAGTTTCTTATAATAATCGAAGATGTACAATTTTAGGTTCTCCTGTCCTACAATTGTACCCTCATCTTGTTCAAGCTGAATTATCTTCTTCTTTCTATGTTTCCCATTAGCTATCATGTGGAAGAACTACCCTCTCTAGTACATATCTAATCAATTACTCCCTCTGTAAACAAATGTAAGACGTCTTACATTTGTTTACAGAGGGAGCAACAATTTCTGCATTTCCAACTCTGCTTAGCACCAAGCTTCCGCGATTGTTGTTGTATGTGATTGTGTTGGGCTGGAGTGGTACCTCAACTCACTCTCTCTCTCTCTCTCTCTCTCTCTCTCTCTCTCTCTCTCTCTCTCTCTCTCTCTCTCTCTCTCTCTCTCTCTCTCTCTCTCTCTCTCTCTCTCTCTCTCTCTCTCTCTCTCTCTCTCTCTCTCTCTCTCTCTCTCTCTCTCTCTCTCTCTCTCTCTCTCTCTCTCTCGTGTGGATTAATGTACATATCTAGTAAATATGGTAGAGTAAGGAAATGATGTCGGAAAATACACAGGAGCTCCTGGGTGCTCCACACCCCTATACAAATATTAAATGTAAGAAAATACCAAAAAATCAAAAATATCTGAAATTTGGGGATATCAAACCTGGGTTCACAATCTACTCCCTTGTGAAATTTCATGAAAAAATACTAGAAAACGTATCCGTGGCAAAGGAAATACTGTCCGAACAAAAATCTGTCCAAACAGTTTTTTTCTATACATAGGAAAATTTTGTCTTTTTTGCCACGAATACATTTCCTGATATTTTTTCACGAAATTTCACACGGGTGTAGATCGGGAACCCAGGTTTGATATCCCAAAATCTCAGATTTTTTTTCAAATTTCTCGGTATCTTTTCAGATTTAATGTTTGTATATGGGTGTGGAGCACCCGGGTGCTACAAATCCGCTTCCAATGATGTCCATTAATTTTACTCTTCCATTTGTTCTTACTTGTCTCTAGTACACATCTAATCAACTATTGCTTGGCACTAAGCTTTTCATGGCTGTTGTACCAGATTGTGTTGGGCTGGAGGGGATCATATGTAGTGTCACCATATTTTTGATCCATCGTGTAGTCGGGATGGCAAGCCATAGTCTGGATATATACCTTTTGGCAGTCGATCCCTTCTTCCAGTGTTATCATGTACTCCCTTTGTTCCAAAATATAAGAACGTTTTTAACACTACACTAGTGTCAAAAACGTTCTTATATTATGGGATGGAGGGAGTAGCATTCTAGTAGAAGTTAGAAGACTTACTGACAAGCTATTGTACATAACTAAGCAGGTGTCTCATTCCTTCAATCTGTCATCATTCGTTGCAGCAAATTTTTTTCACATGACACTGTGATGAGAGCTAGTTTCAATTGGTTATATCAGCTGATGTGATACACCAGTTCAGCGATGGCCGATGGGTGTCTTCTCATGTTTCTGAATAATTGTTTCTTAAGGTTAGTTTTTGGGAGTTTTTGTTGCAATTTTAGGCACCGTTCGGTTTCTCTCCACTCCGCTCAATTCCGCGGAGCTGCGGAGCTCGGTTTGAGCAGCTCCGTAAAAAGCTGCAGCAGCTTGCTGCGCTCCGGGAGCTGAGTCGGGGGAGTGGAGAGAAACTGAACATGCCCTTAGTCAGTGCTTTGTGTAGTTTCAAAGTCGTTCAAATTAGCTATGTTTCTAAAGTTCTACAATTTTTTGGTAGGCATGGCACACATGCTTGTACATATAATCTCCGCCTTTTGTGTGCTTTTGCAAAATATAGAGAAGATTCATGCGCGTGTCTTTGGTGTGTGTGTTTTCAGTTCATATTTTTCCTTTTTAGCATATCCTATAATAAGTTTATAATGAATGTGGTTAGTTTAAATAATAATGTTGTCCACAAGCATTACCAACTTGTATATTACACAGATCAACAATAAACGCTGAAATGAGGGATAAATCATCAGTGCCACATCCTATATAAGTCTGATTCCAGGTCAGCTGTTTTCCTCTCCCATTTTTTTTTCAAATTTCGCTGTGCTGTTCACTTTGTGGCCTTACTTTTTTTTTGAGAGAGAGAACTTTATGGCGACCATTTTCGACAAGATTGCGCCCTCCTCCGCCTCCCTCCTGACGTTGATCATGGACGATGCCCGCTCCTGGTCCCTCGCAGGAGTCAAAGGACTCAACAACATCATCCCTGCAACGTAGCCTAGGTTGTCTGGGCTGAGCAACCCATCTCATGCTCCCTCTGTATCGTGGGCATGCCATATTGTGTACGTGACCATGATGCCACTCTGTATGTTCTAACCCCTTTTATCAATGCAATGATACGCTCTTAGTAGCGTATTCGAGAAAAAAAAACTTTATAGCGAGCGTTACTGGGTCGGATATTTTCCTCCAAAAATGAACCAGGCCCGTTAGCCTGGTTCGGGGTGGCAAAATCCAGCGGGCGGGTGGATGTGTAGGTATGGGCAAGTGGACGCTGGAAACGGGCCGTCCAGGCAACTTTCGAACGAATCCGTCGAATTTGTTGCATACAGCAGCTCAAATATCAGCGACACGTGTCAACCCCTTATTGGGCAAAAAATTCGACCTAAACTGAAAACAAAATCTGTGGACTGATTGTTGGTCAGTCCCAGATTTTTCCTCCTTTTATTTTTGCGACACGTGTCAACCCCTTACTGATTGTTGGTCAAAATCCTGCGTTCTTCCTTTTATTTTTCCTCCTTTCCCCCTTGGTCCTCTACCACTCATAGTTAGCTGCTAGTTCATTCTATCTGAAGTATTTTTCGACGACCAAGTCGATGATGACCTTGTAGGCACTGGAGCTGGGGTGGTAGCTGTCCCAGAAGACGTATTTGGCGGGTTCGGCGCAGACCGGGCTGGCGAAGTTGCAGAGCACGGCCACCGCCAGCCCAATGAAACCGCAGCACGAGTCCCTGGCATTCTTGAACCCGAGCGCCTCGTGCCGGTGGATCACGTCCTCAAAGATGGCGTAGAGGTCGATGAATGTGAGCGTGACGCCAGGGAGCTTGGCGCCGAGCGTGGCCGTCTTGCCCTTGATCTTGTTGTTGAACATGCTCGCTAGCTGGTTACGATCCGGGGAGCACTGCCGCCGGATCCCGCCAGAGAGAATGCGCTGCGACGGCACGCAGCCGACTGGCGGCGCCCCCGTCAGGGCGATCCTCTTGGCGCCGAGGCTGATGAGTGTCTGGATGAAGGTGATGGCACGCTGGGACATCAAGTCGCTGTACTGCTCCACCGACATGGGGTCTCCGAAGGTGAAGTGCTCCACGACGTCGTTGCTGCCCCACACGAGGAGGTAGAGGGCCTGGTTCGGGATAGTCCCCACCTTGGCCTTGTACTCCAGGAACATCTTCAGCTGCTGCTCCATCGTCAGCGCCGACTGCATGCATGCATACATACAGGGATCTCGATCAACTCATAGATATGATTTGCATGCGTGCCTACATCGACCTAGCTCCATGCATGCATCGCGAGCTCGTGTACGTTGTCATGTGTGGTGAACGCGTACGTACGACGACGTACCATGGTCCTGCAGGTGGCGTTATCGTAGCCGCTCCCGGCCGATGCGAAGCTGACACCGGTCTTGAGGTCGTCGAGGGTGAGGTCCTTCTTCAGGTACGGCGGGACATTCTCCTTCACACCAAGTGCCGCCGCTGCATTTACAAAACCATTGTGATCCACAATGAAGTGACTGATACTATCTCAATTATATATAATTGCGTATATATGTGTGTGATCGGTGATACACACGTACGTACCTAGGAAGTCAACACTGATCCTACCGTCCGAGAACCGGCCGGTGGCCTTGTGACCGGGGAAGTCCCTGCCGTAGGGCGGGAAGTTGGCCCTAACGATTGTCCTGATATAGTTGTTGTTACCTGTGTCTATAATCGAGTCACCGAAAGCAAGGATTGCGGGGTACTTGAGCGGCCCGGCAGCAGCCGGGGGAGCTGCGGGAACCTTCGGCGGCACCGGCACCGGCACCGGAGGAGGTGCTGCCGCACGCACCCCGGTAATGAGTCCGGCGAGAACTAGCAGGGCGGGGATCATGTTATACATGGTGGTGAACGCCTAGAACCGAGGACGCACACTATTTGAGACTGTGGTATGTGGTGTCCGCCATGGTAGATAAATAGGCCGTGTCCTACTCGTTCCACCAAGTGATTTGGTCTAAAAGAACACGGCAGTTGCATGCAAGATCAGCAAGACCCGGGGTGCTCACCCGCATGTCCTTGTAGGCTGACATTTGTGCAGTGATGCGATACTCGCTCTTCTTCTTTGTCTCGGGACGGTGGCTAAATTTGGCAGGTCCACCTAGGCCTAGGCATAGGCAGGGAAAATTTATGAGTCAATTACACCATCGGCGCCTAAAATGGCGAAAAAAGCCACTTTAGTGCTATAACTTGCGATGTACATTGAACCGTGCAACATCTTGGCTTCCATGTGCAAATACGGCGCAAATCGTGCTTGTGACAAAATTAATTCTTATATTAGTTGACAAAATAGCCAGCAATGACAAATAAAAAATATACTACATTTATTCACAATGAAAAAGATCTGTACAGTAGTTTTGGTGAGTATTTTCTTTGCTCTGCAGCTTCACATGGACAATAGCATTGATGGGCCCATGTGCTTCCTTACCATCTGTATGAACTATCAGACTCAGAAACAGACATCCTGACAGAGGTATGTTTATGGGAGCTTCGACTCTTTCTTTTAGATACATTGTGGATCCCCGACTTTGGAAGCCCTAGCCATCAGAGAAGCGCTCGCATTGGCCAATGATCTCTACTTGAGGCGCATCCAAGTTGCATTGGGCTGCAAAACGGTGGTGCAGGATATACATAAGGAGAATTTGGCAAGCTATGGAGCAGTTATTCATGAGATAGTTGAACGTTCTTTAGCCTTTGATTTTTGTAATTTCAATCATGAGTTTAGGAGCTCAATTTTTGAAGCTCACAACTTAGTGAAGCATGCTTTATCTCTCAGTGGTGGCCGCCATGTTTGGTTAGAACATCCCGGGAATTTACCATCTGCCCCTGTAAACATTGTGACGACTTAATAAAAGCTTCGTGAGGTTGCCTCAAAAAAAAAAGAAACAAACATCCTGACAATAGACAGATAAGGATCACAACCAAATCACGATAAACACCATGTTTTCTGGTGGTCATTCGTCGGCTTGGTATATGCGGTGGTGCATCCGTTGGAGCGGGAAGTGGTGAATGCTCAGTGGTGGTGCGTGTGACTTGGCCATTGAGCTTCACGTGCCAGGCTACCCCTGCCTCCCATTCTCATGACGGACAGCGAAGATATTCGTCGTTCTCCGGTGATGGTTGGGGTGTGCCCTCACATCGGCATTGATGCTAGCACAGTCAGCGTTGTCTGTGTTCTCAGATCTGTCGTCTCAGTAAATGCCTGATGTGTGGTGTTCACTTTGATCCAAAATTTCAGTGCTGATCGAGACATTGCATCTGGACTTCTTCTATGGCAAGTTGGTGGTGACAACACAGGGACTTCGTCTATGGTGGTGCTCTTTGAATACCAGGTCCTAGGTTCCGGGGTGAAAACCCTAGGTCCAGCCTTTACTGGTTGTACCTGGCAGTGACGGTTCCGCTCCCTTGTTGAAGACACTGTTTGGAGCTTAGCTGGTCCTTGTCTTCTGGGTGAAAACTCACGATCTAGCCTATGTGGTTTGATCCAGCAATGATGGTGTTCATGCACCATTTCCTTGTGGAAGGCGTCGTTGTTAGGATAACCTTCTCGTCGTCCGGGTGTTGCCAATGACAATGGTAGTAGTTGATGTTTTGTTGCAGTGGGTCGTTTGCCTCGCCCATTGACCCTTTGGGTCTTTTTTCTTCTTTTTTTTGGCTATGTGCATCTTAGTTATTCAGAGGCCGGGTGTGTACTCGTTGTGTTTTGTATCCGCTTGATGCGACATTACGAGTCAATAAAGAATGCCCTTTATCGGAAAAAAATGTTGCCTCCTATGAACACATTTTTTTAAAATGATACGAAAGGTAAAGATACATATAAAGTACACCACCACCTACAAATCAAACCAAGGCAGGGGATAATCAGCTGAGTATGAAAGTCTTCTCAATTTGATGCATGTTATCCCATGGCAGCAGATATTTCTCTCCAGACACGTCTTCCTAAGAAATAAACCCTAATTTGCAGATCTTGGACATTTTGTCATTACTTCATCAGTCAGTGTGACGAGAGAGCAGTGAATATTCCATAACCAGCAAAACCAAGGCCAAAGAGAAGGAAGCCGTAGTCCAGCACTCTTCTCCATATGCTCATTGACGATCCTACGATGTTGAGGTGGAAGAAGGTAGGTAGCACAAAGGAGAGCAGCGCACAGACTGTGCACCCAACAAAGGAGACGAAGGACCCAAATGCAGGTATGAAGGATGCCATCACAGTTAAAATAGTCACCATGATGATGCGGCTCGAGTGCAGGCCTAGCCATTCGGCACAAGGAACACTGTGGGAGAGCTTCTGGAAGCATCCACTTGATCTGAGCCTTGCCTCCACAATCTCGTGGATCGGGTGCATCATAACTGGGAATGTGAATGCTAGTGCAATGCATAGGACAACCTGCCAGTAGATTTTTTGAACTTCTATATCATGCGGCAATGAAATTTACTATTTTTCAAATCTCACAATATAATAGATTCACACTTGAATCATACTTTATGACCTTATACCACCAATTATCAAGTACTGGGGCTAAAAAATATTTGACTAGAAGCAATAGCATATTTCAACAAACAATTACACGATATAGATTATGAAAACTGCACTAACCTTAACAGCAGCAGATGACCAAGTATTGGGAAGATTAAGTGTTATGATGTCCTTGGTAGCCTCACCATAGGCCATGTACCCACATACTCCAAAACATGCATACACAACTATGATGCCGACAACTGCTTGAGAAAGTACCCAACGGAACTTTCTACGTTCTGCCATTGATGATTCTAGTGCCAATGTCATGCTGAATCCTTCAAAGCAGAAGACCGCGACTCCAAAAGCGAAAGGTATCGCCAAAACTCCATTAAAAGCACTTCTATTTGCAAAAGGATGATCAATTAGTTGAAGATCTTTTCTGATAACCATTGCCACCGCTAGGACATTGCACACATCAGCAAATATACTGAATGGTGAAAGAGAGGATAGTGAAAGAATGAAGGACAACGTGATTTGCACAGGCAAGAGGACGGCAAAGATGAAGCCAGCTGATGACATCGACTGGCTAAACACAGAATGCAGATTTTCACCAATGAATACTAGGTAAGCTACAGAACCACCCGCTTGTGAGATAAGAATGAGAATTTCCGTCAAGCACCGACCTATAGTCCCAAAGCACTTCTCACCAAAATCTCCATATGTATAATTCTGGGGTTCATCAGTTTCTTCCTCTTGCAATTTATCTTTACAGTCCACCTTCAGAATAGAAATCGAAACAAGTAAATTAAGCAGCTAAAAAGTTGTTGCTATCAAAAAAGAAGTTCATAACATTGTAAAAATCATAGATGTGGCACAGTACATACACAATTCATTTTTATTATACCATCAGCGTGCTGATCAATGTGAAGTATGAACACGAATTATCAGGCAAAGTCCTGTTCAACAAATTCAACACACTGAAGAAGCAATGAACAGTAACACAGTTCAGAAAGTATGACCATTCAATTTAACTAGAATGTGAGAGGAGAAACTACCACGTTTACAGAAATACTACCAAGAACAGGCTAACGGCTTAATGCCATAAGGCTGGTCATGACCATGAATAAGCTTCCATTCTGACACTATTCCTGGAGTGCTTTGGACTACATGATTCATTTGGTTTTATTTCTTATTATTTGTGCAAAATCCTGACTGACCCTGGTTACCGTTCCTGTTATACTGGAGAAAAATATGGGATCATATTTTTCTGATGGGAAGTGAAAACGAAAATACTGAAAGTGACAAGCCTCTTTACTTTAAAGTTGGGCAGTGGGCACAGGATATCCCCAGCTGAAAAATCAATAGTGTCCCTAAACACGAAGACGCAAAAAAAATTATCCCGAGTGACCAAATACTCTAACCCTGTCGCTAATATAGTACTTCCAGGCTTCCAGCGTATGAATGATCACAACAACATGGTAGTACGGCTACGATTAATCTTCAATCGAAATGTAAATACGGACACCATGCAAGTTTGCATGGACAGCAAGTCCCAATCTGCTTAAGCTGAATGCAGTGTGGCCGTAGAACGGTAGAAGTACTCCCTCCATTCGGAATTACTTGTCACAAAAATGAATAAAAATGGATGTATCTACAACTAAAATACATATAGATACATTCATTTCTTAGACTAGTAATTCCGAACTGAGGGAGTAGTATTTAGATGGCATCCGGTAGTGTTAATGCGAGGTAGGTAGTGTACGGTACTGACGAGGAGGAGCATGCAGTAGAGCGTGGCGAATCCGGCGGCGGCGACGCCGAGGGATCCGGCAACCCAGCCGGCGGCTCGGAAGGCGTAGGGCAGGCCGAGCACCCCCGTGCCCACAATGGACACCACCACGTTGCCCAGCGTCTGCGCCCAGGTTGCTCCTCCCCCGCCTCCACGCCGCCTCCCATCCTCCCGCGCCAGCAGCGGCGCAGCCGCCCCCTTCGCCTCAGCCATCCCCAGCAACAACCGTGGCGGCGGCGACGCCGAGACAAGAGAAGTAGCAGAGCTTTTCGAAGTGAATTTTGATTTTGGAATCTGATTTGGCGCACGAGGGAGCGAGAGGAGGAGCCGTCGTAGGATGGTGAGCGGGATGGGATCACCTTGGGGCTTTCTGGATATCTGTCGGACACAAAAGCTTCGCTCACACGCGAATCGGCCGAGTATACTGAGCGCTACAACCTGTGTTGCATGATCAGTTTACAATCCGTTTGGTTATATGAATGGGATTTCGTATCTGTGGCCTGATTTAGCCTCGCCGGATCTTTCCCTAATCTCTCCCTAATAATAAAGCACGGATTGGATCTTCGGATTCACCGTGGCAATACGCTTTCTTCTCATGTCATAATACGCTTTTACGATTATGTTTTGCAATTAACCGATGTGGTACTAACTTAAGAGTTCGTTTTTGCCTCCATGGTAGTACGATGGAAGACTTGGGCCTGCTTTAGTCTAGCCCATACACGTACAACTTTTTATAATCGTCCCGTTGCTAGGTGCTCGCGCTCCGCGAGGTCCACGGTCGCTGCACCTTCCTCCTCCATATGCCGTAGCCTTTGGCCCTTTGCTTCCTGCAGCGGCAAGCAGCAACAAAACTAGGAAGAATTGTGTGACGTGCGGTGCTAAGGTTGGTGGTATGATCTATGCACCGAGTGGGATGGCAGTTGGAAACTGTTCGATCAAAACATGAGCGCTGCTCATATGAAGTAGGATGCATGTACCACATTAATTCAATGTTCAGTTATCTCGTGAGGGCCGGCGCCGAAGGAAACTACGTGGTACATCTGATCAATCATCACAGTGTAAATCAGCAGCAGGCAGCAGCACACAAATTCTCTTAAATACCAAAAAAAAATCCTTACTTATTTAAACTCAAAATTAAGCTACTGTTGTTCCAAAAAATATTAGAATCCACTTGAGTTCAAAACTATATTCTGAATTATTTTAAGGTTACTTACATATACTTAATGCTTTCATTTAATCTTTTAAAGTGGATGTTTACATTTGTTTTAACAGTTTATACGGTGGATAAATTATTTGATATAGAAAATATACTATTACTTTTTAAATAACATTAACATGAATTTGACTCTCGTATTCGATAAAAGACACTCCAAAAAAAATGATTGCAACAGAATATAGATTATAATTATGTTTTATTTGGAACATACATAAGGAGCCGCCGGAACTACCCAAGGAGTTTTAAGGAAAAGCTCACAGGGTGAATTATAATTTTTTTGGTGTTAACTTAATCTATAATGTACGATCCGTTCTTTCTTTCTTACTGATAGAGAAGAAAGGAAACATCGACAACTACACATGCACACCTGCGAAAAACCTCACAGGAAAAAAAACATATTTCTCATGTTATTTTGAGCGAAGTGTGCGCGCGAGAGAGATGCCTTAGAACTGACCGCATTCAAACATGCTTTCGTTGTGTGAGTACTGAGACCACTATCAACAACACAAATGTGATGCCATGTGAAAATAAAGGACGTGAACACATTAGGGTCTCGAGTCATGGTTATTGGGTTAAGAATATGTGTTATTTACTCTCCCGTTGCAACACACGGGCTCTTTTGCTAGTAATAATAAAGCACGGATTGACTTTGCCGGGTTCATCGTCACAATACGCGTTCTTCCTGTGAATTTATGCTTTCAGTTTGAATTTAAAACGTACTAATCCAGTCAAATTGCCCGACTGATTTTTCACGCCGGCTGCATGGAATTACTGGGCCACCGCAAAAATTTGTGGGAATCGACCTCATGACCTTCTGTAAGGCTCTTGGCTCCAAGAACCAACTAAGGGGGTGTTTGGTTCAGAAGTCCTAGGACTTTTTCTAATCCCAGAGACTAATCAAAAAAGACTCCCTAAGCTACCACTCTTTTCATGTCTAATTGTCCCACCTCGCATTTTTAAATCAATTCACACCGGTTAATTTACCAGTCACGTCGGGAATCATCAAGCAGACCGAGAAAATCAGCCACCTGATTGGAGCGCGGTAATTAAACTAATGGGCTAATTAAAGAAAGTATCGTGGGCATAAAAAAAGAAGGAAAGACCGTGGGCTCGGATAATTAAAGGAAAGCTGTGGGCTTGGATTTTGATTGTGATTGTCATAATGCTCATAATAAGGCACCTACTAATTAAAAGGAAGGATTGGGCTTGACTGTGAGGTGGGGCTGGAAGGATTGATTGAGGGCATACACCTATTGAGGGACAAGCACTTTGCGCTCAGAATGGAAATAAATTAGAAGGAATAAACTTTGTCCCGCCTCAAGGAAAAAACTAACGTGATCATCAAGAAAAAAACTTGGCCGTGCACGTTTTAATTTAACCTGATCACTTCCTATCCAAATCCAATATGGGAAGTGTCACACGTTTAAACTTTTTGTGTCATTATAAAATGTGTTTGTGCCTTTTGAAATATGTCCTCTAATTTGTAGAAATCATTCATGCACTTTAAAACGTTTGCGTAGTTTTAAGATAATGTTCATATAATTTGAAAGATGTTCACCACTTTCTCAAAAACAAATTTCATGTCATTCTAACAAGTGTTCACGTGCTTAAAAATATATTCATAATTTTAAAAATATTCATGCTTTTTAAAAAACCATGTGATTTAAAAAGTAGTTATGTGTCTTAAAATTTTCAAATAAATAAAATATACAATTTAAAAGTGAGTGGGCGTATGAGGCATGATGTAGGTCGTAGTTCAGGAAGCACGGACGTCATGTTAAGCTCGATGAGATTAGTTTTCAGGCTACTAGACATTCACTTGCAATGGCGTGGTTCAGTGACAGGTGTGTATGTGTGCGGTGGCCAAGATAATCATATAGCAATTCACCACGTTGGACGCACTGCTATCAGGTGGACACCGTGACCATGGTCGATAAGGCAGGAAGGTGGAGAAACGACAATACGGTGCATGCGCTATGTTAAAAATATATAATGTTGACCTGTGGAGGGGTCTTCAATCGAGCTTATTGTGCCAGAATCATGCGAACTTTTTCTCCCGTTGCAACGCACGGGCGTGTTTACTAGGTGGGATTGACTCCGTGCGTGTGTTTGCTAATATCTTTCCCTATTAAAGCGTGGATTGACAGAAGTTCATCTGAAACAAATAATTGGCAACATGAGAGTAATTCAAAAACGAACTCACACAATCATCCATGACTTTATTAAAAATTACAAATAGGTTTGGGTTGTTAAAACATCAAAGTGGAGGAGGTCAAGGGGCGGCGGTGCCATCTCGTGAAGAATAGAAAAATGAGGTGTTGTGGTTGGCCGGTAATAACTGTGATATGTTTTCTTCTCCCGTAGCAACACACGGGCATTTTTTGCTAGTGAATACATACAGGTAAAAAAACACATGTTTTTCACTCCCCTTCTGCATGGCTGAGTAGAAACACACGTAAGTTGGATATATTAAAAAAAAGATGTTTACTTGGAAGCCTGTGGTATGCAGATGTAAAGTGTTTTTTTAGGTGTCTAGCTCAATGACTTTTGTCGCCTAGGGCCACGACCTAGGGTTCTCCTGTCCTCCGGCGCGCCGCCGCGGAGAGTTTCACATTGCAGTTGAAGAGCGCTGCCAGGCGCGCCTTGTTCCTGGATTGGCCTCCCACGGGGCGGATCTAGTTCGTTTCTGTCTCATCGCAGACTAACCCTTGCGGGGCTGTAGTGAAGGATTGTAAGTCATGGCGACGCAGGACGATGCAAGCAGATCAAGGGGCAAGAGCTCGGAAGACCCTAGTAGCCTCCTGGAGAGGCTACACCTTGAAGAGGACGAGCTTGATAACCTTGTTTGGGAAGAAGAAGTAGAGGAACCGGAAGAAAAGCCCAAGTGGTTGGCGCTGGCTAGGGTTTTGACAAAGAAATCTTTCAGTCAAGGGGCCTTGATAGAAGACATGAAGGCGACATGGAATTCAAGGTCGCAACGGGGAAGGGGGTGACCGGGGATGACTCCACCATCCCCGCCCCGATCCCCGCCAATCCCCATACCCACGATCCCCGTGAAGCTTCGCGGGGACAAAACGCCCCCCATCCCCATTAATATCGGGTACCCGGTACCCGTCGGGTATCCATGGGGATTTCAAAGCCCACTAGGATAGGTGAGATTGAAGAAGACATGGTCGTTGAGAGAGGTGGAGAAAAATGATTGTGTGAAATATCTAGGTATTAATCTATATATTCTGCATTTGTAGTACAAATGGCATAGTTTTCGGGTATCCATGGAGTCCCTACGGGGGAAATTTTATACCCATCCCCGCTCCACGAGACTAACGGGTACCCACCAGAGAATACCTATGGGGCTAATTTGTCCCCCATCCCCGCTCCATGACGGGTAAATCCCCGCGGGTACTCGTCCCCACGGGGAATATTGCCATCTTGACATGGAATCCCGCCAGAGAGGTGGTGTGGCACAGAATTAATCCAAATTTGTTCTCTATTCAGTTCAATTGTTTGGCTGATTGGAACAAAGCAATCCATCAAGGTCCTTGGGACTTTAAAGAAAAGGCGCTGATGATTGCAGAATATGATGGGTTCAAGAACCCTGAAACGGTGAAACTTGACAGGATCGAGACATGGTGTCAGATTCATATGGTCACTGACATGGTTCTAAAAAGGGAGCAATTTGTCAAAAACATGGCAGCAAGAGTTGGAGAGGTGACGGACCTTCAGATCGTTCTCCCTAATGGATTTGTTGGTGAGTTCATCAGAGCTAGAGTTAAGCTAGATGTCAACAAGAAATTGACTAGATTTGTCGGTTTCACAAAGGCAAGAGAGACTAAATTCTATCAAGTCAAGTTTGAAAAGTTGCCGGTATTTTGCTACATGTGTGGCTTGTTGGGCCACTGGCATGAATAGTGCGGCACCGGGGAACACGCTGTTGATAAGATGGAATGGGGGCCCTTCATTATGGCCCCAAGGAGAGGACGTGGTGGAAGAGGACGCGGTTCAGGCCGTGGCAATGGTCGGGGTGTCCAAGGTGATTTTGACGCAGACCCTAGCGGTAGCTTTGGCAGAGGGCGAGGAGCCGGTAGAGCTGGTACAGAATATGAAAAGTGGACATATAATGATGCTTTTAATCCAGAGGGGGATCCCGAGAGAGTTGATGCTGCCATGGGACAACACTTGGTGAAAAGTGCTACCTCTTGAGCACTGCGTTGGATTTCCCAGAAGAGGAGAGGATGATGCAGCAAAGTAGCATAATTATTTCCCTCAGTTTTTGAGAACCAAGGTATCAATCCAGTAGGAGACCACGCACAAGTCCCTCGTACCTACACAAAATGATAGCTACTCGCAACCAACGCGATTAGGGGTTGTCAATCCCTTCACGGTCACTTACGAGAGTGAGATCTGATAGAGATGATAAATAATATTTTTGGTATTTTTGATAGATAGATGCAAAGTGAAAAGTAAAAGGCAAAGTAAAAGCAAAGCAAGTAATAAAGCGATAGAGATTGACATGATGAGAATAGACCCGGGGGCCATAGGTTTCACTAGTGGCTTCTCTCAAGAGCATAAGTATTCTACGGTGGGTGAACAAATTACTATTGAGAAATTGACAGAATTGAGCATAGTTATGAGCATATCTAGGCAATGATCATGTATATAGGCATCACGTCCAAAACAAGTAGATCGAAACGATTCTGCATCTACTACTATTACTCCACTCATCGACCGCTATCCAGCATGCATCTAGAGTATTAAGTTAAAAATAGAGTAATGCCTTAAGCAAGATGACATGATGTAGAGGGATAAATTCATGCAATATGATAAAACCCCCATCTTGTTATCCTCGATGGCAACAATACAATACGTGCCTTGCAACCCTTTCTGTCACTGGGTAAGGACACCGCAAGATTGAACCCAAAGCTAAGCACTTCTCCCATTGCAAGAACTACCAATCTAGTTGGCCAAACCAAAAAGGATAATTCGAAGAGACTTGCAAAGATAACTCAATCATACATAAAAGAATTCAGAGAAGAATCAAATATTTTCCATAGATAATACTGGATCATAAACCCACAATTCATCGGTCTCAACAAGCACAGTGCAAAAAGAAGATTCCATCGAATAGATCTCCACGAGAGAGGGGGAGAACATTGTATTGAGATCCAAAAAGAGAGAAGAAGCCATCTAGCTACTAGCTATGGACTCGAAGGTCTGAAGTAAACTACTCACACTTCATCGGAGGGGCTATGGTGTTGATGTAGAAGCCCTCCATGGTGGATGCCCCCTCCGGCGGAGCTCCGGAACAGGCCCCAAGATGGGATCTCGTGGATACAGAAGGTTGCGGTGGTGGAATTAGGTTTTTGGCTCCTGTTCTGATCGTCTGGGGATACGTAGGTATATATAGGAGGAAGGAGTACGTCGGTGGAGCAACAGGGGGCCCACGAGGTAGGGGGCACGCCTAGGGGGCGCGCCCTCCACCCTCGTGACCGCCTCTGGCACTTCTTGGAGTAGGGTCCAAGTCTCCTGGATCACGTTCGGTGAGAAAATCACGTTCCCGAAGGTTTCATTCCGTTTGGACTCCGTTTGATATTCTGTTTCTTCAAAACACTGAAATAGGCAAAAAACAACAATTCTGGGCTGGGCCTCCGGTTAATAGGTTAGTCCCAAAAATAATATAAAAGTGGAAAATAAAGTCCAATATAGTCCAAAACAGTAGATAAAGTAGCATGGAGTAATAAAAAATTATAGATACGTTGGAGACGTATCAGGCATCCCCAAGCTTAATTCTTGCTCGTCCTCTAGTAGGTAAATGATAAATAAGAATTTTTGATGCGGAGTGATACTTTGACATAATTTCAATATAAATCTTCTTAATTGTGATATGAATATTCAGATCCGATAGATTCAAGACAAAAGTTCGTATTGACACAAAAATAATAATACTTCAAGCATACTTATCAAAGCAATCATGTCTTCTCAAAATAGCATGGCAAAAGAAAGTTCATCCCTACAAAATCATATAGTTAGGCTATGCTTCATTTTCGTCACACAAAGATGTTCCAAACTTCTATACCCCCGATGACAAGCCAAGCAATTGTTTCATACTCAAATAATCTCAAACTTTTTCAACCTTCACGTAATACATGAGCGCGAGCCATGGATATAGCACTATGGGTGGAATAGAATATGATGATGGGGATTGTGTGGAGAAGACAAAAAAGGAGAAAGTCTCACATTAATGAGGATAATCAACGGGCTATGGAGATGCCCATCAATTGATGTTAACATGAGGAGTAGGGATTGCCATGCAACGGATGCACTAGAGCTATGAATGCTCAACAAAAGAAAACTAGTGGGTGTGCATCCAACTCGCTTGCTCATGAAGACCTAGGGCATTTGAGGAAGCCCATCGTAGGAATATACAAGCCAAGTTCTTTAAGAAAAATTCCCACTAGTATAAAAAGACAACTTATGAGACTCACTACATGAAGAACAAGGTGCTACTTTGAAGCACAGTATATGAGACTCACTACATTAAGAACAAGGTGCTACTTTGAAGCACAAGTGTGGAAAAAGAGATAGTAGCATTGCCCTTTTTATTTATTTTCTTTTTTTCTTTTTTTGGGCCTTTCTCTTTTTTTTTGGCCTTTCTTTTTTTTTCTTTTTTCTTTTGGGCAATGCTCTAACAATGATGATCATCAGACTTCTATTGGTTGCAACATAAGGATTACAACTCGAAACTTAGAACAAGATATGACTCTATATGAATGCCTCCGGCGGTGTACCAGGATGGTGCAATGAATCAAGAGTGACATGTATGAAAAATAATGCATGGTGGCTTTGCCACAAATACGATGTCAACTACATGATCATGCGATGGCAATATGACAAAAGTAATGTATGTCATGAATATGATGATGGAAGTTGCATGGCAATATATCTCGGAATGGCTATGGAAATGCCATAATAGGTAGGTATGGTGGCTGTTTTGAGGAAGATATAAGGAGGTTTATGTGTCATAGAGCGTATCGTATCACGGGGTTTGGATGCACCGGCGAAGTTTGCGCCAACTCTCAAGGTGAGAAAGGGCAATGCACGATACTGAAGAGGCTAGCAAAGGTGGAAAGGTGAGAGTGCGTATAATCCATGGACTCAACATTAGTCAAAAGAACTCATATACTTATTGCAAAAATTTAGAAGCCATTAAAAATTCAAGTACTACGCGCATGCTCCTAGGGGGATAGATTGGTAGGAAAAGACCATCGCTCGTCCCCGACCGCCATTCATAAGGATGCACAAGCCAGGTACTTCATGTTTCAAATTTGTTACACAACTTTAACCATACATGCATGCTACGGGACTTGCAAACTTCAACACAAGCATTTCTCAAATTCACAATCACCCAACTAGCATGACTCTGATATTACCACCTCCATATCTCAAAACAATTATCAAGCATCAAACTTATCTTAGTATTCAATTCACTCAAAAGAAAGTTTCACATATCTTGAACACTAAGTATATTAACATTAAGCAAACTACCATGCTATTAATGACTCTCAAAATAATCTAAGTGAAGCATGAGAGATCAATAGTTTATTTAAAACAAATCCACCACCGTTCTCTAAAAGATCTAAGTGAAGCACTAGAGCAAAATTTATCAGCTCAAAAGATATAAGTGAAGCACTATGAGCAAAACTATCAAGCTCAAAAGATATAAGTGAAGCACATAGAGTATTCTATAAAATTCCAATTCATGTATGGCTCTCTCAAAAGGTGTGTACAGCAAGGATGATTGTGGTAAACTAACAAGAAAAGACGCAAATAATACAAGACGCTCTAAGCAAAACACATATCATGTGGTGAATAAAAATATAGCTCCAAGTAAATTACCGATGGAAGTGGACGAAAGAGGGGATGCCTTCCGGGGCATCCCCAAGCTTTGACTTTTTGGTGTCCTTGGATTATCTTGGGGGTGCCATGGGCATCCCCAAGCTTAGGCTCTTGCCACTCCTTGTTCCATAATCCATCAAAAGAATTCACCCAAAACTTGAAAACTTCACAACACAAAACTCAACAGAAATCTCGTGAGCTCCGTTAGTGAAAGAAAACAAAAGACTACTTCAAGGTACTGTAATGAACTCATTATTTATTTATTTTGGTGTTAAACCTACTTTATTCCAACTTCTCTATGGATTATAAACTATTTTATTAGCCATAGATTCATTAAAATAAGCAAACAACACACGTAAAACAGAATCTGTCAAAAACAGAATAGTCTGTAGCAATCTGTAACTAACGCAAACTTATGGAACTCTAAAAATTCTAACAAAATAGTAAGTCCTGGAAAATTTGTTTATTGAACATCAGAAAAAAGAATCAATACAAAATCACGTTCCTGTGATTTAACAAAATTATATTCGTACGCGCAAAGTTTCTGTTTTTCAGCAGAATCAAATCAACTATCATCGTAGGTTATCCTATAGGTTCTACTTGGCACAAACACTAATTAAAACATAAAACCACATCCAAACAGAAGGTATATGGATTATTTATTCCTAAACAGAAGAAAAAACAAAAAACACAAAATAAAATTGGGTTGCCTCCCAACAAGCGCTATCGTTTAACGCCCCTAGCTAGGCATTGATAATTTTAATGATGCTCACAAGAAAGACAAGAATTGAAGCGTAAAGAGAGCATCATGAAACACGTGACAAGCACATCTATGTCTAACATATTTCCTATGCATAGGAATATTATAAGCAAACAAATTTGCAAGGCAAACAAAAACTAGCATATGCAAGGAATAAGAAAGAGATGATAGCAATCTCAACATGACGAGAGGTAATTTAGTAACATGAAAATTTCTACAACCATATTTTCCTCTCTCATAATAATTACATGTAGGATCATAAGCAAATTCAACAAAATATCTATCACATAACATATTCTCAACATGATCCACATGCATGCAAAGTTGACACTCTTCCAAGATAGTGGGATTAACATTAGCTAGAGTCATGACCTTTCCGAACCCACTTTTATCAAAAATATCATAAGATTGAACATACTCCAAAATTGTGGGATCTAAAGTTGACACTCTTCCAAACCCACTTTCAATATTATTTCAAACATTATTATCAATCTCATATTCATCATGGGGCTTAAATAAAATTTCAACGTTATAAGAAGAATCACCCCAATCATGATCATTGAAACAAGTAGTAGACATAGCAAGACTAGCATCCCCAAGCTTAGGGTTTTGCATATTATTAGCACAATTGACATCAAGAGAATTTATAGGAAAATCATTGCAATCATGCTTTTTATTCAAGGAGTTATCGTGAATCTCTTCATAAATTTCTTCATCATAATTTTCAGATTCACGAATTTCAAGCAAAACCTCATAAAGATAATCTAGTGCACTCAACTCACTAGCAATAGGTTCAACATAATTGGATCTCTTAAAGAGATTAGCAAGTGGATGAGGATCCATAAACTTTTAGCAAGCAAAGATGCAAGCAAAAAAGAAGGTACATGGAGACACAAGATCGAACGGAAGAGGGGCGAATAAAACGGCAAGGGTGAAGTGGGGGAGAGGAAAACGAGAGGCAAATGGCAAATAGTGTAATGCGGGAGATAGGGATTGTGATGGGTACTTGGTTTTGTTGACTTGCTTGCGTGAGCCTCCCCGGCAACGGCGCCAGAAATTCTTCTTGCTACCTCTTGAGCACTGCGTTGGATTTCCTCGAAGAGGAGAGGATGATGCAGCAAAGTAGCGTAAGTATTTCCCTTAGTTTTTGAGAACCAAGGTATCAATCCAGTAGGAGACCATGCACAAGTCCCTCGTACCTACACAAAACGATAGCTACTCACAACCAACGCGATTAGGGTTTGTCAATCCCTTCACGGTCACTTACGAGAGTGAGATCTGATAGAGATGATAAATGATATTTTTGGTATTTTTGATAGATAGATGCAAAGTGAAAAGTAAAAGGCAAAGTAAAAGCAAAGAAAGTAATAAAGCGATAGAGATTGACATGATGAGAATAGACCCGGGGGCCATAGGTTTCACTAGTGGCTTCTCTCAAGAGCATAAGTATTCTATGGTGGGTGAACAAATTACTGTTGAGCAATTGACAGAACTGAGCATAGTTATGAACATATCTTGGCAATGATCATGTATATATGCATCACGTCCAAAACAAGTAGATCGAAACGATTCTGCATCTACTACTATTACTCCACTCATTGACCGCTATCCAGCATGCATCTAGAGTATTAAGTTAAAAACAGAGTAATGCCTTAAGCAAGATGACATGATGTAGAGGGATAAATTCATGCAATATGATAAAAACCCCATCTTGTTATCCTTGATGGCAACAATACAATACGTGCCTTGCAACCCTTTCTGTCACTGGGTAAGGACACCGCAAGATTGAACCCAAAGCTAAGCACTTCTCCCATTGCAAGAACTACCAATCTAGTTGGCCAAACCAAAAAGGATAATTCGAAGAGACTTGCAAAGATAACTCAATCATACATAAAAGAATTCAGAGAAGAATCAAATATTTTCCATAGATAATACTGGATCATAAACCCACAATTCATCGTTCTCAACAAACACACCGCAAAAAGAAGATTACATCGAATAGATCTCCACGAGAGAGGCGGAGAACATTGTATTGAGATCCAAAAAGAGAGAAGAAGCCATCTAGCTACTAGCTATGGACCCGAAGGTCTGAAGTAAACTACTCACACTTCATCGGAGGGGCTATGGTGTTGATGTAGAAGCCCTCCATGGTGGATGCCCCCTCCGGCGGAGCTCCGGAACAGGCCCCAAGATGGGATCTCATGGATCCAGAAGGTTGCGGCGGTGGAATTAGGTTTTTGGCTCCTGTTCTGATTGTTTGGGGATACGTAGGTATATATAGGAGGAAGGAGTACGTCGGTGGAGCAACAGGGGGCCCACGAGGTAGGGGGCACGCCTAGGGGGGGCACCCTCCACTCTCGTGACCACCTCTGGCACTTCTTGGAGTAGGGTCCAAGTCTCCTGGATCACGTTCGGTGAGAAAATCATGTTCCCGAAGGTTTCATTCCGTTTGGACTCCGTTTGATATTCTGTTTCTTCGAAACACTGAAATAGGCAAAAAACAACAATTCTGGGCTGGGCCTCCAGTTAATAGGTTAGTCCCAAAAATAATATAAAAGTTGAAAATAAAGCCCAATATAGTCCAAAACAGTAGATAAAGTAGCATGGAGCAATCAAAAATTATAGATAAGTTGGAGATGTATCAAAAAGCTGGAGATTTAATGCAAATAATCCTATGGATATTGAACAAAAGAATGACGCTACTGATAAGAATGTTGTCTAGGAAGGCACTACGGTGGACATGAATGTGCTAGGGAAAAGAGTAGCTGAGAATTCTGCAACTCATGAGTTTCCCTCCACAATACCTCCTAGCTCTAGCGCGGCCATTGTACCAGTAGGAAACACAGCTGACATTCACTACAAAAAAAATACACTTCCGTGATGATACGTGTTTGTCACAGTAGGTCGCATTTTTTGTCATGCATGTACATCCATGACAAATTTATGACAGAATCAAGATAGTCATACCTGTGCCGTCGTAGAAGTGTTCCATGATATTACCAAAATTATCATCACGGAAGTGTCCACTTCCATGATGATAAATCGCGCGTCACAGAAGTGTTTTCGTCAAGGGTGACCGACACATGGCATCCACCGTAACGGAACGCCGTTAAGCTATTGGGTCTGGTTTTGGATCCGATAACCCGTTAATAGCCCCGACCAATGGGGATTTTCCACATGTAAAATCGTCATTGGCTGGAGGAAACACGTGTCGGCTCATTGTTGGGACAGATGTCATCTACTCATTGGACAGAAGGCGCCTATGATACGTTGACACATGGCCTGGCCCAACAGAGGCCCATTCCTGTGAAAAGGCCGGCCCGTTTGACTTGGTCAAAAGGTGACGGGCCGGCCCATGGAAAGCCTGTTAATGGCATGTTCGCATATAGCCCATTTACAGCCCACTAAACCAAGGCCCGTTACGCCCTACCCGAATTAGGCCCAGTATCGTCATCTGGGCCATCCAATATGATTCCAGCCCGTTTTCACTTCTGGCCCATGTATGGCCCATGACGTCTTTCAGCCCATATGAGGCCCTATGTAACTCTTGGCCTATTAACGGCCCGTGGTGAAACTGGCCCGCAATGAACAATGTATCACTTTAGACCCATTAACGGCCCGTGGTGAAACTGGCCCGTAATAAACAGTGTATCACTTTATACCCATTAATGGCCCATTATTCAGTTGGGCCGTTTCCAGCCCATGTTATCTTTCGGCCTTCTCAGAGCCCATTTATTCTTGGGCTCATTTCGAGCATTCGTTTACTTACGGCTGGCTAATGTAATTTTCTACTTGTGGGCCAAATTCAGCCCGTGGTTATAGTCGGTCCGTTTGTGGTCCGTTAATACATTGGGCCGTTTTCATAGCGTCATCAAATACAGCCTATTAACGATGGCCCGTTATGGTCGGCCCATGAACGGACTATTCCAACTCTAGCCCGTTTACGGCCATAATGCGGCCTGTTATTGGCCCATGTTTGGCCAATCGATCATACGGCCTGTATAAGGCCCATTGATGATAGGGCCCGTAGAAGGCCCATTGTTTCTATGGCCCATAGAAGGCCCAATGTTTCTACGGCCCGTAGAAGGCCTACTGTTTCTACGGCCCGTAGAAGGCCCACTGTTTCTACGGCCCGTAGGAGGCCCAGTGTCACTACAGTAAATATTAGCCCATGGTTATTGTGGCCTAGTTTTAAAAAATAGGATATTGCAGCCACTAGCAAACCGCGAAAAAAGAACTACACTGACTACAAGCAAACAAATAAACAAGACAACAAGGAAATAAATAAGCAAGCAACTTATGCTAGGCTATCACGGCTATTACACATATTACATCCACTGGGCATCAAAGTTCACCACCAGTGCAAATATAGGGAACACAGCAGCATATAAACGCCGCAACAAAACAAGTCCAGAACTGAAACCACTTCAGAAGAGTTCAAGAAACAATATCCTGGGTACCCATAATGCTGGCAAGATGCTTAGCAAGCTTATTAACTTTCTCTTGTTTGGCGCTTAAATCCTCCAGCGCTTGCTGTTGCACAAGAAAGTACGCATCTGAATTCTGCAGGGACTTCCTCAGTCCTTCGGCTTCTTGCCGCAGCACAGCTGACTGATGCCTTTCAGCTTGTAGCTGAGACTGAAGAAGCCGAAGTGATTCAGGCAGCGAGTTCGAAGAGCTTGTGCCAGCGGTACTGGCCAGTAACTCGAACACTACATCAACGCAGGACTGTGGGGTTTTCTCACTGTCTACAAGATCGTTTTTATCACCTTTCTTGGAGACCAACAGGGTTGTCTCACTATGTTGAACCTTATCTGCATTACTTTCTCTACCATTCCATAGTGGGGTGCTCTTCTCCAATATTCTGTTTGCATACTACAAGAGAAACAAGCAGACACATCACAGGTTTAGCTTGTAGTATACCAAACTCATTTTAGTAAACCGGTTCAGTAGTAAGGTGGACAGGATAACAGCATGAAACAAACATATATCTATGTACTATGGTCACTGTATTGTCCATATCATTCTAGTTTATGTTCCCTAATCAAGATAGAGACATGGTTCAACTCATATATTTTTAAGACACAACAATATAGACAGAATATAAGTGTGAGAAACTACACAGCATTGGCAACACTTGTAATGTGCATCACATGAGAACATAACTGTTTATACAACTTAAACTGAAATCAACATAGAGCAAGAAGTTAGAACACCAATCCTGTTGCGCCATTGGAGTTTCAATTGTATCCTTCAAATTCGAAAGTAGTTGGTATGAGTAAATACAGTGATGCAACAGCAAAGGAGTATGGACCATAGCTACGGAATCTGACCTGAGAACAGTTGCTCTTCTGCTTTAAACGTGGAGTTTGGGTTAGCTGTGGTGGTCTTTGTGCTTTGGGCACTGTAGTAGCTTTACAAACTGCTCGTGTGGGGGTACACTGTGGTGGACATGGTGCTTTGTCAACTATAAGTGGGTTACTATCCGCTGGGGTTGCGGTTAGATGGGTTGTAGCTGGTTCTCTGCCCAACGGTGTAAGTGTGCAATCTGGAAGAGTCTCGATTATGTGTGGTGGGCCTAGTTTGTGGGCCAGTACAACCATGGTTCTATCTGCATTGACGGGTAGCACTGTCTTTTGTGAAGAACGGGGTTTTGCTCCCTTAGATACTGCCATCACCCCCTCCAATTCAAATGGCTGATAAACAAGAAAAGAAATTGAACGTACAGACATTGTATGATAGACAGATGTGGTAATTCACATATATGTTGTCTAACCAAACAGGACAGCATGACACAATTTCACATATATGATGCCTAACTAAACAGGATAGCATGACACAGTTTCAGATATATGATGGATAACTTAACATGATATAATGGCATAATTCAACATATGATGAGTACCTAAACAGGATGACATGACAAAACTATATGATGTCTTTCTAAAATAGGTTGGGATGAAATAATTCACATACATGTTGTCTAAGTATACAGGATGGCATGATATAATTGACATAATTGATTCATATACTAAGCAGCTGGCACTCGCATGTATGATCTCTAAACTAAGCAGATAGAATTCAATATTGTGCATATGATGTCTAAACTAAGCAATGCAAGACACCATATGCATCATATGAGAAATATAAACATTGCAACTTAGAGCATACACCTCAGGTGGGATATAGGACTGGTCATCTGTCTCTGAATCCTCCTCTGAGGAGCTCCCTGTAACCATCGAGATATATGCTTCAACAGGTACCATTGCCTGCTCTGAAGACCTTGTTTTCACTCCAGATTTTTCCATAACCGGCTCAAATGGCTGATACACATGAAGAGTAGTTCAATATACACAGATTGTCGACAAATGGAATACGTAATGAAAAAAAAGATGGCTTGAGATAATTCACATATATGATGCCTGGCTCCATGGCGGTGCATAATTCACATATATGATAACTAGCTGAAAAACATGGCATTGCATAATTCACATATCTGATATAGAAAGCAAACATGAGGCATTCACACAAAGCATGTCTAATCTAAGCAGATGGCATGGCAATGCAAGACACCATATGCATGATATGAGCAATATAACCCAGCCAAGTTAGAGCAAGCACCTCAGGGGGGGGGGAATACAACTGGTCATCTCTCTCTGAATCCTCCTCTGAGGAGCTATCTGTAACCAGCAAGAAATCTGCATCAACATGTAGCACTGACTGCTCAGAAGACCTTGTTTTCACTCCAGATTTTCCCATGACCGACTCAAATGGCTGATGCACAGGAAGAGTAGATGAATGTATAAACATTGTTGACAAATGGAATACATTATGGAAAAAAATATGGCACAATACAATTCACATATACGATGACTGGCTAAACAGGATGGCATTGCATGATTCACGTATATGATGCCTGGCTAAAGAAGATGGCATTGCATAATTCCCATATACTCCCTCCGTTCCTAAATATTGATCTTTTTAGAGATTGCAAATGGACTACCACATACGGATGTATATAGACATATTTTAGAGTGTAGATTCACTCATTTTCTTCCGTATGTAGTCACTTGTTGAAATCTCTAAAAAGACAAATATTTAGGAATGGTGGGAGTATGATATAGAAACCAAACAGGTGGCATTCACACAAAGCAAATCTAAACTAAGCTGATGACATATAAGATGTATAATGTAAGCAATGCAAGGCGCCATATGCATGATATGACCAACATCAGCATGCTGGGTTAGAGCAAACACCTCAGGTGGTAAACAGGCATGGTCGGCTCCTTCTGAATCTCCATCTGAAAAGTTATCTTCCTCTGGAATACAATCTGGAAATGCAGGAGAGGGGGGGGGGCACTTCGCCCACCATGGAGCAGCGTCTGCATGACATTATATTCGCACGCAACGGTCTTCTCTTTTTCTCTACATGTTCAGTACGATTGTGTACAATATCTGACATGCATAATAAAAAATAGTTAGATTTTGTAAGGCCTAAGGGGTGCATGCAAAAATCAAGACTGATGGTAGCAAACGAGTGGATGGATCCAAAACTAATGATAGCAGGTAGATTATAGCTTCAGTTTAAAAAGATAGACAATGGATCATCTATTGTTTGTTGCCCACCCAACATGAACCACATAGAAGACCCCAGATGAACCAGATAGTAGACAGATACTATTCGTTGCTGGCTCGATATGAGACCCATGGGCAATTCAAAACTCAAGATTGAATGATAAAGTAGCAGGTAATAATAACCGATGTATAATGTAAGCAAACACGAAAGACCGCGACCTCTCTTCTGGAACTGTCTAGTCCTCAGGTTCATCTGCTCAGTCGATGATGGTAATGCAGTTGGCGTGGCTGCCGGCAACGGGGAAGATGATCTGAGGCGGCGAAAGAAAGTCTGCATGGGGGATCTCTGCTGTAGTGAACGCTTCTGTCGATGGTGCACCTCAGGTGGGGTGGATGACGGCATGGCAGGAGCAGGACATAACACACAGAGTTTTCTTTGACGCCAATCTGAAAATGAAGTAAATCTGTAAGGGCTCCTTAGAATTGGAGGATTCTATAAACGCAGGGACAGGAAAAACACAAGAATAGGATAGGAATGCACGTGCAAAACAGAGCATTTGGAAACATAGGATTTCAGTCAACCTGGGTGTTTGGCTCACATGAATTGGAAGAACAGAGGAATGGAGAAACAAAGTGATGCGACGAGTGTACAACCTCTTTGGCATAGCCTTGTGGACCTCAGCATCATTGGGTTGGACGTGGAGGATGGTGATGATGCTGGTGTGACTGTCGGAGGCGGGGAAGAAGATCCGAGGCCTCTGGAAACGGCGCCGAGGGTACTGCTCCGCTGTGATGGACGGTTCCGTTGTTGGAGCAGCTCCGCTAAGGTGTACAGCGACGAGGCTGAAGCATGACAAGACAGACAACTTTAATCTGAAGTGGGACCCTAATATCATCTGCAATAGATGATGTAAAATACATCACCAAAAAGTGCTAGATGTAAAACGCATCAGCCGCGCCACGGCCGCTCCGACAGATGCTGTAAGTACTGTTCACTCTAAACTTAACTGAAGAAAATGAACTTCACAGTTGAAACTGAATTTTACTGTCGAAACTGATTGAACTAGTAACAAAGCATTGCAATAGATGTTTAGGGCGTTCGAGCACTAGTAGCAGAGAAGCATTGATCTAAATCAGCAGACGCTCGAGCAGGGAACGCACTAGCAGAGAGCAAGTCGTGCAGTAGCACCGCGAGCGAGTGCTAAAGCAGCAACTCCTATAGCTGTCGGAGGTCGTGCAGCAGCAGCAGCAGCGCAAGCGAGAGCAAGAGCAGAGCAGCAGCGCGAACGAAAGCAGGAGCAGTGCAGCAGCGTGACCGACAGCAAGAACAGAGCTGCAGCGCGAGCGAGAGCCGGAGCAGCTGCAACTAGTGTTGTTGTGGAAGTCGCCGCCGAGGAAGCAATGACATGGGGGAGAGACGTCGTGGATGATGTGGCCGGCGACGGCACCGTCGATGGAGACGCCATGTCTGCTCGGTATCGAGCACCGGCAGCCCCGTGAGATCGAATAAAATATAAAATGCAGCGGTGAGTGCAGAACCTCCTTGGTGGCGCCGAGTTGGCCTCGACTTCATTGGAGGAATTGGTGAGGGTGCTGCGGTTCCAGTGGGGCAGGTCAAGACGGCGCTGTGGGGATTGAGGTGGCACGATAGACGAGGTAAACGTCGGGGCACCTCCTTGGAGGTGGAGGACGGGGCGGCTGATCCGGCGGGACGACGAGATCGACAATGGATCCTCATCCGGTGCGGTGGATGAGGGACGGCGAGCTGTTGCGGTGGACGACGTAGTTGGGGAAGAGTCTCCGGCTGGGCGGTGGTCGGGAGGCCGACGGAGGAGCATGGGGTTTCGCGGGTTTTGGTGGCCTCGGTGTACGAATGGGGGGGGGGAGGGGGGCGAAGGGGTAGGGGGGAGCCAAGCTTAGGGACGCGCTTGTCCGAAATGTAGGGTAAGTTACCAGCATACCCCCACCGGTTTTGACACCACGACGTGGAGCTTCATTTCCGGCTGAGGGGTAGAAGGGGGATTTCGCGTGTCTGGGCTGCGGGAGCGATTTCGGATGAGGAGGGAGTTCTCGCGTGCGTCCAAATTTCGGGATAACAAGGCGCGGCGCGGGTTGAAGAAGCGGGAGTTTCAAAGCAGGTGAGACAAAAGATACTCGAGCTTGAAAATTTCGGGATAACAAGGTGCGGATTCCTTGTTTGGCAGAACAAACTTAACGTGTAAAAAAAATCATACAAGACACAAGAGAGTCATGTCCCCTTTTACTATATTGCTATAGATGCCATTGAAAAAACTACAAGAAAAATGTAAAAAAATTGGGAGAACATGATTACCCTGCACAGTACCAAATCGATTCGCACTTCCCTCAACAACAACAAAAAACAAAGCAATTCCCACCAAAGAAAGAGTAATGTCCCTTTTTATATGATTACAGATGCCATGATCTCAAATTTCAATTTTTGAATCCACGTTATGTTGAATTCGAATATATCATTAGGTGACCTTGCAGTTTATAATTGATGTAGTCATACATTTTGATCTTCCATCATATATGAACATTTTACTCCACCATGTGAACATATATATTATCGTCTACCATGTGGACTAAATTTGAATCAATTTTCCTTATTTGAATACGATTGTTGTCAAGTTATACAATAATTTAAATATTATCTTGATAACAAAAAGACATGCATATAGCAGTAATCATATTTCACTATGAACTACATGTACCATACGCTCTCCAATTCAAATATCTGTATCCATTTTATGTTGAATTCAAATCATAGTACATTATTGGTCTAGGTAGCGAGATGTTCGGGATAATCTAAACCCTGTTTTCATACGTATAATTTTTGGCTGAATTGGGACAAGTTTTGGTATAAGCCTCTTGCAAAACCGGAGATTCTCTCAACAAGCCTCGTGGTTCCGAGAGGGAACGTATCACCTTTGTGTGCGAAACGATACACGCTGCCTCCCCCTTGATTTTATTTACAGAGGCAACATAGAACTATATGAGTGCCCTGTTAAATTTTGGAATTATTTCAGGTTCATTTGGCCTTTTTTATACATTAATTGAGTTTCTGGACTTTTATTCTGCATAATCTAAATATGAATTGCATGCACATGCGCCGGTGCACCAAAGTGGGTTGAAAAATCACATGTGTGTCCTTGGTTGAATTTCTAGGTCCCATGGAAGAAATGAGAATGAAATTCAAACATCTGGGTGTCATGACTCTTCCTAGAAGATCGAGAAACTTAGATTTTAAATTCATGTAATGAAACTTGGCATGGTGTCATGTCATGGCACTAACATGTTGTGGTAAAAAATTGGGCCGATTTGGAAGCTCGTGGTTCTAAGAAGGGAACGTGCCACCCCCCGCCCTTGAGTTTCTTAACAAAGGCAACATAGAACTACATTAGTGCCATGTTAAATTTTGGAATTATTCCGGGTTCGTTTGTCGTTTTTATACATTAATTGAGTTTCTGGTGATTTAATGTGCATAAGTCAAATTTGAACTACAAGCACATGCTCTCGTGCACTAAAGTTGGTTGAAAAATCACATTTGTATCCTCGGGTGAATTTCTAGGTCCCATGCAAGAAATGAGAATAAAATTAAAACATCTGGGCATCGTGGCTCGGCCAAGAACATTGAGAAACTTGGTTTTAAAATTCTTGTAAATCCAAAACACGTCTGAAAATCATGAAACTTGGTATGGATGTCATGTCATGGTACTACCATGTTGTGGTAACAAAATGGGCGAATAGGAATAGATTTTGGTATAAGCTTCTTGCAAACCGAAGCTTCTCTCAAGAAGGCTCGTGGTTCTGAGAGGGAACGTGTCACCTTTGAGTGCGAAACGATATACGTTGTCCCCCTTGAGTTTATTTACAAAGGCAACATAGAACTACATGAGTGCCCTGTTAAATTTTGGAATTATTCCGGCTTCGTTTGGCCTTATTTACACATTAATTGAGTTTTTGGTCATTTAATATGCATAATTCAAATTTGAACTACAAGCACGTGCTCCCGTGCACCAAAGTTGGTTGAAAATCACATTTGTGTCCTCGGGTGAATTTCTACTCCCATGCAAAAAATGAGAATAAGATTCAAACATCTGGGCATCGTGGCTCGGTCAAGAACATTGATAAACTTGGTTTTAAAATCATGAAACTTGGCATGGTGTCATGTCATGGTAGTACCATGCCGTGGTAAAAAAAATTGGCCGAATAGGAACAAATTTTGTTACAAGCTTCTTGCAAATCGGAGCTTCTCTCAAGAAGGCTCGTGGTTCTGGAAGGGAACGTGTCACATTTGTGTGCATAATTCAAATTTGAAATACAAGCACATGTTCCAGTGCACCAAAGTTGGTTGAAAAATCACATGTGTGTCCTCGGGTAAATTTCTAGGTTCCATGCAAGAAATGGGAATGAAATTCAAAATTCTGGGCGTCGTGGCTGGGTTGGAAACATTGAGAAACTTAGTTTTTTAATTCCTGTAAATCCAAAACACGCATGAAAATAATGAAACTTGGCTTCGTGCCATGACATGGCACCAATATGCTGTGGTAAATTTGCAGTCCGATTTGCAAAGGCGCACACATTAACAATCAACAAAGTCATTTTGGAACAAGTGCTGTCACGTTACAATCGGAAACACAAGTATTATTGAAACCGTGGGCGTTCTACTTACTAGTACCATTTACATGCCTCCACGCGTCCCCATTTTTTATTAGCTAGGAGGCGCCGTGCAGGGTAGCTATTTGAGTACAAGAGGCGTGCGATCAGACCCCTGCGCGTGCTTATCGGGAGGAGAGCCCTTTGACCTCCATCTGCTATCCACCTCTCTCCCAAGGTCTCCATTAATGGCGCCCGAGCCTCTGTTTAATGGCGTGGCTATGTCTCACTCGACTGAGATTTAAGAGAGAAAAAAGAAAATCTGACAGCACGGATCTTGATGTAAGATCCGACGGACCTATATAGCATCTACTGCGACTTATAGCAAGACTGATGAATATATAAGGATGATTTTTTTTATCAAAGAAGGGCTTGCCCCTTCCTATTTTCATTACTGAAAACCACCACAATTCACAAGAAGTTCAGCACAACTCCAGCCTAACACAAAGGAGTAAAAGTACCAGATTGAAATCGCAACATCCCTAAGAGGCCAACAAAGGCCAAACATCCGCGCTAGAACCCAACATTTCACAACCGACGACACAATAGACATCCTAAACCGATTATTACATCAAAAGAAACCAAGAAACTAAAGGAAGCCTAGCAGCAACTAGAAGAACAGCAACGCCAGGGTCGCCACAGCAAGAGTTTTCTTCATTCCAGCCTCGCAACATTGATCTTCCACAGAAAGATAAGGACGATTAATTGTCTTACATAATTAGAAAGATAATTAAAAAAGCCACATGCGGCTACGCCCGAAATACACAAGGGCAAAAGAAGAAGGAAGACAAGGATCTGGCTCGCTAATCTCTACTTTCTTGATGCGTTGCTGCAGGCCGCGGGCGCGGCGAGCGGCGATGAGCTCTTTCGTGTCCTCAAGACGCTGCTTGAGAACATCCACGGATTCCTCCACCAGCCTTTGGTGCTCGTTGCGGAGCATGTCATTCTCGCCCATAAGTTTCTTGACGATGAGGCCGGTCCTCTTCAACAAGGCATTGGTCTCCTCCTGCTGGTCTGCACTTTAGATGATCTTCTCCCTCAGCAGGTCGCGCTCGGCCTGGAGCCTCTCATTGCCCTCCCTTAGTTGCCGGATGATGCCGGTAGCCTGTTCAAATGAGGCTTTCACGTCATCCTGCAAACTCGCCAAGCCGGTGATCTGATCCATCTGGCTATGGACGATCGCATGCACGCACCTGTAATAGTCGTCTCCTGCCCGCGAGAAATTTTCCCAGGCCGCCGCAGCGCGGCAGGACATCTCTGCTGCATTCGTGGCACGGCAGGACATCTCTGCTGCTTCCGCGGCATGGCCGGACCAGTCTGCTGCATCGACGGTGCGGCGGGACCTCTGTGCTGCTACTTCCGCGCGGCGGGACATGTCAGCTGCTCTCGCAGCGAGGCGAGACATCTCTCGTGCTTCCGCTTCCATGCTCGCCTCTCTCTGGTAGCAATCTCTCGACCCAGAATTCACGCTGGCCATGGCAGACGCAAGGGAAGGATGCTGAATGACTTGTTTGTTTTTGTGGATGAGGAGTTGAGGAGGAATGTGCAGTCATCTTGGCATACTAGTATTTATAACCGAGTACTAATACGCTCCTAAGTGGGAAACCGTTTAGGTTGTGATCGGTGTGAACAAGTTTGGAATTCAATATACTAGCGTGGTACTAATACGCTCCTAAGTGGGAAACCATTTAGGTTGTGATCGGTGTGAACAGGTTTGCAATTCAATATAGCATGGAGTAATTTGGAATGTGACGAGACACAAGCTCAAAAACTTGTACTCTGAGTTTAGTAGTACGTTATACAGGAAGAGAAGAGGTGCACGCACGCACTCGTCCTCTCACACATGCGTCTATTTTTTCTCGAAAAGGAGGATGATGACCCCCGGCCTCTGCATCTGGGAGTCACACATGCATCTGTAGCTACGAATTGTAGTGTTCTCAACCATCCGATTGGCTCTATCATGGATGTACCTATATACTAAAACATGTCTAGATACATCTATATTTTGACAAATGGAAGGCATGTATTATGGAACAGAGGGAGTGCTTGTCATCAAAATGGATAAAAAGGGACATGTCTAGAACTAAAATACGTCTACATACATCTCCTTTTATCCATTTTGATGATAAGTAGTACTCTTACCCAAAGGAACTTTATATCCAACAGACACAAAATATCTGTTCGACTGTTGGAAATTACTGATCTGATGTCGAAGTAATTGCTGCAGCGCCACCAAAACCCACCATTTCTTAAGCTAAGGTAGAAAAAGGTAATCCCTATATTAGCATATTACTAAGATAAACAGAAGGCACTGTCGAAACATTTAGGACGTGAGCTTGTCAATCTGAATGTGGAGGGACACAAGCTTAGCCCCGGCCAGTAGCTTGGGTGGAACTGTCAAGAAGGTCAGCTCCTGCACATCGACGTCGCTGGGATCCTTGCTGCTTGTCACCTCCATTTCCACCTTGACGGCGCCGGTCGTGCCTTTGGGCTCCCCCGACGGGCCGTTCGCCCACAGCTTGGCCAAGTAGTGCTGCAGTGGGGACGCCCCCGCTCTGATGCAGACGACCGACACGGCGATAGGCGCGCCGATGTCGAGCATGCCACCGACCAAGAAAAACACGTGTCGGTCCTCCTCCGCGAACAGCTAGAGCCGTGGCTCCGACAGTGGCACTTGCAGCTGAGCACCTTGCCGTACTGGATCCTGTGCACGGGCCTGGGATGCGCGGTGCTGTTGTGGTGGTAGAGCGCCGGCAGCGGACTTTCGTAGCCGCAGACGGGCACGGGGCATTTGCAGGGCGCGAGCGGACACACGCTCTGGTGATCGGCGAGCTTGTGGTAAGTGACATAGAGCCCACAGCCTTCGTGTGGGCACTCCACCCTCACCGACGAAAGGATGGAGTCCACCGCCGTGTTCACGTCAAAGCCACCGCCGCGCTCGCACTTCTGGGACTGCCGCTGGTTCCCAGGGTGCTCGACGCGGCAGTCCGCGCAGGACAGGTGCCCTCCCTTGCACTGCAGAAATCAATCCAATAGCACATCAATCAAGAAACCTGCACCTTGCTCAATCAGCCAAACGGACAAGGTCTATTCGAACCTCATACACTGGAGGCGTCAAGGGGCGGAGGCATAAGGGGCAGTGGAGCACGGTGAGGTCCATAGAGACCTTAGAGAGCTCATCGTCGGGTCCTGTTCCTGTTCGGTCTGCATGATCTCGCCCTCCTCGTGCACAACCATCCTTCAAGGTGCATTAAATCAACACATGCAAGTACTATCAAAAGAAGAGTCACGGCATGCATGCATGCGTTGTAATTAATGCATCAGCAAACGCAAATTATTGAAATATATCGAGTGCAGTGCTTTGGTGTGTCGCGTCAACTCGTACATCAATGAGAAGTTTGATTATCCTCTCCCTCGCGGACTTAACTTCACCTGCCTTTGGCTGTATGACAAGTTGGCCACACACCTGTCGGGCCCACCTGTCATACATGCAAAGACAGGAGGGTCCCTCCCTCGCCCATGAGCGTGGTGGCTGGCAAGACTAGGAGAAGATTTCGCTACACGCTCTCCCTCCCGCACGCGGTGGACATGCAGCAGTTCAATCGGTGCCAGATGGCCAGAAGCGTACTGTAGTACTCCTCCAGTGCAGTAGTACACCATCATTGTTCGACTTCCCGAAGAGGCGAAGAGCCAAGCGCAGCCCAGACGCTCATGTGGAAGTTTCATGTGTAGAGTAGTCTAGATAGCGTGTACCGTGCCTATAAGCTTAAAATCGTTGGGGTCGGCTCCATGCTATGTGGCCATCTCGAAGTTTTTTTTAAATTAAAATAGTCTTCTGGACCTACCTGTCACCCTGGTGATTGTAGTTTGCACGCTCATCTGGTCAAGACAGGAATATCTATTTTAATTTGTTTTTTTCGAAAAGGGGGGACTCCCCGGCCTCTGCATCAGAACGATGCATACGGCCACATATATTTTAATTTGTGGTGGGTAAATGTTAGAGGTTGCAGCAAATATATTGTACACTGCGGGTCTTTCAGCCAAGTTTAGAGGCAAGCATGTGGGGCCAGTGCTATGATGTGTCGCATCAACTCGTAGAACGAGGAGAAGCTTGATTTTACTACACGCCTTCTCCCTCGCCCATGCGCGCGGTTGCTCGCAAACGAGGACAGGCTTTTGCTTAGTAGTAGTACTTCCACAACAAGTTATCCGTCCCACTCGCGGTGGACGGACATGCAGCAGTGGATTCAACACTGTAGAAGCAGTAGTAGTAACATCATTGTTTGTCTTCTCGAAGAGACGAAGAGCCAAGCGCAAACCGAACGTTGCAGTTGCGAACATTGGAGCACGCATATAGCCAGGCTCTTGCATGAGACAAAATTGCTATGTGAGCCCACTATTGTACTAGTATGTACAACTACTTGCTAGTATAGCCCTGTAAACCAGAAAGGAGTATTTGCCCTTCTAGAGATTTCAACAAGTGACTAGACTACACCGAGACGGAGTACATATCGAGCAAAATGAGTGAATCTGCACCGTAAATAAATACGTACTAGTTCTATCATTTTCCTCTTCGAGGTGCACAATATTGAGTATATTGACTAGTCTCTTTTTGACACGCATTTACGTTTTTTTGACACAGTACAGACGCAAGCGCTCATATACACGTGCATACACTCACCCCTATGAACGCACACACGCACGGCACTATCATCTTGAAATTTACGAAGTCACCACAGGCACCTTGTCGTCGACGGGTCCATAGGTGCTTGAATGCCAAGGAGGAAGAGGGTAGCGGTTCCCGAGACGTTGAACGGTCAATGATGCATCCTCAATTACATGCAGAGGGAATTAATTGAAGAAGCACACTAGAGCCAGCACGATGTGAATGCAACAGAGTTTGGACTCGCATATAATAAAGGCGCCCCACCACTCCAATCCATCTACTCCCAAGTCTCTGCGCTACACTGCTCACTCCAATCCAAGACCATGTGACCAGAAGCCACAAGCAAGTGACTACTACATACGGAGCAAATGAGTGAATCTACACTCTAAACTATGTCTTCATACATCTGTATGCTGTATTCCATTTGAAGTAGTATCTAAAAGGCTTATATTTATGAACGGAGGGACTATATGGCATTTTTTATTCCAGTCGTAACATTTTCACTGTGAGGTGGGGCCGCAGTTGAGCAAACCCACCCCACCCACCGGGCGTCGGCCGAGTTTAGAGCAAGTACAATAAGGTGATGTAGGCGGGCTGTAAGACATTAAATATTATATTCTTGCTTACTTGGAAGAGAGAGAAGAGGAGAGAGAAGATAAGCGGGCTACTAGTTAACAGCCGGCTGCAGCACGTGCTCCTAGGTACTTTGTGAGAGAGTGGAATGGGCCATGTATCAACAAAGTAGTACATATTTATATCTAGCTATTGTACTTATTGGCTATAAACTTGACTATATGTGACATAGCAACATCATATAGCTAGCAGCTGGCTATATTATTAACCATGCTCTTAGAGAGTAGAAGAGAGAAACGAGGGAGGAGGGCTAGCTGTAGCACGGACGCTGTTATCAAATGGGACTCGTGTTTATAGAATAGGAGTACTGAGCACTCGTGCCTCTTTTTTTTTGAGGGAAAAATTAGTCGTATGTCTAGTACCACTAGTTGGGTGCGTGCGACCTATCGCTGTCATCACTTTAGGTCTACTTTTCGAACCGCGGCTACGCTTCACAGTACATATTTTTCACGCATTTATCCTCCTATATGTACTCCTAGGCTATTTCCACGTGCTCCCATTCGCCGACATGTGGGACATAGAGCATCTGGGTCGTAGTGCATGCACGACTTGGAGCATATGCCGGGGTACTTTGCATTTCAGACCTCACGAATTACATGCAAACCCCCCGCAGAAGAATAAATAAATCAATGAATTACTACATGAAACCGGATTATTTTCATGGAAACCGGAGCACGTTCATTAAATTTTGGACATAACACGTTTATAAAAAATGACCGGACCTAAACCAGTCTAAGGGCCTCTTTGATTTTCCCCCCAAAAAAGGGCCTCTTTGATTCGCAGGATACTGAAAACACGGGAATGGGGAAAGTATGATGGCGATGAACCGAGACAAGGAGAACTCTAACTCAGTTAGAGGTTAGAGTTAGATTCTAACCCTGAACTAACTCTAAACCAAAGAGGTGTATGGATGGCAGGGTTAGATTGACAATAAATGCTCTATCTCAATCATTTGACTACTTTGGACCCTATTTTTAGTCAGACTAAAATAAGTCCCTTGGATCCAAGCACCCTCTTGGTGTGGCCGGCTCTTCTCTGGCCTCCTCCCGCTCACAATTGACATAAACGAACCATCTATACAATCAAGCATGCAAAACATGATAATTTTCACTTTGTCCATACAAATGAGATATCCCACTTAAACATACAAGTCGTCAATCAAGCTTCACAAAATAAAAAAAAACACTTCACGAAACAAAGAATGAGCTAACTCATCATGGAAGTTGTTCACGATAGGGAGGGAGCCCGGAGCCCCTCACGCACCGACGGAGGAGCTCGCCATCGTCGCTCTGGAGGAAGGCTCTATAGAGCCCAAGCCCCGGGAACCCCTCCGACGCTGGCCCTTGCGAGTTGAGGTCGACACCTGCATGGGTAGCAGGGCCGCTTGCTGCCGACTGGGAACTTAATCTTTGGGCCTCTATAAATAATGCAAGCCTGTAACTAAAATACCTAGAAAGGTGAACTGAATCTTTGGGCCTCTAGAAATAATGCAAGCCCGAAACTGAAATACCTAGAAAGGTGAACTGAATCTTTGGGCCTCTAGAAATAATGCAAGCCTGAAACTTAAATACCTAGAAAGGTGAACTGAATCTTTGGGCCTCTAGAAATAATGCAAGCCTGAAACTGAAATACCTAGAAAGGTGAACTGAATCTTTGGGCCTCTAGAAATAATGCAAGCCTGAAAATGAAATACCTAGAAAGGTGAACTGAATCTTTGGGCCTCTAGAAATAATGCAAGCCTGAAACTGAAATACCTAGAAAGGTGAACTGAATCTTTGGGCCTCTAGAAATAATGCAAGCCTGAAACTTAAATACCTAGAAAGGTGAACTGAATCTTTGGGCCTCTAGAAATAATGCAAGCCTGAAACTGAAATACCTAGAAAGGTGAACTGAATCTTTGGGCCTCTAGAAATAATGCAAGCCTGAAAATGAAATACCTAGAAAGGTGAACTGAATCTTTGGGCCTCTAGAAATAATGCAAGCCTGAAACTCAAATACCTAGAAAGATGAACTAAATCTTTGGGCCTCTAGAAACAATGCAAGCCTGAAATTGAAATACCAAGAAAGGTGAACTGAATCTTTGGGCCTCTACAAATAATGCAAGCCTGAAATTGAAATACCTAGAAAGGTGACCTGAATCTTTGGGCCTCTAGAAAGATTTATTACCTCCTCAAGCAGCATCAAACAACTCCATGCATGCACCACAAATCTATAGCAAGTTTGATCAGGATCTACTTTTCCAAATCAGAATTAGCGCTAGAGCAAGCAAGATCAACGATATGGCCATGAGACAGAGAAGGAATGAACAAACTCACCCCTCTCGCGACCTCCCTGGTAGATGCGCCGCCGCCGTGCACGACAGAGGGAGAAAAATGACTGGTGAAGGGGGAGCGGGTCGACCTTCGAAGGTCGGAGGGAGAGGGCGGCCGGAGTAGGGCAGCGGAGGCCGGAAGGAGAGGGCGGCCGGAGGAGAGAGAGGGCAAGCGGCGCTTGGGCGGGCGGCCCTATGGGGAACAGAGAGGAGTCGTGCGAGAGGGGGGGAGTGATCTGGTGCTGGCAGGTGAGATTTTTTTAGGGGAGCGATCTGGTGCGGGCAGGTGAGATTTTTTTAGTTCTCTTTTAGTGGGCCCAGGATAACTAACCCAATTAGAACCTCTCCACCGGGCTAGTTTTTTTAGCTGGGTTAGAGCAAACTAGCTCAAACTAACCCCTCTTGTTTCGATAATTTGAGGCTATTTCAACCCAAACTAGCTCTAACTCAGGGATCCAAACAAACAGGAGTGTTACTGTACATGCTACAATGTGGACCGTAGCACATTGTTTTTATGGCCATATCACCACATTATTGTTTTCTACTGCTGGTTCACTGGGCTACCGTGGTTCGCATGGCTGGTTCACTGGGCTGCCGTGGTTCGCACTCCTCCGACGTGAGTAGTACTCCCTCCGTTCCTAAATATAAGTCTTCGTAGATATTTCACTGTGGACCACATACGGATGTATATAGATGCATTTTATGTGTAGATTCACTCATTTTTCTCTGTATGTGGTCCATAGTGAAATCTCTCCAAAGACTTATATATTATTAACGGAGGGAGTAGTATAGTACTAGTATATACTGCATCATTCTTTGCTCCTTCTTACTACTCCGACATGTGGGAGAGCCAGCATCCGGGTCGACGTGTCATGCACCAGATTAGAGCGCGAAACGAAAGGGGGGCATCACCCCGGTCGGAGCGCCAGTAATTCATGACTATAGTGAGTGGTCATATCACAAGTCTTTCCAGGAGTAACGCGCCGTCAAATCGCACAGCCCCACTCGCTCACCCTCCTCGCCTCTCTGTCAAACCGCCTACCCGAAAACTGCCGCGCGTACTGCCCGGGAAAAGCCCCGCCCTCAACTTTTAACTACGCGAAAATAGTTCGAGCTTGTTCGTTCTATATAAATACAGTACTTACTGTATGTTTATTCACCCGTGGGGTTGTTCAATGAATGGAGGGGCGGGGAGCACAAGTGAACTATACTACCTCTGTCCGGGTTTATTGGTCCCCATTGTATTTCGTGCCAAATTTTGACCATAGATTAAACAAAGAAAATGTTCACGCATGTCACCAAACATTATATTTTTCAAAACTATGTTCAAATACGAATCCAATGAGATAATTTTTCTTGACATGCATTAACATTTTGTTAGTTAAATCTTTAGTCAAAATTTGGCAAAAACTATAAAAGGATAAACCAGGACGGAGGTAGTACTGTAGTAGTAGTAAGTAGGAGTCGTAGAGTAGTCACCTTAAATAGAGAGTTTCTTTTCTTTAATGCCACGTACACAAATTGAAACGCTTGTTGTGGAGAGAAAAAAGATAATCACTCCACTATATATGGACGCAGGGGCCCGAGCGCTTGCTTTACTAGGGTTGCTCTCTTCATTCTCTCATCCTCTCGAGATATAAACAAGACAGCGGTAGAGACATTTTCTCTCTGCTCACCGTTGGTCACAGATCCGGCCGGATCCCTTCGGTCGGTGTGTGTAGAGGACTAAAAGGTGCATCGTTCACGCGGTCATCGCAGCCGAGGGAGGAAACCCATAGCTGCCGGAGGCGCCCGATCCTCTGCCCGTGCCGTTCTCTCCAACACAGCGCCGACTCAGGAGGTCCTCCGACCCTTCTTCCTCCCTGCCGTATTGTTCGCAGATCCGACCTGCCGCCGCCGACATCCCGGCGAACCTCAGGTATAAGTTCTTCGAAAGCGGCCTTGCTCTACTGCCCCGGCTCCCCATGTGTCTGCATGTGCATCTTTTTCTACTCCCATCAGCTCTTCAAAAGCCACCTAAATTTTTAGTATTATTAGAGGTAAAGCTACTTCATGCATTCGAATCTAGGGCTTTGTTCAAACAACGAAGAAATGGGGGAAAGTTGTGGCATGAATCTAGGACTTGATTCAAAGAGGAAATAATATGGTGAAAGTAGTAGAGACTGGATACCCAACCGGTCTCTTGGTTGAAAAGGGAAATAATGGGAAAACGCAGTACAAACTGGATAAGGAACAGATCTATTATTGGTTGAAAAAAGGATATAAAGTGGCGGCTGGTGGACAAGTCAACAGAGTATGTCCAGGATTAGATTTGCTTCCATCACATAGTAAAAGGTCTCCAGGATTAGATTTGCTGCCCTCACATAGTAAAAGGTCTCAGGATTAGATTTGCTGCCCTCACATAGTAAAAGGTCTCAGGATTAGATTTGCTACCCTCACATAGTAAAAGGTCTCAGGATTAGATTTGCTGCCGTCACATAATAAAAGGTCTCCAGGATTAGGTTTGCTGCCCTCACATAGCGTGAACAAGCTCGACATCACCACTTTATGCCTGCTTGCAAGTACATTATGCTGATGTGTCCACTGTCGCATGTCCTTATACCAACCTTTTGCTGGTTTTTTTGCGGGTAAACCAACCTTTTGCTGTAAGGGCGCATGTAAAATGAAGCGATCACACTGTTACCTTAGGGACATGTCTAACCAGTGTTATTGTTAATCTAATTCCTCCAGTGATAAGATGCAATTAAACGGTGTTACAAATGGCACTCCTGCTGTTTTCCCCAGTATGATAAGTAAGTTTCTCCTTTACGCTGCTGAGTGTCCTGGTGTCCCCACGGTCCCATGCCCTTAAACCAACTCTTTAGCTACTGTTGATTTACTGTGTCTGGTAAACAAGCAATGCCACCATTAAAGTAATCCCATATCTGAGGAATATCATTGTTGATCGTAATGCTTCTGGTAACATGAAGCATTGCTGATGTTTCAAAATTTCTACTGTCCTTGCATGATTGCCATGAACATAATTAAGATGCTTCTTTTCATTTTGTATATGTTTCGTATATTCTTATTGACCGGCAACTGTTTACTTTCTATCATTTTGTGCAGATAGGGATATCCATTTCACCTTGTTGCTATTGTGACCTTTTGGTGAACTGCACAAAACACTTTTTTGGAATGAGTGTCTTGTGCAGTTCAACTAAAATGTCACGTGGGCAACATCTCTCAATTTTGGTGGAACTGCACAAAATGGTTAAAGTAAAGTGAAACCATGCTCTCCTGTCTCCTTGTTTGTGCTATGCAAACATGCTATGCAAACAAGAATACTCTACTACAGATGTTGTGACGGTCAAGAGCAACATCTCTCAATTTTGGTGGAACTGCACAAAATGGTTCAACTAAAGCGAAATCATGCTCTGCTGTCTCCTTGTTTGTGCTATGCAAACATGTTGTGCAAACAGGAATACTCTACTACAGATGTTGTGACGGTTAAGAGCATTCGCCAAGTTCTTCGATTGTATGACATGGCTAGCCAAGATGGATTTAATCCCGATATTCACTTTATCAAAAGGCTCTAATGGGTTGGTTCTGAATCTTGCAAGCTGGGAATCAGTGAGATGTGTAGGCATCTTTGTTGTACTATTATTTGAATCTTTTTTGTTGGTTCTGAATCTTGCAAGCTGGGAATCAATGAGACGTGTAGGCATCTTTGTTGTACTTATTGTTTGGATATTATTTGTTGGTTCTGAATCTTGCAAGCTGGGAATCAATGAGATGTGTAGGCATCTTTGTTGTACTTATTATTTGGATCTTATTTGTTGGTTCTGAATCTTGCAAGCTGGGAAACACGACATGATGATGCAGAGGATAGCAACCATAACAAACAATTCGAACTTGGTAGTATTATCTTTGTGAAAGTGCGACAAATGTGCTGATCGTGTGCGTCCTGAGAATAATAATTCTAATTGTTGTGCATGTTGATCCCGTGGCACTGATAGAACGCGCCAATGCATTGCTTGTTTTAAGTATAAATTTCTATTAAAGCTAATTAAATTTAAGTAAAGTGACCACTAACTCATGTTATTACAGTACCAATACAGACCCGCTCGTGAACCGACGTGTGGACAGAGTAGGTTTCTTAATGGAGGCGTTTGAATGCGCCGAGGGTGCATCTTCTGCCGGGCGTGCAGCGGACGAGGGAGGGGTAGTAACTGTTGTAGCCTGTACACACTCAGTTTACTGTTGAATCTAGTTCCCCAAGAGCTGAAAAATGAACTGCTGCCGCCGCCTACACACTCGTTCACTCGAAGAGACTCCAATGGCGATCTGAGGGGTGAGCCTTCTGGATATGGACTTCAGCAAGGAGTTAGTTTGCCGTTCAGTCCTATGGCTGTACCAAGTTGAATGTGATGTAAACCAACGATACAGACTCGGTGAAGCTCTGCCTCGCCTCAGTCCTATGGCTGCACCAGGTTCTGGAGCATTCACCCGTTTCATCGGCAGCGCCAACTGCACCTTCACTATGGTGGAGAGAAGGAAGAACGCAATGATTCGGCCATCTGGTGCAACAAGCTTGTCGACATCCAGAAGCAATACAAGATCATCAGCAACGGGCAGGAGAAGGACTCCGTGGTTGACCTCGCTGAGACCATCATCGACCCCTGATACGCCAACATGAAAGAAGACGACCTGAACACGTGGGAGGTACCTTTGAATCTAGCCTACATAACCTATGCGGCCAAGGACGCATACGCATGCTACGGCATGTACATGTAGATCTTGGACATGAGGGCGTGTCTGCTTCCCGTAACCGATGAGTACACGGACAGCCGCAGCGTCATGATCAAGCGTGCCAGGAAGGTCTAGATGTTGTACTTTATCTGTTTATAAGCACCTTTATCATCTGAGTGTTTCATGCATTAGCCTATGTGTCGTAATTATCTATTTTGTCCGAAATATTTCATTTAAGAACCCGTTAACCTGATTGCTTTTTTTAGTGGCTATTTGCTAATGTATGTAAACTAGTTCACTTGTTCGTAAAAAAACTAGTTCACTTGGCTGCCGTGCTTTGAATCTCCTTCCTTCCAACATATTCCTCTCCTCAGGTTGACCCAGCAGGTCTCTGAATTTTCTCCCACTTTCTGTTTCGATGTAAACTGAGTTTTCTTCCAGTACTTTCCCCTAGAACCAACTCAACTGTCCCACGTCTAGATTAAAAAATAATAATACCCCACGTACTATTAACTCATCAAATTAAAATGATATTTTATTTTGTAAGTTGAAAGTTCTTACAAAATAATAATAATAATTGTTTATATATAACTTGCCAAGTTAACTCCTAGTGATTGCGTACATAAGCTTGCAAAGATTTTACTAACGTGCAATCATGTGTTTATGTTTTTATAACATTTCTCCGTCTAGCCCAACATGATATTTTCACCCAGCCCAGCAAGTCCGTGGATTTCGAGAAAAATGCAAATGGGATTTAAACGGGCTGCATAGATGCTACATCATTGTTTCACCCAGCACACTAAATGGACTAAAAAGACAAATGGACTGGCTGACATGTGGTCCAGTAGGTCGAAGCCTAAGAAGGCGTTGGATTTACATCCAACGGCCGGCATTCTTCTTCAACCTCTCGTCTTCTTCCCCCAGCGCTGCCGGAACCGCCTGCTCCAGCCTTCGGCGTCCAGCGGCGTTGTTTTGCGCTTGTCAGCGAAACGCTACCCCGCCGACGGCCAGGCCATCCCTCCACTCGGCACCTCCTGTTATTCTCTGCCGAGTGTAGGCCCACCCCGCACCCGAACCAGTCAAGTTTCCCACTCCTCTCCGTCTGCGACTCCACTGCCGCGTCTTCCCCATCTCCGAGTCATTCCAGTCTGGGGCCTTGCCGTCGTCCACCGCCTCGGTGCGCCCGGTGCGGCGTGGTCAACATACGAGAGTCATCGGAAGAGGACTATACGTGGAGAGCTTGACGGCTAGGACCCACGAGGTCCATGGTCGCACGCAAGGAAAGTTCCTCCTTATTACGCACTGTACATGCACTGTACATGGGAAGGGCTTCTGTATTTCGCAAAAAAATGCCCCCCCGCTGACAGGTCGGACCCACCAGCTATATCTTCGCACGCAAGGAAGTGCCTCCTTATTACGCACCAAAAAATGAATACCCCCTGCTAGCTGGGACCCACCATAGTGGGTGGCTGACTTGTGGGCCTACTAAGTTGACGAGGACGGAGGGCTTTGTTAACTTAGTCAATATGAACGATTCTAGCTCCAGTGATCGTATGATGTCCATCCAACGGCCATAGTGCTTCTTCAACCTCTGGTCTTCTTGCTCCAGCCGCCCAAAGCAGCGTCGGTCGTGCCGCGTGCTCCTGCCTCTCATGGCCGGTTGTGATGCCGTGGAGGCCTCATCGCACCCTACTACTCCCACCGCTGGCCTAGGGTATCCCTCTACTCACCCACACCCCCTGTTATTCTGCGGCGACAGCAGCCTCACGCCGCAGCCGAACCAGTGAACCCTCGTACTCCTCTCCGCGTGGGCATCCATTGCCGCGTCTTCCCCGGCTCCTTGTCGTCCCCTTCCTAGGCCTCACCGTCGTCCACCGCCTTGGTGCTCTCGGCGCGGCATGGTCAATGTGGTCAATGACCAACTTCCATCGGAAGAGTACTGTACGCGGAGAGGCTGACAGCTGGGTCCAAGGCCACAACCCAGTTTTTCTGTGATTTGCCAAGTAAGTCGCTTTGTCAGGCTTGTTGGGTTGCAAATCTTTCAAGACGAGGAGAGCTTCATTCGGCTGGCCGAGAAAATGGCCTATCAGTAATGAGAAATGGGTTGTACATTTTTAAAACACATCAAACCGGCAATTAGTTTCAAATATCTTTTTTTCATTTCGAGATTTTAAATTACACTAATTTTTATGCGTGGAGAATTTGTTGGATTTTATATTGATATACATTTATTTTTAAAATCAGTTTGAATGTGAGTCAAAATTTTGGGATTAAAAACAGTTCGGACCGCACCGAAATATGCAAAAATTCGTATAATTTTTTAACCGTGTCCACAATATGGGCTGTAATGCTAACAAAAAGAATATGGGCTCCAAACAAAACCTTAAGAATTAGCAAATGGGCTGTAAATTATTAGAAATAATGGCAGATGGGTTGTATGCTGTTTTCCACAGATTTGAGGCTTTCCTAAAAAAAAGGTTGACACACAAGTAGTGACTGTTGGATGGCCATCCAACTGCCGTCGTGCTTCTTCAATCTCTGCTCTTCCTGCTCCAGCCGCTTAAACAAGCGCCGGCGGGACTGCCTGCTCCCTCCTTCCCGCGGCCGGCTGTGCTGCCGCGCAGGCCTCACCGCCCCATCGTACTCCCATCACTGGCCTAGCCATCCCTCTACTCACCCACACCTGCTGTTATTCTCCGGCGACGGTAGACGAACCAGTAAACCCTCGTTCAGTCGTACTCCCCTCCGCGTGGGAAACAACTGCAGAGTCTTCCTTGCCTCTGTGTCGTTCCCTTCCTAGGCCTCGCCTTCGTCCACCGCCCTGGTGCTCTTGGCGCAGCCTGGTCAACGTGGTCAACGACCGACATGCATCTGAAGCGGACTGTACGTGGAGAGGCCGACAGCTGGGTCCACGGCCGCACGCAAGGAAATGCCTCCTTATTACACGCAAAATAATGATTCCTCCACCTAACATTGGGGACCCACCGAAAGGGCCTCAGTATTTCGTGAAAAAAATATTACCGCCGCTGACAGCTCGGACCCACCAGCTATATCTTCGCACGCAAGGAAGTGCCTCCTTATTACGCACAAAAAAAATGAATACTCCCCCTATTAGCTGGGACCCAGTATAGTGGCAGGCTGACTTGTGGGCCTACTAAGTTGACGGGGACGGAGGGCTTTGTCAACTTAGTCAATATGCACGATTCTAGCTCCAGTGACCATACGATGTCCATCCAACGGCCGTAATGCTTCTTCAACCTCTGGTCTTCTTGCTCCAGCCGCCCAAACCAGCGCCGGTCGTGCCTCGTGCTCCTGCATCCCGTGGCTGGCTGCGATGCGGCGGAGGCCTCACCGCCCTACTACTCCCACCGCTGGCCAAGCCATCCCTCTACTCACCCACACCCCCTGTTATTCTGTGGCGACGGCAGCCTCACACTGCAGCGAACCAGTGAACCCTCGTACTCCTCTATGCGTGGGCATCCACTGCCGCGTCTTCCCTGGCTCTGCGTCGTCCCCTTCCTAGGCCTCGCCGTCGTCCACCGCCATGGTGCCCTCGGCGCGGCGTGGTCAACGTGGTCAAGGAACGGCTTCCATCGGATGTGGACTGTACATGGAGAGGCTGACAGCTGGGTCCACGGCCGCAGCAAGGAAGTGCCTCCTTATTACGCGCAAAATAATTATTCCTCCACCTGACAGCGGGGACCCATCGGACGGGCCACCATATTTCGTGAAAAAAAATGTTTCCCCCCTGACTGCTGGGACCCACCAGCTACACCTTCGCACGCAAGGAAGTGCGTTCGGGCAAAAAAAAAGATTTGCCCCCTGACTGCTGGGACTCACCAGCTACATCTTCGCACGCAAGGAAGTGCCTGACAGTCGGGACCCACCTGGTCAAAGCATACGTAGCGTTGTCATTCTGGTCGCGAACGTGTTCGTACATACTGGTCGATGTAGAGGCGCGCACGTGTCGTAGATGTAGAGGTGCGCACGTGTCATAGTAGAGGCGCGCACATAGCATGTACATGTACGTACAACGGCGAGGGTGCAAGAAAGAAAATACAGCCACGTACGTACATACGGGCAGGGTCTCGAATGCCTACTCACGCATAAGTACATGGCTGGGTTGGAACGGAGAAATAGCGTCGTCGTCGTGTTCATGGGGAGCCAACCGGCTGGGTCAAAACGGAATGCATGGTCGTGTTCATCGGGAGGGCTTGGACGGAACAGGCGATGGAAATGAGGCCTGGCGTACCGCACAACGGAGGAAACGGCCTTGTGTTCGACCGGCCACGTTCAGAACGGGGTCCTGTTGATCGGGAGGGGCCTGGCGTACCGCAAAACGGAGGAAACGGACCTCCTACGGTCGAAACGGGGTCCTGTTGATCGGAAGGGGCCTGGCGTACCGCAAAACGGAGAAAATGGACCTCCTACGGTCGAAACGGGGGTCCTGTTGATCGGGAGGGGTGTGGCGTACTGCAAAATGGACGAAACGGACTTGTGTTGGAGCGCTACAGTCGAAACGGGGGGGGGGGGGTAGGGGTGTGGCGTACCGCAAAACGGGACTCCATAGGATACTGTTCATCTCCACCGTCGACCTCCTCCAGCCTCCACGGGCTCCTGTTCATCCAGCCTCCACCGCGCGCTACTCCACCGGCTACTGTTCAACCACCCCTCCACGGGCACCCCTCCACCGTCTACTGTTCATCCAGCCCTCCACACCACGGGGTCCTGTTCAACCACGCCTCCACGGCCACCCCTCGACCGTCTACTATTCATCCAGCCCTCCACACCACGGGTTCCTGTTCATCCAGAGGCAACGCCACCGCTACTGTTCATCCACCCCCCGCAACACTCACTGTTCATCCCAGAGGCAGCATCGATCAGCTTCAGTTAGCAGCAGTAGCGAAGGAATCGCTCCATCGGGTTTAGTTAACAGCCATCGATCGATCGCTCGGGTTCAGTAACGTGTAGCCTGTATTGCAATCGCTCGGGTTCAGTAGAGCCCAATGCCTCGCTCGGGTTCAGTTAGAGCCAACGCCTCGCACACACGCGCGTACGTACGAGAGAAACGCGCATCGCTCCACCCCCGACCTCCCAACGTAACCGGCAACTCCCCGAAATTTTCCTCCCCCTCGCTTCTACCACGGTTTTTTCCGTCATGGACGGTCCAAAGAATGTCATGCAGCTGCGTCTCCGGCCCGCCCAGGACGAAAAGCCCATTTTCTGTCATGATTTTTTGTCATAGAAGTAGGAGCCCACCACATCTATGATGATACCGGGTTTTGTCACAATTATCGTCATAGAAGTGTCATATGTATGACAGAAAAAAATTTCGTTCGGCCCAAAATGTCACGGATGTGTCTTTTTTTTGTAGTGATTGTTGAACAGTTTGAAGGTGCAGATGAGGAACTAGTGAGTGTAGGGGTGGATGGCACACCTCAAAAAATGGGAATAGAAAAAATTTGAGAGGTAAAGATGGAGCCGCAGTGGATAGTACTTCGGTTAACTTTTTGGCAGCCTCCTCGTCGAAGGGCCGCCGGAGCCAATGAATCTCTTAAGTTGGAACTGTCGGGGGGCGGGGAACCCCCGGACAGTTCGTGATCTTGCGACTATGGTACAACCGCATTCCCCCATGCTCGTTTTTCTATGTGAAACACATCAGAAAGTGAGTCGGATGAAGAGGAACAGAGGCCGCCTTGGTCTTAAAGGTTTTGATAGCAATGGTCTTAGCGGTGGTTTGGCCTTATTTTGGCATGAATCATATCAAGTTACAGTCCTTGACAAGGGAGATCGGTTCATTGATGTTGTCATTGGCCCAGATGGTACTGAGCAATCGAGACTAACGACAGTATATGGAGAGCCTAGAGTGGAAGATCGACACTTGATGTGGACAATTATGCCAAATCTTAAACAAGTTTCAGAGTTGCATGGCTCGTCGTTGGCGATTTCAATGAGGCACTTTGGGGTTTTGAGCATTTTTCACTAACTCCTAGACCCGAAGCTTAAATGGCAGCATTTAGGGATGTACTTATGTCATGTGAATTGGTTGATCTAGGATTCAGTGGAGTTCCATATACGTATGATAATATGAGAGCGAGATCTGCAAATGTACGAGTTCGACTCGACCGCGCGGTGGCCACAAACCCACGGAGGAACATGTTTCCGTTTACTTCAGTGCAACATTTGACGTCACCCAGCTCGGACCATGTCCCTTTGCTGGTGTGGGGTGCAGCAGAACAACTAAAGACAACTACAAAGTCACGGAGATATGAAATCTTCTGGGAGCGGGATGCTGGCTTGCCCGATATCATTAAACAGGCTTGGAGTGCCTTTGGAAGTATGGAGAATCTTGGTCAGGTTAATGATGCAGATCAACCATGCTTCCCTCAAATCATGGAGTAACAAGAAATTTGGGAACATCAGAAAGGAAATAAACAAAACTCATACTAGACTTGAAGAGTTGATGAACATGAATGCTGATAGGCAAGAAATAAGGGAAGCTTCTGACAGACTTAGTGAAATGCTCTATAGAGAAGAAACGATATGGCTACAAAGATCTCGGATCATATGGCTAAAAGAGGGGGATAGAAACAGGAAAAAATTTCAAAGCAAGGCAGTCTGGAGAGCAAGGAAGAATATTATACGGGAACTTCATGATGATGTTGGTAATGTGATAACTGATAATCAGGCGATGGGCCATATGGTCACCTCATATTTTCAGAAAATCTTTACTATGGATCCTGGTTTGGATGCCTCGGCTGTGGTGGATCTGTATGATTCAGTAATTTCTGATGATGATAATTTAAAGCTTTGTGGTGAGTTTTCGGATAAAGAGATCTCGGATTCTCTCTTTCAGATTGGGCCCTTAAAATCCCCAGGCCCCAATGGGTTTCCCGCGAGATTCTTCCAACACAATTGGGAGATCCTGAAGGATAATATTTTTCGAGTAGTCAGAGAGTTTTTTAGGACGGGAATTATGCCAGAAGGGGTAAATGACACTTCCATAGTTCTTATTCCGAAAGTGGCCAACCCAACAAAATTATCTCAATACCGTCCTATCAGCTTGTGTAATGTGGTTTATAAAGTGGTTTCCAAGTGCTTGGTTAACAGGTCAAGACCTCTTTTAGATGACATCATTACCCCTGAGCAAAATGCATTTATATCTGGTAGGATGATCACTGACAATGCCCTGATCGCTTTTGAATGTATTCATTATATCAAACAAGAGAAAGACCCTTCCAAAAGCTTTTGCGCTTATAAACTGGATCTATCAAAGGCATATGATCGGGTGGATTGGAATTTCTTGAAGCAAGTGATGCAAAAGATGGGTTTTGCTCGCCGATGGATTGACTGGATTATGACATGTGTCACGTCGGTGAGATATTCTGTGAGATTCAATGGAACCCTCTTGGATTCATTTGCCCCATTGTGTGGACTTCGGCAAGGTGATCCACTCTCCCTGTTCTTGTTCTTGTTCGTTGCTGACAGTCTGTCCTCAATTTTGAAACACAAAGTTGAGCTGGGCACGATTACTCCAATAAAGATTTGCAGACGTGCACCGGGTATCTCGCATCTCCTTTTTGCGGATGATACACTTCTGTTTTTTGAAGCTTCTCATGAGCAGGCCGAAGAGATTAAATCTTGTCTTGATCTCTATGCAAAGGCTACAGGTCAGCATCTGAATTATGATAAATCTTCTAATATCTTTGGAGATGTGATACGTCTCCAACGTATCTATAATTTTTTATTGTTCCATGCTATTATATTACTTGTTTTGGATGTTTATGAGCTTTACTTTACACTTTTATATCATTTTTGGGACTAACCTACTAACCAGAGGCCCAACCCGTATTGCTGTTTTTTTGCCTATTTCAGTGTTTCGAAGAAAAGGAATATCAAACGGAGTCCAAACGGAATGAAACCTTCGGGAGCGATCTTTTTGAAACAAACGTGATCCAGAGGACTTGGAGTGCAAGTCAAGAAACAATCGAGGAGGCCACGAGGGTGGAGGGCGCCTGTCACAGCCCTAGAAATCTTCTTGTAATTAGTGGCATTGCATCCATGCATCATTCTCATTTTCATTTAAACTTGAAATGGGGATGCTTAAACCCTAGCACCAAATGAATTCAACTAGGGTCAAAATAAAATCTTTTTCATTGAACTCAGTGTCATAGCCCTAGAAATCTTCTTGTAATTAGTGGCATTGCATCCATGCATCATTCTCATTTTCATTTAAACTTGAAATGGGGATGCTTAAACCCTAGCACCAAATGAATTCAACTAGGGTCAAAATAAAATCTTTTTCATTGAACTCAAAATGCCCTCTAAAAATGTTCAACATTTCTGGTTTGAGGTGGAAGCATCTACCAAAAATGGTTTATATTTTTGCAGGACATATTGGGCTCTGAATTAAATCATACTCTATTTGCATTTGGGCATTTAAATGCTATACAATATTTCAAATGCTCAAATAATCATAAACTAAAATGTTTGCTGCTCGTTATATTACAAACAGTGGCATTGAGCAGTTTCATGATTTTTGGATATGTTAAAGTATTTTTAATAAAGTCACAAAGTTGCAGAAAAATAGAAAACAGGAAAGAAAAGAGAGAGAAAGAAAACCTCACCTCACTTACCGCAGCCCACCTGGCCGACCCAGTCGGCCAGCCCAGCCACCTGGCCCAGCCCACCTCTTCCTGTCGTCTTCCTCCCCTCGCCCCGAAGCAGCTCGGTGGCGAGCGCTGGCGACACCGTGGCCTCCTCCCTGCCTGTCTTACGCCCTCGAGGCCCTTCCAGCGCCACGAAGATGGCCACGCACCCCCCTAGGCCCTCTCACTCTCTCCCCGAGCTCCTCTCCTCCTCTGGCTCTCTCGCACGCAACCACCGAGCGCTGTCGCTGCCGCCGACGAACACCACCGCGGCCATCGCCTCTCCCTCGCCAATTCGTGCTGTCCAGAGGCTCCTCCTTGACGCCACGGAGCCCCAAGACGAAGCACGCGCTCGCGGGATGCCCGAAGCGACGCCATCATCCTCATCCATGCTGTTGGCCGCCGGAGATCCCCCTCGCCGCCCCGCTTGCTCTGACCCCTCCCCGAGCCTGCTGAGTCCTCCGTTGAGATCACTCTGAGCTCCGCCACCATTCCCCCTCCTCCCTGCGCTCGTTCCCGCACTCTAGCCGCCCTTTTCACCGGGGCCGTGAGCTCCTCGCCGCCGGCGATGATGCAGACGAGGCCAGAGCCACCATAGCTCACTCCCGAGCACGGCAACATGCTCCACACCTCACCAGGAGCCTAACACACACACCAGCTCCCCCTCCCGTGCACTACAACGCTAAACCCGCAGGTGCCCGAACTCCGGCCGCCGTGGAAATGCTCGCCCCCGTCAACTCCGTCCATCCCAGCTGTTGCCGCCACCACCACTAGATGCGCGAGAGCTCCAGCAAGCCGTAGCAGCAAACCGCGCTCAAAACGGAGCCCCATAGCAAAATCCCGACTTCGTCCGCCACGGTTTTGGTCGCCGCCGGTAGAACTCCGGCGAAGCCGACGTGGCGCAGTCATTAGCCACTAATGACGCCCTAACTAACCCACCTAGCTCACTGACACCTGGGCCCCACGCCCTAAATAATCTAGGTTTTATTTCTGTTTAGATTAGTTTATAATCACGCGGGACCCACTAGTCAGAGTTGACTACGCTAACGTGTCTGTTGAACCGGACCCACCTGCCATTGACACTAAACATTACTGGGTCACTGACCAGTGGACCCCACTGGTCAGGTTTGACCTGGAGGCGCCCAGTTGACCTGCTGACATCAGGGTGATGTCATGCTGATGCAACATGTATTTTCTGGATTTATTTTAATTCAGGAAATTCCAGAAAATGTCCTAAGCTTCTAAAAATCATATAAAATCAACCGTAGCTCCAAATCAAATAAATTATATATGAAAAATGATCACAAAAATCCAATTTATCCATCTGTACCATTTTCATGCATGTTTGAACAACTTAAATATGCTGTATACAACAATTTGAATAAATGGCATTTGAAATGCCTCATGTGGAGTTTGAATTTGAACCTAGGGTTCAAACCAACTTCATTTAACTTGCTGCTAGTTGCATTAGCTCAAACCACAGCATATTGCCATGTCAGGATCATGCATCATATTGTGCATTGCATTGATTGTGCTTCTTCTTTGTTTATCGGTGCTTGTCCCCTCTCAGGAAGACGTGTACCGACGATGTGATCGATGACAGCAATGAAGAAATATACTATCTTCAGAAGTGCCAGGCAAGCAAAACCCTACTCTCTCGCTCCTACTCTCTTTTACTGCATTAGGACAACAACGAATCATCTGTTACTTGTTGCGGTAGCTGAACCCCCTTTATCCTATGCATGACCTGTCATTGCCACAATAAATAGATGAAACCCACTAGCATGAGTAGGAGTTGTTTGAGCCCTGTTGTGCCTACTCATTCATGCTTGTTTGTCATGCCTGCTACTGCTTAGAGTTGAGTCAGGTCTGATTCATCGAGGATGAATCAGAGGTGTGTGAACATGTCCTACTGTTGAGAGCTAAGTGTGTGAACACGATTTGGTAAAGGTGGTGGTGAGAGGCCATGTAGGAGTACATGGTGGGTTGTCTCACTGAAACTGTCCTCAGGAACTGAGTTCTGTGTTTGTGATCCATGAAACAGATACTACCACGCATTGGGCCCGAAACCAATGGACCCTCTCGCCTTCTTAATCACCCTTGTCCTCTGTCCAGGAGTTGCAAGTAGTTTCTGGTGTTTGTAGTATGCTGGAGGCCGTGCGCAGCGCTGACCGGAGGGGTGGGCTGTGATGCGGTAGGCACGTGGCCGGGTATACCGGGCGCCCGTTTGGTGTCACGGAACCCTGTACACATCGTTCGGGGCCGTATGTGGAAACCTCGGCCGGACTCCCTGCGGATGGAACCTGAATAGGCGATAAACCTGGACTAGAGACTTGAGTGTTTAGGTAGGTCGTGGCCGACACCCTCGTTGGGCTTCCGCTTGAAGGTTGCCGAGTACATGTCGTGTAAACGGCGGTAAGTGGTGAGAGCGTGTGTGAAGAAGTACACCCCTGCAGGGTTAACATCATCTATTCGAATAGCCGTGTCTGCGGTAAAGGACTTCTGGGTTGCCTATAATAGTTCATAGACAAGTGAAAGTGGATACTCTAAAATGCGCAAGATAAGCGTGAGTGCTATGGATGGCGTTCTCGTAGGGAGACAGGAGCAGATCCATAGTGGTGTATTGATATGGTGAATATGTGGACTAGTGTGCGCCACCTCAAAAGGGTTACTTGCAGTCGTAGTTCAGGATAGCCACCGAGTCAAAGCTGGCTTGCTGCAGTTAAACTCCACCATCCCCTTTGTTGATAATGATGCATATGTAGTTAGTTCTGATGTAAGTCTTGCTGGGTACATTTGTACTCACGTTTGCCTATTTTATGTTTTTGTAGAGAGATTTCAGTCTCACTAGTAGTTCCACGTGGACTTCGACGTTTAGCTTTTTACCTCAGCTACATCTTGTGCCCTCTGCAGGATCTAGTAGATAGTCAGGCTTCTTAGCCTTTTTCATTTGTATATGTCTGTACTCAGACATGTTAAGCTTCCGCTTGTGCTTTGACTTGTATGCTCTGAATGTTGGGTCGTGAGACCCATGTTTGTAATATCTCGCTCCTCAGAGCCTATTGAATAAAATACTTGAGTTGTAGAGTCATGTTGTGATGCCATGTTGTATTTGCACATATCGAGCATATTGTGTGTATGTTATGGAAATGCTTGGTATGTGTGGGATCTGACTATCTAGTTATTTATCCTTAGTAGCCTCTGTTACCGGGAAATGTCTCCTAGTGCTTCCACTGAGCCATGGTAGCTTGCTACTGCTCTGGAACACTTAGGCTGGCCGGCATGTGTCCTTCTTCGTTCTTGTGTCTGTCCCTTCGGGGAAATGTCACGTGATGAATACTAGAGTCCTGTTAGCTCGCTACAGCCCGGTTTACTGGAGTCCTGCTAGCCTAGTGCTACAGCCCGGATTCACTCGCTGATGACCGACACGTTCGATGCTGGGTCATGGATGCCTATCCCTATAAGTCTGTGCCACTTTGGGTTTACGACTAGCCATGTCAGCCCATCATGGATGCCTGTCCCCGGGCTGACATGGCTAGTCGTAAACCCAAAGTGGCATAGACTTATAGGGACAGGCATCCATGACCCAACATTGAACGTGTCAGTCATCAGCGAGTGAATCTGGGCTGTAGCACTAGGCTAGCAGGACTTCGGTAAATTGGGATGTAGCGGGCTAACAGGACTCCGGTATTCATCGCGTGACATTTCCCCGAAGGGACAGACACAGGAATGAAGAAGGACACATACCGGCCAGCCTAAGTGTTCCGGAGCAGTAGCAAGCTACCATGGCTCAGTGGAAGCACTAGGAGACACTTCCCGGTAAGAGAGGCTACTAAGGATAAATAACTAGATAGTCAGATCCCACACATACCAAGCATTTCAATAACATACACACAATATGCTCGATATGTGCAAATACAACATGGCATCACAACACGACTCTACAACTCAAGTATTTTATTCAATAGGCTCCGAGGAGCGAGATATTACAAACATGGGTCTCACGACCCAACATTCAGAGCATACAAGTCAAAGCACAAGCGGAAGCTTAACATGTCTGAGTACAGACATCTACAAATGAAAAAGGCTAAGAAGCCTGACTATCTACTAGATCCTGCCGAGGGCACAAGATCGTAGCTGAGGTAACAAGCTAAATGTCGAAGTCCACGTGGAACTACTAGTGAGACTAAAGTCTCTCTGCAAAAACATAAAATAGGCAAACATGAGTACAAATGTACCCAGCAAGACTTACATCAGAACTAACTACATATGCATCATTATCAACAAAGGGGATGGTGGAGTTTAACTGCAGCAAGCCAGCTTTGACTCGGTGGCTATCCTGAACTACGACTGCAAGTAACTCTTTTGAGGTGGCGCACACGAGTCCACATATTCACCATATCAATACACCACTATGGATCTGCTCCCGTCTCCCTACGAGAACGCCATCCATAGCACTCACGCTTATCTTGCGCATTTTAGAGTATCCACTTTCACTTGTCTATGAACTGTTATAGGCAACCCAGAAGTCCTTTACCGCGGACACGGCTATTCGAATAGATGATGTTAACCCTGCAGGGGTGTACTTCTTCACACATGCTATCACCACTTACCACCGTTTACACGACATGTACTCGGCAACCTTCAAGCGGAAGCCCAACGAGGGTGTAGGCCATGACCTACCTAAACACTCAAGTCTCTAGTCCAGGTTTATCGCCTATTCAGGTTCCATCCGCAGGGAGTCCGGCCGAGGTTTCCACATACGGCCCCGAACGATGAGTACAGGGTTCCGTGACACCAAACGGGTGCCCGGTATACCCGGCCACGTGCCTACCGCATCACAGCCCACCCCTCTGGTCAGCGCTGCGCACGGCCTCCAGCATACTACAAACACCAGAAACTACTTGCAACTCCTGGACAGAGGACAAGGGTGATTAAGAAGCCGAGAGGGTCCATTGGTTTTGGGCCCAATGTGTGGTAGTATCTGTTTCATGGATCAGAAACACAGAACTCAGTTCCCGAGGACGGTTTTAGTGAGACAACCCACCATGTACTCCTACATGGCCTCTCACCGCTACCTATACCAAATCGTGTTCACACACTTAGCTCTCAACAGTAGGACATGTTCACACACCTCTGATTCATCCTCGATGAATCAGACCTGACTGCACCCCCCCTATTGGGCGCGCCCCCAATCTCGTGGGCCCCTCGGGCGTCCACCGACCTACTTCCTCCTCCTATATATACCCACGTACCCCGAGAACATCAGAGGCAACCACGAAAAACTATTTCCACCACCGTAACCTTCTGTATCTGCGAAATCCCATCTTGGAGCCTTCACCGGCGCTCCGCCGGAGGGGGAATCAACCACGGAGGGCTTCTACATCAACACCATAGCCTCTCCGATGAGTTGTGAGTAGTTTACCACAGACCTTGGGGTCCATAGTTATTAGCTAGATGGCTTCTTCTCTCTCTTTGGATCTCAATACCATGTTCTCCTTGAGCTTCTTGGAGATCTATTCGATGTAACTCTTTTTGCGGTGTGTTTGTCGAGATCCGATGAATTGTGGGATTATGATCAAGTTTATCTATGAGAAATATTTGAATCTCCTCTGAATTCTTTCATGTGTGATTAAGTTATCTTTGCAAGTCTATTCGAATTATCAGTTTGGTTTGGCCTACTAGATTGATCTTTCTTGCAATGGGAGAAGTTCTTAGCTTTGGGTTCAATCTTGCGGTGTCCTTTCCCAGTGACAGCAGGGGCAGCAAGGCACGTATTGTACTGTTTCCATCGAGGATAAAAAGATGGGGTTTATATCATATTGCATGAGTTTATCCCTCTACATCATGTCATCTTTCTTAATGCGTTACTATGTTGTTTATGAACTTAATAGTAATACTTTATGAACTTAATACTCTAGATGCTGGCAGGAGTCGGTCTACTTGTCACGGACGTGATGCCTATATACATGATCATGCCTAGATAATCTCATAATTATTCACTTTTCTATCAATTGCTCGACAGTAATTTGTTCACCCACCGTAATACTTATGCTATCTTGAGAGAAGCTAGTGAAACCTATGGCCCCGGGGTCTATCTTTTATCATATAAGCTTTTAATCTACTTTTATTTGCATCTTTACTTTTCCAATCTATATTATAAAATACCAAAAATATATTTATCTTATCATACTATCTCTATCAGATCTCACTTTCGCAAGTGGCCTTGAAGGGATTGACAACCCCTTTATTGCGTTGATTGCAAGTTCTTGTTTGTTTGTGTAGGTGCGTGTGAATTTTGAGGAGCCTCCTACTGGATTGATACCTTGGTTCTCAAAAACTGAGGGAAATACTTACGCTACTATTGCTGCATCACCCTTTCCTCTTCAAGGAAAACCAACGCAAGCTCAAGACGTAGCAAGAAGGATTTCTGGCTCCATTGCCGGGGAGGTCTTCGCTCAAGTCAAGACATACCAAGTACCCATCACAAACTCATCTCCCTTGCATTTACATTATTTGCCATTTGCCTCTCATTTTCCTCTCCCCCACTTCACCCTTGCCATTTTATTCGCCCTCTCTTTCCCAATCTCCTTTCTCTTTCGTTTGCCTTTTTGTTTGCTTGTGTGTTGGATTACTTGTCGCAATGGCGCAAGATAATACCAAATTGTGTGATTTCTCCAATACCAATAATAATGATTTCCTTAGCACTCCGATTACTCCTCTTAATGATGTTGAGTCTTGTGAAATCATTACTGCTTTGCTGAATCTTGTTATGAAAGATCAATTCTCCGACCTTCCTAGTGAAGATGCCGCTACCCATCTAAACAACTTTGTTGATTTGTGTGAGATGCAAAAGAAGAAAGATATGGATAATGATATTGTTAAATTGAAGTTATTTCCATTTTCACTTAGAGATCATGCTAAAGTTTGGTTTTCGTCTTTGCGTAAGAATAGTATTGATTCATGAATAAGTGCAAAGATGCTTTATCTCTAAGTATTTTCCTCCCGCTAAGATCATCTCTCTTAGGAACGATATTATGAATTTTAAACAACTTGATCATGAGCATGTTGCCCAATCTTGGGAAAGAATGAAATTGATGATTCGCAATTGCCCTACTCATGGTTTGAATTTATGGATGATCATACAATTTTTTTATGCCGGATTGAATTTTGCTTCTAGAAATCTTTTAGATTCGGCCGCGGGAGGCACATTTATGGAAATCACCTTAGGAGAAGCTACAAAACTCCTTGATAATATTATGGCTAATTATTCTCAATGGCACACCAAAAGATCTACTAGTAAAAAAGTGCATGCTATAGAAGAAATTAATGTTTTGAGTGGAAAGATGGATGAACTTATGAAATTGTTTGCTACTAAGTGTGCTCCTATTGATCCCAATGATATGCCTTTGTCTACTTTGATTGAGAATAATAATGAATCTATGGATGTGAATTTTGTTGGTAGGAATAATTTTGGAAACAATGCTTATAGAGGAAACTTTAATCCTAGACCGTTCCCTAGTAATTCCTCTAATAATTATGGAAATTCCTTCAATAATTCTTATGGTAATTTTAATAAGATGCCCTCTGATTTTGATAATAGTGTTAAAGAATTTATGATCTCTCAAAAGAATTTTAAAGCCTTGCTTGAAGAAAAATTGCTCAAAGTTGATGATTTGGCTAGGAACGTTGATAGACTCTCGCTTGATGTTGATTATTTGAAACTTAGATCTACTCCTCCTAAGCATGATATCAATGAGTCTCTCAAAGCTATGAGAATTTCCATTGATGATTGCAAAGAAAGAACTGCTAGATTGCGTGCTAAGAAAGATTGCTTCATAAAGGCGTGTTCTTCTAGTTTCCATGAAAATAATGATGAAGATCTTAAAGTTATTGATGTGTCCCCTATTATATCTTTGTTTTGCCATATGAATCTTAATAATGATGGGACTGGAGATGAGTCAACTTTAGTTAAAAGGCGTCCCAATGATTCAGAGTTTTTAGATCTTGATGCTAAATTTGGTAAAAGTGGGATTGGAGAGGTCAAGACTTTAAATAGTATTGAACCCACTATCTTGGATTTCAAGGAATTTAATTATTATAATTGTTCTTTAGAAGATTGTATTTCCTTGTTGCAATCCATTGTGAATTCTCCACATGCTTATAGTCAAAATAAAGCTTTTACCAAACATATTGTTGATGCCTTGACGCAATCTTTTGATGAAAAACTTAATTTGGAAGTTTCTATACCTAGAAAAATTTATGATGAGTGGGAACCTGCTATAAAGATTAAAATTAAAGATCATGAGTGTTATGCTTTAATTGATTTGGGTGCTAGTGTTTCCACGATTCCGAAAACTTTATGTGATATTCTAGGTTTCCATGATCTTGATGATTGCTCTTTAGATTTGCACCTTGCGGATTCCACCATTAAAAATCCAATGGGAAGGATCAATGATGTTACGATTATTGCAAATAGGAATTTGGTGCCCGTAGATTTTATCGTTCTTGATATAGATTGCAATCTTTCTTGTCCTATTATTCTTGGTAGAGCTTTCCTTAGAATGATTGGTGCGATTATTGTTATGAAGGAAGGGAATATTAGACTCCAATTTCCATTAAGGAAAGGCAAGGAGCACTTTACAAGAAAGAAAGTTAAATTACCCTATCAATCTATCATGCGAGCTACTTATGAATTGAGTGCCAAAGATGACACTACTTAGATCTATCCTCGCTTTTATGCCTAGCTAGGGGCGTTAAACGATAGCGCTAGTTGGGAGGCAACCCAATTTTATTTGTGTTTTTTGTTTTTGTTTCTGTTTAGTAATAAATTTTGCACCTAACTTCTGTTTAGATGTGTTTTCATGTTTTATTTAGTGTTTGTGCCAAGTAGAACCTATAGGATAACCTATGGTGATAGTTAATTTGATTCTGCTGAAAAGCAGAAACTTTGCGCGCAGGAAAATAATTTTAGTAACTCACAGAAACGTGATTTTGCGTTGATTCTTTTTTATGTATATCAATATACAAATTGCCCAGGACTTCCTATTTTGGTAGGATTTTTAGAGTTCCAAAAGTATTCGAGAGTTACAAACTGTTCTGTTTTTGACAGATTCTATTTTTCGTGTGTTGTTTGCTTATTTTGATGCATCTATGGCTAGTATTAAGTGGTATGAACCATAGAGAACTTGTAATACAGTAGGTTTAACACCAATAAAAATAAGGAATGAGTTCATTACAGTACCTTATGTGGTTGTTTTTCTTTCTTTCACTAACGGAGCTTATGAGATTTCCTGTTGAGTTTTGTGTTGTGAAGTTTTCAAGTTTTGGGTAAAGATTTGATGGACTATGGAATAAGGAGTGGCAAGAGCCTAAGCTTGGGGATGTCCATGGCACCCCAAGATATTCAAGAATAGCCAAAAGCCTAAGCTTGGGGATGCCCCGGAAGGCATCCCCTCTTTCGTCTTCGTTTATTGGTAACTTTACTTGGAGCTATATTTTTATTCGCCACATGATATGTGTTTTGCTTGGAGCATCTTGTATTATATTAGTCTTTGCTTTTTAGTTTTACACAATCATCCTTGCAGTACACACCTTTTGGGAGAAGCCCACTTGATTAGAATTTATTAGAATACTCTATGTGTTTCACTTATATCTTTTGAGCTTGATAGTTTTTGCTCTAGTGCTTCACTTATATCTTTTAGAGCAAGGCGGTGGCTTAATTTTGAAGAAATTATTGATCTCTCATGCTTCACTTATATTATTTTGAGAGTCTTTTAGAACAGCATGGTATTTGCTATGGTTATGAATTTGGTCCTAGAATGATGAGCATCCAATTGGGTATAATAAAAACTATCATAGAAAGTGCATTAAACACTAGGATCAATTTGATGCTTGATAATTGTTTTGAGATATAAAGGTGGTAATGTTAGAGTCATGCTAGTGGGTAATTATGAAATTTCGAAATACTTGTGTTGAAGTTGGCAAGTCCCGTAGTATGCACGTATGGTAAAAGTTGTGTGACAAATTTGTTGCATGAGGTGCTCTTTTGATTGTCTTCCTTATGAGTGGCAGTCGGGGACGAGAGATGGTCTTTTCCTAGCAATCTATCCCTCTAGGGGCATGCGTAGTAGTACTTTGCATTGAGCGCAAGTAGACTTTTGTAATAAGTATATGAGTTCTTTATGACTAATGTGAGTCCATGGATATACGCACACTCACCATTCAACTTTGCTAGCCTCTATTGTGCCACGCAACTTTTGCCAGTATCATGCACCCATTATTTACCTTCCTCAAAACAGCCACCATACCTACCTATTATGGCATTTCCATAGCCATTCCGAGATATATTGCCAGGCAACTTTCCACCGTTTCGTTATTATGACACGCTCCATCATTGTCATATTGCTCTTTGCATGATCATGTAGTTGACATTGTATTTGTGGCAAGGCCACCCTCATAATTTTCATACATGTCACTCTTGATTCATTGCATATCCCGGTATACCGCCGGAGGCATTCATATAGAGTCATATTTTGTTCTAAGTGTTGAGTTGTAATTCTCAAGTTGTAAATTAATAAAAGTGTGATGATCTTCATTATTAGAGCATTGTCACAAGTGAGGAAAGGATGATGAAGACTATGATTCCCCCACAAGTCGGGATGAGACTTTGGAATTTTATAAAAAAGAGGCCAAAGAGCCCACCAAATAAAAAAAGGAAAGGCCAAATAAAAAAATGAGAGAAAAAGAGAGAAGGGACAATGCTACTATCTCTTTTCCACACTTGTGCTTCGAAATAGCACCATGATCTTCATGATAGAGAGTCTCTTGTGTTGTCACTTTCATATACTAGTGGGAATTTTTCATTATAGAACTTGGCTTGTATATTCCAATGATGGGCTTCCTCAAAATGCCCTAGGTCTTCATGAGCAAGCAAGTTGGATGCACACCCACTTAGTTTCTTTTGTTCAGCTTTCATACATTTATAGCTCTAGTACATCCGTTGCATGGCAATCCCTACTCTCTCACATTGATATCTATTGATGTGCATCTCCATAGCCCGTTGATATGCCTAGTTGATGTGAGACTATCATCTCCCTTTTTGTCCTCGTAATCACCACCATATACCACCATAGTGCTATGTCCATTGCTTGCGCTCATGTATTGTGTAAGAGTTGAAAAAGCTGAAGCGCGTTAAAAAGTATGAACTAACTGCTCGACTCATCATCGGGGTTGTGCATGATGGGAGTATTTTGTGTGATGAAAATGAAGCATGGCCTAACTATATGATTTTGTAGGGATAAGCTTTCTTTGGCTATGCTATTTTGATAGGACATGATTATTTGTTAGTATGCTTCGAGTATTACTATTTTTATGTTTTATAAGCTTTTATCTTGAATCACTTGGATCTGAATAATAATGCCACAATAAAGAAAATTACATTGAGAATTATGCTAGGTAGCATTACACATCAAAAATTCTGTTTTTATCATTTACCTACTTGAGGACGAGCAGGAATTAAGCTTGGGGATGCTTGATATATCTCCAACGTATCTATAATTTTTGATTGTTCCATGCTATTATATTACCTGTTTGGATGTTTATGGGCTTTACTTTACACTTTTATATCATTTTTGGGACTAACCTACTAACCGGAGGCCCAGCCCGTATTGCTGTTTTTTTGCCTATTTCAGTGTTTCGAAGAAAAGGAATATCAAACGGAGTCCAAACGGAATGAAACCTTCGGGAGCGATGTTTTTGGAACAAACGTGATCGAGAGGACTTGGAGTGCAAGTCAATAAACAATCGAGGAGGCCACGAGGGTGGAGGGCGCGCCCCCAATCTCATGGCCCCCTCGGGCATCCACCAACCTACTTCTTCCTCCTATATATACCCACGTACCCCGAGAACATCAAAGGCGACCACGAAAAACAATTTCCACCACCGTAACCTTCTGTATCCGCGAGATCCCATCTTGGAGCCTTCGTCGGTGCTCCGCCGGAGGGGGAATCAACCACGGAGGGCTTCTACATCAGCACCATAGCCTCTCCGATGAGTTGTGAGTAGTTTACCACAGACATTCGGGTCCATAGTTATTATCTAGATGGCTTCTTCTCTCTCTTTGGATCTCAATACCATGTTCTACTTGATCTTCTTGGAGATCTATTCGATGTAACTCTTTTTGCGGTGTGTTTGTCGAGATCCGATGAATTGTGGGTTTATGATCAAGTTTATCTATGAGAAATATTTGAATCTCCTCTGAATTCTTTTATGTGTGATTAAGTTATCTTTGCAAGTCTCTTCGAATTATCAGTTTGGTTTGGCCTACTAGATTGATCTTTCTTGCAATGGGAGAAGTGCTTAGCTTTGGGTTCAATCTTGCGGTGTCCTTTCCCAGTGAGAGCAGGGGCAACAAGGCACGTATTGTATTGTTGCCATCGAGGATAAAAAGATGGGGTTTATATCATATTGCATGAGTTTATCCCTCTACATCATGTCATCTTTCTTCATGCGTTACTCTATTCTTTATGAACTTAATACTCTAGATGCATGCTGGATAGTGGTCGATGTGTGGAGTAATTGTAGTAGATGTAGGCAGGAGTCAATCTACTTGTCACGGACGTGATGCCTATATACATGATCATGCCTATATAATCTCATAATTATTTGCTTTTCTATCAATTGCTCGACAGTAATTTGTTCACCCACCGTAATACTTATGCTATCTTGAGAGAAGCCACTAGTGAAACCTATGCCCCCCGGGTCTATCTTTTATCATATAAGCTTTCAATCTACTTTTATTTGCATCTTTACTTTCCAATATATATTATAAAATACCAAAAATATATTTATCTTATCATACTATCTATACCAGATCTCACTTTCGCAAGTGGCCTTGAAGGGATTGACAACCCCTTTATTGCGTTGGTTGCGAGTTCTTGTTTATTTGTGTAGGTGCGTGGGACTTTTGAGGAGCCTCCTACTGGATTGATACCTTGGTTCTCAAAAACTGAGGGAAATACTTACGCTACTATTGCTGCATCACCCTTTCCTCTTCAAGGAAAACCAACGCAAGCTCAAGACGTAGCAAGATGCATGTGCAGTCAACTCACAGGATGATGTTTGGGACGTGCTAAACATAACAAACTTTAGTTTTGAAGAGAAATATCTCAGTCTTCCAACTCCGAATGGCAGGATGTCAAAAGGGAGATTCCAAAACCTGCAGAAACAACTTATGAACAGGCTAATACAGTGGGGTGATGGTCATCTCACCCAGCGAGGCAGAGAAGTGCTTACCAAATCAGTTGCTGAAGCACTACCGGTATATTTTATGGGGGTCTTCAAACTTCCTTTTTCAATAAGTGATGAACTAACTGAGATGGTGAGGAGCTTTTATTGGGGAGCCGCTAAGGGGAAACATAAAGTTCATTGGAAGTCTTGGCAGATGTTGCAACAGCCCAAGTGCAAAGGAGGTGCTGGATTTAGAGATTTTCGTTTGTTTAACCAAGCCCTCCTGGCTCAACAGGCTTGGAGACTATTGACTAGGCCGGATAGTCTATGCGCTCGACTGTTAAAAAGTAAATATTATCCGAATGGCAAACTTGAAGATATTGTCTTTCCTGGGAATGCGTCGTCTACAGGGACTATGGTTAGTCATCGACTTGATTTACTCAAGAAAGGCCTGATCTGGCGGGTTGGAGATGGAAAGAGCATCAGAATGTGGAGGGACAGTTGGATCCCGAGACCGTTTTCATATAGACCAATTTCACCACAAGTATTATGCAGGTTGAGGTAGCTTTTGAATGACAATGGCTCCTGGAATGTGAACATGCTACTGTCTTTCTTTTTACCCTGTGACACTATGGAAATCATGAAAATTCGAGCATGTCCGAGAGGTGGTGAAGATGTGATCGCATGGGGGCCAACAACTAATGGAGTTTTTTCCTGTTAAGTTAGCTTATGATCTGGCTTTTGATGAGTCTTGTAGAACTACAACACAGGCTTCAAGTACGGCACCTGATGGAAGGCGAGCCTGCTGGAAGTTGATTTGGAAGAGCATGGTGCCACAGACGGTAAAGAATTTCGCTTGGCGCATCTCGGTGAACTCGTTACCCACTTGGCAGAATAAATACAAACGAGGACTGGAGGCTGAGGCAACCTGCCCTGTTTGTGGGCGAGAGACTGAAGACACTTTCCATGCTTTGTGTCGATGTTCCATTGCTGCACAACTTTGGCATTGTATGTCATTGATACGTCTCCAACGTATCTATAATTTTTGATTGCTCCATGCTACTGTATCTACTGTTTTGGACTATATTGGGCTTTATTTTCCACTTTTATATTATTTTTGGGACTAACCTATTAACCGGAGGCCCGGCCCAGAATTGCTGTTTTTTGCCTATTTCAGTGTTTCGAAGAAACGGAATATCAAACGGAGTCCAAATGGAATAAAACCTTCGGAAATGTGATTTTCTCACCGAACATGATCCAGGAGACTTGGACCCTACTCCAAGACGTAACAGTGGCGGTCACGAGGGTGGGGGGCGCCCCCTGGGCGCGCCCCCTGCCTCGTGCCCCCCCCCCTTGGTCCACCGACGTACCCCTTGCACCCATATATACCTACGTATCGTAAAACTTCCAGAACAGAAGATAGATCGGGAGTTCCACTGCCGCAAGCCTCTGTAGCCACCCAAAACCTCTCGGGAGCCCTTCCCGGCACCCTGTCAGAGGGGGATCCCATCACCGATGGCCATCTTCATCATCCCGGTGCTATCCATGACGAGGAGGGAGTAGTTCACCCTCGGGGCTGAGGGTATGTACCAGTAGCTATGTGTTTGATCTCTCTCTCTCTCGTGTTCTCTCTCGTGTTCCTCTATGGCACGATCTTGATGTATCCCAAGCTTTGCTATTATAGTTGGATCTTATGATGTTTCTCCCCCTCTACTCTCTTGTGATGAATTGAGTTTCCCCTTTGAAGTTATCTTATCGGATTGAGTCTTTTATGAGAACACTTGATGTATGCCTTGCCGTGATTATCTGTGGTGACAATGGGATATCATGTGCCACTTGATGTATGTTTTGGTGATCAACTTGCGGGTTTCGTGACATTGGGAACCTATGCATAGGGGTTGGCACACGTTCTTGACTCTCCGGTAGAAACTTTGGGGCACTCTTTGAAGTACTTTTATGTTGGTTGGATGAATCTGAGACTGTGTGATGCATATCGTATAATCATGCCCACGGATACTTGAGGTGACAATGGACTATCTAGGTGACATTAGGGTTTTGGTTGATTTGTATCTTAAGTTGTTATTCTAGTACGAACTCTTTTATAGATCGATCTGAAAGAATAACTTTGAGGTGGTTTCGTACCCTACCATAATCTCTATGTTTGTTCTCCGCTATTAGTGGCTTCGGAGTGACTCTTTGTTGCATGTTGAGGGATTGTAACATTATCTATCTATGTTATTATTTTTGAGAGAACTTGCACTAGTGAAAGTATGAACCCTAGGCCTTGTTTCCTATCATTGCAATACCGTTTACGCTCACTTTTATCATTAGTTACCTTGCTGTTTTTATTATTTCAGATTACAAAAACCTATATCTACCATCTATTTTGCACTTGTATCACCATCTCTTCGCTGAACTAGTGCACCTATACAATTTACCATTGTATTGGGTGTGTTGCGGACACAAGAGACTCTTTGTTATTTGGTTGCAGGATTGCTTGAGAGAGACCATCTTCATCCTACGCCTCCTACGGATTGATAAACCTTAGGTCATCCACTTCAGGGAAATTTGCTAATGTCCTACAAACCTGTGCACTTGCAGGCCCAACAAACGTCTAAAAGAAGAAGGTTGTGTAGTAGACATTAGTCGTCGAGTTGGAGCTTACCAAAGATTGAGGAAGTAAGCAACACAGGAACGGAATGGCTACTTGAAGCTTTACACCCACTATCTAATATTCAGAGATGCATGCTGTTATGACCTTATGGAGGGTATGGCACAACCAGAATGAATTAGCACATCAGAAAGAACCAGCGCCTATGGATGTTTCAAGGAGGCTTTTAATGAGCTATTTAGACTCTCTGTTGGTGCTGCAAAATTCTGAATGTGATCCAGCAAAAGGTAAACAGGTGATTTCTTACGAAGATTCCGTCAATACCTAGCATGCGACAATCGGCACAGGGGCAACAATGAAATGGTCTAAGCCGAAGGAGGGATGGAGAAAACTGAATATAGACGGTTCTTGGTCTGATGGTCGAGCCGGCGCCAGTATGGTTCTTCGGGATAGTAATGCTAAAATCATTTTCTCATCTTGTAGAGAGCTATTCTCCTCCAGGAATGCTCTTGAGTCAGAGCTTTGTGCGTGCATGGAGGGGTTGTCGATTGCCATTCAGAGAACGGAGCTTCCTATTCATGTGGAGATGAACTCTTTAGTAGCAGTTAATATGCTCAATGAAGAGGATAGGGATAGATCCATCTTTGTTCCTTGGTGCGGGAGATCAAACTTCTGTTGAGTCTTCGGACGACCTTTGTGTCACATATTTCTCGGGACCAGAATTTTGTCAATGATTTCTTGGCGAAATTTGCTAGGACAAAAAGTAGAACTATAGTTTGGTTAAACTCTGGCCTGTCAGAGGTACTCGATCTTTGTATTGCAGACTGTGGCGATTCTACCATTTGAGTAATACATTTTTCAACCGCAAAAAAAGTGTTTTCTTTTTTGGCGGAAAAGCACTTATATTACTCATGTAGCAATGCTACAACTAGTTTCATAGAGTTTAATAATCTCATCCAGGCCTGAACCTAACCACGCCATAGTTCGATCTGTGGCCTACCAAAAGCTGCCAATGCATGGCTTACATAATTTTGAGACCGCTCTATGTGAGTAATACAAGAGCTTCACTGAGACATAAGAAGCTTAATCTCACAAGACATGCGGTCTGGTAAAATCTCTTATTGGAGTGACGAGGTTACGAACACTCGGCCTTATGCACAACATAGTCATAGGCACTCAAGATAGTCATATGCAAAAGTCTTAGGCCGTAGTCATACACGACAAAGTCTTGAACTAACGGTCCAACGTTAAAGTAAACTAACACACAATAGAAAAGATAATAACTTAAAGGTCCAAGGCAACTTCTGACAAGACGGTGGTCACGTGCTCGATGAAGCTAGTGGGCATGGCAGGCACTCCAAACTAGGTGCAAGAATGATCTTGTAGAAGTGATTTGGGCATGAGTCCTCATGGAAATGGTTGTAGTTCAACACCCCGTGGGGGCGCTGCTGACCTCCACCACCTCCTTGCCCTTCTAAGAGTTGACCGAAGCAGCTTCTCAGTAGATCACTGCATTGAACAAGATCAATAGATGTCAAAATGTAGTAAACAAAAACAGGGTCAATGAGCTTCTCAGCAGCTCTCTCTCTCTCTCTCTCTCTACCTCCTACCATTCGCTCTTCCATGTCTTACTCTATGTCTCGCTATCGCTCCACCGCCATGACCCCTTTCCCCACCAGCCCTAGATGGACAACACTGATCCTTGGGTGCTCACACGGCGACCACATGAAGTTTGTGTAGTCTATTGATGTGTGATGTCGGTTCAAGAATGTGGACGACATGATCAAAGAGGCACAAGTTGTGCTCTCATAGGCGGTGGAAAGACAGAGATGAAGACGCTTTTACCTGACCGAGTCAAAGGCGCATTGTAAGTGGACATACCATTGTGGGCGAGGAGTCGGTCGATCTAGGTCAGGGAGCTATATGGGCCAAGTACATGTATGCCGCAGCTCTTGCTGACAAGGTGGGCATCACAATGGCGCCAACCACCATCGTTCTGGAGGACAACGACTAGGAGGAGATGGTGGATGATGGGAATGCGTAAGTAATTGATATGGTGGTCAGGGTTCCTGGGCCCGAGTGCTCTACAATGTCGTTGGAGGTTGACAAGTACAAGCATCAAGGCTATTGATGATGCAATACACCGAGGGTGGATCATCCATAGGAGCCTAGCCTCTCAACTAGACAGGGGCCCACCAGGCCCAAGGCGAAAGGGAATTGAAGGAAATATGCCCTAGAGGCAATAATAAACACTATTGCAGGATGCTGCTAACGCGACACTACGATCAAAGACCCTTCGACGAAACTGTGTGCGATGCAATAATCGCAAACAGTGGTGTAAAAAACCCGTTAAAAAGGTCCAAAACGTTTGCAATGAAGGATGCATCAAACACGGTTCAGATTTTGGTTCCGTGTGTGATGCAGAGCATACGGTTCAGTTAAATTAACCATTTGTGATAAGGAGGAACAAAAGAAACGGGCTGCCAGATGAAGGTGTGTGCGATATACAGAATACGCTTCATTCAGATGAACTATTTGTGATTAGGCAACACAAAAGAAATAGTCAGCCAGATCAAGGTGTGTGCGATATACGGCATGCGGTTCACTCGGATGAATTGTTTGCGTTAAGAAGGAGAACAGAAATGGTTCAATATAACAAGATGTGTGTGATACGCAGCCAACATGTCTGTAATCAGAAATATGTGCGAAGACCGATAATAACACAGACGATTGCTTCTAATAAGACGTATGTGATATGCTCTATCTACACAACATCTATTGTCAATTGGGGGATGGGCGGTCATCCGGATACGCCATAAGGATGCAAAGAGGCATCTTATATCAACAAGGACTAGCTGTTCCACCAGTAGCTCATGTAATAGAACTCTGAAGTTAAGTGTGCTCAGGCTGGAGCAGGCATTAGATGGGTGACTGGATGGGAAGTTGTGTCGATGTTAAATTAACTGATAGGATGGGTCATATTTGTCAAATTAAGTGACTAATATGACCCATCCATGAGTTAATTTAACCTCGAGGTCCTTGTTTTTTATTTTTATTTATTTTTAACACATGTTAAGGAAGGTCTACCGCATTACTTTTTGACAATGTGTATACATGGCATACAGTTGATCTATCTGACCTATTTGTGATGGAGTAAGCCGTGTGTGTTGTGGGCAAACGCTTGCTAGTGTACAACCATTTGCGATTGATGAATTCATCACCGACGGGTTCCGTAGTGTGGTCCATGTTCATCTCATCATCATCTACTTCTTGTGCTAGCTCGATGTTCCTTATATGCTAAGTTTCCATTATTTGATGGGTTTTATGAACACGTCACCATTTCCCGCCACCCAGCGATATTGCGCATAAACCTAGGCGTGGCGCGACGCACGGAGGCAACAAGCGCAGCCTGTAGCATATCCACCTTTTCCAAGCATGCCAACCCACCAAAGCGCCGCCTTTGCCATCAACCTCATCGACAAGGAAAACCAGACGGCGCCATGGCCCGTCGAGACCGCAGCGCTCCCCGACAATGCGATTGACGATGCCGTGATGCGCGTCATCGCCAGGGTTGAGCAGACCCTTGGAGCATGGCGCTTCAGCGCCGCAGATCAAGATAGGCATGTCAGCGCCGAGAGGCTGCAGCTCACCGCATAACATGATCGATGGCGCGCCGCAGAGCAAGCTAGGCGCGTCCGTGCCGATAGGCTGTGGCTCGCCGCACGGCGATACTGTTGGAGCGCCGCAGAGCGAGAGGCGCGGCACGCCGCACAGCAAGAGCGGATCCGTCGGTGCTTGCCTGCTGTCGACAGGGCATCGCAGCTGGGTACACGTCCCGTCAGTACCCCCATTCCTCGCCAAGAGTGGGCACAGGCCCTCTGCGCCATACTTGCACCAGAGGCCGGCCGCGCCGTACTTGCACCGGATGCCCGCCGCAACATTCGCAGGGGTCGCGCCTTTCGCCTTGTCCGTGGCCCGCTCGATGCCAACACGCTGGTCGGTTGGCTCGACTGCCTCCTTGGCCCAGGTGTCCACCTAGGCGCAGTAGAAGAACATGGCCATCGCACCCTCGAGGTGGTGATCTCTGATGAAATAGCCAACTTGGAGCTCGAGATCGCGCTCCAGATGTACCACGAGCATGTCGACCGCTTGGACGAACGCCTGTACGAGTTCAGGCAGAGCCAAGAGCTATCGTAGGCAAGGGCTGTTGGTCATGGTCTCATGGACGTGTTTTATTTTGTTGAGTCGTTTTGACATGGATAGCTATGTATTCACAGAAATCATAGTATTGCTCTGTTTATTGCTCTGTTTCAATGTGTGTACTATGTTTTCCGTTCTTATATGTTCTGTTTCAATGTGTGTTTATATGCTTTCCATTCTGTATATGTGGATGATAAAAGATAGATTCAAATTAGTATACAAAAACAGATAGAAAATGGAATTCATAATATATATAATATTAATTGTTCATTAGTTCATCACAGAATATATAATATCATCACATATACGTGATGATACTTAACTATTAGGTACAATGCATAAAATGGAAAACGAACAATACTAAAACTAATAATCCCTCCTGGGGCCAGTATTCCGGCAACCCCTCGCTAGCAGCTCTCTAGTGCGCGGCGTCTTCCCAGCGCGGAGACAGTACTCCGCCTCCTTCGCCTCGCAGCGCTTGACGTACCGATCTGCCTCTTGCAGGCGGACGAGTGCGAACGATCTTGCCATTTTGTTGGGCGCCCACCAGAGCTCCTCGTCGGTAGCACACTGGAGCTTATCGGCCCAGCTCCACACAGCGACGAGGTTCCTAGTGGCTTTGGCCTTCCTTGCAAAGTACCCGTCTTCGTACACCTCCTCCACACGGCGACGCGCCCGCCCCCAAAGCTCTGCTGCCTCCTTTTCCCAGGCAACATCACGGGCTTCACAGGCCGCCTGGTACCTGGCATCCTCCTCCTCCATCTCCTTCTTGAAAGCCACTTTCTTGGCTTTCTCAGCCGGTGACAGCGACTTCCAAAGACAAAGATCATACTAGCCCCAAAACCAATCAAAAGTTGGGGTGTCCGGCGCAACCTCATTCGGCGGCGCGTAGGTGTCCTTGTCGTTGCTCTTCGAGTGAGCGTCCTCGGGGGGCGGTGACTCCTCGTCGGCGCATGGGCAGACCGGCGGTGCCATGGCAGAGATTTGAGAGAGAGAGAGAGAGAGGGCGAGCAAGGGGAGGATCTTGATGAGAATACAGGCGGGATGGCATGAGAAAGGTAGTATTTATTGGCGGCCGGAATCTAGATTGACGGGAACAGTACACACGCTGGTCGCTGGAATTTACGAGTACTGTAGTGTGAACTACACACGATTCCCGCAGCAAAATCCGTGTGTGAACATAATAGCTGACGGTTCCCTATGCAGAACCGTGTCTGATTAATAACGCCCGCCACTCAACTTCCAAACCTCCAGGCGCGAAATAGAGTGCCAATTTTGTGGGGCCGGTTGTCTTGGCAGATTTTACATTTTCTTTTTTAAACACAAGATATTTACATCATTTGATGATTTTTTTAACTCGCACACAAGTACACAAATATGATTTTTCAAACCATTATGGTTATCCATTGCATGTAGATGTAGTTTAAATTTGAATTACGGTCATTAAATGGCTAGAAAATCACTTAAATGTCTTCAAAAGGTCAAATGACCCCTGGAACATAACAGATGTATTAGTGCATGTTACACATAGAAAAAATTTCAAGGCCGTAAGAGGAAGCTATCTCCCGTTCGTCATCGAACATGCACTGTTCCCTCTCGGAACCACGAGCCTTCTAGTAAGTTGCTCTGGTTTGTGAGGGGTGTGTGTCCAAACTTTCGTCAAACAGGCCAATTTTTTACCACATCAACTTGGTGGCATGACATTACATCAAGCAAGGTGTCATGTTTTTCTGATCATTTTTTAATTTTTTGGAATTAAAATGCCATGGCACTCCATGCATGTGTCCATGCCGTGAGACCAATATGTTTGAAATTCCATCTCATTTACTGCACATGGAATTAACTCGCAAACAAGTACACAAATATGATTTTTCAAACCATTATGGTTATCCGTTGTATGTAGATGTAGTTCAAATTTGAATTACGGTCATTAAATGGCTAGAAAATCACTTAAATGTCTTCAAAAGGTCAAATGGCGATCCCCGTGGCTCCAATGGCGCTCCCAATGGCCGGCGATGACAACGGTTGGCAGTTCACCATGCATCATGTAGTGGACACCCACGTGAGGGGGAAGGCCCTCTCGGTGGTGTACGCGAACGATCTGGTCACGGTGGAGAGCTCCATCCAAACTATGAAGCAGTTCCTTGCCGAGGAAAAGTTCCTTGCAAAGAGGGATCCTACATTTTTTTTTGTACACATGTTGATTGGCTTGAAGAAGGTCTATTTCGTTACTTTTTGATAATTTTTTTGAACACATGTTGATTGGCTTGAATGAAGGTCTATCCCGTTACTTTACGACATGTTTCCAAAACATGGACCTTGAGGTTAATTCAACTAATAGGACGGAGCACTTTATACATTCAACGCAACTAAATGTTTTCCAAAAAAATGATATGATTTCTATAAAACTTATAAGTCATGTATGTCAAATTAACCTCTGGGCCTTTTTGCCGCATATCGCACACATCTTGTTGAGTTGAACCGTTTATGTTCTCTTCCCTAATCAAAAACATTTCATTCGGCTAAACCGTATGCCGTATATCACACACACCTTGATCTGGCTGACTGTTTCGGTTTCCTTCCCTAATAGCAAACAGTTCATCGGAGCGAACTGTATGCCGTATATTGCACACACATTGATATGTCTCCCCGTTTCTGTTGTTCTCTCTAATCGCAAACAGTTCGTCTGGATCAACCGTATGCCCTGCTTCACACACGCAACAAAAAGTTGAACTGTGTTTGATGCATCCGTCATCGCAAACGTTTTGCACCCTTTTGACGGTTTTTTACACCACCGTTTGCGATTATTGCATCACACATAGTTTCGTCGAAGGGTCTCTGATTGTAGTGTCGAGTTAGCAGCAACATGCAGTAGTGGTAGTTCTAATTTGAATTACAGTCATTAAATGGTTAGAAAATCACTTAAATGTCTTCAAAAGGTCAAATGACCCTTGAAATTTTCCAAATTTTGCAATGACAGTTGTATTAGTGCACGTTACACGTAGAAAAAAATTTGAAGGCCGTAAGAGTAAGTTATCTCCCATTCGTCATCAAACATGCATTGTTCCCTCTCGGAACCATGAACCTTCTAGTCAGTTGCTCTGGCTTGTGAGGGGTGTGTGTCCAAACTTTCATCAAACAGGCCATTTTTTTACTAAATCACCTTGGTGGCATGACATTACATCATGCAAGGTTTCATGTTTTTCTGATCATTTTCTAACTTTTTGGAATTAAAATGCCATGGCACTCCATGCATGTGTCCATGCCGTGAGACCAATATGTCTGAAAATTCCTTCTAATTTATTGCACATGGAATTAACTCACACACAAGTACACAAATATGATTTTTTTAAACCGTTATGGTTAGCTATTGCATGTACATGTACACTGGTACAACGAGGTGCTATACAAACGGTTTTTAATCCCCTTCCGCGACGGCGTTCGGAACCGTCACCTAGTGAGTGACTGTGATAGGGGGATCCTTCCCACACGACCCAGAAACCGTCGGGGATATGCCCTCTTGGCACACACACTCGACAAAATGAGGCCGTGTGCAACCGGCGAGCCACCAAATACGGTTATACGTACACTAGTGCTAAAAAATACAATTATACAGGTGAAATCGTTTCCGGTCGTAAGTACATCCCACACAGTCTGTCAATGCTAAACGTTTCTGTTCGTATATACATCCCACATAGTCACTCGAAGGAAAACGTTTGCGCAAGGTGGCGTAACGCAAATAGTTTTCAAGAGAATGTCGTGTGTGATTGTTCATTGATGCAACACGGTTTACTCCTAGAAACTGTGTGCGTTGCCTATGGTCATCGCCCATGGTGTTTTCTCAATAACCGTTTGCAATTGGAAAACCCAATTAGCAGGCTAATTGACCAATTAGCAGGCTAATTGCCCTAATATTAATAATACATTTATTAATCTAATTGACATTCATATTAAGCACATAATATATTCCATTTCTATATTAAGGAAGCGGGATTTCATAATTGAAATACATCTGAGTAACAACATGATATAGCTTCAGCACTCAGCTACCCCATTACACAACTGCACCAACACCAAGTTTCACATGTAACATCTAGAACCTTTCGAAATTAGCTTCATAGACGGTACATAGACAAATGCATCTCATCTGAAAAACTGCTGAAGCGGAAGGAAAATATTGAGCCTTCATTCATGTTGAAGGTCTTTGCAACTTTAGGCCAGTGCCTATGGATGATTAACCGTCCATCCTTCATCCTCTTCAGGAACACTTCAATATTGAACCATGGGTGTTGTATGAAAACTTTCCTCGCCTCCAGGCCATAGAGGTGGTTTGCGAGGTAATCATCAGTGAACTGCTTTGGAAAGGCCTAAAAACAAGGATGTGCATAAATATCTTCTCTATATGGGAAATGGGGCAAAGGAATAAAAAGGGCAAGGTATAATAGTTAGTACCATCTTGTAAACCTCAGTGCTTCCCATTGTTTCCCTGCAACACATATAAGGTAGTTACTCATCAAGTTAAGTAAGGGTTCACATGCTATCAGTACTAGTAAATTGTACGTGCTTTGCACGTCATTTAAATATATATAAAAAGCATGAAAAAAATACATTTGAATATGTATTTCCTTTTCTAGAGTCATATTGGGCAAGATCCAACTTGGTTCTTACCTCTCTAGAATCTAGATTGTTCTAGCCTCTTTTTATTAGAGTATCAGATAAGCATGTGGATAGATACTTCTAGAACACATGAGATGGTAGACTTGGGTTTTCAATTAGAAGGCCACGTGGCAATATCCTATGAGTTAAAAACTATATCCAACGGATGATATTGCTCAGATTTGCCATATCTTGACCGTTGGATGGGCATATCCAACGACTAATATTTGAAGCTGTTGGCACACTATATAGTGGTATAGAAAATATGTTGATGAAAAATAAGCACATTGCAGATTCATCAGATTAATTCAAGCCACATGGAAAACCCATTTATCCAAACCAAGCATGATTAAGAACTAGGAAATATAACACTTGTATATGTTTCTCATGTATTAAGTGCAACCAAATTCGATTTATTCCTCACATGGTGTACAATAACAGAATGTAGCCACAACAATTGAACATCGCATTGCAGAATTGAACCAGGCAGTTAACTAAACACCACAACAAATGAACCAAATGTTAACTGAGCACCACATTGCACAATATAAGATACTCTTAATAGAAGATCAGACATTTAACCAAACCAAGCATGCTTAACAACTTGGAAATATAGCAATTGTATTTGTTTCTCATGTATTTAGTATAGCCAAATTCGATTTATATCTCACATGGTATACAATAACAGATAGCACACACAACAATTGAACATCACATTGCAGAATTGAACCAAACAGTTAACTAAACACCACAACAAATGAACCAAACATTAACTGAGCACCACATTGCACAACATAACATACTCCTAATAGAAGATCAGACAGTTAACCAAACCAAGCATGCTTGAAAACTTGGAAAATTACACCCTAAAGAATTGAACATCACATTTGCAGAACTGAACCAAACAGTTAACTGAACACCACATTGCACGACATATAGAACATATACACTAGAGCAGAAGATTGCATGGTAAAAGTAGATAGCACAATTCACTAGAATTTGCTAAGGAAAGGCAGTAGCTAGCAAACTGCACATGGGTCCTTATAGTGAGCTAATAATACAAGCTACTCATTGTCGGAGATATCGATGACGATTGGCTCCTTGGACATGGAAGAGGGTAAGGGCCTTTGCATCGTGGGTGCCCTCATCGTAGTGGTTAGTTGCCCGAGCCGCTCCCAGCACCAACCTGCTGGCTCACGAGATGAGGTAAGCACGTGAACCCTGAGAAAACATCTCGTAGTCTTCGTCGAAGGCACCGACGGTGGCCTCGAGAAAACGCCATGAAATGTCGTTTAAAGCAGCCAATCGCATCACGGCGTCGGTGTGCGAGGCGTCGATGGTCGCCTCAACAGCGAGGTGCTCCTCCAAGATCTGGTGCTCAGCACGAATGGCAGCCATCACGACCTCATCCACGCGTGCGACCGCGATTTGCTTCTCTGCTGCCAAATGCTCCTTGAGATCCTGGCTACACTGTGTGCACCATGGCTTAGGGCGGCGCTTATTTTGTGGAGGGGTTGGTGATTTGGGTGGAAGGTGTTGCGCTCACGCCGGTGGTCGGGGCATGTGGGATGTGGAAGGAGGAGGAGGAGGATGGGGGTCGGGTGTGGATTACCTGCCTGGATAGGCGAGGCCGAGCAGCGTGAAGGAGGGTCATCGGCGAGGAGGCGGCGCTGCAAGCAATGAGTGAAGCTTTCAACTTGGAAAGGAAGGCGGAAACAGGGGAAATGTGGCTTTCAGTAAGGGGAGGGGGCGGGAAGGTAGATATTCCCGCGGAAGCCGAAAATTTGGAATTGCTTCAACGAAAAAACTGGCGCGCAAAGTGTCATCAGACACGGTCCCTTATTTAGAGCAGGCTATGGACTGTAGCCTTCGCACCTTCTCGCGTAAGGCGTATGTGTACTATACTCTGACGGTACTCTGAGATATTTTGTGTTGCATCTCACACGGTTGGTCATAATAAACTGTGTGGGATCTACTCGATTTTTCTTCTTGATTTGAATTACATAATGGGGTCACAGCGGCAATGGACGGTGTTTGAATTGCTAGACCTTTTATCTGCAGTGAACATGCAATTTTATGTGTGTCGTAAAAGAATTTGAATTATTCCGGGTTCGTTTGGACATTTTATACATTAAATTGGTTTTCTAGCCATTTCAGGTGCACAATTCAAAATTAAACTACATGCACATGCTCTGGTGCACCAACATGGGTTGTAAAATCATATATGTGTCCATGGGTTTATGCTTATATCCCATGCAAGAAATGGGGATGAATTTTGAACACCACGGCACCATGGCTCTCTGGCAAACGTCGACGTACTTGCTTTTGTAATTCTAGTAAATCCAAAAGTCGTCCGAAATTCATGAAACTTGGCATGCTATCATGGAGCGGCATCAACATATCGTGGTAAATTTTTTGTCCCATTTTGGGGCAGGTTTGGGTATAAGCTTCTCATAAACCAGAGCTTCTCACAACAAGTGTGATGGTTTCAGTAGGGAACGTTTCACCTTTCTGGACAAAACAATATTCATTGCATCTTCTTGATTTAATTTTTTTTCCTAGTGTCAACATAGAACAACATGAGTGTTGTGTCAATTTTTGGGATTTTTCGGGGTTCGCTTGGACATTTTTATACATTAACTGAGTTTTCTATGCATTCATGTGCATAATTCAAATTTGAAATACATGCACATGCTCTAATGAATATAAATCATTTGAAAATTCAAATCTGTCTCCTTGGTTGCATGCTTAGGTCCCATGCAAGAAATGAGAATGAATGTCAAACACCCTGCCACCACCACTCGGCCGCAAACATTGAGATACCTGATTTTTAAATTCTAGTAAATCCAAAGCTCGTCTGAAATTCATGAAACTTGGCATGCTGTCATGGAGCGGCATCAACATGCCGTGGTAAATTTTTTGTCCCATTTGGGGCAGGTTTGGGAATATGCTTCTCACAAACCAGAGCTTCTCACAAAAAGCCTGATGGTTTCGGTAGGGAACGTTTCACCTTTCTGGACGAAACGATATGCAAACTCTTCTCGATTTCAACTTTTTTCCTAGTGTCAACATAAAACAACAGGAGTGTTGTGTCAATTTTTGCGATTTTGGGGGCTTGCTTGGACATTATTATACATTAACTGAGTTTTCTATGCATTCATGTGCATAATTCAAATGTGAACTACAGTCACATGCTCTAATGCATATAAATTGGTTGAAAATTCAAATCTGTGTCTTTGGTTGCATGCTTAGGTCCCATGCAAGAAATGGGAATGAGTGTCAAACACCCTGCCACCATCACTTGACCGCAACATTGAGATACCTGGTTTTTCAATTCTAGTAAATGCAAAACTCGTCTAAAATTCATAAAACTTGGCATGCTATCATGGAGCGTCATCAACATGCCGTGCTAAATTTTTTGTCCCATTTGGGGCAGGTTTGGGGATATGCTTCTCACAAACCAGAGCTTCTCACAACAAGCCTGATGGTTTCGGCAGGGAACGTCCCACCTTTGGGGATGAAACGATATCCATTGCCTCTTATTGCTTTCAAAAAATTTCTCTTGTCAACATAGAACAACAGGAGTGTTGTGTCAATTTTTAGGATTTTTAGGGGTTCGTTTGGACATTTTTATGCATTAGTTGAGTTTTTCAATGCATTTATGTGCATAATTCAAATTGGAACTACATGCACATGCTCTAATGTATATAAATTGGTTGAAAATTCAAATCTATGTCCTTGGTTGCATGCTTAGGTCCCATGCAGGAAATGGGAATGAATGTGAAACACCCTGCCACCGTTGATGATGATATAGACCTAGGGTAGGGTCACAGGCCTGACCTATACACCCTACCCAAGGTCACTACCCTAGAAGCAAAAGAAGCTCAAGAGACAACAAGGAGTGCCCAACGAAGGCGTCAAGTGCAATCCACTCGACGAATCAGTTGTTCGGGTACCCCTCCTTCCTAATGTCACACGACCAGTCAACCACTCGACCATACAAGAATCGCTCGACCTATCAAAGTCCAGGAGTCGACCTGAACAACAACGGTCAGGCATTCACTCCGTAGTCTTTAAGATCATTAATAGCACTTTATGGTTGGCGTTATTAGTAACGCCCCCTCTTTATGTACATTGAACTCCTTGTAACGGAGGATGGCTGGGGTCCTGGCGCACTCTATATAAGCCACCCCCTCCTCTGGCACAAGGGTTCGCACCCCCTGTAACACACACTCTCATAATCTAGTCGACCGCCTCAGGGCAACGAGACGTAGGGCTTTTACCTCCTCCAAGACGGGCCTGAACTCGTAAACACTTGCATACAATCTCACCATAGCTAGGACCTTGCCTCCTCATTCTTACCCCCTATACTTACTGTCAGACTTAGAACCACAACAGTTGGCGCTCACCATGGGGCAAAGCGTCTTAGCGACTTCCGGCGAGGTTGCATTTTCTTCGATCTTCATCAGCATGGTTTCTAGCGGCGGTTTGGTCTTGGGCCGCGAGTTTCGACTCGGCGCGCTCACTTTCATCGCCGATGACTCCGCCTGGCTCCAGGAGGCCCCCCTCGATGTCAAGGCTCTTCCAGCTCATGGCTCGTCACACTTCCGCACGAGTTCCTGCGGCGTCCTCCTTCGGCAGCCATCTTCCTCGTACCAGTCGGTCATCATGTCATCGTCTCACTCTGCTGGACGCCGCCACAAGCGGTCTGGGCGTTCACGGCTCCAGCGGTGGGTGAGACACGCGGTGGCTCGTCAGGCGTTCACCCCTCAAGTCGCCGCGATCGAGCCCGATGTATTTCCCTACGGATTGGTCGACCTGTCGACTGATTTTGCAGATACCTTTTTCGAGAGCAGGAGTTGTGACCCCGCGGCGGAGGTCCTCATGGTCGACTCCCATCGCGGTCCGCCTGGTTTTCGTCGCAACAGAGACGGTGGTAAAAGCGATGGTACGTCACTCGGCCATGAAGAATATCAGCCCCAGCCTGTCAGCTTGCAGCAGAGGGAGGAGCTGCATCGCCGCAACATGGAGGCTCTCCAGACCCCCTCATAGGGGAAACCGTCGAGGCCCGGGCCTTGGAGGTAGTGCGCCTGGCCACTCTGGCTGAGCGCACTCATCTGGAGAATCTCCAACATTCTCTCGACGAGTGTGCTTGTCGACTGATCCCCGAGTCCAGTCGACGTCCACGACAATTGTTTCCATTGGAAACTCAGGTATTCCGCACTCCAATACAGAATCTTGCAACCATTGCGCGTATTGCTGAGTCCATTCAGTCGTCCCGTTCGGAGGCTGGAAGAGGCTTGGAACAAATTAGAATGCTACTCCGAGCAGCAGGAGACCAGAACTCCGCTGTGTCCCAGTCGTGGAACAGAATCCATAGCAGATCAGTAAGAGCAGACACCATTCAGTCGGCGCATAGTCCTAGGTCGCCTTTGCGGCATGGAGGTCGTGATTGCCACCAGGATCGGTACCTGGGAAGAGCTCATGGAGAATATGATCGTGAGTACGCCCGCGACAACTATCGTCGAGCGCATTTGCCCCTTCCGAGGGACGGGTCATACATCCCCCGGCGCAATGATGACAGGCGTGCATATGGAAATGACCGCAGAGTTCCAGTCGACCCCAGAGAGCCCGGCTTCGATGCAAGGTCCGTCCTTGTGCAGGGTTTGGTCGACCGGAACAGAGCATATAGAGAAGGCCTGGATCGAGACAGACCCAATGGAAGCAAAGTCCATGTTTCCGGCCCAGAGTGTTTTGGAAGAGACATCAAAGCCGCTGAGATTCCTCATAACTTCAGACTGGCGACTGGCGCCAGTAAGTTCACACGAGAGTCGAAGCCCGACACTTGGCTTGAAGACTACCGAGTGGCTGTGCACATCGGTGGTGGCAGCGATGAGGTAGCCATGAAGCACCTTCCTCTGATGCTTGAAGGTTCTGCCAGAGATTGGCTGAATCAGTTGGCCCCTGGGAGCATTTTGAGTTGGGATGAGTTAGCCCGAGTGTTCACCAGAATGTTTGAGGGCACCTGCAAGAGACCTGCAGGTCTACCGGAGTTGCAGCATTATGTGCAGAAACCGAATGAAACCTTGAGAGACTATATCCAAAGATGGATCACTCTGCACCGAATAGTGGATAATGTGTCTGATCACCAAGCAGTCTGTGCCTTCAAGGAAGGCGTTCGCTACAGAGAGCTCAATTTGAAGTTCGGTTGGACTGGAGATATGTCTTTGACTCGGATGATGGAGATTGCTACCAAGTACACTAACAGCAAAGAGGAGGACCGACTCAGGAGTGGCAAGCACAAAACAGTCGCCTAGGACACCGGAGGAGGAAATTCTAGTCAGAAGTAGAAGCGAAAGGCCGAGGCAGCAGGCCCTGCCGAGGCAGCAGTGTTGAATAAAGGAAAATTCAAAGGGAAGCCCAAAGGGCCTTGGATCCCTAAGAAGGTAAAGGACCAAGAAGGAAATGATGTGATGGATTTGCCGTGTCACATTCACACCAAGAAGGATGAGGAGGGGAACCTGATTCTCCCCAAGCATACCACTCGACAATGTCGACTCCTAATCCAGAACTTCCGAGAGAGTAAACCCAGTGATAAGGACAAAGAGTCTGAGAAGGAAGAAGAAGATAAGGATAATGATGATGGTTACCCCAATGTCAATGCCACCTTGGTGATTTTTGCCGATATCGAGAGCAAAATTCGACTGAAGGTCATCAACAGAGAGGTAAACATGGTTGCTCCGGGAACACCAAAATATTTGAAGTGGTCAAAAAAACCCATTACATTTCACTAGTACGACCACCTAGCACGCGCAGCTACCCCTGGGCGGCAAGAACTGGTGGTCGACCCAGTCGTGGGAGGCACCCGACTGACCAAGGTTCTGATGGATGGTGGCAGTGTCCTGAATATTTTGCATGCCGAGGCCCTCAAAGGAATAGGCATTCCGATGTCCAAACTCAGCGAGAGCAATATGCGGTTCCATGGAATCATCCCAGGAAAGAAAGCCGAATCACTCGGCCAGATAACTCTTGACATGGTTTTCGGCGATGAAAAGAATTTCCGCAAGGAAAACTTGACATTTGAGGTTGTGGATTTCCAGAGTGCATATCATGCCATTCTAGGCAGACCCGCTTATGCTAGCTTTATGGCTCGACCGTGCTATGTATATCCCAAGATGAAGATGCCTAGCCCCAAAGGCATGATTACGGTTTCTGATAACCATCAGAGAGCAGAAGATTGTCTTTAGGGTGGGGCAAAGATAGCAGATGAGCAGATGGCGGCAGTAGAGTTTCAAGAGTACCAGAAGATGGCAGATTCAAGTGATTTGTTGCGTGCTAAGAGGCCTGCCTTGGAGTCCACATTTTAGTCGGTCGGCAAGACCAAACCAGTCCACGTTCACCCGACCGATCCCAATGCTGCTCCGACCCATATCTTGACAACACTCGACAGCAAATAGCAAGAAGCGCTCATCCAGTTCCTCCATGAGTACTGGGACATCTTTGCATGGAAGCCATCTGATGTGCGAGGTGTGCCCAGGGAGATGGCTAAGCACCGTTTGTGAGTTGACCCAAAAGTAAAACACGTCAAGGAGCATCTCCGTCGGTCCGTGTCGGTGTTCTGGGAACGGGGGTCCCCAGACTTGCCTGCCTGCGGCCTGCGGCGTGGCTCAAAGGGGGGCCCAGCACGGCCCATCTTCATCAACACAAGCTCAAGACCCTCGCAAGGGGCCAAGCCTCGCGGGGCGGACGACCAGGAGCTTGCTCAGGCACGGCCTCATCAGGCTGGCTCGCGAGGAGGCGGAGAGATCAAGGCGGGGTACCTCGCGAGGTTCCCATGATGCAAGCCATGACGACCAAGGGCGCCAGTCGGGCACCAGCCCGCTCAGTGTCCTCCTTTCCTCTTTGGTGCAAAGGGAGCAAGTGCAGGCGAGAGCATCAAGCAAAGGCATCCATTTCGGTGCAACAAGACCAAGACCAGCCCAACGGCAGGGAGGAAGTCATTGTGGAGCCCAAGAAGGCGTCACCACCAAAGCCTTTGACAGGCGAGGACCAACTTTAGTCAGGATAAGTGTACCCGCTGTTCCCCTTCAAAATGGCCAATTGTTGGCGCCCTTCCCGCTCAATATTTGGGAAGAGGCCCAGGGCCTTCGCCTATAAATAGGACTAGCCACCACAAGGTAGAGGCATCGAGTACCCTCGCTAGAAACCAGTAGAGAGAACGACTGAACTCCTCCAAGCAGTTCGTCGTCCCAGCCAAGAACAGACCCTCGCGAGGCTGTTCTTCCTTGTATTGTTCATCATCAGCCCAAGAGGCAATCCACCACACTACACACTGGAGTAGGGTATTACACCACAATGGTGGCCTAAACCAATATAAACTCTGTGTCTCTTGTGTTGTTCCTTTCGTAGTTTAGATCTCAGCGACCCGGCGAGGAACAGGTAGGTAGAGGGCGAAATCTCCGCACGCACCCTAGTGTTCGAACCTCAAGGGTCTGCCGGAACCCGAAATCTGACATTTGGCGCGCCAGGTAGGGGTGTGCCGGAATTCATCTTTCATCGCCCTGTTCTTCTCCGACCATCGCATCCATGTCTGACGCTCGTCGGGCCCGCGCCGAGCGCCGAGCCGCCCTCGCTTCCCGTGTCGCCCAGACGGCTCCCAACGGCGAGCGCCCTCGTCGTTCCCCGTCACCTTCCGTCAACACCGCCACCGGCCCGACGGGGAACGAGCAGCAAGCATCGTAGCATCCATCCATGAGGCGAGACGGCCGCACTGCTACACCCTTGCTCACCCCTGTTGGTTCTTCGTCCCGCGCGCCCCGCACGGCCATGGAGGCTTGAGCTGCGCTCATCGCGGCAAACGAGCTCCTGCGCTACTGTCCCGTCGACGACGTCTATGAAGAATGGCTCGACCGCGTCGCCGAGCTCGTCCGCGCCGCTGGGGGCTCCCCCGCGCCGTCCTTCTCGCTGCACCGCGCCCCGCCCTGCGCGGGCAATGAAGCTCCGGGGGCGCCTCAGCCGCCTCCCCCTCAAGAAGGCGCCCTGGCCCCAAGGCGCGTGGCCCCTGGACGGAACCCGCTCCGTCAAGCGCCAGCGCGGCAAGAGTAGAGCTGCCAAGAAGTCCCTCGCCCTCGAGAAGCTGCCCGAGCGCTCCCTGCTCCAGCACGTCAAGACCCCGTGCTGCTCTGAGCTGCAGCGCATGGGGACCGCGCAGGATCAAGCTCTTCGTCACCCAAGGCCTCCCGTGGCCACAGCGGGCTGCCGCGCCTTCATCACCGAGCTGCGCAGCGTCGCGTGGCCCAGCAAGTTCAAGCCAGACCTACCTCCTCGCTACGACGGTACGGCTGACCCCGCAGAGTTCCTCCAGCTCTACGAGCTGGGCATCAAGGCTGCCAACGGAGACGAGAAGGTCATGGCGAACTAGTTTCCCATGCCGCTCAAGGACGGGGCCCGCACCTGGCTCCTGAACCTGGCTCCAGGAACGATCTCCTCCTGGGATGAGATGCGCACCCGCTTCATCGCCAAGTTCCAGGGTACTCGCGACCGGCCACCCGCCATGAGCGACATGCGACGTATCAAGCAGCAGCCAGGGGAAACCCTGCAAAAGTACATCCAGCGCTTCAACAATGCGCGCCTCAAGGTTCCCAAGGTGACCGAGGAGGCCATCATCTCAGCCTTCTCCGACGGCGTGCGCGACATCAAGATGAAGGAGGAGCTGGCAATGCATGAAGACCTGTGCACTTCCTTGGAGCTGTTCAACTTGGTGACCAAGTGTGCCAGGGCTGAGGAAGGGCTTCTCTCCCTCCTCGAGCTGCCTGCCGCAGACCCAGAAGAGAAGAAACCCAAGGCCAAGGACGTGAAGCACAAGGGGGCTGCCGTGCTCGCGGCAGAACCAGACACCAAGTGGGGCAGAGATCAGCCCGAATCTTCCAAGGGCAGTCGGTACTGCGTGTACCACGACCTCACACCCACAACACCAATGAATGCCAAGAGCTCCGTGCCGTGCGTGAAGGAAGGGTCGGCCAACGTCCCGACTGCAGCGACCGGGGCTACGGCCGAGGAGGAAGAAGGAATGCAGGATGCTGGGAAGACCGCGGCCCCCGCCAAGGGTGGCGCGACCAGCCTCACGAGGATCGCTGGCAGGACCCGCCTCGCGAGGGAGCATGGAGGGATCAGCCTCGCAAGGATCGCCTGCAAGGTAACGCGGGCCTCCCTCCGCTGCCGCCGCAGCCTAGGAGAAATGAGGACCGTCATCAGGACGAGGGGGCTGGGGGCTTCCAGGAACCACGTGCGATCGCCTGCATCCTGGGCGGAGCTCAAGCCCCAGCCTCTCAACGCATCTTCAAGCAGTTCACCCGCGAAGTAAAGGCAGTCCTCCCCAAGCTCGAGGCCACGCGCCCCCTCAGGTGGTCGGCGTGCGCCATCATGTTTAGCTCAGTGGATCAGCTCAAGTGCGCGGCCGCAGCCGGAGTCCTCCCAATGCTTTGTTCCCCAATCATCAGCAACGTCCTAGTCACCAGGACCCTCATCGATGGCGGGGCAGGGCTCAACGTCCTGTCCGTGGAAACATTCAACAATCTCCAAGTGCCCTACAATCAGCTTCAGCCAACCAAGCCTTTCTCCGGAGTCACCGATGGCTCCACGGTCCCGATTGGGCAGGTCCGCCTCCCTGTCACCTTCGGGGCGTGCGACAACTACCGCACCGAGATCATCGACTTCGACGTCGCCCACATTCGCCTGCCATACAACGCCATCCTCGGGTACCCAGCGCTGGCCAAGTTCATGGCCGTAACCCACCACGGCTACAATGTCCTCAAGATGCCAGGAAGTGGCGGAGTCATCACGGTGCCCTGCGAAGAGAAAGACGCGGTGTGCTCCCTGGAATGAGCCTTTCAAGCCGCATCACTGGAAGACCCGGATCGCGGAAGTAGGAGGCTCCCCGAGACCGCCCCAAGAAGAAGAAGACATCGTCCGGCCCGGCCCCTCAGGAGGCAGGCCCCTCAGGGCCCGCGCCTGCCCAGGGGGAACCTCCTTCCATCGCATAGGGAAGCGCGCCCGGCGCCCTCCTCAGGCAGGGCTCGGGGGCTCTTCCCTGGAGGGCCGCCGACCTCGCCAAGGTCACGAGGGAGGCGCTTGGGCACCACTTGGAGGCGTGTTTTAAAGCACGTTTCCCTCAAGAAGGAGTAAGGCAAGGAGGGCCAAACCCTCAGGAGTTTGTCAGCAAGGCCATTCAGGAGCTATAGGAGTCAAGAGTCATGAGAGGCAGCCGCCGCTTACCCGCTGTGGCCCCCCATCCAGGCGAGGATGGTGGGCTACGTGTCTGCATCGACATACCAGGGCTCAACCAAGCCGCCTCTCAGGAGCGCCTCTGGCCCTCGCAAGTGGGGCGTTGCGAAGGACCACCCCACAACTACGTTCGCATGCCTTATGGCTTGCCGAACGCGGCTGCCACGTACCAGCGCCTCATGAGGGGAATCCTGGAGGCTCGAGAGGTCATGCGTTCCGCAGCCCTGGTGGAGATGGAGATGGTCCCCGAGGAGCCACCAGCGCCTCCGGAGCCTCCCGGGGCCCCAGGGCCTGGGGGCTCGTCAGGATCGGCTCCCGCAGCCCACCGAGTCTGCTACACCAACACCCCTTCGTCTTCGACATCATCAGGTGACATCTTTCAAGTTTCGTTTCCAGCTGGGAGCACCCTCAGGGCTACATTATTCCCAGGCCGTGTGGGTCCGTCCCTGCGGCATGTATCCCTTTTATTTCATGTTCCTAGCTTACTTTGTTGGGGGCGCCCCTCGGGCTGCATTATCCCCAAGTCCCTCGGGTCAGACCCGGCGGCGTGTACCCCTCTTGCGTTTATCTTAGGGACATGTTTTCGACCCATCATGCTTGTTATCTGGTGCCTGTCCGTGGCACCTTTTCTTCCTGATGTCGGAAGCTTGCGCGTTAAAGGGGGGTACCTGAGCATCACGACTCAGGGCTCCTACCGGCTCTCCAGCCCTCACCCTCTGGTCTTGTCCACGGCATCGCGACCTGGCATACCAGCGACGGCTGAGACCAGCTCGAGGGCCGGGACCCGAGGACTTAGAGCTTCGACATCTAACAAGCTTGCGCGTTAAAGGGGGGGTACCTAAGCATCGCGACTCAGGGCTCCTACCGGCTCTCCAGCCCTCACCCTCTGGCCTTGTCCACGGCATCACGACCTGGCATACCAGCGACGGCTGAGACTAGCTCGAGGGCCGGGACCCGAGGACGTAGAGTTTTGGCATCTAACCAAATTTGCAGGAACACACCCCAAGATAAGGCCCAGTGCCAGACGCAACCCGCCTTGAGGTAGGGCCCCGTGAGTCCCGCGCTGGCTCACGGGTACCCAGATACACCTCGTCAGGCCCTACCGTGCCAGCCACGTGTCAGGGCGGGGTTGTACACGCCCCGGGGGCTCCTCCCGGAGGGGAGCCCCCTCCCACGCACCAGTGGAAGCACCATGCTCCGCGCTGGCTGACGACACTGCCGAGGAGCGGCTATGCCCGTACACATACGGAAGCGCTATGCTCCGCGCTGGTGATAAACAACTTTGGGTGGCCCCTGGGCCGCATCAACCTCAGGGAGCCTAGAGCTCAGTGTCTAGCCTCATCGCAATGCCTCGCCTCAGGAGTGCCGCGCGAGTGGGCTGGGCACGAGGGCTGCGCCTGGGTCATGACCCAGACGCACGCCACCCAGCCAGGCCCCCCCGGGCCTGGTTCGTCGCACGTCCCTCCCCGAGCGGAGCCAAGGTACGAAGGCCGTTTGAGCGTCAAGGGGGACTCCTGAGCATCGCGACTCAGGAGCCTAACTGGTCACGTAGCCCCTCACTCCTTAGTTCCGAAAGGCTAACGGCGGTTGAGGTATGCGCGGGGCCGGGCTCTGCAGACGTAGAACGGTAGATCCACCCGCATCTCACCTCCCTAAGGAGTCACCCCCACATCTCACCTCCCTACTTGCTGTTCGAGCGCCAAGGGGGACTCCTGAGCATTGCGACTCAGGAGCCTAACTTGTCACGTAGCCCCTCACTCCTTGGTCCCGTCCTGGTTTCCGGTCAGGGCTAACGGTGGCTGAGGTATGCGCGGGGCCGGGCTCTGCCGGCGTAGAACATAAGCAAGTAGGAAGGAAATAGCGCAAATTTCAAGGAATTCAAAAGCAAATATTACAGTCCATACTGTTATCACAGCACCAAATGCAAGTTTTAACGCCTCCCCAAGGCATGGTACATGTGCAGGAATTAAAAGCAGGACGGGAGCCACAATGGAGTCACTTGCTGGCGGTGGAGCTGCGCGGAGCGGGTTCGCCTCGTGGGGCTGCAGGATCGGCAGCGCCCCGCTTCGGCCTGGTGCTGAAGGCCCGGAACTTCCCCAGCAGAGCCTCCGCATGACCCTTCACGGCCTCGGCAACGGCAGCGGCAAGCTCGCCGCTCACTGGCTCCAGCAGGCTGTTGAGGTCGACATTGGGATCGCGAAGATAGATGTGGGTAAGGACCCGCGTCAGCGCTGCAGAAGACAAGGCACGCGCCTCAGCCTCAGCCGTAGGGCCAAGGCCAAGGGTGACATCTTCAAGAGCACAAACCAGGAAGGGAAGCAGCTTGGCGGGGCCGTCCTCGTCGCCGGCCAGCGGGCTCTCCAGGCCGCTCTCATAAAGCGTCTTCAGCGAAGTGCGAGCCTTCTCCTCCATCTCCATGAAGGCCACGCGATCCTCGGCAAGAACCCGTGCCTTGCCGTCCAGCTCGACCTTCCTCGCCTCCAACTCTTGCTCCAGCATGCCTAGGCGGTCAGAATGCTTCTTGAGCTTGGCGTCTCGGTCCTTGATGGCCGCCTCGCGAGCCTTCATGCCTTCCTCCTGCTCTTGGCGAAGGCGGGTCTCCTCAGCGAGCTGGTCGTGCAGGCCCTGTAGCTCGCTCTCCAGCGCCATGCAGCGACCTCGGACATTAGCCACCTCCCCCAAGGCGGTGTCGCGAGCAGCCTTCGCCCCAAGGACGGCCTGCTGCTCCTCATCGCAAGTCGTCGAGGCCTGGACCAGCGCCTCCCAAATCGAAGCATCGGAGTGAATCCAGCCAGAAGCTAGCTCCAAGCGCCCGGCCATTAAACGAGGGTCGGCGCCTAGAAGATCCTGCCGCAGACGGTCCAGTTCGGCAGCAGCACAATCCATAATAGTGGGAGGAGTCGGGGAAACGGCAGTCGGTGGAGTAGGAGGAGAAGACGGCAGCGTGACCACAGTATCCTGAGGTGGAGCCTGCTGCACCCCAACGGCTATGGTGGCGGCATCAGGCAAGGGCACCTCGGGAGTCGCTTGGGCCATGGGGGTTGAGCTCTCCCTAGCCGGCTCAGCCAGGCCTCGCGAGGACGCCCGGGCTGGAGAGGCCTGTGCGTCATGGTCACCTTCTTTCGCGGGCAGAGGCGCTGCCCCAGATAGAACCTCAGGAGCTCCCTTCGACTTCTTTGCCGCGGGCGCCAGCCTAGTCGGGAGATACGAACATCAAGCCCCAACAACAGAACAAGAAATAAGACAGGAACCAAGCACTTACAGGTCATCGCTCGCGAGCTTGAGCAGCCTCCGGCCGTACTTGAAGCCCGAGAGCCGGCTGCAAGGATCGGCTTCAGGGACTCAGGAGCAGGAGGTGCGTCTGCGGATCGCCTCAGGGCCGGGGCAGACCCGCGGGGGATCAGCCCGGTCCTGTCCTTCTTCGGGATCGGGGGCAGGCTCCCGCCGCCCTGCTCGTCATCATTCTCGTCGTCATCACTCAGAGAAAGGCGGAGAGCACGGGACCTGCGCCAAAGGGGGGAGCCCTCGACTCTCCGTCAGTCGCCTCGGAGTCAGCCCCCTTTTCCCGCTCCCCTTCTTCCTTCTCTTTGCTGGATTCGCCGGAGGACACGTCCACTGGGTCCTCGGGAGCCTCCGCGGGCACGGGCCCGTCCCCGTTGAAGACGGGCATGGACCCCACTACCTGCTCCTAGTCCTCGCGGAGGAATAGGGGAGTAGGAGCGCCCTCCAACCTCGCCACGTCGCCCCTGACCAAAGACTGGAGAACCACGGCCAGATCCTCGTCGGCCAAGACCGCGGGGCTCGGATGGGGCCTCCACATCGGAAGTGAGTACTGACGAAGCGGAGCCAGCTGGTGCTCCAGGAATTCCCTCAGCAGCGATGCGCCAGTCAGCTTCGCCACCGCCAGGCTGGCCGGCCTCAGATCCGCGTCCATCTTCTCCAACACCAGCCTCGCACGGGGGTCCACAAGCTCCACTCGAGACCAGTCGTCAGAGCTCGAAGGGTGCCCAGTTGGCAAGATCAGTCGAGGGTGGATGCGCCCAGCATCTACCAAGACCCACTTACTCCTGAAGCCCTCAATCCTCTTCCCGGGGTTCGAAATGGCAATGGAGCTACCGTACGCGATGAAGCTCGCGCACGCAGAGGCGGGACCACAAGAGGTCCAGAGGGAGAAGTAGTGGTGCAGCAAGGCCACTGAGGGCTTCACCCCTACGTGAGCCTTGCAATAATAGGCGAAGATTGCTAGAAGAAGGACAGAGTTGGGGTGGAGATGCAGAGCTTGAAGCTTGCAATGGCGGAGGACAGAGATGAAGAACTCAGAAAAGGGAGGCACCAGACCGGCAACAATGGCGCTCACAAAGAGCGGATAGAAGGTGTTCCCTTGGCCCTCGGGGAGGGCAGAGCCGACCTTGAACACCTTCGCCCCGTCGATGCCCTGCGCCACCGCCATCTGGCGCACCCGGGCAAGGCTCGCCTCCGACACGTACGGCGAGTCCAAGGCGGACGAATACCAAGCCCCGGCCGGGGCCTGGTGAGGCGCCATGTCTTGCTAGGGCGCGCAGACGGAGTAGATCTGAAGATTTCGGAGGCGGGAAGGATAGGCGCAAGAAAGGGGATCTGAGCAGCAACCGGAGAAAGCAAAGGAGGCAAAGCCTAGACAGATGCCGCTCCTTTATCAACTCGCGCGGTTGCTGAGGCGCCCACGTCCAATCAACCGCCACGCAGAACCCAAGGCCGCATGCTGTAAGGGACCGCGGCGCTTCGCACTTGCCCTTTCGACTCTTTGCTCGGCGAAGTCCGGGCGCGCCTTGGGCCCGGGGGCTACTGTCGGCGTTCTGGGAACGGGGGTCCCCAGACTTGCCTGCCTGCGGCCTGCGGCGTGGCTCAAAGGGGGGCCCAGCACGGCCCATCTTCATCAACACAAGCTCAAGACCCTCGCGAGGGGCCAAGCCTCGCGGGGCGGACGGCCAGGAGCTTCCTCAAGCACGGCCTCATCAGGCTGGCTCACGAGGAGGTGGAGAGATCAAGGCGGGGTACCTCGCGAGGTTCCCATGACGCAAGCCATGACAACCAAGGGCGCCAGTCGGGCGCCTGCCCGCGCAGTGTCCTCCTTTCCTCTTTGGTGCAAAGGGAGCAAGCGCGGGCGAGAGCATCAAGCAAAGGCATCCATTTCGGTGCAACAAGACCAAGACCAGCCCAACGACAGGGAGGAAGTCATTGTGGAGCCCAAGCAGGCGTCACCACCAGAGCCTTTGACAGGCAAGGACCAACTTTAGTCAGGATAAGTGTACCCGCTGTTCCCCTTCAAAATGGCCAATTGTTGGCGCCCTTCCCACTCAATATTGGGAAGAGGCCCAGGGCCTTTGCCTATAAATAGGAATAGCCACCACAAGGTAGAGGCATCGAGTACCCTCGCTAGAAACCAGTAGAGAGAGCGACTGAACTCCTCCTAGCAGTTCGTCGTCCCAGCCAAGAATAGACCCTCGTGAGGCTGTTCTTCCTTGTATTGTTCATCATCAGCCCAAGAGGCAATCCACCACACCACACACTGGAGTAGGGTATTACACCACAATGGTGGCCTGAACCAGTATAAACTCTGTGTCTCTTGTGTTGTTCCTTTCGTAGTTTAGATCTCAGTGACCCGGCGAGGAACAGGTAGGTAGAGGGCGAAATCTCCGCGCGCACCCCAGTGTTCAAACCTCAAGGGTCTGCCGGAACCCGAAATCCGACAGTCCGTCACGAAGAAGAGAAAAGCCATTAGCGAGGAGGTGGCTCGGCTCCTGGCTGCTGAGTTCATCCGCGAGATATACCACTCCGAGTGGCTCGCCAATGTTGTTATGGTTCCCAAGAAAGACAAATCACTCCGATTGTGTATTGACTTCAAGCACATCAATCGGGCTTGCCCGAAAGATCATTTTCATCTGCCCTGCATCGACCAGATAGTCGACTCAACTGCGGGATGTGAGCGACTGTCCTTCCTGGACACTTATTCCGGGTACCATTAGATCTGACTGTATGGACCCGATGAGATAAAGACGGCTTTCATCACCCCGTTCAGGTGTTTTTGCTATGTTACTATGCCCTTTGGTCTCAAGAATGCTAGTGCCACATTCATGTGCATGATCCAGAAGTGCCTGCTCACTCAAATCAGTCGGAATGTGGAAGCATACATGGATGACATAGTGGTTAAGCCACGCAAAGGTTTCGACCTACTGACTGACCTAGCTGAAACCTTTGCCAACCTGAGAAGGTATGATATCAAGCTCAATCCATCAAAATGCACTTTCGATGTCCGAGGCGGAAAATTACTTGGTTTTCTCATTTCCGAACAAGGGATCGACGCAAATCCAGAGAAGATTGGCACAATCCTCCGAATGAAACGCCCAGTGCGTGTGCATGATGTTCAGAAGCTTGCTGGTTGTTTGGCTACATTGAGCCAATTCATCCCGTGCCTGAATGAAAAGGCACTGCCTCTTTACCAACTGATGAAGAAATCTGACAAGTTCGAGTGGAATGACAAAGCTAAAGCAGCGTTTGAGGAGCTCAAAGCTCTGCTTTCCACCCAGCCGGTGCTTGCTGCTCCAGTTAGCAAGGAGCCTCTACTGCTTTACATCACAGCCACAGGACAAGTCGTTAGCACAGTGCTCACAGTCGAGCTGGAAGAAGAAGGCAAGGCCTTCAAAGTTCAGCGTCCCGTGTATTACATCTCAGAAGTCTTAACCCCATCCAAGCAAAGATATCCTCACTATCAGAAGCTTGTTTATGGGATTTACCTGACCACGAAGAAGGTTGCACATTATTTCTCTGATCACTCAATTTCAATCATCAGTGACGCTCCATTGTTAGAGATTCTGAATAACAAAGATGCAACTGGTCGAGTGGCAAAGTGGGCAATTGAACTTCTTCCTTTGGATATCAAATTTGAGGCAAAGAAGGCCATTAAGTCTCAAGCAATTGCAGATTTCCTCGCAGAGTGGACAGAACAACAACAACCGATTCAAATTCAGTCGGAACATTGGACCATGTTCTTTGATGGATCCAAGATGTTAAATGGCTCTGGTGCAGGGGTGGTCTTAGTGTCCCCACGAGGAGACAAGCTCATCTATGTCCTCCAAATTCACTTTGATTCTTCGAACAATGAAGCTGAGTATGAGGCACTATTGTATGGGTTGTGTATGGCCATTTCACTCAGCATCCGGCGCTTGATGGTTTATGTTGACTCAGACTTAGTAGTTAACCAAGTAATGAAGGAATGGGACGTCAGTAGTCCCGCAATGATAGGTTATTGCAATGCAGTGAGAAATCTGGAGAAGAAATTCGAGGGGTTAGCGCTCCACCACATACTACAAATCAAAAATCAAGTTGCTGATGATCTGGCGAAGATAGGTTCCACTCGGAAGCCTATTGATGTCTACTACACAACCTTCTTCTTGTAGACGTTGTTGGGCCTCCAAGTGTAGAGGTTTGTAGGATAGTAGCAAATTTCCCTCAAGTGGATGACCTAAGGTTTATCAATCCGTGGGAGGCGTAGGATGAAGATGGTCTCTCTCAAACAACCATGCAACCAAATAACAAAGAGTCTCTTGTGTCCCCAACACACCCAATACAATGGTAGATATAGGTTTTGTAATCTGAAATTATAAAACAGCAAGGTAACTAATGATAAAAGTGAGTGTAAACGGTATTGCAATGGTAGGAAACAAGGCCTAAGGTTCATACTTTCACTAGTGCAAGTTCTCTCAACAATAATAACATATTTGGACCATATAACTGTCCCTCAACATGCAACAAAGAGTCACTCCAAAGTCACTAATAGCGGAGAACAAACGAAGAGATTATGGTAGGATACGAAACCACCTCAAAGTATCCTTTCTAATCGATCTATTCAAGAGTCCGTAGTAAAATAACACGAATCTGTTCTTTTCATTCGATCTATCATAGAGTTAGTACTAGAATAACACCTTAAGACACAAATCAACCAAAACCCTAATGTCACTTAGATACTCCATTGTCACCTCAAGTATCTGTGGGAATGATTATACGATATGCATCACACAATCTCAGATTCATCTATTCAACCAACACAAAGTACTTCAAAGAGTGCCCCAAAGTTTCTACCGGAGAGTCAAGACGAAAACGTGTGCCAACCCTATGCATAAGTTCATTGAACCCGCAAGTTGATCACCAAAACATACATCAAGTAGATCACGTGAATATCCCATTGTCACCACAGATAAGCACAACAAGACATACATCAGGTGTTCTCAAATCCTTAAAGACTCAATCTGATAAGGTAACTTCAAAGGGAAAACTCATTCCATTACAAGAGAGGAGAGGGGGAGAAACATCACAAGATCCAACTATAATAGCAAAGCTTGCGATACATCAAGATCGTATCACCTCAAGAACACGAGAGAGAGAGAGAGAGATCAAACACATAGCTACTGGTACATACCCTCAGCCCCGAGGGTGAACTACTCCCTCCTCGTCATGGAGAGCGCTGGGATGATGAAGATGGCCATAGGTGATGGATCCACCCTCCGGCAAGGTGCCGGAACAGGGTCCCAATTGGTTTTTGGTGGTTACAGAGGCTTGCGGCGGTGGAACTCCTGATCTATTGTGTTCCCCGAAGGTTTTAGGGTATATGGACTTATATAGGCGAAAGAAGTCGGTCAGGGGAGCCTCGAGGGCCCATAAAGGTGCAGGGCGCGCCCAGGGGCTGGGCGTGCCCCCTGCCTCGTGGCCTCCTCGAAGCTTCCCTGACTTCAGCTCCACTTTTCCTCGATCACGTTTGTTCCAAACATCACGCTCACGAAGTTTTCATTCCGTTTGGACTCCGTTTGATATTCCTTTTCTTCAAAACACTGAAATAGGCAAGAAAACAACAATTTGGGCTGGGCCTCCGGTTAGTAGGTTAGTCCCAAAAATGATATAAAAGTGTTTAGTAAAGCCCATAAACATCAAAAACAGGTAATATAATAGCATGGAACAATAAAAAATTATAGATACGTTGGAGACGTATCAAGCATCCCCAAGCTTAATTCCTGCTCGTCCTCGAGTAGGTCAATGATAAAAATAGAATTTTTTGTTGTGGAATGCTACCTAGCATATTTATCAATGTAATTTTCTTTATTGTGGCATGATGTTCAGATCCAAATGATTCAAGATAAAAGTTCATATTGACATGAAAACAATAATACTTCAAGCATACTAACAAAGCAATCATGTCTTGTCAAAATAACATAGCTAAAGAAAGCTATCCCTACAAAATCATATAGTCTGGCTATGCTCTATCTTCATCACACAAAGTATTTAATCATGCACAATCCTGAGGACAAGCCAAGCAATTGTTTCATACTTTAGTATTCTCAAACTTTTTCAACTTTCACGCAATAGATGAGCGTGAGCCATGGACATAGCACTATATGTGGAAGAATGGTGGTTGTGGAGAAGACAAAAAAGGAGAAGATAGTCTCACATCAACTAGGCATATCAACGGGCTATGGAGATGCCCATTAATAGATATCAATGTGAGAGGGTAGGGATTGCCATGCAACGGATGCGCTAGAGCTATAAGTGTATGAAGGCTCAACAAAAGAAACTGAGTGGGTGTGCATCCGACTTGCTTGCTCATGAAGACCTAGGGCGTTTTGAGGAAGCCCATCATTGGAATATACAAGCCAAGTTCTATAATGAAAAATTCCCACTAGTATATGAAAGTGACAACATAGGAGACTCTCTATCATGAAGATCATAGTGCTACTTTGAAGCACAAGTGTGGTAAAAAGGATAGTAGCATTGTCCCTTCTCTCTTTTTCTCTCATTTTTTGGGGCCTTTCTTTTTTTATGGCCTTTCTCCTTTTTTATGGCCTTTCTCTTTTTTATGGCCTTTCTCTTTTTTTAGTCCAAAGTCTCATCCCGACTTGTGGGGGAATCATAGTCTCCATCATCCTTTCCTCACTTGGAACGATGCTCTAATAATGAAGATCATCACACTTTTATTTACTTACAACTCAATACTTAGAACAAAATATGACTCTATATGAATGCCTCCGGCGGTGTACCGGGATATGCAATGAAGCAAGAGTGACATGTATGGAAGAATTATGAAGGTGGCCTTGCCACAAATACGATGGCAACTACATGATCATGCAAAGAGCAATATGACAATGATGATGCGTGTCATGATAAACGGAACGGTGGAAAGTTGCATGGCTATATATCTCGGAATGGCTATGGAAATAGCATAATAGGTAGGTTTGGTGGCTGTTTTGAGAAAGGTATATGGTGGGTGTATGGTACCGGCGAAAGTTGTGTGGCACAAGAGAGGCTAGCAATGGTGGAAGGGTGAGAGTGCGTATAATCCATGGACTCAACATTAGTCATAAAGAACTCATATACTTATTGCAAAAATCTACAAGTCATTGAAACAAAGTACTACGTGCATGCTCCTAGGGGGATAGATTGGTAGGAAAAGACCATCGCTCGTCCCCGACCGCCACTCATAAGGAAGACAATCAATAAATAAAATTGTGCTCCAACTTCATGACAAAGCGGTTCACCATACGTGCATGCTACGGGAATCACAAACTTCAACACAAGTATTCTTTAAATTTACAATTACCCAACTAGCATTACTCTAATATCACCACCTCTGTATCTCAAAACAATTATCAAGCATCAAATTGATCATAGCATCCAATTCAATTTCTATGATAGTATTTATTATACCCAACTTGGATGCCCATCATTTTAGGACCAATTTTATAACCATAGCAAATACCATGCTGTTCTAATAGACTCTCAAAATAATATAAGTGAAGCATGAGATATCAACAATTTATACAAAAGAAAGCCACCGCCATGCTCTAAAAGATATAAGTGAAGCACTAGAGCAAAATTTATCTAGCTCAAAAGATATAAGTAAAGCACAGAGAGTATTCTAATAAATTCCAATCAAGTGGGTTTCTCCCAAAAGGTGTGTACAGCAAGGATGATTGTGGTAAACTAAAAGGCAAAGACTAATATCATACAAGGTGCTCCAAGCAAAACACATATCATGTGGCGAATAAAAATATAGCTCCAAGTAAAGTTACCGATAGACGAAGACGAAAGAGGGATGCCTTCCGGGGCATCCCCAAGATTAGGATTTTGGTTATCCTTGAATATCTTGGGGTGCAATGGGCATACCCAAGCTTAGGCTCTTGCCACTCCTTATTCCATAGTCCATCGAATCTTTACCCAAAACTTGAAAACTTCACAACACTAAACTCAACAGAAAACTCGTAAGCTCCGTTAGTATAAGAAAATAAACCACCACTTAGGTACTGTTGTGAACTCATTCTAAATTCATATTGGTGTAATATCTACTATATTCCAACTTCTCTATGGTTCATACCCTCCGATACTACTCATAGATTCATCAAAATAAGCAAACAACACATAGAAAACAGAATCTATCAAAAACAGAACAGTCTGTAGTAATCTGTATCAAACGTATACTTATGGAACTCCAAAAACGGTACCAAATTAGGACGTCCTAAGTAATTTGTGTACCAATCCATATCAAAAAGAAGCAGATCAAAATCACATTTCTGTGAATTATCAAAACTAAATTACTGGGTGCAAAAGTTTCTGATTTTCAGCAGGATCAACACAACTATCACCGTAAGCTATCCTAAAGGTCTTACTTGGCACTTTATTGAAACAAAGCTATAAAACATGATTAATACAGTAGAATAATCATGTGGACACACAAAAATAGTAATGGTAAATATTGGCTTGTCTCCCAACAAGCGCTTTTCTTTAATGCCTTTCTAGCTAGGCATGATGATGACAATGATGCTCGCATAAAAGGTAAGAATTGAAACATAACGGGAGCATCATGAAGCATATGACTAGCACATTTAAGTCTAACCCACTTCCTATGCATAGGGATTTTGTGAGTAAACAACTTATTGGAACAATAATCAATTAGCATAGGAAGGTAAAACAAGCATAGCTTCAAGATTTTCAACACATAGAGAGGAAACTTGATATTATTGCAATTCCTACAAGCATATGTTCCTCCCTCATAATAATTTTCAGTAGCATCATGAATGAATTCAACAATATAACCAGCACCTAAAGCATTCTTTTCATGATCTACAAGCATAGAAAATTTACTACTCTCCACATAAGCAAAATTCTTCTTATTCGGAATAGTGGGAGTATCATCAGAGTCTCGAATACTAAAAATTGTTTCCACATTAAAAGAGTAATGTTCAGAAAAAGGGTAACCATAATCATGACAAGTTTTATAAATATAATCATCACTACTTTTTATTGCATAAGTTTCATCACAATAATCATCATAAGTAGCAACTTTGTTCTCATGATAATCGATTGAAACCTCTTCCAAGATAGTGGAATCATCACTAAATAAAGTCATGACCTCTCCAAATCTACTTTCATATTCATCGCAATAAGATTCAACATCCTCCAAAATAGTGGGATCACTACTTCCTAAAGTTGACACTCTTCCAAACCCACTTTCATCAATATAATCATCATAACAACTTTGCATATCAAAACTCGGGATGCTAAAAATATCATCTTCATTAAACATAGCATCCCCAAGCTTGGGACAAACATTAATTTCAGCAAATATATTCTCAAAAATCTCATCCTCATCAAACATAGCTTTCCCAAGCTTGGGCCTTTTCATATCATAAGCATAATCACTCTCAACATTAATAGTATGGATAGCACCAATAGTATAGCAATTATCATCATCACAATGAGTACTGGGAGCAACATCATTTGGGACGGATACCTTTTTACCTTTGCTTCTCCGGTTTTTCTTTTTTCTTCTTCACATTATGTGTGGGTTCAACCTTCTTCTCTGATTTCCTTATTGATGAGATTGGTTGAATAGAAAGCTCCTCCTCGTTACCTGATTCATCATAAGAAATAATAGAAGGATATTGGGAAGTCTCTTCCCTTTCATTAGTATTATGTTCATCTTCTATTTGCTTTCTTTTCTTTATGTAATTGGCAATATAAGGATTTTCAATGCAATTCACCGCACAATACATATAAATCTTCTCTAGATCAAAATCAAGAAGTCTCTTAAGGGAAAATTCTGGAATATTCGTAGTTGCACGTTTCAATTTTTCATAACCCAAAAGCAAACTAAGTTCATTATGATGTGCAAGGGAAATCAAGTCATCACAATTTTTGGACACGATTCGATCATGAAACAACTTGCATTGGAGATTTAAATGACCATGTTCATTGCAAAGTTCACAAGGATCGTGAAAAATATTGAGTTTTTCAGCACAAACATCAAGACTTTCTTGCAAAAATTTAGTTTCTAAATGATTATGCCTCTTGCAATATCTATTTTCCCTATTTGGTGTGTACTTGCAAACCTAATGTACTCCACAAAAATCGACATGCTTATAGGAGACATTTTCATCATAACTAGAGCAATCATCATTACAAGTGTAATCATCATTAGTACTATGGATATTCAAAGAGTTCATACTAACAACATTGCAATTATGATCATCATTAAAAGATCTAGTACCAAACATTTTATAGACTTCTTCTTCTAGCACTTGAGCACAATTTTCCTTTCCATCATTCTCATGAAAGATATTAAAAAGATGAAGCATATGAGGCAAACTTAACTCCATTATTTTGTAATTTTCTTTTATAAACTAAACTAGTGATAAAACAAGAAACAAAAAGATTCGATTGCAAGATCTAAAGATATACCTTCAAGCACTCACCTCCCCGGCAACGGCGCCAGAAAAGAGTTTGATGTCTACTACACAACCTTCTTCTTGTAGACGTTGTTGGGCCTCCAAGTGCAGAGGTTTGTAGGACAGTAGCAAATTTCCCTCAAGTGGATGACCTAAGGTTTATCAATCCGTGGGAGGCGTAGAATGAAGATGGTCTCTCTCAAACAACCCTGTAACCAAGTAACAAAGAGTCTCTTCTGTCCCCAACACACCCAATACAATGGCAAATTGTATAGGTCCACTAGTTCGGCGAAGAGATGGTGATACAAGTGCAATATGGATGGTAGATATAGGTTTTTGTAATCTGAAATTACAAAAACAGCAAGGTAACTAATGATAAAAGTGAGCGTAGACGGTATTGCAATGGTAGGAAACAAGGCCTGAGGTTCATACTTTCACTAGTGCAAGTTCTCTCAACAATAATAACATACTTGGATCATATAACTATCCCTCAACATGCAACAAAGAGTCACTCCAAAGTCACTAATAGCTGAGAACAAACAAAGAGATTATGGTAGGGTACGAAACCACCTCAAAGTTATCATTTCTGATCGATCTATTCAAGAGTCTGTAGTAAAATAACATGAAGCTATTCTTTCCGTTCGATTTATTATAGAGTTCGTACTAGAATAACACCTTAAGACACAAATCAACCAAAACCCTAATGTCACCTAGATACTCCATTGTCACCTCAAGTATCCGTGGCCATGATTATACGATATGCATCACACAATCTCAGATTCATCTATTCAACCGACACAAAGTACTTCAAAGAGTGCCCCAAAGTTTCTACCGGAGAGTCAAGACGAAAACGTGTGCCAACCCCTATGCATAAGTTCATTGAACCCGCAAGTTGATCACCAAAACATACATCAAGTAGATTAGTGAATATCCCATTGTCACCACAGATAAGCACGGCAAGACATACATCAAGTGTTCTCTAATCCTTAAAGACTCAATCCGATAAGATAACTTCAAAGGGAAAACTCAGTCCATTACAAGAGAGGAGAGGAGGAGAAACATCATAAGATCCAACTATAATAGCAAAGCTCATGATACATCAAGATCGTATCACATCAAGAACACGAGAGAGAGAGAGATCAAACACATAGCTACTGGTACATAGCCTCAGCCCCGAGGGTGAACCTACTCCCTCCTCGTCATGGAGAGCGCCGGGATGATGAAGATGGCCATCGGTGATGGATCCACCCTCCGGCAGGGTGCCGGAACAGGGTCCGATTGGTTTTTGGTGGCTACAGAGGCTTGCGGTGGCGGAACTCCTGATCTATTGTGTTCCCCGAAGGTTTTAGGGTATATGGACTTATATAGGCGAAAGAAGTCGGTCAGGGGAGCCTCGAGGGGCTCATGAGGGTGGAGGGCGCGCCGGGAGGTGGGCATGCCCCCTGCCTCGTGGCCTGCTCAAAGCTTCCCTGACTTCAGCTCCACGTCTCCTGGATCACGTTTGTTCCAAAAATCACGCTCCCGAAGGTTTCATTCCGTTTGGACTCCGTTTGATATTCCTTTTCTTCAAAACACTGAAATAGGCAAGAAAACAACAATTTGGGCTGGGCCTCCGGTTAGTAGGTTAGTCCCAAAATGATATAAAAGTGTTTAGTAAATCCCATAAACATCCAAAACAAGTAATATAATAGCATGGAACAATCAAAAATTATAGATACGTTGGAGACGTATCACCTATCCCCGCAATATTTTCTTGGAGCATCTCCATACCCCGTCAGTACAAGAATATCCCTTCAAGGAAGAGCCCCCACAACCAATAAGTTCAACCAAATCGACTGAGATCGAGGTTCCAGCCGTGGTCGACGTAATCATGGAAGTCTTGGTAGTCACACCCGATTGGACAACACCGTACATCGCGTACATTCTCAGAAAGGAGCTCCCAGAGGATGAAGATGAGGCTCGTCATATAGTCTATTGATCGAAAGCTTTCACCATGATGAAAGGGCAGCTTTACTGAGAAAGTGTCACAGGAGTGGCCCAATGCTGCATCACCACGGAAGAAGGCCTAATGATCCTAAATGATAGCTACTCTGGGACCTGTGGTCACCATGCGTCCTCTCGGACCATCATGGCCAAACCGTACCGAGCGGGATTCTATTGGCCCCATGCAAATGAGATGGCGAAAGATATAGTCGACAAGTGCGCAGGTTGCCAGTTCTACTCCAACATGTCTCACAAGCCTACATCTGCCCTGAAGACTATCCCACTTGTCTGGCCGTTTGCAGTCTGGGGGTTGGATATGGTTGGACCCTTCAAGCCGACGCGAGTGGTTTCACCCATTTGCTCGTAGCAGTCGACAAGTTCACCAAGTGGATCGAAGCCAAGCCCATCAAAAACCTTGGAGCAGGCACTGATGTCAGTTTCATCAAGGAGTTGATATTCAGATATGGAGTCCCTCACAGCATTATCACAGATAACGGCTCCAACTTTGATTCCGATGAGTTCAAGGCGTTCTGCGCAACCCAAGGCACTCGGGTTAACTATGCGTCCGTCGCACACCCATAGTCGAATGGACAGGCATAAAGGGTGAATGGTTTGATCCTTCAAGGGTTAAAGCCTCGACTGATGCGTGACCTTAAGAATGCTGCTGGAGCTTGGGTGACTGAATTGCCGTCAGCCCTATGGGGACTGAGAACGACACCCAACCATTCGACTGATCGAACCCCTTTCTTCCTGGTGTACGGCGCTGAGGCTGTGCTTCCGAGTGACTTGTTGCACAATGCTCCCCAAGTGGAACTGGTCTCAAAAGCCGAAGCAGAGTAAGCACGCGAAGACGCAGTCGATCTCCTGGAGGAAGAGCGTGAGATGGCTTTGGTTCGGTCGACCATCTATTAGCAAGATCTGCGTCGATTCCACGCTCACAACGTCAGAGGTCGAGCATTTCAGGAAGGAGACCTTGTGCTCCGAGTGGTTCAGAAACAACCTCACAAACTCGTTCCGGCCTGGGAAGGTCCCTTTATCATCACCAAGGTGCTTTACAATGGAGCGTACCACATTTACAACGTAGCCAAGAAGATGGACGAGCCACGCGCATGGAACGCAGAGCTGCTTCATCCTTTCTATACCTAAAATCACTCGACCCAACGAGTTGTAATAAAAGCACTTTATTTTGTTTTCCAAAGACAAGATTTTTACAATATCTTAATGACTAGTTCCTTGTAATCACTTGTGTCGAAATCCCCCAGTGGGTGGCTTAGCCGCAAACCTGATTCTCCTAAGTTAAAAACACTCTGAGTGGAGAGCAATCCTCCCACTCGGGGGCTTAGCTGTGACCCCATAATCACCTAAGTTAAAAACATTTCGAGTGGAGAGCAATCCTCCCACTCGGGGTCTTAGCTATGACCCTGTAATCGCCTAAGTTAAAAACATTCTGAGTGGAGATCAATCCTCCCACTCGGAGGCTTAGCTGCGACCCCGAAATCGCCTAAGTTAAAAACATTCTGAGTGGAGAGCAATCCTCCCACTCGGGGGGTTAGCTGCGACCCCGTAATCGCCTAAGTTAAAAACATTCCGAGTGGAGAGCAATCCTCCCACTCGGGGGCTTAGCTGCAACCCCGTAATCGCCTAAGTTAAAAACATACCGAGTGGAGAGAAATCCTCCCACTCGGGGGCTTAGCTGCGACCCCGTAATCGCCTAAGTTAAAAAAAGTCCGAGTGGAGAGAAATCCTCCCACTCGGGGGCTTAGTTGCGACCCCGTAATCACCTAAGTTAAAAACATTCCGAGTGGAGAGCAATCCTCCCACTCGGGGGCTTAGCTGCGACCCCGTAATCGCCTAAGTTAAAAACATTCCAAGTGGAGAGCAATCCTCCCACTCGGAGGCTTAGCTGTGACCCCGTACTCGCCTAAGTTAAAAACATTCCGAGTGGAGGGCAATCCTCCCACTCAGCGGCTTAGCTGCGACCCCGTAATCACCTAAGTTAAAAACATTCCGAGTCGAGATCAATCCTCCCACTCGGGGACTTAGCTACGACTCCATACTCGCCTAGGTCATAAATATCCTCTGAGCTATGCCACAAATACAATGTGCGCTCCATCCCTGTCTGCAAGGACGACTGTCAGTGTCAAAACCGGCGGATCTCGGGTAGGGGGTCCCGATCTGTGCGTCTTAGGCTAATGGTAACAGGAGGCAAGGGACACAATGTTTACCTAGGTTCGGGCCCTCTTGATGGAGGTAAAACCCTACTTCCTGCTTGATTTATATTAATGATATGAGTGTTACAAGAGTTGATCTAGCACGAGATCGTAGAGGCTAAACCCTAGAAGCTAGCGTATGATGATTATGATTCTGTCTCTAAGGAGGTTTATATAGACACCGGAAAGGGCTAGGGTTTACATGGAGTCAGTTACAAAGAAGGAAATATAATATCCGGATCGCCAAGCTTGTCTTCCACGCAAAGGAGAGTCCCATCATGACACGGGACGAAGTCTTCAGTCTTGTATCTTCATGGTCCAACACTCCGGCCAAAGTATATAGTCTGGCTGTCCGGATACCCCCTAATCCAGGACTCCCTCAGTAGCCCCTGAACCAGGCTTCAATGACGATGAGTCCGGTGTGCAGTTTGTCTTCGGCATTGCAAGGCGGGTTCCACCTCTGAATACTCCAAAGTAATTATTGAACACCTAAACCGCGTCCGAATCTGCAAGATGATCTTCACATACCGCTGTAGAGAGCATAGCCCTTCATAAATCTGATCTGCTGGCAGCTTTTGTGCATTGTGCTCTAGCATCGTGGCCCGGCCCCACACGAATCGGTTTTACTTGGCCTACCTCGATATGCATTGCGAGGCGGTTTTATTGGCACATCTTGCCAAAGTAGAGATCGTGTTCCCCTTATCGCGGGATCTTCCATCAATACGGGCGTGCGCATCCCCATGATGACTGTTGGTATGACTTCGTGTTTTTAGATAAGTCCCAAGCGGTCATGCTGAGGTTGCTTGATATTCACTCCCTTTATAAAGGGGCCAAGGCCTATCCCTCTTTTCCACCACCCTGCGCCTTTTCGCATCTTGATTTCTAACACCCGAAACCCAAGCTCTAGCACCCGGATCCTCCACTATGTCCGGATCCAACTCTCAAGGTCGGTGGGTGGCCTCCTCGGTCACAGAGGAGGACATTGCGAAGCTTAGGGGTGTCGGATATCTGACTACCGACATCCAGCACAGGCTTCCTGCTCCAGGGCAGTTCATCCCTACTCCCGAGCCCAATGAGAGCATTGTATTTGTTTCTCAGTTCCTCCGCGGCTTGGGCTTCACCCTTGATCCCTTTGTGAGAGGGATCATGTTCTATTATGGGTTAGATTTTCACGATCTAGCTCCAGACGCTATCATCCATATCTTGTCGTTCATCATTGTGTGCGAAGCTTTTCTCCACGTCACTCCTCACTTCGGCTTGTGGCTCAAGACCTTCAACATGAAGCCGAAGATGATTGAGGGGCGACATGCAGAGTGCGGAGGTGCTATTATAAGCAGGAATGCCGATGCTCCATGGACAGAGGGCTCCTTCCCAGAGGTGTCCGATCTATGGCAGCGGAGGTGGTTTTACGTCACGGCTCCCAGAGGCACAAAGTGGGTGGCTGCCCCCGACTTCCGTCCGGGCCCTCCTTCTCAACTGGAGTCATGGACCAATGTAGGACGGTATTGGGGATCTGCTAGTGATGTGCCAATACTACAGAGCCGTATTCGGGAGCTTCTTGAGAGGGACATTAGCCTTGTTAGCATAATTCAGGTAATGCTAATCCGACGGATGTTGCTGTGCAAATGCTGGCCTCTCCGGATGTGGGAGTTCAATCCGGAAGGTCCGCGGATTATTCTTCACTTCTTCGGCCTGTTGCTTGAAGGGATGTGTAAATTATTCTTCGGACCACAAGTAAAGTGTCTGGATACCACCGAAGATGCGGGCCTGAGCTGCAATCGCCCAGATACCCATGTAAGTAACCCACAAAACGAACACTTCGTCTATTTTTGTCATAGTCATTATTCTGAAAATGCTCCGTGGCCAGTAATGGCTCAACAAGGCGGAGAGAATCAGGTGTCCGGCGCCACTTCCCGAAGGATTGCCAAATCCCACCATAGCCAAGATGCTTGGTCGTGTGCTAAGCAAAATGCCCTCAGGGAAAGACGAAGGGAAGAGCAGGGAAGCAGAACTTCACACACCGCGCATCCAAATTGGGGGAATTGCTACCTCCCCAAAGGAGGATAGCCGGGAAGGGGGCTCTAAGGCCTCCTCCCCTCGCGGGAAGAAGAGGGCCGCCTCTGAAGACTTGGAGACGGAGGTGCCCAAAAAGGGGAAGAAAGCTTCACCGGGGGCCCTGCCCCGAAGGGCGGCCTCACCGCGTCATGCCCGCCAACGGGCCAGTCCTCGGCCGAGATGTAAGTTAATCATAAATATGAAGGTACTGCTTTTCTCCAAGAACAATAATCAGGATCCATTCTTTGCAGTCCGGCTAACAGCTCTTCTCGACAGAGTTCGTCTTCGGGGGATCTCCTTCCGGAGATGATGGAGAGTGAGACCCCACCAACCTCTCCGCCTCATGGGGCGGTCGACCCTGAGGTGTCATCACGGAGGAGTTCAGATCTGTCGAATCCATAAGCTAATCCTTCAGCCGCCCTGAGATCGGAGCGTTCGGCTCCCACGGGGGGTGATGAGAAAGGTCCGGCACAGTCCGGTGTCCGGCTGGACACACTGACCGACCTTCTGGAGCGAGCTGCTCTCTCAGAGGAGCACCGTTCATTAATGAGCTCGGTGCTCGAGAAGATTTCCTCCGCCACAAGCGGGTTGAATGAAGCCTTTACGAGCCCGCTTAGAGGCTTTGAGGTATGTAATGAAAAATACATAATTTTTGGCTGTGACGCACGTGCTAAGTGTGCTCCATATGGATAGTAGCCCCTAAGACTCTGGTTTCCAACCCTCGGCGGCAAACGGAGGATCACATTGTTAAGTAACGATTGCGCTGTATTTATGCGCAGCTGTCCAAGGATCCGGCAGGCGACCGGTCCGTTGAAGTTGCCGAACTAAGGAGGCAAATTGGGGTTATTGATGCCGATATCACATTGGTGAACGAGCGGCTTAACGAGTCACAAGGTATGTGCTCTGCAATCCTGTATTATTATTATTATTATTTATAGGAAAAATTTGAGGGGAGCATAATATTAATGCGATATTCTTGGACTGCAGATGGTGCTGCTGCCATAGAGGCCCTGAGGGCGGAACTTTCCCTAGCCAAGGAACAGGCCCGGGATAGCAATGCGGCTGCCCTAAAGGCAGCCAAAGAGTTGAGAGCCGAACAGGCTGCTCATCGCCGAAGCGAAGAGAGAATAGCCTAAAAGACGCCACCAACCGTTATGAGCTTCTTAAAAAAGAAAATCATGCAAATAAGGCTGACCTGAAGAAGGCTCTTGATGCGGCCAAGGAGACGCGTTCTGACCTTAGGGATGCGCGGGAGGAGCTTCGACAGGCCGGAGAAACCGCGCCTGGAAACCCCTATTTGTTGCGGATGAAGTTTTTAGATCCAAAGTACGCTCCTCTGGATCGACGCTGGAGTCCTGCAGACGCCTATGCGGATTTCTCGAAGAGTACGACTGATGCAGCCAAGTTATTTGAGGATCAGAAAGATGATGAAGTGGAAAACCTGTTCTGGTCGCAGTTTGATACGTCTCCAACGTATCTATAATTTTTGATTGCTCCATGCTACTTTATCTATTTTTTAGGCAATATAGGGCTTTATTATCCACTTTTATATTGATTTTGGGACTAACCTATTAACCGGAGGCCCAGCCCAAATTTGTTGTTTTATGCCTATTTCAGTGTTTCGAGGAAAAGGAATATCAGAGGGAGTCAAAACGGAACGAAATCAACTGGAGAAGTTATTTTTGGAAGGAAAGCAACCTGATAGACTTGGAGTGCACGTCGGGGGAGTCCCGGGCTTCCCACGAGGGTGGGGGACGCGCCCACCCCCTGGGCGCGCCCCCCTGCCTCGTGAGCACCCCGAAAGTCCACCGACGTACCCCTTGCACCCATATATACCTACATACCCTAAAACTTCTAGAACAGAAGATAGATCGGGAGTTCCTCCGCTGCAAGCCTCTTTAGCCACCAAAAACCAATCGGGACCCTGTTGCGGCACCCTGCCGGAGGGGGATCCAATCACCGGTGGCCATCTTCATCATCCCGACGCTATCCATGACGAGGAGGGAGTAGTTCACCCTCGGGGCTGAGGGTATGTGCCAGTAGCTATGTGTTTGATCTCTCTCTCTCTCGTGTTCTCTCTCGTGTTCCTCGATGGCACGATCTTGATGTATCCCGAGCTTTGCTATTGTAGTTGGATCTTATGATGTTTCTCCCCCTCTACTCTCTTGTGATGAATTGATTTTCCCCTTTGAAGTTATCTTATCGGATTGAGTCTTTTATGAGAACACTTGATGTATGTCTTGCCGTGATTATCTGTGGTGACAATGGGATATCATGTGCCACTTGATGTATGTTTTGGTGATCAACTTGCAGGTTTCGTGACATTGGGAACCTATTCATAGGGGTCGGCACACGTTCTTCACTCTCCGATAGAAACTTTGGGGCACTCTTTGAAGTACTTTGTGTTGGTTGGATGAATCTGAGATTGTGTGATGCATATCGTATAATCATGCCCACGGATACTTGAGGTGACAATGGAGTATTTAGGTGACATTAGGGTTTTGGTTGATTTGTGTCTTAAGGTGTTATTCTAGTACGAACTCTTTTATAGATTGATCCGAAAGAATAACTTTGAGATGGTTTCGTACCCTACCATAATCTCTACGTTTGTTCTCCGCTACTAGTGGCTTTGGAGTGACTCTTTGTTGCACGTTGAGGGCTTGTTATATTATCTATCTATGTTATTATTGTTGAGAGAACTTGCACTAGTGAAAGTATGAACCCTAGGCCTTGTTTCCTATCATTGCAATACCTCTTACGCTCACTTTTATCATTAGTTACCTTGCTGTTTTTATTATTTCAGATTACAAAAACCTATATTTACTATCTATTTTGCACTTCTATCACCATCTCTTTGCTGAACTAGTGCACCTATACAATTTACCATTGTATTGGGTGTGTTTGGGACACAAGAGACTTTTTGTTATTTGGTTGCAGGGTTGTTTGAGAGAGACCATCTTCATCCTACTCCTCCTACGGATTGATAAACCTTAGGTCATCCACTTGAGGGAAATTTGCTACTGTCCTACAAACCTGTGCACTTGCAGGCCCAACAACGTCTACAAGAAGAAGGTTGTGTAGTAGACATCAAGCTCTTTTCTGGCGCCGTTGTCGGGGAAGCAAAGGTAAAGGTCACTCACTCACACCTTGTCAACTAAGCTCTTTTCTGGCGCCGTTGCCGGGGAGGTGAGTGCTTGAAGGTATATCTTTAGATCTTGCAATCGAATCTTTTTGTTTCTTGTTTTATCACTAGTTTAGTTTATAAAAGAAAACTACAAAAAAATGGAATTGAGTTTGTCTCATATGCTTCATCTTTTTAATATCTTTCGTGAGAATGATGGAAAGGAAAATTGTGCTCAAGTGCTTGAAGAAGAATTACATAGAATTCTTGGCATAAAATATGTGAATGATGAGCATGATTGCAATGTTGTTAGTATGAATTCCTTGAATATCCATGATGCTAATGATATGCAAAGCCATAATCTTGGGGAAGCTATGTTTTATGAAGATGATATTTTTTGTCCCCCAAGCTATGATGAGCAAATTTACTATGATGAAAGCATGCCTCCTATCTATGATGATTATTGTGATGATACGTATGCCATAAAGAGGAAGTTTGCTTATGTTGAGAGTAGTAAATTTTCTATGCTTGTAGATCATGAAAAGAATGCTTTAGGTGCTGGTTATAATGTTGAATTCATTCATGATGCTACTAAAAATTATTATGAGGGAGGAATATATGCTTGTAGGAATTGCAATAATGTCAAGTTTCCTCTCTATGTGCTTAAAATCTTGAAGTTATGCTTGTTTTACCTTCCTATGCAAGTTGATTATTGTTCCCATAAGTTGTTTGCTCACAAAATCCCTAAGCATAGGAAGTGGGTTAGACTTAAAAGTGCTAGTCATATGCTTCATGATGCTCCCGTTATATTTCAATTCTTATCTTTTATGTGAGCATCATTGTCATCATCATGCCTAGCTAGAAAGGCACTAAAGAAAAGCGCTTGTTGGGAGACAACCCAATATTTATCCTTACTGTTTTTGTGTGTTCACATTATTATGCTACTCAAGTAATCATGTTTTATATTTTTTGTTTCAATAAAGTGCCAAGTAAGACCTTTAGGATGGCTTACGGTGATAGTTGTGTTGATCCTGCTGAAAATCAGAAACTTTTGCACCCAGTAAATTAGTTTTGTTAATTAACAGAAACGTGCTTCTGATCTAATTCTTTTTGCTCTGGATTGGTACACGAATTTCGTAGTACTTCCGAATTTGGTAGGATTTTTGGAGTTCCATAAGTATACGTTTGATACAGATTACTACAGACTGTTCTGTTTTTGACATATTCTGTTTTCTATGTGTTGTTTATTGTTTTGATGAATCTATGGCTAGTATTAAGTGGTGTGATCCATAGAAAAGTTGGAATACAGTAGATATTACACCGATATAAATAATGAATGAGTTCATTACAGTAGCTAAGTGGTGGTTTTATTTTCTTATACTAACAGAGCTTACGAGTTTTCTGTTGAGTTTTGTGTTGTGAAGTTTTCAAGTTTTGGGTAAAGATTTGATGGACTATGGAATAAGGAGTGGCAAGAGCCTAAGCTTGGGGATGCCCAAGGCACCCCAAGATAATATTCAAGAATAGCCAAAAGCCTAAGCTTGGGGATGCCCCGGAAGGCATCCCCTCTTTCGTCTTCGTTCATCGGTAACTTTACTTGGAGCTATATTTTTATTCACCACATGATATGTGTTTTGCTTGGAGCGTCATTTGATCTTGTTGGTATTTTCTTGCTGTTATTTAGAATAATGTTTTTCATCTTTAGTTTCAATAAAAAAGTCAAGGATAGCCTTTGCCATGCTTATTTTGCTAGTATACATGTTGCTGTTTGCAAAACAGAAAGTTTACCGCTGTTGCAAAAATTCCCTAGAAAAGTCAGAGAGTGGTATAATGTTGAATCTTTTTTCATAATGAGCTCTGATAAATTTATTACAGTGGGAATTTTATTTCATAATTTTTGGAGTTAGGTAAGTATTGATACTCTTGCATTCTTCACAGACTATACTGTTTTGGCAGATTGCTGTTATGGTTGCATTGTTTGCATATGTTCGCTTGTTTAATGATTCTATTTGAGGATAGGAGTATTAAATATGCAGAGGCATTTAGTATTCAATGTTGAATAATAATTTTAGTGATTTGTTACAGTAAAAAATGATAAGGTTTTGCATTGGTTTATACTAACCTATCTCACGAGTTCTTGTTGAGTTTGTTGTGAATGAAGCTTTTGATAAAAAGAGAAACCATGATATGAGAGGAATTAAGGAGATACAAAAGTTCAAGCTAGGGGATGCCCAAGGCACCCCAAGATAATATTTCAAGAAGTCTCAAGCATCTAAGCTTGGGGATGCCCCGGTAGGCATCTCACCTTTCTTCTTCAACAACTATCGGTAAGTATCGGTTGAGCCTAAGTTTTTGCTTCTTCACATGAGTTGTGCTATCCTTGCAATGTAGTTTTCTTTAGCTTTGCTTCCTGTTTGAATAAAGTATTAAGATCTGAAATTATTAAATGAGAGAGAGTCTTCGCATAGTTACATAATTATTTAGTTACTCATTGATCTTCACTTATATCTTTCGGAGTAGTCTGTCATTTGCTCTAATGCTTAACTTATATTATTTTGAGAGTCTTAAATACTCCCTCCATCCCAAAATAAGTGTCTCAACTTTGTACTAACTTTAGTACAAAATTGTACTAAACTCGAGATAGTTATTTTGGGACGGAGGGAGTAGCATGGTAATTTGCTTAATGTTAATAAACTTGGTATTCAAGATATGTGAAACTTTCTTATGAGTGTGTTGAATACTAAGATAAGTTTGATGCTTGATAATTGTTTTGAGATATGGAGGTGATAATATCAAAGTCGTGCTAGTTGAGTAATTATGAATTCAAAGAATGCTTGTGTTGAAGTTTGCAAGTCCCGTAGCATGCATGCATGGTTAAAGTTGTGTAACAAATTTGAAACATGAAGTGTACCTGGCTTGTGCATCCTTATGAGTGGCGGTCGGGGACGAGCGATGGTCTTTTCTACCAATCTATCCCCCTAGGAGCATGTGCTTAGTACTTGATTTTTGATGGCTTCTAAATTTTTGCAATAAGTATATGAGTTCTTTTGACTAATGTTGAGTCCATGGATTATACGCACTCTCACCTTTCCGCCTTTGCTAGCCTCTTCGGTACCGTGCATTGCCCATTCTCACCTTGAGAGTTGGTGCAAACTTCGCCAGTGCATCCAAACCCCGTGATACGATACGCTCTATCACACATAAACCTCCTTATATCTTCCTCAAAACAGCCACCAACCTACCTATCATGGCATTTCCATAGCCATTCCGAGATATATTGCCATGCAACTTCCGTCATCATCATCATGACATACATTACTTTTGTCATATTGCCATTGCATGATCTTGTAGTTGACATCGTATTTGTGGCAAAGCCACCATGCATTATTTTCCATACATGTCACTCTTGATTCATTGCACCATCCCGGTACACCGCCGAAGGCATTCATATAGAGTCATATCTTGTTCTAAGTTTCGAGTTGTAATCCTTGTGTTGTAATCAATAGAAGTGTGATGATCATCATTATTAGAGAATTGCCCAAATAAAAAAAATAAAGGCCAAAAACAAGAAAGGCCCAAAAAAAAGAAAAAAAAGGGCAATGCTACTATCTCTTTTTCCACACTTGTGCTTCAAAGTAGCACCTTGTTCTTCATGTAGTGAGTCTCATAAGTTGTCTTTTTATACTAGTGGGAATTTTTCATTATAGAACTTGGCTTGTATATTCCTACGATGGGCTTCCTCAAATGCCCTAGGTCTTCGTGAGCAAGCGAGTTGGATGCACACCCACTAGTTTTCTTTTGTTGAGCATTCATAGCTCTAGTGCATCCGTTGCATGGCAATCCCTACTCACTCACATCGATATCTATTGATGGGCATCTCCATAGCCCGTTGATTAGCCTCGTCAATGTGAGACTTTCTCCTTTTTTGTCTTCTCCACACAATCCCCATCATCACATTCTATTCCACCCATAGTGCTATATCCATGGCTCACGCTCATGTATTGTGTGAAGGTTGAAAGAGTTTGAGATTATTTAAGTATGAAACAATTGCTGGGCTTGTCATCGGGGGTATAGAAGTTGGGAACATCTTTGTGTGACGAAAATGAAGCATAGCCTAACTATATGATTTTGTAGGGATGAACTTTCTTTTGCCATGTTATTTTGAGAAGACATGATTGCTTTGATTAGTATGCTTGAAGTATTATTATTTTTGTGTCAATATGAACTTTTGTCTTGAATCTTTTGAATCTGAATATTCATATCACAATTAAGAAGATTTACATTGAAATTATGCCAAAGTATCACTCCGCATCAAAAATTCTTTTTTATCATTTACCTACTCGAGGACGAGCAGGAATTAAGCTTGGGGATGCTTGATACGTCTCCAACGTATCTATAATTTTTGATTGCTCCATGCTACTTTATCTATTGTTTTAGGCAATATTGGGCTTTATTATCCACTTTTATATTATTTTTGGGACTAACCTATTAACCGGAGGCCCAGCCTAGATTTGCTGTTTTATGCCTATTTCAGTGTTTCGAGGAAAAGGAATATCAGACGGAGTCAAAACGGAACGAAATCAACTGGAGAAGTTATTTTTGGAAGGAAAGCAACCTGATAGACTTGGAGTGCACATCAGGGGAGTCCCGGGCGGCCCACGAGGGTGGGGGGCGCGCCCACCCCCCTAGGCGTGCCCCCTGCCTCGTGAGCACCGCGGAGGTCCATCGACGTACCCCTTGCACCCATATATACCTACGTACCCTAAAACTTCCAGAACAGAAGATAGATCGGGAGCTCCGCTGCCGCAAGCCTATGTAGCCACCAAAAACCAATCGGGACCCTGTTCCGGCACCCTGCCGGAGGGGGATCCCATCACCGGTGGCCATCTTCATCATCCCAACGCTATCCATGACGAGGAGGGAGTAGTTCACCCTCGGGGCTGAGAGTATGTACCAGTAGCTATGTGTTTGATCTCTCTCTCTCTCTCTCTCTCGTGTTCTCTCCGTGTTCCTCGATGGCACGATCTTGATGTATCCCGAGCTTTGCTATTGTAGTTGGATCTTATGATGTTTCTCCCCCTCTACTCTCTTGCGATGAATTGAGTTTCCCCTTTGAAGTTATCTTATCGGATTGAGTCTTTTATGAGAACACTTGATGTATGTCTTGCCGTGATTATCTATGGTGACAATGGGATATCATGTGCCACTTGATGTATGTTTTGGTGATCAACTTGCGGGTTTCGTGACATTGGGAACCTATGCATAGGGGTTGGCACATGTTCTTGACTCTCCGATAGAAACTTTGGGGCACTCTTTGAAGTACTTTGTGTTGGTTGGATGAATCTGAGATTGTGTGATGCATATCGTATAATCATGCCCACGGATACTTGAGGTGACAATGGAGTATCTAGGTGACATTAGGGTTTTGGTTGATTTGTGTCTTAAGGTGTTATTCTAGTACGCACTCTTTTATAGATTGATCCGAAAGAATAACTTTGAGGTGGTTTCGTACCCTACCATAATCTCTACGTTTGTTCTCCGCTATTAGTGGCTTTGGAGTGACTCTTTGTTGCATGTTGAGGGCTTGTTATATTATCTATCTATGTTATTATTGTTGAGAGAACTTGCACTAGTGAAAGTATGAACCCTAGGCCTTGTTTCCTATCATTGCAATACCGTTTATGCTCACTTTTATCATTAGTTACCTTGCTGTTTTGATTATTTCAGATTACAAAAACCTATATCTACTATCTATTTTGCACTTGTATCACCATCTCTTTGCCGAACTAGTGCACCTATACAATTTACCATTGTACTGGGTGTGTTGGGGACACAAGAGACTTTTTGTTATTTGGTTGCAGGGTTGTTTGAGAGAGACCATCTTCATCCTACGCCTCCTACGGATTGATAAATCTTAGGTCATCCACTTGAGGGAAATTTGCAACTGTCCTACAAACCTGCGCACTTGTAGGCCCAACAACGTCTACAAGAAGAAGGTTGTGTAGTAGACATCACAGTTCAGCGCTCCAACGCGCAAATTGCCTTTGAGTGAGAAGATGGCTGCTATGGCCGAGCTCCACAGGCTGTCCGGTCTTGCAATGCGGTCTATACTAGACCATCTATGGCCGAAGGGGCCGAAGCCGGACATTTATTTTGGTTTAGTGCAACAATTCCTTGGTGCCGTATCGTGGATCGATGCCATGAAGAGGTCGGCGTGCATAAAGGGTGCCTGGATGGCTCTTGCCCATGTTAAGGCATATTGGACAGATATGGAGGCCACCATCGTTGTGACCCAGAATCCGGCGGGGGGCCAGGGTCCGGCTGAGCACATCTTGGAGCAGGTAGCGGCAGGTGCTCGCTTAGTAGAGGCGCAGTGCTCGAAGAATGTCATGTTCGAGTGACAAATCGTGTCATTGTAAAAACAATGTGTCACATCCCTAGCTTCAGGCATTGCTCTAGGTTAGCTTCATGTGTGCATCATGTCTATATTTTGAAACTTGAATTGAGGAAATTTGGAAGCCTCAAAACCCTAAATAAAAGAAGGGCAGAAACCCTAAAAATCTCATTCATTGTTCCAAAATGCTCTTCTCAAATGTTTGATAATTTTTGGTAAGGGTTCTGGTCCCAACCAAAATATTGAACATTTTTAAGGATTTATTTTTGGGACTTTGAATTTAATTCATTAGCTATTTGAATTTGAATTATATTCATATAATTAGAATATAATTTCAAATATCCCTGAATTATTTTATGAGCTTTTGGAAAGGTCCATCTAGCAAAATAAAATATTCAGAGGAGCTTTGGCATTGTTTGAATTATTATTTTAATTCAAAACAGTGGCAAAAGAATTAAAAAAAAAAGAAAACAAAACTGAAATAGAAATAAAAGACAGAGAAGGACTTACCTGGTGCCCACCCGTGCAGCCCACCAGCCGGCCCAGTTCCCCCCCCCCAGCCGGCCCAGCCCATCTCCACTCCCTTCTCCTGTCGTCTTCGTCCTCGGACAGAAGGACGAGCGTGTGGCCGCGGCGCGCACGCACGCGCCCGAGCCACCTCCTGCTTGCCGCCCCGCCCCGGATCGGCTAAGGATGCGACGACACCCCCCTGGAACCCCCTCGTCCGCTCCCTTGCCTCCCTGCTCTCTCCCTCTCACTCCCCTGCTCTTTTTCCCCTCATGGCCGAAGCCGCCATGGCCACTCTGATGAGCTACACCACGGCCACATCCACCCCCCCCTCGCTCCCTCTCCGCATGCCTGAGCTCCGCCCTGACCCCGTGGAGCTACCCACCGACGCACGCGATCAGAGGAGGCCGAAAACGACCGGAGCATCATCGTCTTTATCTCTGGTGCCCGGAGATCGCCGCCGTCAATTCGCCGGCGCAGAAGCCTCCCCAAGCCCGCCGAGCTTCTCTTCCGACCCCATGTGAGCTCCCGCATCTTCCCTTATGCTCGCCCCCCCCTCTGTTTCTCTCCGCTAGCCCGATTCCGCCGGAGCCGAGAGCTCATCGCCGCCGGCGATGATGCCTCCGTCGTTTTAGCCACCACAGCCCGTGCCTGAGTGTGTCAACGCGTTCGGTGCCCTCCCAGGAGCACGCAGATCCCACCAGCTCCTCCTCCCGAGCACCCTAACGCCGAGCCCAAACTAACCCGAGCTCCGGCCGCCGCTGCCGAGCTCGCCGCCGTCAGCCCCGGCCGCCCCGCGACCTTCCGCTGCCTCCGCTGGATGCGCAGGAGCACGGGCTCCCTCCTGGTGCCCTCAGGGTGTCCAACCGCAGCCTGTAGCGCCGTCCCGAGCAACTCCAGCGAGGTCTCGCCGTCGCCGTGGTCGCCGGCGTCACTAGCTGACGTGGAGCATTAGGTTAGGTACTAATCACTCAGTTAATTAAACCCTTGTGCATGACATGTGGGACCGCTGCTGTTAAAAACACGGGTTAAGTTAAATAACCCCCTGTTAGCTCTCTATCTCACTAACATGTGGGCCTCGATGTCAGTTTGACTTGCTGACGTGGCTTTTGACTGGCCCCACACGTCAGTGACTCATGCCAGCGGTGTGTCACTGACCAGTGGGCCCCACTGGTCAGGTTTGACCCGGACCAGCCCCTGTTGACTATGCTGAGGTCAGCATGACCTAGTGCTGACGCAATAATTCCTTTCTGGAATTTAAATAAATCCTAAATGATTTATAAATTTCAGAAAAATGCCTAAAACTTCCAAAATTCATAGAAAATTAACCGTAACCCCAAATTAAATAATTTATATATGAAAAATTATCAGAAAAATTCAAGGAATCCATCTGTACCATTTTCGTGCATGTTAGAACAACTTATCACTACTGTTTAGAGCAAATGAAGTGAATGACATTTAAATAATCACATATGGAGTTTGAATTTGAATCTTGTATTCAAACCAACTTCATTTAATCTGTTGCTAGTTGCATTAGCTCAAAACACATTCATATTGCCATGTCATGAGCATGCATCATATTGTGCATTGCATTGATTGTATTTCTTCTTTGTTGCCGGTATTTGTCCCCTCTCGATAGACGTGATACCGATGATGTGATCGTTGACACTGATGAAGACTCAATGTTATCTTCAGAAGTGCCAGGCAAGCAAAACCCCCTTGTTCATTCCGATACAATCCTACTCTCTCGCTCCTGCTCTCTTTTAATGCATTAGGACAACACCGATTTTCTGTTACTTGCTGCGGTAGCTGAACCCCTTTATCCTTTGCATGACCTGTCATTGCCACAGTAAATAGATGAAACCCACTAGCATGAGTAGGAGTTGTTTGAGCCCTGTTGTGCCTACTCATTCATGTTTGTTTGTCATGCCTGCTACTGCTTAGAGTTGAGTCAGGTCTGATTCATCGGGGATGAATCAGAGGTGTGTGAACATGTCCTACTGTGTGTGAGCTAAGTGTGTGAACACGTTTTGGTAAAGGTAGCGGTGAGAGGCCATGTAGGAGTACATGGTGGGTTGTCTCATTGCAGCCGTCCTCAGGAACTGAGTTCTGTGTTTGTGATCCATGATTCAGCTACTACCACGCATTGGGCCCGAAACCAATGGACCCTCTCGGCTTCTTAATCACCCTTGTCCTCTGTCCAGGAGTTGCAAGTAGTTTCTGGTGTTTGTAGTATGCTGGAGGCCGTGGACAGCGCTGACCGTAGGGGTGGGCTGTGATGCGGTAGGCACGTGGCCGGGTAAACCGGGCACCCGTTTGGTGTCACGGAACCCTGTACACATCGTTTGGGGCTGTGAGCGAAACTCCGGCCGGATCTCCTCATGGATGGAACCCGAATAGGCGATAAACCTGGACTAGAGACTTGAGTGTTTAGGCAGGCCGTGGCCGACACCCACGTTGGGCTTCCGCTTGAAGGTTGCCGAGTACATGTCGTGTAAACGACGGTAAGTGGTGAGAGCGTGTGTGAAGAAGTACACCCCTGCAGGGTTAACCTAATCTATTCGAATAGCCGTGTCCACGGAAAAGGACCTCTGGGTTGCTTATATCAGTTCATAGACAAGTGAAAGTGGATACTCTAAAATACGCAATATAAGCGTGAGTGCTATGGATGGTGTTCTCGTAGGGAGACGGGAGCGGATCCATAGTGGTGTATTGATATGGTGAATATGTGGACTCGTGTGCGCCACCTCAAAAGAGTTACTCGCAGTCGTAGTTCAGGATAGCCACCGAGTCAAAGCTGGCTTGCTGCAGTTAAACCCCACCATCCCCTTTGTTGATAATGATGCATATGTAGATAGTTCTGATGTAAGTCTTGCTGGGTACATTTGTACTCATGTTTGCCTATTTATGTTTTTGCAGAGAGACTTCGGTCTCGCTAGTAGTTTCGCGTGGACTTCGACGTTTAGCTTGTTACCTCAGCTACGATCTTGTGCCCTCGGCAGGATCTGGTAGATAGTCAGGCTTCTCAGCCTTTTTCATTTATAGATGTCCGTACTCAGACATGATAGCTTCCGCTTGTGCTTTGATTTGTATGCTCTGATTGTTGGGTCATGAGACCCATGTTTGTAATATCTCGCTCCTCGGAGCCTATTGAATAAACTACTTGAGTCGTAGAGTCATTTTGTGATGCCATGTTGTATTGCACATATCGAGCATATTGTGTGTATGTTATTGAAATGCTTGGTATGTGTGGGATCTGACCATCTAGTTGTTTATCTTTAGTAGCCTCTCTTACCGGGAAATGTCTCCTAGTGTTTCCACTGAGCCATGGTAGCTTGCTACTGCTCCGGAACACTTAGGCTGGCCGGCATGTGTCCTTCTTCGTTCCTGTGTCTGTCCCTTCGGGGAAATGTCACGCGATGAATATCGGAGTCCTGTTAGCCTGCTACAGCCCGGTTCACCGGAGTCCTGCTAGCCCAGTGCTACAGCCTGGATTCACTCGCTGATGACCGACACGTTCGATGCTGGGTCATGGATGCCTGTCCCTGTAAGTTTGTGCCACTTTGGGTTTACGACTAGCCATGTCAGCCCGGGCTCCTTATCATATGGATGCTAGCGACACTGTCATATACGTGTGCCAAAAGGCGCAAACGGTCCCGGGCAAAGGTAAGGCGACACCTGTGGGAATACCGTGCGTGAGGCCGCAAAGTGATATGAGGTGTTACATGCTAGATCGATGTGGCATTGAGTCGGGGTCCTGACAGCGTTGGTATCAGAGCTTGACTGCCTGTAGGATTACCAAGCCAAACTGGTCGAAGTTGAGTCTAGAAATTCTTTAGTTATATAAGGGAATTGATTGTGGGATGGAACGTAAGGCTCTTTTTACTCCTTATACCTCATGCCCTTCTGATCTGAGTCATCTTATCTTTCCTGCGGGGATTAAGAACTAGGCTATCTCTTCTTTCTATTAGGATCACGTGTTACTAATCCGTAGACCTATAGAATTGTTGGACTTAAGCCTCGTTTCAGTTCCTATTACTTCCGTATGTTAAATTGTTGATCTCGAAACCTTGATATTGTGCCTTTGAGTGGTTATGCCACCATTTTTGTGAATGTCTCAAATCTTTTCTGAGCATTTACAGCCGTTATGCTGTCCGAGTCACCCCACGTTTCTGAATAGTCTGAAGCATTTGCAAAATTCCTTCCTCCCATTCCGATGTTCCTTTGGGCCAGATTAACCACACTAATCGGTGAGTTGAGGTAAATTATTGCCTTGACATATATGTTGGAGCTATTATTATGACCCTAGGTGTTTTAGGGAGTCACCTAGTAATCTAGCAATGTTTTGTGTCCCAGTGTGATGATTCTGGCTTTTATTCTCGAAAGCATCCCGTGATGCCACTTAGTAGTAGGTATTCTACTCCTTGGGCTTTGAACCCGAGATTCACTCTACTTACTTCATGTTGATAGTGTTTGCTAGTTCCTTCAGGATATTAGTAACTTTGCGATAGTCCTCGAGGTCCGTGGTATTTCCTTCTTCCAAATACTATGAACCGCTTATGGCAGATGTTTATTGGATCAAAAAAAATCACAATTAGAGTACTCTTGAGGAGTTCTCCATTCATAAATCGTGACTCTGCCAGTTCTACCTTTCTGCATGGGTTATCCGGAAGAAATATGTTGAACTTGGTTCGACATACTAATCTATGCATCCACAACTCAGAAAGTTATATGTTCCTTTGAGTTGTTCTCTTTAGTTGCATTCTGACCCTCGTCTATCAATTGATAGTCAAGAGTATGCGTGCGTTCGTTCATCGATGCCTATGACTCTTGTGGTCTGTCAAGCCATTCTATTCCGGAATGACTAGGAGAAACAAACTCTAGTACCTCTTCCATATCTAGGATTGGGTCAAAGTAGTTGTATTCCGCAGATCAAATGCCAATCCAGCTTTTGGTTCTGCTCTACCTTGGAGTATTACATATTTTATATCGAGATTGTTATAGGAATTGCACACCATCCCATGAACTCTTGGTACAGTGATACTTCTTGCCATCACTGTTCATTTCTCGGCCCTCGTGTTGATGCAACCGGAATACCGACAAATGAATTGTGATGTGTGAAATCAATACTGCTAGCAACTCTGTTGCTTGGTAGTTAAAGGATAGTAATTTCATTCTTAGTATGTTGGTTTTCGAATCATCCTTCTAAGACTGATCGTGCTACCTAGTCCTTATTTCGGTGCACCCTTCGATTGATGAGTTAGGATCTTGTCAAGTCCTCACTCATTTGATCATATCGTCTTGCCCTCAAAAGCAAGATTGTTCTCGAGCTTAGTAACATATCGGTGGTTCGTGATTTTCCGAAGATCTTCTCGGAAGTACTATCAGGTTGTCACCTGACCGCTATGTTGAGCTCGTGATCAAGTTGGTTTATTGTAAACCACCCTTTCTCCAAGAATCTGTGATGGATATCCCTGAGCTAGTTGGTTAAGCTAGACAACAACTTGGAGAGTTGGAAGGTAAAAGCTTGCCTGACTTAGTTCGTTCCAAAGGGATATTCTTGTGTAGTGTGTGTTGAAGAAAGATGATATCTTCATCGGTTGGTCCCTGTGATCAGTTGCTGGACCTATTGCCTTATCAATTCTTTGATTTGAGTGTGGGCTATCGTCAAATCAAATCAATACCAATGATGCTCGTAATGTTGTCTTGTTCGTGGTTGATCCCTCGAGCATACACCATTACATCTTTGGCCTGACCAATGCTATCACTTGTTCACTTAACTATGGAATTCCTTTTAAAAGGAAACCCAGATGAATTGTTGTTGAGCCCATTGACAACATCCTTATCTCCTCCATAATTTTGTTGGACATTAAGCTAGTGTTGGAAACTTTTGAAAGCATTTTCTTCATGCTAGCTCATGAAGTATTTGTTGATGAAAGGAGTGACTTCCTTTTATACACGTGCATTTGGTGAAAGATGCCGCCGTGAATTTGAGAAAGTTAGTTTTGCTTCCTCTGGAATCATCCCAAGTCAGTCATGCATACGTGCGAAGTATTCTGTGGTCTGGAGATTTGCAACCTCCGTTCTATATGTATATCCTAGCACACCAAGCCACTGATTGAGTTGTTCAAAGATAAAGGAGTCTGTCCAAGGTGAACTCTTTGGACTTCCACACGTGGAGGCTTCGATGTCATTAATGATGGTTCCCCCTCCTGAACTCGGTAGTGTTTTATTATAAGACTACCTTGTGATCATGCTTGTCTTGGACAACATGTTCACATGTTTGTAGCAGAACCAGCTCATGTTTTGGAGCTTGCTACCGTAGTTCATCTCCCGAGAATCCCGCAACGTCATCTCGTCGATTTGTGTTGCAAACTTTCATTTTCTTCCTAGACTCGATGAGTCTGGAATATCCTGACACCAACCAGATCTGAATCTCAGGCAGATATGATGGTTTGGAACATTTCCCAAGAACTATAATATTGGTCCCTCGATAACCGGTAAAGTGGATGTCGTGGCCAGCACCACCCAGCCGAAGGACCTATTATTGTGGTATCTTGATTGAAGCAGTTGGCCACCTTCCCATAAGGACTTCGTAGGATTTACTTCCTAGTTGTGCCTTATGATTATTGTGTTCCCGAAGTCCGACCTTTTACTTGATGTTCTAGTTATCAAACCATATCTATGAATGGGATACACTAGCACGTCAAGGAGAACATTAGAAGCGGAGTGCTAAATGTCTCTCGGTCGATCATCCAGATTTTGTTTCCTTGGCCTCGCTAAGGTGAAAACTGAGAAAGTGTTATCTTCCTTTGCATCTGCATCCTCCATCACCATTCATCATGGTAGTAAGTTGTGCTACCGGACCCTTGACACGGATGTTGGTAAGGCCTTGATGAATGTGGAAATGCTTAAGTTCTTGAGAGCACGCACAAGCGCTACGTCTTATCATCGGCACTAGCTGGGATTGCCCCAGATTCTTCGGTTATGCTATAACCACTCCAACAGTGAATTCACTCTCTATTGTTGGGTTCCTCCCCAGTTACCAGAATCATTCCCAGCAATTGCATTTTGCTCCCAGCTTGCACCGCCAATGTGCCATTCTACCACGGATCTCTTCCATTTCCGGTGGTAAGCAAATTCATCTATTACGTTGTCTTCAACAAGGTAATCCACATCATCCAAGTCCGAGTATGCCATTCTACCGACCCCGCCAATCGATTGCTTGTGATTTGCCTTAAGCTGGTATAAAGAGTTTCAATGATCTCTGAATCAAAGGTAATTCTTTTGCCACTTAAGGGGAGATATCTACGAGTCACGGTTCCGAAGGTGTCTCGTTGTGGTATCATGGCAACTCAACTCCTCGCTATGTTAACAACCGATTACCACCTTCTTAAGTGTGGAATTGTTGTCCACCTAGTGAACCTTCGTCATCCGTTTCTTTCCACCCCTCTTGATGTGTATCTCGTGTCTCAACCCGAGAGATGGTCCTATGTCTCATTCCGTGAGTTGTTCGATCTTCAAGAAGATCGACCCTTCTAGAGTCTCCTTCTTCCCTCCATGTCATGTTGGCAGGATTTCTCAAAACAAGACATCAAGACAATGATGGTGAATGAATCAACGTTCAACTGAAGTGCACCCTGGATCGTGAAGATTGTACTAGTTTGCGTTTCCCGTTCATCCTACCCTACGCTTGAATCTCGAGACGAGATTCTTGTTTAGTGGGGGTGAGTTGTCACATCCCTAGCTTCAGGCATTGCTCTAGGTTAGCTTCATCTTTGCATCATGTCTATATTTTGAAACTTGAATTGAGGAAATTTGGAAGCCTCAAAACCCTAAATAAAAGAAGGGCAGAAACCCTAAAAATCTCATTCATTGTTCCAAAATGCTCTTCTCAAATGTTTGATAATTTTTGGTAAGGGTTCTGGTCCCAACCAAAATATTGAACATTTTTAAGGATTTATTTTTGGGACTTTGAATTTAATTCATTAGCTATTTGAATTTGAATTATATTCATATAATTAGAATATAATTTCAAATATCCCTGAATTATTTTATGAGCTTTTGGAAAGGTCCATCTAGCAAAATAAAATATTCAGAGGAGCTTTGGCATTGTTTGAATTATTATTTTAATTCAAAACAGTGGCAAAAGAATTAAAAAAAAAGAAAACAGAACTGAAATAGAAATAAAAGAGAGACAGAGAAGGACTTACCTGGTGCCCACCCGTGCAGCCCACCAGCCGGCCCAGTTCCCCCCCCCCCCAGCCGGCCCAGCCCATCTCCACTCCCTTCTCCTGTCGTCTTCGTCCTCGGACAGAAGGACGAGCGTGTGGCCGCGGCGCGCACGCACGCGCCCGAGCCACCTCCTGCTTGCCGCCCCGCCCCGGATCGGCTAAGGATGCCACGACACCCCCCTGGAACCCCCTCGTCCGCTCCCTTGCCTCCCTGCTCTCTCCCTCTCACTCCCCTGCTCTTTTTCCCCTCATGGCCGAAGCCGCCATGGCCACTCCGATGAGCTACACCACGGCCACATACACCCCCCCCCTCGCTCCCTCTCCGCATGCCTGAGCTCCGCCCTGACCCCGTGGAGCTACCCACCGACGCACGCGATCAGAGGAGGCCGAAAACGACCGGAGCGTCGTCGTCTTTATCTCTGGTGCCCGGAGATCGCCGCCGTCAATTCGCCGGCGCAGAAGCCTCCCCGAGCCCTCCGAGCTTCTCTTCCGACCCCATGTGAGCTCCCGCATCTTCCCTTATGCTCGCCCCCCCCCCTCTGTTTCTCTCTGCTAGCCCGATTCCGCCGGAGCCGAGAGCTCATCGCCGCCGGCGATGATGCCTCCGTCGTTTTAGCCACCACAGCCCGTGCCTGAGTGTGTCAACGCGTTCGGTGCCCTCCTAGGAGCACGCAGATCCCACCAGCTCCTCCTCCCGAGCACCCTAACACCGATCCCAAACTAACCCGAGCTCCGGCCGCCGCTGCCGAGCTCGCCGCCGTCAGCCCCGGCCGCCCCGCGACCTTCCGCTGCCTCCGCTGGATGCGCAGGAGCACGGGCTCCCTCCTGGTGCCCTCAGGGTGTCCAACCGCAGCCTGTAGCACCGTCCCGAGCAACTCCGGCGAGGTCTCGCCGTCGCCATGGTCGCCGGCGTCACTAGCTGACGTGGAGCATTAGGTTAGGTACTAATCACTCAGTTAATTAAACCCTTGTGCATGACATGTGGGACCGCTGCTGTTAAAAACACGGGTTAAGTTAAATAACCCCCTGTTAGCTCTCTATCTCACTGACATGTGGGCCTCGATGTCAGTTTGACTTGCTGACGTGGCTTTTGACTGGCCCCACACGTCAGTGACTCATGCCAGCGGTGTGTCACTGACCAGTGGGCCCCACTGGTCAGGTTTGACCCGGACCAGCCCCTGTTGACTATGCTGAGGTCAGCATGACCTAGTGCTGACGCAATAATTCCTTTCTGGAATTTAAATAAATCCTAAATGATTTATAAATTTCAGAAAATGCCTAAAACTTCCAAAATTCATAGAAAATTAACCGTAACCCCAAATTAAATAATTTATATATGAAAAATTATCAGAAAAATTCAAGGAATCCATCTGTACAATTTTCATGCATGTTAGAACAACTTATCACTACTGTTTAGAGCAAATGAAGTGAATGACATTTAAATAATCACATATGGAGTTTGAATTTGAATCTTGTATTCAAACCAACTTCATTTAATCTGTTGCTAGTTGCATTAGCTCAAAACACATTCATATTGCCATGTCATGAGCATGCATCATATTGTGCATTGCATTGATTGTATTTCTTCTTTGTTGCCGGTATTTGTCCCCTCTCGATAGACATGATACCGATGATGTGATCGTTGACACTGATGAAGACTCAATGTTATCTTCAGAAGTGCCAGGCAAGCAAAACCCCCTTGTTCATTCCGATACAATCCTACTCTCTCGCTCCTGCTCTCTTTTAATGCATTAGGACAACACCGATTTTCTGTTACTTGCTGCGGTAGCTGAACCCCTTTATCCTTTGCATGACCTGTCATTGCCACAGTAAATAGATGAAACCCACTAGCATGAGTAGGAGTTGTTTGAGCCCTGTTGTGCCTACTCATTCATGTTTGTTTGTCATGCCTGCTACTGCTTAGAGTTGAGTCAGGTCTGATTCATCGGGGATGAATCAGAGGTGTGTGAACATGTCCTACTGTGTGTGAGCTAAGTGTGTGAACATGTTTGGTAAAGGTAGCGGTGAGAGGCCATGTAGGAGTACATGGTGGGTTGTCTCATTGCAGCCGTCCTCAGGAACTGAGTTCTGTGTTTGTGATCCATGATTCAGCTACTACCATGCATTGGGCCCGAAACCAATGGACCCTCTCGGCTTCTTAATCACCCTTGTCCTCTGTCCAGGAGTTGCAAGTAGTTTCTGGTGTTTGTAGTATGCTGGAGGCCGTGGACAGCGCTAACCGTAGGGGTGGGCTGTGATGCGGTAGGCACGTGGCCGGGTAAACCGGGCACCCGTTTGGTGTCACGGAACCCTGTACACATCGTTTGGGGCTGTGAGCGAAACTCCGGCCGGATCTCCTCATGGATGGAACCCGAATAGGCGATAAACCTGGACTAGAGACTTGAGTGTTTAGGCAGGCCGTGGCCGACACCCACGTTGGGCTTCCGCTTGAAGGTTGCCGAGTACATGTCGTGTAAACGGTGGTAAGTGGTGAGAGCGTGTGTGAAGAAGTACACCCCTGCAGGGTTAACCTAATCTATTCGAATAGCCGTGTCCACGGAAAAGGACCTCTGGGTTGCTTATATCAGTTCATAGACAAGTGAAAGTGGATACTCTAAAATACGCAAGATAAGCGTGAGTGCTATGGATGGCGTTCTCGTAGGTTGACGGGAGCGGATCCATAGTGGTGTATTGATATGGTGAATATGTGGACTCGTGTGCGCCACCTCAAAAGAGTTACTCGCAGTCGTAGTTCAGGATAGCCACCGAGTCAAAGCTGGCTTGCTGCAGTTAAACCCCACCATCCCCTTTGTTGATAATGATGCATATGTAGATAGTTCTGATGTAAGTCTTGCTGGGTACATTTGTACTCACGTTTGCCTATTTATGTTTTGCAGAGAGACTTCGGTCTCGCTAGTAGTTTCGCGTGGACTTCGACGTTTAGCTTGTTACCTCAGCTACGATCTTGTGCCCTCGGCAGGATCTGGTAGATAGTCAGGCTTCTCAGCCTTTTTCATTTATAGATGTCCGTACTCAGACATGATAGCTTCCGCTTGTGCTTTGATTTGTATGCTCTGATTGTTGGGTCATGAGACCCATGTTTGTAATATCTCGCTCCTCGGAGCCTATTGAATAAACTACTTGAGTCGTAGAGTCATTTTGTGATGCCATGTTGTATTGCACATATCGAGCATATTGTGTGTATGTTATTGAAATGCTTGGTATGTGTGGGATCTGACCATCTAGTTGTTTATCTTTAGTAGCCTCTCTTACCGGGAAATGTCTCCTAGTGTTTCCACTGAGCCATGGTAGCTTGCTACTGCTCCGGAACACTTAGGCTGGCCGGCATGTGTCCTTCTTCGTTCCTGTGTCTGTCCCTTCGGGGAAATGTCACGCGATGAATACCGGAGTCCTGTTAGCCTGCTACAGCCCGGTTCACCGGAGTCCTGCTAGCCCAGTGCTACAGCCTGGATTCACTCGCTGATGACCGACACGTTCGATGCTGGGTCATGGATGCATGTCCCTGTAAGTTTGTGCCACTTTGGGTTTACGACTAGCCATGTCAGCCCGGGCTCCTTATCATATGGATGCTAGCGACACTGTCATATACGTGTGCCAAAAGGCGCAAACGGTCCCGGGCAAAGGTAAGGCGACACCCGTGGGAATACCGTGCGTGAGGCCGCAAAGTGATATGAGGTGTTACATGCTAGATCGATGTGGCATTGAGTCGGGGTCCTGACACAATGTTATTTTGATTATGAGGCTATATTTATAATTTTTGCCCGAAAGTATTATTGTGCCTCCTGTGCGGCCGTTTTTATGTATATGTGTAATCTGAAAGTTAGCAGTCGTTGGCTTCAGCCCCCACGCGTACAATGCGGGGGTGTTCGAGAAATATATGCGTAATCACACTTGATCCAACATCTTGGTCCATTAAGGAGGTGATCGCATGTCGAACTAGGCAACCGGACTATATATCTGTAACATTTTCACTTAACCATAGGAATTTGATGGTGGGGCTACTATGTAGCCCCTGGTACCTTCACGTGCATCCGGATACGGGCGCGTGTGAACATGACCGGGAAGCGGTCCTTCGTTAATGCGAAGGAATCCTAAAGATTCCGGTAAGTCTTCGAGTGGTTGAACAGTCTCTCGCTGTATCATGACAGTCAGTTTTCGGTTTTCTCTACTAAGGTGCTCATCCGGAATAACCGGTGCACAATCGCGGTAGTTCTCCTTTGGCTGCCTTAGCCGATAAGAACGGAACGTAAGGCGACAAACCCAGGAGCCGGGCAACCCCAACATTTGACCAAAGACATGATTCGGAGCTGATGCATATAAGGCCAAACTCATGACGCCGAACACTCCCGAATGTATTCGGACTTTGTAACATATACTAGGCGGAGTAACACCCTTCATTATGAACCCTGTATTTCCAGGTACGTGCATTAGTGTATCGTGGCAAAATACCAATAACGGCAGTATCCCCTGTGGGTGTAGTACCCGTGGGATGTGTAAGCAACAAGAGACAATAAAGAAGGTTTACACAGGGGCTTAATCTAAAGAGAAACCTTTGAGCGGGGCCTTGCTGCACGTCTGCGCCTTTGTCTCCATTGTGCCGTGTTCTAGGAGGGTGTCGCACGAATGGTGTCTGTAAAAAGAAAAACTCATGTAGAAGAGTATGACGTAAGCGTGCGAAAAGTTGGCTATCACTAATGGATAGTAAAAGCGTAAAACAGTGGCCTGTTAATAAGGTCAGGACAAAAAGTGGGCTTTATTAATTATCTATAGCCCCTGGTGTCCTCTATGGTATTACATGTGTGACGCCTAGATAAGGTTTATCTAGGCTACCAGACTTGTCTAACCGTGTCCGTGGTCTTAACGAGCAGTTATGTTTTCAGGTATCAGCGGCCGCTTAGAGTCTGGCGGCTGGAGCCGTCGCGTACTCTTCCGTGCGTAAGGAATGCTCTGTGTTTCCGTTATGGTGATGATGCCACGTGGACCGGGCATCTTGAGTTTAAGGTAGGCGTAGTGCGGTACTGTGTTGAAGCGGCCGAAGGCCATTCTCCCCAGCAATGCATGATAGCCGCTTTGGAGGGGGGCGATGGTGAAGAGTAGTTCTTTGCTTCTGGAGTTGCCTGGGGAACTGAATGTTACCTCCAATACGTGGGAGCCCCTGCAGTTTGCTTCAACGCCTGGTATCACCCCTTCAAAGGTGGTGTTACTGTGGTTGATTCTGGATGGGTCTATCCCCATCCTGCGGATAGTGTCCTTGTATATTAGATTAATACTACTACCGCCGTCCATGAGGACGTGAGTAAGATGGTATCCGTCGACTATTGGGTCGACCACCAAGGCAGCTGATCCTTCGTGTTGAATACTAGTCGGGTAGTCCCTGTGATCAAAAGTGATCGGGTAAGCCGACCAGTGGTTAAGTTTGGGTACGACGGGCTCTATAGCGTATGCGTCTTTGAGTGCACATTCGTGCCTTCTCGTGGATATGTGGGTCGCTTGGATCATGTTTACCGTTTTTACTTCTGGTGGGAATTTTTTCTGTACCCTAGTGTTCGGCTGGCGAGGCTCGTCCTCGTCTTCACTTGGTGTTTCCCTTCCCTTGTGTTTGGCATTTAATTTGCCAGCCTGCTTAAAGACCCAGCATTCTCTGTGAGTGTGGTTCGTAGGCTTTTCAGGGGTGCCATGCATTTGGCATAGTCTGTCCAGGACTTTGTTCAGGCCGGACGGTCCTTCTTTGCCGCCTTTAAGTGGCTTCTTTTGTGGACCGGGTCGAGAGCCCCTGAATCCGGCGTTTGCCGTTGTATTGTCCGGACTTTCTTCCTTGTTTTGACGTTTGTTTTTGTTGCACCGTGGCCTCCCGTTGCCATCCCTGATTTCGGATGTACTTGGGTAGCTAGTGCTTTTACGGGCCAACCAGCTTTCTTCGCCTGCACAAAAACGGGCCATAGGGTTTGTTAAGGCTGCCATTGTCCTCGGTTTTTCCTGGCCGAGGTGTCTGGCGAGCCACTCGTCCTGGATGCTGTGCTTGAAGGCTGCTAGGGCTTCGGCATCTGGACAATCGATGATTTGATTCTTCTTAGTGAGGAGTCTGTTCCAAAGCTTGCAGGCGGACTCTCCGGGCTGTTGAATTATGTGACTTAAATCGTCCGCATACGGAGGCCGGACATAGGTCCCTTGAAAATTGGCCCTGAAAGCATCCTCGAGTTCCTCCCAACTTCCAATTGAATTTTCGGGGAGGCTTTTCAACCAGTGTCGAGCTGGTCCCTTCAACTTGAGGGGAAGGTGTTTGATGGCGTGGAGGTCGTTGATACGTCTCCAACGTATCTATAAGTTTTGATTGTTCCATGCTATTATATTACCCCTTTTGGATGATTATGGGCTTTATATTACACATTTATATCATTTTTGGGACTAACCTACTAACCGGAGGCCCAGCCCATATTGCTGTTTTTTGCCTATTTCAGTATTTCGAAGAAAAGGAATATCAAACGGAGTCCAGACGGAATGAAACCTTCAGGAGCGTGATTTTTGGAACAAATCTGATCCGGAGAGCTTGGACTGCAAGTCAAGAAGCTCCCGAGGGCCCCACGAGATAGGGGGCCGCCCCCCCCCTATAGTGCGCCCCCTGTCTCGTGGGCCCCTCAGGCGGCCACCGATGTACTTCTTCTTCCTATATATACCTACGTACCCCGAAAACATCCAGGGGCCACACGAGACACAATTTCCACCGCCGTAACCTTCTGTATCCGCGAGATCTCATCTTGGAGCCTTCGCCGGCACTCTGCCAGAGGGGGAATAACCATGGAGGGCTTCTACATCAACATCCTTGCCCCTCCGATGAGTTGTGAGTAGTTTACCACAGACCTACGGGTCCATAGTTATTAGCTAGATGGCTTCTTCTCTCTTTTTGGATCTCAATACAATGTTCTCCCCCTCTCTTGTGGAGATCTATTTGATGTAAACTCTTTTGTGGTGTGTTTGTCGAGATCCGATGAATTGTGAGTTTATGATCAAGTTTATCTATGAATAATATTTGAATCTTCTCTGTATTCTTTTATGTATGATTGAGTTATCTTTGCAAGTCTCTTCAAATTACCAGTTTGGTTTGGCCTACTAGATTGATCTTTCTTGCCATGGGAGAAGTGCTTAGCTTTGGGTTCAATTTTGCGGTGTTCTTACCCAGTGACTGAAAGGGTTGCAAGACACGTGTTGTATTGTTGCCATCGAGGATAAAAAGATGGGGTTTATATCATATTGCATGTGTTTATCCCTCTACATCATGTCATCTTGCTTAATGCGTTACTCTGTTCTTATGAACTTAATACTCTAGATGCAGGCAGGAGTCGGTCGATGTGTGGAGTAATAGTAGTATATGCAGGCAGGAGTCGGTCTACTTGTTATGGACGTGATGCCTATATACATGATCATGCCTAGATAATCTCATAACTATGCACTTTTCTATCAATTGCTCGATAGTAATTTGTTCACCCACCATAATATTCATGTTATCTTGAGAGAAGCCGTCAGTGAAACCTATGGCCCCCAGGTCTATCTCTTATCATATTTGCTTTCAATCTACCTTTATTTGCATCTTTACTTTTTGCATCAATATTATAAAATACCAAAAATATATTTATCTTATCATACTATCTTTATTAGATCTCACTTTCGCAAGTGGCTGTGAAGGGATTGACAACCCCTTTATTGCGTTGGTTGCGAGTTCTCAGTTTGTTTGTGTAGGTGCGTGGGACTTTTGAGGAGCCTCCTACTGGATTGATACCTTTTTTCTCAAAACTGAGGGAAATAATTACGCTACACTTTGCTGCATCACCCTCTCCTCTTCGAGGAAAACCAACGCAAGCTCAAGACGTAGCAAGAAGGATTTTTGGCGCCGTTGCCGGGGAGGTCTTCGCTCAAGTCAAGACATACCAAGTACCCATCACAAACCCATCTCCCTCGCATTTACATTATTTGCCATTTGCCTCTCATCTTCCTCTCCCCCACTTCACCCTTGCCGTTTTATTCGCCCTCTCTTTCCCAATCTCCTCCTCTCTTTTCGCTTGCCATTTTTCTATTCGCTTATGTGTTGGATTACTTATTGCCATGGCGCAAGATAATACCAAATTGTGTGACTTCTCGAATACCAATAATAATGATTTCCTTAGTACTCCAATTGCTCCTCTTAATGATGTTGAGTCTTGTGAAATCAATACCGCTTTGTTGAATCTTATTATGAAAGATCAATTCGCCGGCCTTCCTAGTGGAGATGCCGCTACTCATCTAAACAATTCTGTTAATTTGTGTGATATGCAAAAGAAGAAAGATACGGATAACAATATTGTCAAATTGAAGTTATTTCTGTTTTCACTTAGAGATCGTGCTAAAGTGTGGTTTTCGTCTTTGCCTAAAAATAGTATTGATTCTTGGAACAAGTGCAAAGATGCTTTTATCTCTAAGTATTTTCCTCCTGCTAAGATCATCACTCTTAGGAACGATATTATGAATTTTAAACAACTTGATCATGAGCATGTTGCCCAATCTTGGGAAATAATGAAATTGATGCTTTGCAATTGCCCTACTCATGGTTTGAATTTATGGATGATCATACAAAATTTTTATGCCGGTTTGAACTTTACTTCTAGAAATCTCTTATATTCGGCCGCGGGAGGCACGCTTATGGAAATCACGTTAGTAGATGCTACAAAATTGCTTGATAATATTATGGCTAATTATTCTCAATGGCACACCAAAAGATCTTCTAGTAAAAAAGTGCATGCTATAGAAGAAATTAATGTTTTGAGTGGAAAGATGGATGAACTCATGAAGATGTTTGCTACTAATAATACCCCTCTTGATCCCAATGATATGCCTTTTTCTTCCTTGATTGAGAATAATAATTAATCTATGGATGTGAATTTTGTTGGTAGGAATAGTTTTGGAAACAATGCTTATAGAGGAAATTTTAATGCTAGACCGTTCCCTAGTAATCCCTCTAATAATTATGGAAATTCCTACAATAATTCTTATGGTAATTTTAATAAGATGCCCTCTGATTTCGAGAATAGTGTGAAAGAATTTATGATTTCTCAAAAGAATTTTAATGCTTTGCTTGAAGAAAAATTGCTTAAAGTTGATGATTTGGCTAGGAACGTTGATAGACTTTCCCTTGATGTTAATTCTCTTAAACTTGGATCTTCTTCTCCTAAGCATGATATCAATGAGTCTCTCAAAATAATGAGAATTTCCATTGACGAGTGCAAGGAAAGAACCGCTAGATTGCGTGCTAAAAAACAAAGCTTTATAAAAGCATGTTCTTCTAGTTTCCATGAAAATAATGATGAGGATCTTAAAGTTATTGATGCGTCTACGATTAGATCTATGTTTTGCAATATGAATTTTAATGATTATGGGAGTGATGATGAATCAACTTTGCCTAGAAGGCGTCCCAAAAATTCGGAGTCTTTAGATCTTGATGCTAAATTTGGTAAAAGTGAGATTGGAGAATCTTCAACTTCTAGTAATATTGAGCCTACTATCTCGGATTTCAAGGAATTTGATTATGATAATTTCTCTTTAAATGGTTGTATTTCCTTGTTGCAATCTGTTGTTAATTCTCCTCATGCTTATAGTCAAAATAAAGCTTTTACCAAACATATTGTTGATGCCTTGATGCAATCTTATGATGAAAAACTTAATTTGGAAGTTTCTATACCTAGAAAAATTAATGATGAGTGGGAACCTACTATAAAGATTAGAATTAAAGATTATGAGTGTTTTGCTTTGTGTGATTTGGGTGCTAGTGTTTCCACGATTCCGAAAACTTTATGTGATATTCTAGGTTTCCATGATCTTGATGATTGCTCTTTAAATTTGCACCATGCGGATTCCACCATTAAAAAGCCTATGGGAAGGATCAATGATGTTCTTATTGTTGCAAATAGAAATTTGGTGCCCATAGATTTTATCGTTCTTGATATAGATTGCAATCTTTCTTGCCCTATTATTCTTGGTAGACCTTTCCTTAGAACGATTGGTGCAGTTATTGATATGAAGGAAGGGAACATTAGATTCCAATTTCCTTTAAAGAAAGGCATGGAGCACTTTCCAAGAAAGAAAGTCAAATTACCTTATGAATCTATCATGCGTGCTACTTATGAATTTAGTGCCAAAGATGTCACTCGTTAGATCTATCTTTGCTTTTTATGCCTAGCTAGGGGTGATAGCGCTAGTTGGGAGGCAACCCAATTTTCTTTATGTTTTTTGTTTTTGCTCCTATTTAGTAATAAATCTTGCATCTACCTTCTGGATAGATGTGTTTTTATCTTTTAATTAGTGTTTTGCCAAGTAGAACCTATAGGGTAACCTACGATGATAGTTGATTTGATTATGCTGAAAAACAGAAACTTTGCGCGCACGAATATAATTTTATTAAATCACAGGAACGTGCTTTTGCGTTGATTTCTTTAGCTGCTGTTCAATAGAAAAAATTTCCAGGACTTCCTATTTTGGTAGGATTTTTAGAGTTCCACAAGTTTGCGTTAGTTACAGATTGCTACAGACTGTTCTGTTTTTGACAGATTCTGTTTTTCGTGTGTTGTTTGCTTATTTCAATGCATCTATGGCTAGTAAATTAGTTTATAAACCATAAAGAAGTTTGAATACAGTAGGTTTAACACCAAATTAAATAAAGAATGAGCTCATTGCAGTACCTTATGTGGTGATTTTGTTTTGTTTCACTAACGGAGCTTATAAGATTTCCTGTTGAGTTTTGTGTTGTGAAGTTTTCAAGTTTTGGGTAAAGCTTTTATGGACTATGGAATAAGGAGTGGCAAGAGCCTAATCTTGGGGATGCTTACGGCACCCCAATATATTCAAGGATAGCCAAAAGCCTAAGCTTGGGGATGCCCCGGGAAGGCATCCCCTCTTTCGTCTTCGTTCATTGGTAACTTTACTTGGAGCTATATTTTTATTCGCTACATGATATGTGTTTTGCTTGGAGCATCGTGTATTATATTAGTCTTTGCTTTTTAGTTTACCACAATCATCCTTGCTGTACACACCTTTTGGGAGAAGCCTATTTGATTAGAATTTGCTACAATACTCTATGTGCTTCACTTATATCTTTTGAGCTTGATAGTTTTGCTCTAGTGCTTCACTTACATCTTTTAGAGCACGGTCGTGTCTTAATTTTGAAGAAATTACTAGTCTCTCATGCTTCACTTATATCATTTTGAGGGTCTTTTAGAACAGCATGGTATTTGCTATGATCATAAAGTTAGTCCTAGAATGATGAGCATCCAAGTTGGGTATAATAAAAACTATCATAGAAACTGCATTGGATGCTATGATCAATTTGATGCTTGATAATTGGTTTGAGATATGGAGGTAGTGATATTAAAGTCATGCTAGTTGGGTGATCATGAATTTAAAGAATGCTTGTGTTAAAGTTTGTGATTCCCGTAGCATGCACGTATGGTGAACCGCTTTGTGATGAAGTTGGAGCATAATTTTATTTATTGATTGTCTTCCTTATGAGTGGCGGTCAGGGACTAGCGATGGTCTTTTCCTACCAATCTATCCCCCTAGGAGCATGCGCGTAGTACTTTGGTTTTTGATGACTTCTAAATTTTTGCAACAAGTATATGAGTTCTTTTGAGTAATGTTGAGTCCATGGATTATACACACTCTTTCACCCTTCCACTATTGCTAGCCTCTCTTGTATCATGCAATTTTTGCCGGTACCATACACCCACCATTTACCTTCCTCAAAACAGCCACCATACCTACCTATTATGGCATTTCCATAACCATTCCGAGATATATTGCCATGCAACTTTCCACCATTCCGTTCATATGACACGCATTACTTTTGTCATATTGCTTTTTGCATGATCATGTAGTTGACATTGTATTTGTGGCAAGGCCACTTTCATAATTTTCATACATGTCGCTCTTGATTCATTGCATATCCCGGTACACCGCCGGAAGCATTCATATAGAGTCATATCTTGTTCTAGCTTTGAGTTGTAAATCCATAAAAGTGTGATGATCTTCATTATTAGAGCATTGTCCTAGTGAGGAAAGGATGATGAAGACTATGATTCCCCCACAAGTCGGGATGAGACTTCGGACTTTACAAAAAAAAGAAAAAAAGAAAGAGAAAGAAAAGACAAAAAAAGAAAGGCCAAAAAAAGAAGGTCAAAGAAAAAAAGAAAAAAAGAAAATGAGAGAAAAAGAGAGAAGGGACAATGCTACTATCTCTTTTTCCACACTTGTGCTTCAAAATAGCACCATGATCTTCATGATAGAGAGTCTCGTATGTTGTCACTTTCATATACTAGTGGGAATTTTTCATTATAGAACTTGGCTTGTATATTCCAATGATGGGCTTCCTCAAAGTGCCCTAGGTCTTCGTGAGCAAGCAAGTTGGATGCACCCCACTTAGTTTCTTTTATTGAGCTTTCATATATTTATAGCTCTAGTGCATCCGTTGCATGGCAATCCCTACTCACTCACATTGATATTTATTAGTGGGCATCTCCATAGCCCGTTGATACGCCTAGTTGATGTGAGACTATCTTCTCCTTTTTGTCTTCTCCACAACCACTATTCTGTTCCACATATAGTGTGATGTCCATGGCTCACGCTCATGTATTGCGTGAAAGTTGAAAATGTTTGAGATTATTAAAGTATGAAACAATTGCTTGGCTTGTCATCGGGGTTGTGCATGATTAAATACTTTGTGTGATGAAGATAGAGCATAGCCAGACTATATGATTTTGTAGGGATAACTTTCTTTAGCCATGTTATTTTGAGAAGACATGATTACTTTGATTAGTATGCTTGAAGTATTATTATTTCTTATGCAATATAAACTTTTATTTTGTATTCATTTGGGTCTGAACATTCATGCCACAATAAAGAAAATTACATTGAGAAATATGCTAGGTAGCATTCCACTTCAAAAATTTCTTTTTTATCATTTACCTACTCGAGGACGAGCCGGAATTAAGCTTGGGGATGCTTGATACGTCTCCAACGTATCTATAATTTTTTATTGTTCCATGCAATTATATTGCCCCTTTTGGATGATTATGGGCTTTATTTTACACATTTATATCATTTTTGGCACTAACCTACTAACCGGAGGCCCAGCCCATATTGCTGTTTTTTTGCCTATTTCAGTATTTCGAAGAAAAGGAATATCAAATAGAGTCCAAACGGAATGAAACCTTCGGGAGCATGATTTTTGGAACAAATCTGATCCGGAGAGCTTGGAGTGCAAGTCAAGAAGCTCCCGAGGGCCCCACGAGATAGCCCCCCCCCCCCTGTAGGGTGCGCCCCCTATCTCGTGGGCCCCTTGGGCGGCAACTGACGTACTTCTTCTTCCTATATATACCTACGTACCCTGAAAACATCCAGGGGCACCACGAAACACAATTTCCACCGCCGTAACCTTCTGTATCTGCGAGATCTCATCTTGGAGCCTTCGCTGGCACTCTGCCGGAGGGGGAAACAACCACGGAGGGCTTCTACATCAACATCCTTGCCCCTCCGATGAGTTGTGAGTAGTTTACCACAAACCTACGGGTCCATAGTTATTAGCTTGATGGCTTCTTCTCTCTTTTTGGATCTCAGTACAATGTTCTCCCCCTCTCTTGTGGAGATCTATTCGATGTAAACTCTTTTTGCGGTGTGTTTGTCGAGATCCGATGAATTGTGGGTTTATGATCAAGTTTATCTGTGAATAATATTTGAATCTTCTCTGAATTCTTTTATGTATGATTGAGTTATCTTTGCAAGTCTCTTCGAATTATCAGTTTGGTTTGGCCTACTAGATTGATCTTTCTTGCCATGGGAGAAGTGCTTAGCTTTGGGTTCAATCTTGCGGTGTTCTTACCCAGTGACAGAAAAGGTTGCAAGACACGTATTGTATTGTTGCCATCGAGGATAACAAGATGGGGTTTATATCATATTGCATGTGTTTATCCCACTACATCATGTCATCTTGCTTAATGCGTTACTTTGTTCTTATGAACTTAATACTCTAGATGCAGGCAGGAGTCGGTCGATGTGTGGAGTAATAGTAGTATATGAGGTTATCTTGTTCCAAGCGTGTTTCCGGGATGATGAATGCATCGTCATCTGGACTATGCTCTTGTCCCAGGGCAGTTTGATGAATTCGTCCCTCGAGATCATTATGATTGGGCGTCTGCTCCGAGCTGTGTTCGGCGTGACCTGGCTCATCTTGCTCCATTGCTGGGTCCATATGGTCGTTGTTGCCTTTAGAGTTGACTGGGGTGTCGATTTTTCTAGCGCTATTATCGCTATTTTTACTGTTGCTGGACTTGGAGCGGCGTCTGTGCTGTCGTTTTGGCTTTTGTCCGGGGGTTTTATCCTCTGGTTTGTCGCCGTCATCTTCTTTGGGCGTATCCACCATGTAAATATCATGTGTCGGGGTGGCAATCCAGCGCCCCGTTGGTTCTGAATCGTCTCCTACACCGACGTCCATACCGTTGGTATCATCGGAGTCGAAGTCAAGCATGTCCGATACATCGTCGACAGTGGCTATGAAGTGGATGGTGGGTGGGCAACGGATTTCTTCGTCACCTTCTTCCCCCTTGAGCCAGACATAGTTTGGCCAAGAGTCTCCTGACAAAGAGAGAGACTTTAATGAGTTCAGTATGTCGCCAAAGGGCGAGTACTGGAAGATATCCGCAGTGGTGAACTCCATTCATGGAACCCAACCAGATTCGGCGGGCTCGGGAGTGCACGAACTGGAACCTATAGCTGACTATGAGTCCGGGGGTCCGGTGTCACAGGCTTCCTTGGGGGTGAGGCCTGTGTCGGCTCTATCGCCGATGAGTGTGCGGCCTCTGGGGCGGGGTCCATCCACCCATCCTCGGGCGACGCAATCTGCTCCGGATTTAGGTCCGGGGTTCCTGCAGTGGTGATACCACGGGCATTGTCCGACAGCAGGTCTAAGCCGTGCTCGTCGTGACTGTCCGGCGCTCCGGGCGCAGGCCCAAATCCGTTGAAGATCAAGTTTCCGCGGATATCGGTCGTGTAGTTCAAGTTTCCGAACCTGACTTAACGGCCAGGGGCGTAGTTGTCGATCTGCTCTAGATGGCCAAGCGAATTGGCCCGCAGTGCGAAGCCGCCAAACATGAATATCTGTCCGGGGAGAAACGCCTCACCCTGGACCATGTTGTCGTTGAGGATTGAAGGGGCCATTAAGCCTTGCAGCGACGACATAGAGGAACTCTCAATGAAAGCACCAATGTCGGTGTCAAAACTGGCGGATCTCGGGTAGGGGGTCCCGATCTGTGCGTCTTAGTGTAATGGTAACAGGAGGCAAGGGACACGATGTTTACCCAGGTTCGGGCCCTCTTGATGGAAGTAAAACCCTACTTCCTTCTTGATTGATATTGATGATATGAGTGTTACAAGAGTTGATCTACCACGAGATCGTAGAGGCTAAACCCTAGAAGCTAGCGTATGATGATTATGATTCTGTCTCTAAGGACTAAACCCTCCGGTTTATATAGACACCGGAGAGGGCTAGGGTTTACATGGAATCGGTTACAAAGAAGGAAATATAATATCCGGATCGCCAAGCTTGTCTTCCACGCAAAGGAGAGTCCCATCCTGACACGGGATGAAGTCTTGAGTCTTGTGTCTTCATGGTCCAACAGTCCGGCCAAAGTATATAGTCCGGCTGTCCGAATACCCCCTAATCCTGGACTCCCTCAACGACAAGGTGTCGATTGAACACCATGTCTGAGCTATGCCACAAATACAACGTACGCTGCATCCCTATCCGTAAGGATGACGAGGTGTCGATTGAACACCGCGTTTGAGCTACGTCACAAATACAATGTACCATCTCGATCTGCAAGGACGATGAGGTGTCGGCTGAACACCACGTCTGAGCTACGTCACAAGTACAATGTACACTTCACTCGACAAAAGGTGAAAAGATCAAGTTCACTCAAGATTGAAAGACAGTCAGAAACAGTTCAAAACCAGAACAAAATCCATGATATTCGAAGAAATTCAAGTTCAGATAAATCCCGCAAAAGTTCGGGACCGCAGCAGGTAGAAGTACTCAGGCATCAAGCCTGAAAGAGTTTAACGATTACATAATCACTCGGCATTCTGAGGCAAATAAAGGTGGGGCATAATGTTTTGATCACTCGTCAGGAGAAGGACTTGCTGGATCGCAGAAACTGTCAAGGTCAATGCTGTCTGCGATGCGAGTGGCGGCATCAAGGAAAGTGTCCATGAAGGACTGGAAACTGTGCTTTTGGTGTTCGCAACCTTGAGTTCCGCCAGCTTGTCTTCTCTGACATCCTTGCAGTATACCTGGACCAGTGATAGAGCGACATCAGCGCCGCAACGAGCAAATGATTTCTTCCATTCTTGCACTCTGTCGGGTATTTGATTCAGTCGACCCATCAGAGACTCGAGATCCTGTGAGAGTTCCGCCTGAGGCCATAGTTTAGCATCAACCCGAGTCATCGACGCCTTCAGTCAGGCAAGATAAGCAACATCGATGTCCATGTGTGATTCTAACCGCAGCACATTCATTGCAACATCATCTTTGACAGGACAATTTATGGGGTTGAGACCCGTCTTGACCCGCCCGGTCTCTGCTTCAATGTCTTGAAAAAGTTCTGCACTATCAAAAAAACAACGAGTCCACAGTTTGACAAGACATGTCAGTCGACGGCAACAAATCAGTCAAACAAGAATACCTTCAAGCTTCAAGACCAGCTTCGCAGCAAGTTATCCCAAATAAGATTCTAGCTCGCCCTTCTTGGCGTTGACGTTTCCAACTTCGTCGGCCAAGCTGTCCTTGTCTTTCTTCAGTTGGTCGATCTCCCGATTGGCCTCAGAGACGGTGGTCTTCAGCTTAGAGTTCTCCTCTTCTAACTTGCTGACTGAAGCCAGCTTCTTGTCTGCAAGCGTTGTTTTCTCTCGCGCCTCCTTCTGGGCCGCAGCACGATCCTGATCCTTCTTCTCCAGAGCCTGCTTCATTTTCTCTAAAGAAATAACATTCTTCATACGAGCTTGAAGTTGACAGTTTTCACTATGCACATCTGTTCGAGTGAAATCACTCGGTTCAAACAGACTAAAGGAAAAAAACATGGGGAAGAGCGAGTCACAAGGTGGACAGTCGATGGTTGGTTACCTCCCATGATAGCTACTTCGTCCTGAGCAGTCTTGAGGTTCTTCTTGGCCAGTTCCAGGTCAAGGTTGAGGCTGATTTGCTTCTTGTTCAGCTCAGAAAGTTGAGCCCCAAGATCACAAGACCTCTGCATTCAGCAAATAAGATATGTCAGTCGACAGAAGCAAAAGTCAGTCTCAGTGAAAGTTTCTCTAAGACTACCGCTGAATCAAACATTCAACAGTAGTCTCGGGGGCTACACCTAGTGGGTGCACTTAGCGTGCCCCCACTGGTTCAGTTTTACACTCGGCATGGTCTGCCCAGCATGAGTAAAAAAAAGGAGATTCTCAGACCCCAGCCGACTATCAACAGTCGACCGCGGCCTCGGGGACTACATCCAGTGGGTGCACTCTGCGTGCCCCCACTGGTTTGGAAAAACACTCGACTCAACCAAGTCGACTCAAGTGGAAGAACTACACATATCTAAGACAGAAACACCCCAGTGGGTGATTGGATGTGAAACACAGACCCATGATAGATGCACATAATAGGTTTCCAAAACGCTCATCTAAGAGCACCATATGGGCAGCGAAGCAACAGTGGCAATTATCATTATTCAAGAGACCAGTCGGGAATCAACTAACCTTGACATTGGTTTGCAGAGCGGTGTTGGCATTATAAGCCACTTGACTGGCCTCATGCACCACCTTCATCTGCTCCATCACGAGATTTACCTGGAGAAGAGCCTCCCTGGCGGCACTCGGTGAGTCATATGGAGTCTGGTACACAGTGAAGAGCGAGGATCGCAATGCAGTCGAAGCAGCCACAGGGTCAGATGGATGGAGTTGTACTGGAGCGGCAGAGGTCTGAGCAGTCGACCCCAATGGATGATCAGTCGACAGCAGATTGGCGAAAGTAACATTGGTCCGAGCCGGATCTCCGGATCGCTCGACCACTATCTCAAGCACCAGTGTCGACTGAGGGACCTAACCCTCGGGCGCTTTCACGCTTGATGCCTTGCCCCTCCTCCTCCTCTCCCACAGAGGCACTTCTTCATCATCCGGACGCATGACAACGTCCCGTGGAGCTGCAACAAAAAGAAACCTCAGAAATTTGATCGGCCAACAATTCAATTGGCAGAATAAATTCAAGTCGAGTGGAACTTACTAGCTTTGGAGGTGGCCGCGTCATCGATTTCCTCATCACCTGGGGCCTTGTCAATGTTCGTGTCAGTCGCGGCGGAGGCTGGGCTGGAAAATTTTACAATCCATTCGGTCAGAATAGAAGTAACAGTCGGTGGAAGAGAACACAGAAAGAAAGAACACTCACCCAAAGGCAACAGGAACACCCATCTTGATCTTGGGCAAAGTCTTCCGAGCCTTTGAGGGGACGACCTTGGGCTGCTTGGCGACCTTCTCCGTCGGCTCTGGAGTCAAAGTCCGAGTGTGCTTCTATGCTTGAGTGCTTGGAGCCATGGTCTTGCCACGCCCACCCGCTGGATCATGGAGTAGCTTGGATCAACGTTCCGTACGAGGTGGTGATTCGACTATCTCGTCGTCATCCGACTCATCACTTTCCTCCTCATCCTCGTCTTCAGGAGATTGCCAGTCACAACTTTCCTCCGTGCTATCCTCTCCCTCCTGGTCTTGCTCCAGAGCTTGTTCACCATTGGGCATCGAGAACATCTTAGTGTAAACCTACAAGACAAGAAGCCAAGTAAATGTCAGTCGGATTCGAAGACAGTTGCAAAACGTATCAAAATACAGTCGGTGGCAGAGATCAAACCTTATCTGGCTGGTTGCTGTCGCTGAATAGGTCGACTCTCCTGGCGCCCCTGGGGTTGTCCTTGTTTCCTGTGATACCCTTCAGCCACATAGTCACTGTCTTGGCCGATACTTCCTCTGGATGAACCCGAGCGGTGTCATTGGCTCCAGAGTACACCCACATCAAGTGATCACGAGCCTGTAGCGGCTGGATGCATCGACTGAGAAACACCTCCAACAAATCCATACCGGTGACACCCTGATTGATCAATTGGACCACTCTCTCGACCAGCATGTTTGTTTCCACCCTCTCTGCAGTGGTCACTTTCAGCGAGGAAGGGATCTGGGCACGATCTAAAGTAAAAGGGGGAAGTCCAGTCGACTGGCCTAGAGTCGCAATGTCCTGGTAGTAGAACCAGGTCGACTGCCAGCCCCCGACCGACTCAGGAAGTGTCATGGAAGGGAAAGAACTCCTTTTCCTCTTCTGGATACCCAAACCCCCACACATTTGGATAACGTGTGTTCTCTCGTCACTCGTATTCACTTTCTTCACCGACTGAGAGCGGATTGTGAAGATGTGCTTGAAAAGACCCTAGTGCAGTCGACAACCCAAGAAATTTTCACACATGGACACAAACGCAACATGGTATGTGATGGTGTTGCGAGAGAAGTGACGGAGGTGGGATCCGAAAAATTTCAAAAAAAACCCAGAAAAAAGGGTGCGGGGGAAGGGAGAAACCGCGGTCGACATGGGTGGCGAGCAGAACGCACTCACCCGGTCGCGGCTGTGGTTCCGTCTCCCCCTCCGGCAACCACGCAGCCCCATCGGCGATCAGTCCGGACTCAGCCAGCTACTCCAAATCTTCTGGCCGGAGCGAGGATCGGATCCAATCGCCCTGGATCCAACCCGGCGGCAGCGCCGACCGCGATGACAACCCCCGATTCGTCTTCTTGCCTTTCGCCGCCCCCGTCGCCTTCTTCGCGCGTTCCAGCGCCGCCGTCTTGTCCTGCACCATGGTGCCGGAGCGGCGGTGTCGAGAGCGGAGGAGACGGATGCGGTGGAGAAGCAGGGAAGAAAGAAGGAGAATGGACGCACACAGTGCAGGCGCCTCGGCCCCGTCGCCTTTTAAGAATCCACTTCCAAGTGGCTGACGTGTGGGCCCGGGTGATCCTGCCAAATCCCGCAACAGTTGCGCGCTATGTACATGGCGAAAAAGGTGGCGTGGAGATCGAGGCGCTCCTGTCTATCTGTCCCGCTTACCACAACATGCTCCGCCTCGCGCGCTTCCCCGAAATTTCGAATCCTGTGAAATCCGGGATACGCTGTAACCAAGGTTGGAAAAAGTGGTAGGCGGAAGCGAGGTGGTTGGCCTTCTCCTAGTGCCTACGCGGTGCCTAAGCGCCCTAGGCGCAGCTGATACGTCTCCAACGTATCTATAATTTTTGATTGTTCCATGCTATTATATTATCCCTTTTGGATGTTTATGGGCTTTATTTTACACATTTATATCATTTTTGGGACTAACCTACTAACCGGAGGCCCAGCCCGTATTGCTATTTTTTTGCCTATTTCAGTATTTCGAAGAAAAGGAATATCAAACGGAGTCCAAACGGAATTAAACCTTCGGGAGCGTGATTTTTGGAACGAACGTGATCCAGAGGACTTGGAGTGCAAGTCAAGAAGCGATCGAGGTGGCCACGAGGCTGGAGGGCGTGCCCACCCCTACAGGGCGCGCCCCCCTATCTCGTGGGCCCCTCGGGCGGCCATCGACCTACTTTTTCCTCCTATATATACCCAGTACCCCGAAAACATCCAGGGAGCCAACGAAAAACAATTTCCACCACCGTAACCTTCTGTATCCGCGAGATCCCATCTTGGAGCCTTCGTCGGCGCTCCGCCGGAGGGGGAATCGACCATGAAGGGCTTCTACATCAACACCATAGCCCCTCCGATGAGTTGTGAGTAGTTTGCCACACACCTTCGGGTCCATAGTTATTAGCTAGCTGGCTTCTTCTCTCTTTTTGGATCTCAATACCATGTTCTCCCCCTCTCTTGTGGAGATCTATTCAATGTAACTCTTTTTGCAGTGTGTTTGTCGAGATCCGATGAATTGTGGGTTTATGATCAAGTTTATGTATGAGAAATATTTGAATCTCCTCTGAATTCTTTTATGTATGATTGAGTTATCTTTGCAAGTCTCTTCAAATTATCAGTTTGGTTTAGCCTACTAGATTGATCTTTCTTGCCATGGGAGAAGTGCTTAGCTTTGGATTCAATCTTGCGGTGTCCTTACCCAGTGACAATAGGGGTTGCAAGGCACGTATTGTAGTGTTGCCATCGAGGATAAAAAGATGGGGTTTATATCATATTGCATGAGTTTATCCCTCTACATCATGTCATCTTTCTTAATGCGTTACTCTATTCTTATGAATTTATACTCTAGATGCATGTTGGATAGCGGTCGATGTGTGGAGTAATAGTAGTAGATGCAGGCAGGAGTCAGTCTACTTGTCATGGACGTGATGCCTATATACATGATCATGCCTAGATAATCTCATAATTATTCGCTTTTCTATCAATTGCTCGACAGTAATTTGTTCACCCACCGTAATATTTATACTCTCCTAAGAGAAGCCACTAGTGAAACCTATGGCCCCCGGGTCTATCTTTTATCATATAAGCTTTCAATCTACTTTTATTTGCATCTTTACTTTTCCAATCTATATTGTAAAATACCAAAAATATATTTATCTTATCATACTATCTGTATCAGATCTCACTTTCACAAGTGGCCATGAAGGGATTGACAACCCCTTTATTGCGTTGGTTGCGAGTTCTTTGTTTGTTTGTGTAGGTGCGTGTGACTTTTGAGGAGCCTCCTACTGGATTGATACCTTGGTTTTCAAAAACTGAGGGAAATACTTACGCTACTATTGCTGCATCACCCTTTCCTCTTCAAGGAAAACCAACGCAAGCTCAAGACGTAGTAGCAGCCTAGGCGGTAATATAGTTTTTACTCATTGTGTATTTGTGATTATTATATGGGTGTTGATATTAGTTTGGGGCATATAAATAAGTTAATTACCATCTATTGCCATTGGAATATAACCGTTTGGCATATGAGTGTAGTACGTGGCACGATTTCTTGCTTGGGTGGGCAATTCCTTGCTTGCCCTACCTAGACCTCCATTTATGCCCTAGGCGAGGCGTTTGGCCATTGCCTAGCACCTAGGTGTGCCTAAGCGCCCCCTTGGCACTGCCTTTTCCAACAGAGGCCGTAACCGATCGTGCCAAAGGTTTCGCGTCAAAAATAACACTCAACGAGTGACGGTATAAATCCACTCGACAACTTCTGAATTGATCAAGGCGACTGAAACGAAGCTGAAGTTCCAACACGGGCTTCTAGTTCAACATAGATACCTGTGAAGCTCAATAGGCGAAACAAGACTAACTTCAACTTCTTTTCACTCGGACCTTCATCTATTCGGGGGCTAATGATGATGATATAGACCTAGGGTAGGGTCATAGGCCTGACCTATACACCCTACCCAAGGTCACTACCCTAGAAGCAAAGAAGGTCAAGAGACAACAAGGAGTGCCCAACGAACATGTCGAGTGCAATCCACTCGAAGAATCAGTCACTCGGGTACCCCTCCTTCCTGGTGTCACACGACTAGTCAACCACTCGACCATACAAGAAATCACTCGACCTATCGAAGACCAGGAGTCGACCTGAACAACAACGGTCAGGCATTCACTCCGTAGTCTTTAAGATCATTAATAGCACTTTATAGCTGGCATTAGCAGTAAGGCCCCATCTTTATGTACATTGAACTCCTTGTAACGGAGGATGGCTGGGGTCCTGGAGCACTCTATATAAGCCCCCCCCCCCACCTGTGGCATATGGGTTCGCACCCCCTGTAACACACACACATAATCTAGTCAACCGCCTCAGGGCACCGAGACGTAGGGATTTTACCTCCTTCGAGAGGGGCCTAAACTCGTAAACACTTGCGTACAATATCACCGTCGCTAGGACCTTGCCTCCTCATTCGTATCCCCTATACTTACTGTCAGACTTAGAACGAGAACAACCGTCACTCGGCCGCAAACATTGAGATACCTGGTTTTTAAATTCTAGTAAATCCAAAACTCGCTTGAAATTCATGAAACTTGGCATGCTACCATGGAGCGGCATCAACATGCCGTGGTAAATTTTTGTCCCATATGGGGCAGGTTTGGGGATATGCTTGTCACAAACCAGAGCTTCTCACAACAAGCCTCATGGTTTTGGTAGGGAACGTCCCACCTTTGGGGACGAAACGATATCCATTGCCTCTTATTGCTTTTAAAAAAATCTCGTGTCAACATAGAATAACATGAGTGTTGTGTCAATTTTTGGGATTTTTTGGGGTTCGTTTGGAAATTTTTATGCATTAATTAAGTCTTTCAATGCATTTATGTGCATAATTCAAATTTTAACTACATGCACATGCTCTAATGCATATAAATTGGTTGAAAATTCAAATATGTGTCCTTGGTTGCATGCTTAGGTCCCATGTAAGAAATGGGAATAAATGTCAAACACCCTGCCACCGTCACTCGGCCGCAAACATTGGGATACCTGGTTTTTAAATTCTAGTAAATCCAAAACTCGTCTGAAATTCATGAAACTTGTCATGCTATCATGGAGCAGCATCAACATGTCGTGGTAAATTTTTTGTCCCATTTGGGGCAGGTTTGGGGATATGCTTCTCACAAACTAGAGCTTCTCACAACAAGCCTGATGGTTTCGGTAGGGAACGCCCCACCTTTGGGGACGAAACGATAGCCATTCCCTCTTATTGCTTTCAAAAAATTTCTCGTGTCAACATAGAACAACAGGAGTGTTGTGTCAATTTTTGGGATTTTTGGGGGTTCGTTTGGACATTTTTATGCATTAATTGAGTTTTTCAATGCATTTATGTGCATAATTCAAATTTGAACTACATGCACATGCTCTAATCCATATAAATTGGTTGAAAGTTCAAATCCGTGTCCTTGGTTGCATGCTTAGGTCCCATGCAAGAAATGGGAATGAATGTCAAACACCCTGCCACCGTCACTCGGCCGCAAACATTGAGATACCTGGTTTTTAAAGCCTACTAAATCCAAAACTCATCTGAAATTCATGAAACTTGGCATGCTATCATGGAGCGACATCAACATGTCGTGGTAAATTTTTGTCCCATTTGGGGCAGGTTTGGGTATATGCTTCTCAGAAACTAGAGCTTCTCACAACAAGCATGATGGTTTCGGTAGGGAACGTCCCACCTTTGGGGACAAAATGATATCCTTTGCCTCTTATTGCTTTCAAAAAATTTCTCATGTCAACATAGAACAACAGGAGTGTTGTGTCAATTTTTGGGTTTTTTCGGGGTTGTTTGAACATTTTTATGCATTAATTGAGTTTTCAATGCATTTATATGCATAATTCAAATTTTAACCATTCACGTGACGCAACGTGTCTTGGTTTTAATGGTTATAGATTTTTAATGGCTCTTGATCGCAAACATCTTAGATAGAACACCGTATGCAAAGTGTGAGTAGGATTTGTGCATCTCTTCAACGGAAACAGTTCTTTTGGATTACCCGTGTGCAACCACTTACAAACAATTTGGTAAGATTTGCATCTGTCATATTGGGTACGTTGCCATTTGTTAAACTGGAAAGATTGACATTTGTTGATCTAGTAACATTGCCATTTGTCAACCTTGTAACACTGCGATTTGTCAAAATATGAAGCTAAAAATCACTAGCAGTATCTAATTTTTGCAAAATTAAGCATAGATATAGGCGAGGAGGCGTATTCAGTCGGGCGTGCAGCGGGCAGCGCAATACTATACAATTTGACAGCGGGTGGCGCAGTTCCCGATATGGCTTTAATGCATACGAGGGAGAGGGTAGCGGTTCCCGAAATGTTGAACGGCCAATGATGCACCCTCCTTCAATTAGCATCATGAGTGCATGAGGGAGTAATGGGAGGAGGACCGGGAAAAGAGGCAGCACGATGTGAATGCAACGCAGTTTGCACTCATATAAAGGCGCCCCTCCATTCCAATGCATCTACCACATTGTACGCACCTAAGCATTTGCCGAAGCACCTACACTAAGCGCAAAAGTGCTCACTCTAGACCCATAGCAGCGATGCGCGCGAGTGGCCAGCGGCTATGCCAGACGGTCCACGATGCCGTCCTGCGGCATGGCACCGAGGATTGTCTCCAGACAGTGTTGGCGACCGGCTGATGGATGGCCGCCATCGATGCCAGCTACGACTCTCAGTTCGACCAGATGATCATTGCCACCACCAACAAGTTCACCGTCGTCAAGAAGCTCATGGACGACATCGCCGTACTCCTCCAGCCCGCGCGCCCGGGCTCCTCATTGCCTGCCACCCTAATTGGCCTCCATGGTCGGAACCTCTTTCAAGCACTGGTGGCCCTGTGACTGCCTGCCGACGCCACGAAGAATGTCCATCTGGAGGTCGCACTTGCCGCGAGGCGCCTCGCCCTGCAAGAATTCGTCGACCTACATCTCCACGTGTACGAGCAAATCATGTACATAGGTATCTACAAGGACAGTGAGGATGCTACGACGCTGGCCTTCTTCAACCGGCTGGAAACCTTGGATGCCTTTGCTGAGAAGCACCTTGGCCTCGCCACAAAAGCCGCCGCTCCTTAGCCGCCGGTCAGTGGCCCGGCGCATTGAGTTGAGGAGGAGGAGGTCGTACATTGATGGATGCATCTTTCTTCTTGCCTCCTATAACCACAAATGTGATCGCATCATCGTGGCCTTAATTCTTATGGTGCTATTGCATTCTCATTCAAGTCAATACAAACATGTGCGATCCCTTTGCTTAATTATATGCATCACTGTAACTAGTACTCCATCCGCCAATTTATAAGTTGTGCTGCCAGTGTTTGGGGCCGATGCACGACACAATAAGCACACCCATGACAACACATACAGAGAGGACATCCAGCGGTTCCAATGGCGATTGATGTCTACTACACAACCTTCTACTTGTAGATGTTGTTGGGTCTCCAAGTGCAGAGGTTTGTAGAACAGTATCAAATTTCCCTCAACTGGATGACCTAAGGTTTATCTATCCATGGGAGGCGTAGGATAAAGATGGTCTCTCTCAATCAACCCTCCAACCAAATAGCAAAGAGTCTCTTGTGTCCCCAACACACCCAATACATAGTAAATTGTATAGGTGCACTAGTTCGGCGAAGAGATGGTGATACAAGTGCAATTTGGATGGTAGATATAGGATTTTGTAATCTGAAAATATAAAAACAGTAAGGTAACAAGTAACAAAAGTGAGCGAAAACGGTATTGCAATGCTGGGAAACAAGGCCTAGGGTTCATACTTTCACTAGTGCAAGTTCTCTCAACAATAATAACATAATTGGGTCATATAACAATCCCTCAACATGCAACAAAGAGTCACTCCAAAGTCACTAATAGCGGAGAACAAACGAAGAGATTATTGTAGGGTACGAAACCACCTCAAAGTTATTCTTTCCGATCAATCCATTGGACTATTCCTATAAGCGTCACAAACAACCCTAGAGTTCGTAGTTAAATAACACCTTAAGACACAAATAAACCAAAACCCTAATGTCACCTAGATACTCCAATGTCACCTCAAGTATCCATGGGTATGATTATACGATATGCATCACACAATCTCAGATTCATCTATTCAAACCAACACAAAGTACTTCATAGAGTGCCCCAAAGTTTCTAACGGAGAGTCAAGACGAAAACATGTGCCAGCCCCTATGCATAAGTTCACAAGGTCACAGAACCCGCAAGTTGATCACCAAAACATACATCAAGTGAATCACGTGATATCCCATTGTCACCACAGATAAGCACATGCAAGACATACGTCAAGTGTTCTCAAATCCTTAAAACTCAATTCGATAAGATAACTTCAAAGGGAAAACTCAATCCATTACAAGAGAGTAGAGGGGGAGAAATATCATAAGATCCAACTATAATAGAAAAGCTCGCGATACATCAACATCGTGGCACATCAAGAACATGAGAGAGAGAGAGAGATCAAACACATAGCGACTGGTACATTCCCTCGTCCCCGAGGGTGAACTACTCCCTCCTCGTCATGGAGAGCGTCAGGATGATGAAGATGGCCACCGGTGATGGATTCCCCCTCCGGCAGGGTGCCGGAACAGGGTCCCGATTGATTTTTGGTGGCTATAGAGGCTTCCGGCGGCGGAACTCCTGATCTAGGTTTCTTTTCGGGGGTTTATATATTCATAGGAATTTTTGGCGTCGGTCTCACACCAATGGGGGTCTCCGAGTCATCCACGAGATAGGGGGGCGCGCCCAGGGGGTAGGGCGTGCCCTCCACCCTCGTGGATGGCTCGGGACTCTTCTGGCCCAACTCTTTTACTTCGAGGGCTTCTTTTGTTCCATAAAAAATCATAAAAAATTTGCATGTCAATTGGACTCCATTTGGTATTCCTTTTCTGTAAAACCCAAAAACAAGGAAAAAACAGAAACTAGCATTGCGCTCTAGGTTAATAGGTTAGTCCCAAAAATCATATGAAATAGCATATAAATGCATGTAAAACATCCAAGATGGATAATATAATAGCATGGAACAATCAAAAATTATAGATATGTTGGAGACGTATCAAGCATCCCCAAGCTTAATTCCTGCTCGTCCTCGAGTAGGTAAATGATAAAAACCGAATTTTTGATGTGGAATGCTACCTGACATATTTATCAATGTAATCTTCTTTATTGTGGCAAGAATATTCAGATTCATAAGATTCAAAACAAAAGTTTAATATTGACATAAAAATAATAATACTTCAAGCATACTGACAAAGCAATTATGTCTTCTCAAATAACATGGCCAAAGAAAGTTTATCCCTACAAAATCATATAGTTTGGCTATGCTCCATCTTCGTCACACAAAATATTCAAATCATGCACAACCCCGGTTTCAGCCAACCAATTGTTTCATACTTTATTATTCTCAAACTTTTTCAACTTTCACGCAATACATGAGCGTGAGCCATGGACATAGCACTATAGGTGGAATAGAGTGGTGGTTGTGGAGAAGACAAAAAAAGGAAGATGATCTCACATCAACTAGGCATATTAATGGGCTATGGAGATGCCCATCAATAGATATCAATGTGAGTGAGTAGAGATTGCCATGCAATGGATGCACTAGAGTTATAAATGTATGAAAGCTCAAAAAGAAACTAAATGGGTGTGCATCCAACTTGCTTGCTCATGAAGACCTAGGGAATTTTGAGGAAGCCCATCGTTGGAATATACAAGCCAAGTTCTATAATGAAAAATTCCTACTAGTATATGAAACTGACAACATAGGAGACTCTCTATCATGAAGGCCTTGGTGATACTTTGAAGCACAAGTGTGGTAAAGGGATAGTAGCATTGCCACTTCTCTCTTTTTCTCTCATTTTTTGATTGGCTTCTTTGTTTTTTTCCTCTTTTTTGGCCTTTTTATTTTTTTTATTTTTTCCGTCCGGAGTCTCATCCCGACTTGTGGGGGAATCATAGTCCCCGTCATCCTTTCCTCACTGGGACAATGGTCTAATAATGAAGATCATCACACTTTTATTTACTTACAACTCAAGAATTACAACTCGATATTTAGAACAAAATATGACTCTATATGAATGCCTCCAGCGGTGTACCAGAATGTGCAATGAATCAAGAGTGACATGTATGAAATAATTATGAACGGTGGCTTTGCCACAAATACAATGTCAACTACATGATCATGCAAAGCAATATGACAATGATGAAGCGTGTCATATTAAATGGAATGGTGGAAAGTTGCATGGCAATATATTCCGGAATGGCTATGGAAATGCCACAATAGGTAGGTATGGTGGCTGTTTTGAGGAAGGTAAATGGTGGGTGTATGGTATCGGTGAAAGTTGCGCGGCACAAGAGAGGCTAGCAATGGTGGAAGGGTGAGAGTGCATATAATCCATGGACTCAGCATTAGTCAAAAAGAACTCACATACTTATTGCAAAAATCTATTAGTCATTGAACAAAGTACTATGCACATGCTCCTAGGGGGATAGATTGGTAGGAAAAGACCATCGCTCGTCCCCGACCGCCACTCATAAGGAAGACAATCAATGAATACCTCATGCTCCAAAGTTGTTACACAACGGTTACGATACGTGCATGCTACAGGACTCACAAACCTCAACACAAGTATTTCTTAAATACACAATTACACCACTAGCATGACCCTAATATCACCATCGTCATATCTCGAAACAATCATAAAGAATCAAACTTCTCATAGTATTCAATGCACTATATATGAAAGTTTTTATTATATCCCTCTTGGATGCCTATCATATTAGGACTAAATTCATAACCTAAGCAAATTACCATGCTGTTTAAGACTCTCAAAATAATATAAGTAAAGCATGAGAGTTCATCTATTTCTTCAAAATATAACCATCGTCGTGCTCTAAAAAGATATAAGTGAAGCACTAGAGCAAACGACAAACTACTCCAAAAGATAAAAGTGAAGATAAATGAGTAGTCGATTAGTTATGTAACTATGTGAAGACTCTAACATTTAAGAATTTCAGATCTTGGGATATTATTCAAACAGAAAGCAAAACAAAATAAAACAAAATGACGCTCCAAGCAAAACACATATCATGTGGTGAATAAAAATATAGCTCCAAGTAAAGTTACCGATGAACAAAGACAAAAGAGGGGATGCCTTCCGGGGCATCCCCAATCTTAGGCTCTTGCCACTCCTTATTCCATAGTCCATCTAATCTTTACCCAAAACTTGAAAACTTCACAACACAAAACTCAACAGAAAACTCGTAAGCTCCGTTAGTATAAGAAAATAAATCACCAGTTTTGGTACTGTTGTGAACTCATTATAAATTCATATTGGTGTTATATATACTGTATTTCAACTTATCTATGGTTCATACCATCCGATACTACTCATAGATTCATCAAAATAAGCAAACAACACATAGAAAACAGAATCTGTCAAAAACAGAACAGTTTGTAGTAATGTGTAACTCTCGAATACTTCTGTAATTCCAAAAATTCTGAAATAAATTGGTGGACGTGAGGAATTTTTATATTAATCTTCTGCAAAAATAATCAACTTAAAAGCACTCTTCTGTAAGAAAAATGACAGCAAATCTCGTGAGCACAAAGTTTCTGTTTTTTACAGCAAGATCGCATTAACTTTCACCCAAGTCTTCCCAAAGGTTCTACTTGGCACTTTATTGAAACAAAAGCTATAAAAAATGATTACTACAGTAGCATAATCATGCTAACACACCAAAACAGTAGGTATAAATGTTGGGTTGTCTCCCAACAAGCGCTTTTCTTTAATGCCTTTTAGCTAGGCATGATGATTTCAATGATGCTCACATAAAAGATAAGAATTGAAACACAAAGAGAGCATCATGAAGAATATGACTAGCACATTTAACTCTAACCCATTTCCTATGCATAGGGATTTTGTGAGCAAACAACTTATGGGAAGAAGAATCAACTTGCATAGGAAAGCAAAACAAGCATAGCTTCAAGATTTTCAACACATGGAGAGGAAACTTGATATTATTGCAACTCCTACAAGCATATATTCCTCCCTCATAATAATTTTCAGTAGCATCATGAATGAATTCAACAATATAACCATCACATAAAGCATTACTTTGATGATCTACAAGCATAGAATTTTTATTACTCTCCACATAAGCAAATTTCTTTTCAAGAATAGTAGTGGGAGCAAACTCAACAAAATAACTATCATATGAGGCATAATCCAATTGAAAATTAAAATCAAGATGACAAGTTTCATTGTTATCATTATTCTTTATAGCATACATGTCATCACAATAATCATCATAGATAGCAACTTTGTTCTCATAATCAATTGGAACCTCTTCCGAAATAGAGGATTAATCACTAAATAAAGTCATGACCTCTCCAAATCCACTTTCATCAATATAACCATAAGATTCAACACCCTCCAAAATAGTGGGATCATTACTTCCTAAAGTTGACACTCTTAAAAACCCACTTTCATCAATATAATCATCATAAATCATAAATAGGAGGCATGCTTTCATCATAATAAATTTGCTCATCAAAACTTGGGGGACACAAAATATCATATTCATCAAACATAGCATCCCCAAGCTTGTGGCTTTGCATATCATCAGCAGCATGGATATTCAAAGAATTCATACTAACAACATTGCAATCATGCTCATCATTCAAATATTTAGTGCCAAACATTTTATAGACTTCTTCTTCTAACACTTGAGCACAATTATCAGAATCCTTATTTTCATGAAAGCCATTAAAAAGATGAAGCATATGAGGCACCCTCAATTCCATTTTTTGTAGTTTTCTTTTATAGACTAAACTAGTGATAAAATAAGAAACAAAAAGATTCGATTGCAAGATCTAAAGATATACCTTCAAGCACTAACCTCCCCGACAACGGCGCCAGAAAAGAGCTTGATGTCTACTACACAACCTTCTTCTTGTAGACGTTGTTGGGCCTCCAAGTGCAGAGGTTTGTACGGCAATATCAAATTTCCCTCAATCGGACGACCTAATGTTTATCAATCTGTGGGAGGCATAGGATGAAGATGGTCTCTCTCAAGCAACCCTGCAACCAAATAGCAAAGAGTCTCTTGTGTCCCCAACACACCCAATACAATAGTAAATTGTATAGGTGCACTAGTTCGGCGAAGACATGGTGATACAAGTGCAATAGGGATGGTAGATATACATTTTTGTAATCTGAAAATATATAAACAGTAAGGTAACAAGTAACAAAACTGAGCAAAAACGGTATTGCAATGCTTGGAAACAAGGCATAGGGTTCATACTTTCACTAGTGCAAGTTCTCTCAACAATAATAACATAATTGGATCATATAACAATCCCTCAACATGCAACAAAGAGTCACTCCAAAGTCACTAATAGCAGAGAACAAATGAAGAGATTATTGTAGGGTACGAAACCACCTCAAAGTTATTCTTTCCGATCAATCCATTGGGCTATTCCTATAAGTGTCACAAACAGCCCTAGAGTTCATAGTAAAATAACACCTTAAGACACAAATCAATCAAAACCCTAATGTCACCTAGATACGATATTCATCACACAATCTCAGATTCATCTATTCAAACCAACACAAAGTACTTCATAGAGTGCCCCAAAGTTTCTACCAGAGAGTCAAGACGAAACGTGTGCCAACCCCTATGCATAATTTCACAAGGTCACAGAACCCGAAAGTTGATCACCAAAACATTTATCAAGTGAATCACGTGATATCCCATTGTCACCACAGAAAAGCACATGCAAGACATACATCAAGTGTTCTCAAATCCTTAAAGACTTAATCCGATAAGATAACTTCAAAGGGAAAACTCAATCCATTACAAGAGAGTAGAGGGGGAGAAACGTCATAAGATCCTATAATAGCAAAGCTCGCGATACATCAAGATCGTGCCACATTAAGAACACAAGAGAGAGAGAGAGAGAGAGAGATCAAACACATAGCTACTGGTACATACCCTCATCCCCGAGGGTGAACTACTCCCTCCTCGTCATGGAGAGCTCCGGGATGATGAAGATGTCCAATGGTGATGGATTCCCCCTCCGGTAGGGTGCCGGAACAGGGTCCCTATTGGTTTTTGGTGGCTACAGAGGCTTGCAGTGGTGGAACTCCCGATCTAGGTTTCTTTTCGGGGGTTTCTGTATTTATAGGAATTTTTGGCGTCGGTCTCACGTCTGGGGGGGGGGGTCTCCGAGTCATCCACGAGATAGGGGGCGCGCCCTCCACCCTCGTGGATGGCTTGGGACTCTTCTGGCCCAACTCTTTTACTTCGGGTGCTTCTTTTGGTCCATAAAAAATCATCAAAAATTGGCACGTCGATTGGACTCCGTTTGGTATTCCTTTTCTGTAAAACCGCAAAACAAGGAAAAAAACAGAAACTGACGCTAGGCTCTAGGTTAATAGGTTAGTCCCAAAAATCATATAAAATAGCATATGAATGCATATAAAACATCCAAGATGGATAATATAATAGCATGGAACAATCAAAAGTTATAGATACGTTGGAGATGTATCAGTGATCCCCGTGGCTCCAATGGCGCTCCCAGCGGCCGACGACGACAATGGAGGGTAGTTCACCACGCATCACATAGTGGATACCCACATGAGGGGGAATGCCCTCTCGATGGTGTACACGAACGATCCGGTCTCGGTGGAGAGCTCCATCCAAACTATGGAGCAGTTCCTTGCCGATGACAAGTTCCTTGCAAAGAGGGATCCTACATTTTTTTTGTTTTTAGTACACATGTTGATTGGCTTGAAGAAGGTCTATCTCGTTACTTTTTGATAATTCTTTCGAAGACATGTTGATTGTCTTGAATGAAGGTCTATCCTGTTACTTTACGACATGTTTCCAAAACATGGACCTCGAGGTTAATTCAACTAATAGGACGGAGCACTTTATACATTCAACGCAATTAAATGTTTTCCAAAAAAAGTGATATGATTACTGTAAAACTTATAAGTCATGTATGCCAAATTAACCTCCGAGCCTTTTTGTCGCGTATCACACACATCTTGTTAAGTTGAACCATTTTATGTTCTCTTCCCTAATTGAAAACATTTCATTCGACTAAACTGTATGACGTATATCACACACACCTTGATCTGGCTGACCATTTCAGTTGCTTTCCCTAATTGAAAATAGTTCATCAGAGCGAACTCTATGCCGTATATTGCACACACATTGATATGGCTTCCTGTTTCTGTTGTTTTGTCTAATCGCAAACAGTTCGTCTGGATCAACCATATGCCCTGCTTTGCACATGCAACTAAAATTTGAACCGTGTTTGATGCATCCGTCATCACAAACATTTTGCACCTTTTTTGACGGTTTTTTACACCACCGTTTGCGATTATTGCATCACACACAATTTCGTCGAAGGGTCTCTAGTCGTAGTGTCGCGTTAGCAACAACCTGCAGTAGTGGTAGTTCTAATTTGAATTACGGTCATTAAATGGCTAGAAAATCACTTAAATGTCTTCAAAAGGTCAAATGACCCTTGAATTTTTCCAAATTTTGCAATGACAGTTGTATTAGTGCATGTTACACGTAGAAAATTTTTGAAGGCCGTAAGAGGAAGTTATCTCCCGTTCATCATCGAACATGCATTGTTCCCTCTTGGAACCACGAGCCTTCTAGTGAGTTGCTCCGGTTTGTGAGGGGTGTGTGTCCAAACTTTCATCAAACATGCCAATTTTTTTACCACATCATCTTGGTGGCATGACATTACATCAAGCAAGGTTTCATATTTTTCTGGTCATTTTTTAATTTTTTGGAATTAAAATGCCATGGCACTCCATGCATGTAGTGTCCATGCTATGAGACCAATATGTTTGAAAATTCCTATTAATTTGCTGCACATGGAATTAACTCGCACACAAGTACACAAATATGATTTTTCAAACCGTTATGGTTAGCCATTGCATGTACATGTAGTTCTAATTTGAATTATGGTCATTAAATGGCTAGAAATCACTTAAATGTCTTCAAAAGGTCAAATGACCCCTGAAATTATCCAGATTTTCACATACCAGTTGTATTAGTGCACGTTACACATTGAAAAAATTGAAGGCCGTAAGAGGAAGCTATCTCCCCTTCGTCATCAAACATGCATTGCTCCCTCTCGGAACCACGAGCCTTCTAGTGAGTTGCTCTGGTTGGTGCGGGGTGTGTATCCAAACTTTCGTCAAACGGGACAATTTTTTTACCACATCATCTTTGTGGCATGACATTACATCAAGCAAGCTTTCATGTTTTTCTGATCATTTTTAAATTTTTTGGAATTAAAATTCCATGGCACTCCATGCATGTGTCCATGCCATGAGAGCAATATGTTTAAAAATTCCTTTTAATTTGATGCACATGGAATTAACTCGCACACAAGTACACAAATATGATTTTCAAACCGTTATGGTTAGTCGTTGCATGTAGATGTAGTTTTGAATTATGGTCATTAAATGGCTAGAAAATCACTTAAATGTCTTCAAAAGGTCAACTGACCCCTGAAATTTTCCAAATTTTCACATGACAGTTGTATTAGTGCATGTTACACATGGAAAAAATTTGAAGGCCGTAAGAGGAAGCTATCTCCCGTTCGTCACTAAACATGTATTGTTCCCTCTCGGAACCACGAGCCTTCTAGTGAGTTGCTCCAGTTTGTGAGGGGTGTGTGTCCAAATTTTCGTCACACATGCCAAAAAATTTACCACATCATCTTGGTGGCCTGACATTACATCAACCAAGGTTTCATGTGTTTCTGATCTTTTTTTGGAATTTAAATGCCATGGCACTCCATGCTTAATTGTGTCATAGCTATTAGACCAATATGATTGAAAATTCCTTCCAATTTACTACACATGGAATTAAATCACACACAAGTACACAAAATATGACTTTTCAAACCGTTATGGTTAGTTGTTACATGTACATGTAGTTCAAATTCAATTACGATCATTAAATGGCTAGAAAATCACTTAAATGTCTTAAAAGGTCAAATGACCCCTGAAATTTTCCAAAATTTGACATGACAGTTGTATTAGTACTACAAATTTTCTCGTACATTTAAAACACCATCCGTTGCCACTTTACTCCAAATTCGTCTTTCACAGCTAATAAAAAATATCTACAACATCACACATAGTTATTTTGTAGGAATCGTTTGCGATGAAAATTTCTGGGTCTATTTAAGTCTTCCTCCTTAAGCTTCGCCGGCTCGTCTGCTCCAGTGCCGGCAACCCCTGAATCCACAAATCCGGATCCCCATTCCTGCACCCCCTTCTTGCAAAGATGACGTCGTGGAAATGCTTCATGAAGGTTGTACGATCGCAGTGCCCCCCGAGCGCTGCCGCCTGCGCCGAGAGCGCGGCTGCCTACGCCAAGAGTGTCGCCGCATCTGCATTGAGTGCGGGCGCTTCCACCGAGAGGGCGTCTACGGCAGCCGACAGGGCAGCTGCAGCAGCTGAGACGGCTGCAACTGCTGTTGTGATGGCGGCTACAAACGCCAAGAGCGCTCGAGCTGCCGTCCGTGCCGCCGATGTTGCCCTGGCCCAGGTCAAGGCCATCCATGCCAAGACATTCCAGGCCACCTCGGAATCCAGCATGTAACCCACGTCTGAAAAGGTGACAGTGTCCATGGAGCACCTGGTTCCTCATGAGGTCGTCGAGCGGGAGCTGGAGATGCAGGAGGCGGTGGAGATCGAGGAGCGCCAGGAGGAGGAGTTGCGTGTGGCCCAGGTTGAGGTAGAGAACAATCTGTCCATTGAGGAATCGGTAGTGGAGTACCAACGTGAGCTCTAGCACATCCACTACTACGACTACTACAACCTTGAGGGCGGCGCCGAGGATGAGGACGAGGATGAGGACGCGGTCGACTTCAGCAGGGGGGACGCGGAGTCCACCAACGGCGGCATGTCGCCAGGATAAGTCATCGACGTCTCATCTCACACCGGCGATGCATAGGCCGGCGCGGCGGCGGATTTGTTAAAATTATTCTTACTTAGGCTTTGTTTTTAACGCTGGTCTTTTGTTACAGCAATGTTTAGGTGAACTGGCTCTATTTAATTACTAAAATTGCTCGATTCAGTAAGTCTGGTATGTGTGTTGTACGCTCTTTTGTGTGCCCAAATTAGCAAGCGATGTTAAATTATGCAATGACGTGCCCGGGGAAATTTCCACCAAAATTTGAATTATCAAACTCATCCCATGGGCGTTAAGTAGAAGAATCATTTGCGATGCACACTATCCTTCAAAGTGAATGGTGTCCGGTGGCACCGCGCGCAAAGTTTCCCTCCACATTTTGAAATTTTTGGCCTAGCGCCGAAATATTGACCCTCCCCCTTCCCCATCCCCTTTTCTCCCTAACCACAAGTCACATTTCCCCTATTTCCCCCTTCCTTCCTTCCTTCCTTCCTAAGCTATAATCGCTTCCTCGCTCTCGCTGTCTTGCATCCTACCGCTGGGGTCGCCATGGTCTTCTTCAAAGACCTCTCCGGTGGTTCCTCCGATGATGAGAACTCCTTCACCACCCGGGTATGCCTCTCTTCTCTCTCTCTCGGGCTAGATTTTTACCCGGCGGTCGATTTGAGTCATTTCTTCCTCTTGTAGTTCCCTAGGACCATTAGTTGCAACGAATGGAGCGGGGTGGCTGAAGATCTGTCTGCTTGTTGTCACCATCGATCTCCATGCATGAAGCTAGTTGCGTTTGAATCTGTGGATAGTGGGAGGTAGTTTCTGGCATGTGCAGAGAAGGTTAGACCCTCTTTCATTGTTACAAATCATTTGTTAGATGTGATTCAGACACTATCATGGTCCCAACCCATTCATACCACACCTTCAACCAAATGCATCCTAAGACAGTGTCATAGTTTGTACCTAGTATCTAAAAATGTTGCCATCTCATCAGCGGTGCCATTAGAAAATTATTTGGCACCGCTTCAGCAGTTTGTGGAGCCAACTTGTCCACACATCTGAGCAGCCAAGTAGTAAAATACTAAATCTTTATGGCAGGAAGGAACTGGGTGTCGGAGCAACTAGGTGCTCTGGAGTTTGGGTCCCTGATTTTTTCCGCTGCATCGGCTCGCTAGTGCAGGGCACCGGTGCGAGATGTAGCAACAATTGTCTTTACACCGGTTTTGGCATACATAGTGGACGGCCTTAGTACTAATAGTTCTATGTTACTAAATTTGTGCATGTACACACCTGTTAGTATCAATTTGCTATCATCCAAACACTGTCGCTATGCTGTTGCAGTTATATTTACCTTCCTCTTAAAATGTTCAGTTTGTTATTTATAGTACATGAGTAAGAACTTGTAGCGTTGTTGTAGTTAATTATAGCTTCTGATGTTTCAAAATTTGGTTGTTGTCTCAGTAGCAGTTAATTCATTTGCACATTGATCTTTTTGAGAAGATATGTCATAATTAACCTGTTTCTTCAGTTTTTCAAAATAAGTATTGGTGATTTTCTTTGTATATACACATTTTCCCTACAATTGTTACTGATCTAGTTTTAAATATTATAGGATGAACGGAAGTGTTCTTACTTGTAGTGGGTTGATCAAGAGTGGCCACCACTACAAAAAAATACACTTCCGTGATGATACGTGTTTGTCACAGTAGGAAGCGTTTTTTGTCATGCATGTACATCCATGACGATTTTATAACAGAATCAAGATAGTCATACCTGTGCTGTCGTAGAAGTGTTCCATGACATTACCAAAATTATCATTACGGAAGTGTCCACTTCCATGACGATAAATCGCGTGTCACAGAAGTGTTTTCGTCAAGGGTGACCGACACGTGGCATCCACTGTAACGGAACGCCGTTAAGCTGTCGGGTCCGGTTTTGGATCCGATAACCCGTAAACAGCCCGGACCAATGGGGATTTTCCACGTGTAAAATCATCATTGGCCGCAGGAAACACGTGTTGCCTAACCATTGGGACAAATGTCATCCACTCATTGGACAGGAGGCACCTATGATAGTTCGACACGTGGCATGGCCCAACAGTGGCCCATTCCGATGAAAAAGGCCGGCCTAGTAAAAATTAGCAGGCCGGCCCATATAAGGCATACTTGTGTTAGGTCCATTTAAGCCCACGACCCATACGAGATGTGCCAATTCGGCCCGTCAACGACCCGTTAAAGATTTGACACCACTGCAGCCCATCGTCAGTTCGAGCCCGTTAACAGCCCGCTATATATTTGGGCTCAATATCGGCCCGATGAGATTTCAGCCTGTTAATGGCCCATTCAATGGATGGGCCAATTTTCAGGATGTACAACTTTCGGCCTTTTAGCGACCCATTTAAATGTTGGGCTAATTTCCGGCCCGGTGTGTCTTTCAGCCTGTTGACGGCCCATAAATCTGATGGGCCATTTGTAGTCGGACCTGAGTTTCGGCCTTTTAGCGGCCCATTTAAGTGTTGGGCCAATTTCTGGCCCGGTGTCACTTTCATCCTGTTGACGGCCCATAAATCAGTTGGGCCATTTGTAGTCGGACCTGAGTTTTGGCCTTTTAGTGACTTGAGGGAGTCCTGGATTAGGGGGTACCAGACAGCCGGACTATATACATTGTCCGGACTATTGAAGCGTGAAGATACAAGACTCAAGACTCCGTCCCGTGTCCGGATGGGACTCTCCTTTGCGTGCAAGACAAGCTTGGCGATCCGGATATTGTGTTTCCTTCCTTGTAACCGACTCCATGTAAACCCTAGCCCTCTCCGGTGTCTATATAAACCGGAGAGGTTGGTCCTTAGAAGGCCGATCACAATTACATTCATAATCATCATAGGCTAGCTTCTAGGGTTTAGCCTCTATGATCTCGTGGTAGATCTACTCTTGTACTACTCATATCGTCAATATTAATCAAGCAGGAAGTAGGGTTTACCTCCATCGAGAGGGCCCGAACATGGGTAAACATTGTGTCCCTTGCTTCCTATTACCATCAGCCTAAGACGCACAGATCGGGATCCCCTACCCGAGATCCGCCGGTTCTGACACCGACATTGGTGCTTTCATTGAGAGTTCCTCTTTGTCGTTGTTGCAAGGCTTGATGGCGCCCTCAATCGTCAACAACACAGCCCAGGGTGAGACCTTTCTCCCCGGATAGATCTTCATATTCGGCGGCTTCGCAATGCGGGCCAATTCACTTGGCCATCTGGAGCAGATCGACAGCTATGCCCCTGGCCACCAGGCCAGGTTTGGAAACTTGAATTACACGACCGACATTCGCGGAGACTTGATCTTCGACGGATTTGGGCCTGTGCCAGGAGCATCGGACAGTCACGACGAGCATGGCTTAGACCTGCTGTCGGACAACGCTCGGGATATCACCCCTGCAGTAGCCCAGGACGTAAATCCGGAGCAGGCTGCGTTGCCTAAGGATGGAGGGATGGACCCCGCCCCGCAGGCTGCACACTCATCGGCGGTGGAGCCGAACATAGGTCCCACCTATGTGGAAACCTGTGACTCCGGACCCCCGGACTCGTATCCGGTTGTTGGTTCCAGTCTGCGCACTCTCGAGCCAGCCGAGCCAGGTTGATCTCCAGTGATGGAGTTTACCACTGCATATATCTTCCAGCACTCGCCCTTTGGCGACATGCTGAACTCATTAAAGTCTCTCTCTTTGTCAGGAGGCTCTTGGCCGAACTATCTCCGGCTTGAGTGGGAAGCAGGCGACGAAGGAATTCGCTGCCCACCCACGACCCACTTCATTGCCATGATCGATGATCTAACCGATGTGCTTGACTTCGACTCCGAAGACATCGACGGTATGGACGACGATGCAGGAGAAGAACATGAACCACCGCTCATTGGGCGGTGGACAGCCACCTCCTCATACGATAATATATATATATATATATATATATATATATATATATATATATATATATGTATATATATGTATATATGTATATATGGTGGACACTCCAAAGGAAACTAATGGCGATGAGGCAACGGGGGATAACCCCTCATAGATAACAACAAAGCATGGGGGTCATCGACGCCGCTCCAAGCCCCACCACAGCAATACCGGCCCAGGAGACGAAAACAATCCGGATGGTGCCGAAGAGGAATACAACCCTGATCAGCCCGCCTTCGAGTAGGACGAGTAGGATGATGAGCAGGTCAGCCCAGACGAACAGGCGACCGGCGGATATCCGGAGGAGGACAACTACATGCCCCCCTCCGAAGACGAGATTAGCCTCGGCGACGACGAGTTCGGCGTGCCTGAGGATCCCGTGGAGCAAGAGCGCTTCAAGCGTCGGCTTATGGCCACTACGAGGAGCCTGAAAAAGAAGCAGCAGTAACTCCAGGCTGATCAAGTCCTGCTCACAGATAGATGGACTAAAGTCCTGGCAGCCGAGGAATACGGACTCGAGCGCCAAACGGCTGATCGGCCACCCTGTGGCTGGGATAAAACGGGATATCAGCCCGAATACCAGCCCGCACCCCCACGCCAATACACTACGGCCCGGGGCAACAGGCAAGACCTGCAAGATATACTGGAAAACAAAGCAGGACAGCCAAGATAGGTCTACGGATCGCGGGAGCGCGCCCCAGCACGCGATGATGACCGTCGCGACAGATACACCATAAACAAGTCCGGCCGGGCCGAACACAGCCACCCAGATCAATTCAAACTGTGTAGCCACATAGCCCGGCACAGAGGCGCCGTACACCCCCTCTGCTTCACTGATGAAGTGATGGATCATGAATTCCCAGAAGGGTTCAAGCCCGTAAACATCGAATCATACGATGGCACAACAGACCCTGCAGTATGGATCAAAGATTTCCTTCTCCACATTCACATGGCCCGCGGAGATGATCTACACGCCATCAAATATCTTCCCCTTAAGCTCAAAGGACCTGCCCGGCACTGGCTAAACAGCCTGCCAACAAATTCCATTGCCAGTGGGGAAAACCTGGAAGAAGCATTCCTCGACAACTTCTAGGTCACATATGTGCGACCACCAGATGTCGATGACTTGAGCCACATTACTCAACAGCCCGGGGAGTCAGCCATGAAATTCTAGACTCAGTTCCTAACTAAAAAGAACCAAATAGTTGACTGTCCGGATGCCGAAGCACTGGTAGCTTTTAAGCATAATATTCGTGATGAATGGCTCGCCCAACACCTCGGCCAGGAAAAACCCAAGTCCATGGCAGCTCTCACAACACCAATGACCCGCTTTTGCGTGGGCGAGGACAGCTGGTTGGCTCGTAGCAGCACCACGCCACATTCTGGCACTTTGGATGTCCGCGACAATAACGGCAAGCCACGACGCAACAGACATAAGTGACGGAACAACGACGACAACACCGAAGACACGGCAGTCAACACCGGATTCAGTGGATCCAAATCCGGTCAGCGGAAGAAGCCGTTCAAAAGAAACAATCAGGGATCATCCAGTCTGGACCGCATACTGGAACGCTCGTGCCAAATTCATGGCACCCCAGACAAGCCAGCCAACCACACCAATAGAGACTGTTGGGTGTTCAAATAGGCCGGTAAAATAAACGCCGAAAACAAGGACAAGGGGCTGCACAACGACGATGATGAAGAGCCCCGGCGTCCGAACACGGGGGGACAGAAGAAATCCACCCCCCCCTAGGTGAAAATGGTCAACATGATCTACGCCACTCACATTCCCAAGCGAGAACGGAAGCGAGCACTATGGGACGTCTATGCGATGGACCCAGTCGCCCCCAAATTCAACCCATGGTCAGCTTGTCCGATCACCTTTGATCATAGGGATCACCCTACTAGCATTTGTCACGGTGGCTCAGCCGCATTGGTCCTAGACCCAATCATCGACGGATTCCACCTCACGCGAGTCCTTATGGACGGTGGTAGCAGCCTGAACCTTCTTTATCAGGACACATCATGCAAAATGGGCATCAACCCTTCAAGGATCAAGCCCACCAAAACCACCTTTAAAGGTGTAATTCCTGGAGTAGAGGCCCGTTGTACGGGATCTATAACATTGGAAGTGGTCTTTGGATCTCCGGATAACTTCCAAAGTGAAGAGTTAGTCTTCTATATCATCCCTTTTTGTAGTGGTTACCTCGCCCTGCTTGGACGAACCGCATTCGCTAGATTCAATATGGTACCACACTATGCATACCTCAAGCTCAAGATGCCAGGACCGCACGGGGTCATAACAGTCAATGGAAACATGGACTGCTCTCTCCGAATAGAAGAGCATACTGCAGCCCTTGCGGCGGAAGTACAATGCGGCCTTCTCCGACAAACCACCAATCTGGCAACAGCAACTTCGAGCATCGTCAAACGAGTCCGGAGCACCCCGCAACAGGATCACCAGGCACGCCAAGAGCGCGACTAGCAGTCCGGCCTCCTCTCAAGCCCCATCAAAACAGCATTCGTGCCACGTGTACACAATTACACACGCAAAATACCGTGGGCATAGGCGGAGGCGCAGCAATGACTCAGTCAACAGTGCGGTATCACTGCAGCATACCTTCATAACCTTCCCTTTTTATCTTTCAGGACATTGCTTTAGGGCAGCCTCTTCAGAAGAGCCGGATTGTCGGACCTATACAGGGGAGAAAACCAAGGAGGCAATAGGCTTTGCACACAGAATGAAATACCTAGGTGGAATCTATTTACGATTGTTATACCTGTTTTATCTATCTGTACGCGGCCTGCCCCTAGATAGGACATGTCAAATGGTCCTATTTATCTCTGCTTAATGCATTCATTGTAAACATACGCTTAAACGTATTATTCATCAATGGGAGATCATATATAGCGTCAGCTTATTATTCTTATTTGAGCATTTTTTCTTACAAATGTTTATTTGATATTGCATCCGTACACCTTGGTACGATCAGTTTGCCAGGGGCTTCTCATGTCGCCCCGTAATACGGCAAGTAAAGTCCGAACACTTTCAACAGTGCGGCACCCCGAACTTATAGCACTATATGCATCAGCTCCGAATCATGTCTTGGGTCCACAATTGGGTTAGTCCGGCTCCCTTGTTTTGGTACCTTATGTTCCGTTATAGCGGCTAAGGTAGCGCAGGGAGAACTACTGCGATTGTGTCCCGGTTCTTCCGGATGAGCACCTCAGTAGAGAAAGCCGAAAACTGACCAGCATGATGCGGCGAGAGTTGGTCGCTGTTCGAGAGGTCTTAAAATCCTTAAAGATTTTTCCGCTTTAGGCGAGGAATCGGCTTCGTCTGATTTAGGCGTATATAGTGCCCCTATTCGGCCTTCCAAATTCTAGGGGCTTCGTCGAAATTTAAAATTATAGACTTCCATGGCTAAGTGAAAGTTATAAAGCCGCATAGTCTGATTACCTTGTTCGCTGCGCCGGATACCTCCTTAAGGGACCAAACATTTGGATAAAGAATATCCGGGTTTTTCTAGGAACACCCCAGTACTAGTTGCGTGGGGGCGGAAGCCAACGACTGGCCTACTTTCAGTATTCTATAAACGGCCACACAGAAGTTAATATTTTAAATCAAACAGTGCTACATAGCACAAGTAGCTTCGTCTTTAAATTACAACAGTGGCAGAGGTACATTTAGTCAAAGATCTTGTCCTTGGTACATTCATCGGCCACGAGACGAGCACCCTTCATAACGCCATCATAGTACTTCTCGGGATGGCGATGCGCCTTTCCCTCTGGCGGCCCGTCCTTCACCAGCTTCTCCGCATCCAGCTTGCCCCAATGCACCTTCGCGCGGGCAAAGGCCCGGCGGGCACCCTCAATGCAAACGGATCACTTGATCACTTCAAGCCGCGGACAGGCATTCACCATCCGCTTGATCAGGCCGAAGGAGCTAGTGGGCAGGGGCTCACCAGGCCACATCCGGACTATGAAGTCTTTCATAGCCACTTCGGCCGCCCTGTGGAGTTCGACCAACTTCTTCAGTTGGTCACTCAGAGGCATTGGGTGTTCGGCCCCAGCATACTGGGACCCGAACAACTTCTCCATGGAGCTCCCCTCCTCGGTGCGCTAGAACTCCGCGGCATCTGAGATGCTGCATGGCAGATCTGTGAATACCCCTGGAGAGCTCCGAATTCGGGTAAGTAAAAGAAACACCTCCTCCACATGTTTGCTTTGCATAAAGAATGTCTTACCCGCCGCTATCTTCTAGGCCGCCTGGATTTCCTGTTGTGCTTTGTCGGCTTCGGCCTTGGCATCTTTCATACTCGCAAGGGCCTTCGCAAGCTCGGCCTCTCTCATCTTCAGATCATGCTCCATGGACTCGAACTTTTTGCGGAGGTCCCGGAGCTCTTGTTGTACCTCGCCCACTCTAGCACTTTGCTTTTCGCGCTCCTTGCGTTCCAACGCCGCCTTATCTTCGGCCTCGGACAGCGCTTTCTTAAGGGACGTCACTTCGGTGGTGGCCCCTGTTACACAGTCACGATGCTTCGTTGTTAGACTAACCAATTTTATCTATCCTTAAATACATAAGAGCGGGGAATGAGTCACCTTTGTTCTCTTCGAGCTGCCTCTTTGTGAGGTCGAGCTCTCCCTGCGCCTGCTCCAGGTCCCGCTTTAGTTCGGCAACGTCGGCTGTGCGGGCAGCAGCGGCAAGCAGCACAACCTGCTTATTCATATGAATACTTATTATCAGACTCCTGCGGATTATAATTGACCCTCCGCTTGGCTTTTCTTTCCGAACACCAAACATAGTATCAGGGGCTACTACCTATCGGGTGGTAATTTCACACATTTTTTACTTACCTCAAAGCCTGTCAGGAGGCTGGTGCAAGCTTCGGTTAGTCCGCTTTTGGCGGACAAAACCTTATGAATCACCGCACTCATAAGAGTACGATGCTCTTCACCCATGGAAGCGCCTTGAAGGGCTTCCAGCAGACAATCCAGCGGAAGTCCTCGGCACGGACGGCTCGCCCTCCCTAACGAGGGGCTGCCCGCCTGAGTCCGGAACCGTGGGGGTTCCGGAATAGTGTTCGGCTGAGAGCCCGGCCTACCGTGCCTCTCATCGACACGATCCGCGGGGATCTTGAACCCCGCGTGTCTGACATCTGGAGCTTCGCCTTGAGGCATCTCGAGAGTCACCTCCCCCCGCTCTGGGAGCCTTCGAGACAACACCACCGTGTCATCCGCGGGTTGAGGAGTAGTGGTCGTCGGGAGCGAGTTCATCGCTGAATCGCTCAAGGACCCATCCGAAGATGAGACCTCGGGATGAGCCCTGGCCGGACTGCATATATGTTTGGCATTATAAAAAGACTATGAAGTAAAATCACGATAGAGTGCGGATACTTACGATCGTGCTAGGGGCTTCCCCCTGGGTAGCCACCCCTCCTCGCTATGGGCGACCGTGGCGGAGTAGTCCGGAAGGGACACCTGTCCCTTCTTGGACGTCCCAGCCTCCCCCTCCGGGGCGGCTTTCCTCTTTTTCTCCTCCCCAGTGCCAGGAGGTAGAGTTTCTTCTTGCTTCCCCCCGCCTCTGTGGGAGGAATCTGCCTCATCGTTGTCGGACGACGAGGGAATGATAGCCTTGCGCCGGGGGCCTCTCCCGGCCCCCTGGTCCGCCTCCTCAGGCCCCTCATCCTTCCCGGATGGGGCGACTTCTTCTTCTTCTTCCTCCCCTTCATGGGAGGAGTGTGCCTCGTCGTCTTCGAACGAGGCTTCCGGTACAACCTTACGCCAGAGACTCTTCCTGGTCCCCAGGGCCTTCTTTTCGGCCTTCTTCTCCTGTGCCTTGTAGGGCACGGGGACAAGCATCTCTGTCAGGAGAGCATCAGCTGGGCCCTCTGGCAGCGGAGCTGGACAGTCAATCCGCTCCGCTGTCTCCACATAATCCTGATTAAGTATGCACAATTACTTAAGACTCCCCCATGAATATATTGGGAAGAACCAAATCCGGTGGTAGTCTGAAAACTCACCTGACTAGGAGGCCGCGCGGAGTGAAGCCCACGGTCCTCGGATGTGGGAGGAGGTACTTCGGAGGCCTTGAACAACGCCTTCCATGCGTCTTTATGCGTCATGCCATAGAACCTCCGAAGCGTCTGGTGTTCGGCCGGGACGAACTCCCACAGATTAAATGCCCGCCTTTGGCACGGGAGAATTTGGTGAATGAGCATGACCTGGATCACATTGACAAGCTTGATATTCTTGTCCTTCATGCTCTTGATGCAGGTCTAGAGTCCGGTCAGCTCTGTATATTCGCCCCAGGACAGGCCCTTCTTTTCCCAGGAGGTGAGCCGCATGGGGGTTCTGGATCGGAACTCGGGGGCCACCGCCCAGTTGGCGCCGCACGGCTTGGTGATGTAGAACCACCCCGACTGCCACCCCTTCACGGTTTCCGCAAAGGAGCCATCAAGCCAGGTGACGTTAGCCATCTTGCCCAGCATGGCCCCTCCGCACTCCGCTTGCTGGCCGCTGACATTCTTCGGCTTCACACAGAAGATTTGCAGCCACAGGCCGAAGTGAGGCTTGATGCGGAGGAAGGCCTCGCACACGACGATAAACGCCGAGATGTTGAGGACGAAATTCGGGGCTAGATCGTGGAAATCTAGCCCATAGTAGAACATGAGCCCGCGGACGAAGGGGTGAAGTGGAAACCCCAGTCCACGGACGAAGTGGGCGAGAAACACGACCCTCTTGTGGGGTCCCGGGGTCGGAATGACCTGCCCGTCGTCTGGTAGCCGGTGCGCTATGTCTGCGGCCAAGTATCCGGCTGCTCGAAGATTTGCGATGCTTCTCCTTCACGGTGGAAGCCACCCACTTGCCTCCTGCTCCGGACATGTTTAGCTGTGCGGAGAAGACTTGGGCTAGGGCGCTGGAGCTCGAGGGGGCAAGAGTGGGCAAAGGAGGAAGAAGGCATGGGTAAAAATGGGGAACTCTTATCCCTTTATAGAGGCAACGAAAGCGGTGCGCCTCCCCACTCGCCCGTTGAGAATTGCTTACTTCCCAAGCGCCACGATTGATGGCATGGTGGGATTACCCATACCCGTATTGATGAGAATCCCGTGATAAGGGGACACGATCTCTGCTTTGACAAGATGTGTCAAGGAAACCGCCTCGCAATATGCGCTATCGCTGGTTGTAGGAAAACGGTTCGAATAATGACCCGACAGTAGTGACATGTCACGTTTTCTAAAAAAGTTGTCAGCAAATTGCATTTGTGAAATATCATTCTCTCTATGGTGGTATGTGAAGATCATTTTGCGGATCCGGACATGGTTGAAGTGTTCGATAATTACCTTGGAGTATTCAGAGAAGGAACCCGCCCTAGAATGCCGAAGACAAGACTACGCGCCAGACTCATCGTCATTGAAGCCTGGTTCAGGGGCTACTGAGGGAGTCCTGGATTAGGGGGGTATCCGGACAGCCAGACTATATACATCGTCCGTACTATTGAAGCGTGAAGATACAAGACTCAAGACTCCGTCCCAAGTCCGGATGGGACTCTCCTTTGCGTGGAAGACAAGCTTGGCGATCCGGATATTATGTTTGCTTCCTTGTAACCAACTCCATGTAAACCCTAGCCCTCTCCGGTGTCTATATAAACCGGAGAGGTTGGTCCTTACAAGGACGATCACAATTACAATCATAATCATCATAGGCTAGCTTCTAGGGTTTAGCCTCTATGATCTTGTGGTAGATCTACTCTTGTACTACTCATATCGTCAATATTAATCAAGCAGGAAGTAGGGTTTTACCTCCATCGAGAGGGCCCAAACCTGGGTAAACATTGTGTCCCTTGCTTCCTGTTACCATCTAACTAAGACGCGCAGATCGGGACCCCCTACCCGAGATCCGCCAGTTTTGACACCGACATGACCCATTTAAGTGCTGGGCCAATTCCCGGCCCTGTGTGCCTTTCGGCCTGTTAACGGACCATAAATGAGTTGGGCCATTTGTAGTCGGACCTTAATTTTGGCCTTTTAACGGCCCATGCCCTTCATGGTCCAATACCAGCCCGGTTTCTCTTTCGGCCTGCTAAAGGCCCACAACATAGTTGGACCATTTACAATACGACCTGACTTTCGGCCTCTTAGCGGCCCATGCTCTTCATGGTCCAGTACAAGCCCGCTGTCTCTTTCGGCCTGCTAAAGGCCTATAATATAGTTGGGCCATATGTAGCCCAAACTTAGTAACGGCCTCTTAACAGCCCGTGAAATAAATTGGGGCCACCTGTTGCCCGCTTCGATGTCGGCCTGTTAACAACTCGGGAGGTATGAGGGCCGACCATTAACTTTCGGGCTAGTAACGGCCCATTAACTTAATGGGCCCACTAAAGTTCGTACATGTCTTCAAGCCAAATTAGATAATTTGAGCCCATTACGACGAGCAATTATGCACAGGACCAAAACCGATCAAGCAAATGTATGGCATATAGGGAATAATGTTGCACATCCAACATATATTACAGGAAATTACATCCACTGGTCAATCAAAGATTGATGCCAGTGCAAATAAATGAGCAGAACCTAACCATCTACAACGTCACAATCTGCAGCCTCAGCACAGATGACGCCCATAAGCATGTGGGCAAGTTCTTGCTGCTTTGCTACACTGTCTCTGAAACCATTGATCAGTTATTGTGTCACACGACTCTGCACCTCCGATTCATCCACCATTTCCATCATTGCTTCAGCCATTAATTGGTTCATAAACATACATTTATTCCGTTGCATTCGAGACAGAGGATACTGAACAGATTTAGATGGCGATTTTGGCAGACTTGTATTATTGATAGTGGAGAGTGTCTCGACCACTGCATCATAACATAAATTAGGACGGGAACCAAATAGATTAATCATGAGTTATTGCCATATTACCTGGCCTAGATTTACTGGAAAGAAACAATGGGGTTGCCTTGCTGTTTTCAGAGTTTGTCTTCTTATCTTTAGCAGCCTGCACAAAATTAACACACTAGCATTGCTATCATTGGCCAACTCAGATAATAGGAAAGCAACATTGACATAACGAATGTTTGGGCAACTAGCCTACACCAAATTAACACAATATGGCACAACTATCATCAGCCACGTAAGGTAATACGAAAGCAACATTGACACAATGAATGAATGGGCAACCAGAAAAGCACTACAATTTAGTAATGTGTGTGATATGAGATAGTACATTCATGCAGCTCAGTATGCAAAACTACCAGGCAGTTTTCCTTACAAAAATCAACATTGGCGCCTTTAACATTTTGCTACAACTAATTTTAGATCAGATAAAGGTTAGATTCACGCCAATTAACAAAATACATGCTGATGTAAAAATATAGTGATATACAACAGGTACTTACATCAGCATTGGAGCATAGAGAATTCCCGCAAGATATTTTCCTCGAATACGATCCCAATGGAGGAAGTCTTCTATCGTTTAACCTTATTTTCTAAAAGAGAGACGGGTAAGAAACATGTAGAAAATATGATCAGAATGCTATAAAATTTCATGAGACGAGGATACGCACACGCTTCTTAGAATGGAGTTGACATTCTTTTGCTGGACTGGAGCGGACTAGTTCTTTGGCCACTGGAATCTGCTTATTATCAGTGGGAGTTGGCTTTCTCTGTGCTGGAGCAGTATCTATGAAAAATGGAGTTGGTTTATTATCTCCTAGCATTTGGATCTTTTGCAAAGACCTGGTTTGTATCCCTTCAGATTCTAGCATAGTCGTCTTCCCCTTGCATGCCTTATATAGAAGAATGGTAATTCAGTTATAAAACATGCTACAGCAGAGATGGAATAGGTACTGAAGAATAGAAAGGCATGACATATTGACATGTATTCCCTCCATCCGAAAATAAATGGATGGGTCTAGGCGTATTTCAGTTCTAGATACATCTAGTTTTATCCATTTCTGCGACATGTAATCCGGACGGAGGGAGTATGATGTAAGAGCTAGGGAGACGACAGGACAACACAGTAAAAAAACACGAAAAAAATCACTGCAGAACCAAAGTATTCAAACCCACTGATAGGAGATACTACACTCATGCAGCTCAGGATGCAAAACTACCAGGCAGTTTTCCTTACAAAAATCAACATTGTGGCCTTTAATCATACATTTTGCTACAACTAAATTTAGATCAGATAAAGGTTGGATTCACGCCGATTAACAAAATACATGCTGATGTAAAAATATAGTGATATACAATAGGTACTTACATCTACATTGGAGCACAGAAAATTCTTGCAAGAATCTTTCCTCATAAATGATACCATTACAGAAATTCTTCTATCTGTTAAGCTTATTTTCTAAAAGAGAGATGGGTAAGAAACATGTAGAAAATATGATCAGCATGCTATAAAATTTCATGATGCAAGGATACGCACACGCTTCTTAGATGGAGTTGACATATTTTTGCTGGACTGGAGCGGACTAGTTCTTTGGCCACTGGAATCTGCTTATTATCAGTAGGAGTTGGGTTACTATGTGCTGGAGCAGTATCTATAAAAACTGGAGTTGGTTTATTATCTCCTGGCATTTGGATCTTTTGCAAAGGCCTTGTTTGTAACCCTTCAGATTCTAACATAGTCTTCTTCCCCTTGCATGCCTTGTATAAAAGAATGGTGCTTTAATTATAAAACATGCGACAGCAGAGAGATGGAATAGGTACTGAAGAATAGAAAGGCATGACATATTGACATGTATTCCCTCCATCCGGAAAAAAATGGATGAGTCTAGGCGTATTTCAGTTCTAGATACATCCTTTTTTATCCATTTTGGCAACATGTAATCCAGACGGAGTGAGTATGGTGTAAGAGCTAGGGATACGACGGGACAACACAGCAAAAAAACACTAGTTGAATGTAAAACTGTATGCTAGCGGAATACATACAGAAATAACTAAGGCAACATACATGTGTATGATTGGGAAACTAAGATGGCATTGCAACAGAGCACTAGATCAACACTTCAATGTAAAAAACATGGTATGGTAGATAGATGAAGTACATACTGATGAATAACAATGCATAAGATATTCAGAAGCATGATGTCCAAATTAAGCGGATGGAATTGCGATAGAGTAGAATGACAGTAATTGAATTTGAAAACATGTTATCCTGAATGGAATAGGTACTGAAAAACAGGAAGGCATGACATATTTACATGCATGATCAGCATGCTAAGCACATGTCATTGCAACAGAGTAGATACACTTCTGGACATTATATGCATGTTGTACCCATATCACAGGCCAAGTTAGAGCAAGGACCTTGTGGGGTGAAGAGGATTCATCATCTTTCTGCAAGTCTTCTGAAGAACTGCCTCTACATGTTCCATCATATTGGGTATCATTGACATCAAGTTTATTGGCCTTTACATTGCTCTGTGAGGTTCTTGTGGATATATCAGTGTGTGCAATTATATCTGACATGCATGTAAGACAATTGGTAGTTAGATTTATGTAATGAGTGCCTGTAGGAGACTACATAAATAGTAGGACTGGGGTTAACTAGCAGCAACATGTCTCATAAACTAAAGGGAGAACACAGATGAAAGCTACAGAATATGTATCGTTTGTACTCAAGATTAACTAGATGGCACACAAAAGTATTAAAGAACAACATAGGTAATGCTAGAATAATACTATAATCACCAGCCTGTGGGATAGCATTGGCTGATGGATTATAACTATGGAACAACGTTACCTAAAGAACAAGTATCTTAGCTGAACTATGGAACATCATTAACTCCTGAACAAGACCCGTAAGAGATCAGCATGAATATATAGTGAAATGTGATGATCTATTTTCCATGCTTAGATGAATAACAAAGCCATAAATGTTGCACACAAGTAAGATGAGGGTACAACCTATCTGGCTGCCATCCATAGGAGTGAGCATCATGTGCTGACTTGTCGATGGCCCTGCAGTTGTTGTGGCTGTCCATGTCGGGCACGCGCATTTGATGCAGGGAACTGTTGAGTGGGGACTATAGCTCCCTTCTGGTGTATGCTTCCCTTGTTGGACCAGCTGCGGTGAGTCGGAAGACGGTGTGTCTGAAGATGAAAATAATGCATAATGTTAAGAACGACATATCTCTTTGATTTGAAGAAATACACTAAGAGATCAACAGGAAGGTACAAGAGTGGTCACACGTCTGTTGAATGAAGACTAAATAGGGGTCACACGATTTCATTTTATTTTGGTACTGTCCGATCTACGCCGGATGGCTTGATGGCCGTCTTGTGCCTCCCGGCTGACACTGTTCGTAATCTTCCCCGAAGAGCTAGTGACCAATGGCAGAGCAGCCTGCCTCCGTCGCCTGTGGCCCCGGCCAAAACCCCGCTCCCCGTCCCACCGCACTATCGTCGTTGCGCCGCCCCCGGGCCAATCCACAAAGACTCCCCGTCATCCAGATCCAGCGACGACAGTACCTTCAACCCACACAACTCTAAAAGATAGCCATCTAAGCGCTGCTTCCGCAGTGAACTTGCGGCCCCGCACCCTTACGTTAGACACCAACCAACCGGCAGCCTAGGAGCTCTGCCGCCTCGAGGGGTGCTACTTCCCATTGGGAATCGATTGGCCCAGAATAAAAATTCAGACAACTGACGCCTAAATAAAGTGATTTGAGATGAGGGTGCGACCTATCTGGCGGCATGGTGAAGTAGGCAGGTCCAGCTGCCGAGTCAGTGAGGCCGGCGTGGTTACGGTGGTGACCGGCGGCAGGGAAAGAGCGATGTCGCGATGGTCGACAGCTATGGGAAGCAGCGCCAGGACTCTGCACGAATCCGAAGTTGGAGCCGCTCCAGCGCCGTGAACAACGGTGGGGGTGAATCGGCTCCGGTACGGTTCACGCGGCCGTCGTCGAGGCAGCACCAGCAGCACGGAGTAAGAGGCACACGGCCCAGTGCACGACGGCAAATGGACAGCGTCTCCAGCATTAGGAAGGAGGGCGGCTGTGAAATTGGTGCAGTGGGGGCGCCATGGAGGTGGGGTAAGGTTTCTCAGCTCGGGAGAAGGGAGCTTCCCGGAGAGAAGGTGATTTGGTGCCCACGAGGTATGAATGGGGCGGGCGGGGGGGGGGGGATTGGGAGGGGAGTGGAACCATGTCTTACGGACGCATTTGTCTGAAATGTGAGGGGGAGTTATAGTTCTAGCCTTGCCTATAGGCTTCTCGGCTTGGGTTTGTGTACTGAGGGTTGGGGATAGTAGAGTAACTTTGCTTCTCCCCAAATAGTCGGCGGGAGCGATTTCGGGCGAGGAGGGCGTGTTTTGAACTATAGTGGGCGCGAGCGATTTCGGGCTAGGAGAGTGTGTTTTGAAATAGTTGGCGCGAGCTATTTCGGGTGAGGAGAGCGTGTTTTGCCGACCATGGTTTATGAATTATTCGGCACATGTCATTTCGGCCGAGGAGAAGGCGCGCTTGGATGAAGTTACGAACCTACTACCCTCGATGTACAACGGGCCAATTGATGCGTGTCCCACATAGGACGGTAATTTTGCGTCTCCCATTTATTTGCTCGGGAAAATTCCACCGAGCAGAGAGGATGTTTAACGGCTCGTTCAAATTTTGGGAGAACGAGCATCCACGTCTACCTTACCAAGTCGATTCAAATCAAATTTTGTAATATTAGCTTGCCACTTCTTTTTGAGATGGAGAGATGATGCTCGGGACTAATGTGTTTTTACATGCTCGTTGCTAGCGATTTACTATATGACAAATAGTTGACCCACTCAAAAACGCGAATCAAACCCAAAATGAAATATCTCGATTCAATGAAATAGCTCGTTCAGTAGGTCAAAATAGTGAACTAAGTCCAAAATTGAACACCTCAATCGAGTAGCATGTTGTACAGTATTATAGTACTCCATGAACATGTTGATAGTCAAATTAATGAACTTGTTTGATATACGCATATATCCGTTCGTGTGTGGATTGCAAACAACATGTTCTCCAATTTAAATATTTGAATGCAAGTTTATATCGAAACATGGTTTATATCAGTCTTTGATGCATAAACGCGACCTCCCCCTCTCTCGGACTCCTGTTCTCTCTCTCTCTCTCTCTCTCTCTCTCTCTCTCTCTCTCGCCGACAATCTTCAATTCTGTCGCACGCATCCGAC